>NC_084480.1:137756248-138399760 GCF_030035675.1 Rhineura floridana
GCAGTGACTGGCCCAAGGTCACCCAGTGAGCTTCATGGCTGTGTCAGGATTTGAACCCTGGTCTCCCAGGTCGTAGTCCAGCACCTTAACCACTACACCACACTGGCTCTCTGTACCATCATACCATTATTAATAAAGATATGGAGTTACTGCAATGGCTTACAAGCCTTTTTAAAATTATTACTGAGGATATAGAGCACAAATATATTTGGACTGAAGGAGGTATAAAATAAATATATAAAGCAAGAAAGAAAATTAGGTCAACAAAAGCATTGAAACAATGAGAATGAGTCTGCAACAAATGCTTAAAATGGGTGAGGCTTTCAGCACCGGTGAAATAAACAACACCAAATGAGGAAAGAGGTTTTGATTCATCTCTTTTCTTAATAAAGACCTGCGATTTAGGATATGTTTGACAAGCTGAAAACTGCTTCAGCTTCCTATCGAACACAGTTTGTATTTGAGGAGAACTCAATGCTCCAAGGAGAAAGTATCCCACAAAAGGCTGGTCATTTCAGTCCAGTCCATATGCGTTTATTGGGATGGCAATCCTCTTTGCATAGCAGAATAACAGATGTACATCTCCCTCAGTCCACCATACACATAAGACAATAGCCTTTTCAGGTTCTTGCTGCCCATGGATACAAAACATATGTGAAGGGGCTCTCTCAAACAGTGGTTCCCCAATTTTTCCCCCAAACTGAAAATTGGGGAGGATCTTGATTGACCACTTAATGATTTTTCTACCTGCTGTAGCAATTGTAACATGCACTGCTAAATGCTGCCTGATTTTTAACTGTATTTTTACACACATGCTGTGGACCACCTAAATGAAGTTCACAGGCCACTGGTAGTCCATGGACCACGGTTTCCCTGCTCCAAAATGTATAGGCTAGCCCAACTTCTTATATACTACTGCATGCACTGACCATATTCCTGGCTGACATGTGATTGGCATCAGCATGAAAGGGTCCTATACTAATATGGATGTATGTGTCCCTATGTACAGCAATATGAGTGAAGGCCCCCTTCAAACTGATGTCAATCATACATCAGCCAGGGTCCGTGGCTGGCACATGCATTGGCATCTAGGGAGTTGAGCCCATCTGTCCTTGAGAGCCACTTCAGTCATTTGGTATCAAGCCAAATGAGGCAGGTTCTCCACAAAGAGGCCCAACTGATGAACATTGTATCACTCAAACAAGAGGGTGGTATGGGAAGATCACACAGGTGAGCTTACCTGCATAAGGCCTTCTATATGGCAAGTTCATATCACATGTTATGCGCTCCATCACACATAGCAAACCTCTAGACTGGTAAATGTATGATCAGAGCTCTATATTTTACACATAGTGTGTTTTAAGTGATTTGTTGATGTTGTTTTGCCATTTCCTGCATTTTGTGTTCCTTATTTATTGTTACATGATGTTTTAATGCTTTTTTATGGAAACATCTTTTGGAGGTGTGCCTGAAAAATGGTATAGAAATACTATATATAGTATGTAGAAATAGGGTAGAGTATATAGAAATAGAGTAGGATTGGCTGACTTCTGTATTCTCAGAAATCACCTGCCTTTTCCAGACAGTCCCAGATCAGGTTAATTTTTTTGCCACTTCTGCCAGGCTCTTAATTATTTTGGTAGTAAGGGAGAAACAGTTATGGAGTGTTTACATACAAACCCATGAAAGATGTAACTGAAAGCATGGAATGTCTCTTCCTCTTGTGGTTTTTGACAATTGTTTATTTACCACAGGCCAGAAAAAAATTGCTTTGAGATCTGCATCTGACTAATAGACCATCCCTTTTGTAGAATATCATTTCTGAGTTGCCACTCATCATAGATTTTGTGCTGTTGTCTTTTTTCAAAAAAAGAAAAAGGAAAGAAATGTCTTGGAGAGGAAACATTAACTTGGTATGACTTTGATGTTTCAGTACACCAGGGATTACACAAAGCTTTTCATAACCTTTGTTACTTAGCAGTTTGGATATTTATAATTTGATGTTGGTGAAGAACATCAGTAGTGAACAGTGCTAGGAAGAAGAACCATTAGAGCCACCTTGAGCTCCTTGGAAGAATGATGGGATATAAATGTAATAATACATACATACATACATGCATACATTGATTCACATCATTATAAGCCATAAGGATAAAAAGCACTCATTCTTTTCTTTCCCAAAGGAATAGCGCAGCTTCGGTGCACATATTTATTGACAGGATTGTATTGGTGGTCTGTCCACATTTTGAGGCACGTCTGCAAATGGCAAACTTTGCCTGAAAGCAATATAATCAGAAATACAGTAATACTATTACCAATTTCAGGTGTACAGGAGGGGGCAAAGCAAGATTTTCAGCAAGGTTGGATATACTCTTGGATATAACTTGTCTTTTAACAACATACTTTTTCAATAGCTCATGACAATTATGTCTTGTCAGCCACTCAAAGAAGGAGGTGTATCATATACATTGTTTAATTTTATGTATGAAAGAAACAAATACATAACAAGGTTATCAATGCAAGCCAAATAGTCACCCGTCATATTTAAAGCAAAGGCATTTATACCATTTGCTATCATATCTTCCTACCGCTTTCAGCCCAGGGGCATAATTCCCCACAAGGCTGCTTCTCACAGTGGTGGGCAGGGTCAGAAACAAAAGTGGATGGAGTACTGATGGGATTCTTTTGTCAGTAGGCCACACAGAAGCCAGAGGTCGTTACGTACATACACACTTCTCCATCCAGGCAAGAAAGAGGCATTATCATACTTCAAGGACACATTCCAGCCAGGCCAAAACAAAAAGAAAAACAATAATTGACAGAGAGAAAACACACATGTTTTGGTCTACCTTCACAGGCAGCAGCTTGGGAACAACAACAATTTCAGCCACACTTCCAAATATGTGAATTCTCTTTTACCACTACTGAGCAAGAAACAAACCGTCATGCAACCAACAAGGTGCATCATCAATGGGTTTAAGGGGATTGAGCTGAGTGCATGGAACCACTGCTGTTGCTTCTATGGATATAAGGGAGTGAGGTTAAAGGTAAATGCAATGCAAACAAAAAAGAAAAACAAAAGACAGCAATGTTTTCCTAAATGCAATACCATACCAACCTTAACAAGATTCCTATGAGTAATGCAGACAACTCAGCATCCCACAACCAGTCAGGATTCATGACCAAAAACCAAAACTAAAAAACTCCTGACAGCCAGTCAGCCAAGGTGACAGAAATCCACATGCAGCACAACCTGACCCGGGGGCTACAGTTAATGTAGAAGGCTGCGGCACGATTGCTGACATGAGTGAGATCATATCAGCACATAATACCTCTGCTCTGAAATCTGCATTGGTTGCTGATTTGCTACCAGGCCAAGTTCAAGGTGTGCTTTCCATGTTATGGGTGCCGCATAGTACTTGCTCTGCTCTTGTAAGAAATTAGTCCTTTAATGTGGCAACACCTACACTTTAGAACTCCTTGCCTATTGATATTAGGCAGATGCCTCTTTTCAGCACCTGCTAAAATCATTTTTGTTTAGGCAAGCCTATCTAAGCATGTAAAAGTTATTGTGTTTTTAAATCTGTTTTTAACTCATTGTTAGTTTTATTATTTTCAATGTTTTAAAATACCTGTCTTTGTTTTTGCCAATAATTTTGTTTTAATTCTTTCTGTAAACCGCTTTGAGATTTTTTACAATAAAGTGGTATATAAACATTGTAAATAAAATACATAAATACATTTTTGAGTCACTGTGGTCCTTGGGTCTCTTCCCACTTTTAGGAACAAAGGAATCTGCCTTATACTACTGACTCAGGCCATTTGCTACCATCTAGCTCAGTACTGATGACATGGACTAGCATGGGCTGTCCAAGATTCCAGGCAATAGACTTTTCCAGAAATTGAATTTTGGGCCTTTGCGTGCAAAGCATATGCCCTACCAATGAGCTACAACCCTTCCCTGTTTCAAACAGTATCTTTTAAAATTGTTCTTTTCAATTCACTCTTGAATGCACATCATACCTAGGGCAGATCCACACCATTCATTTAAAGCACATTCAACACCCATTTGAAGGACATGAATTCCACCACAGAATCATGGAAACTAATTTGTTAAGGGTGGTGAGAACTGTAACTGTGAGGGGGAAACTACATTTCCCATGATTCTTTAGGGGAACTCATGAGCTTTAAATGTGAGTTGGATGTGCTTTAAATGTGTGGATCTGTTTAATAAATTTTGTCTGTATGTAAATCATTTTAATTAATTTTTCAAAATGGAAATGAGCTGTAAAGTGTACTGGGTAACCATGAGCTACTCACCATCTCTCAGCTTATCTGCCCCTGAGGATGAAAACAACGGAGAACCATGACCACCCCAAGGAAGAAGAGTACACTTAAAAAGTAGAGGAAATAATCTACAACCATAGTGTGAAATCAAATACTTACTGGGACATAGTATGAAGAAATATTTATATAAGCATGACTATCAAATATGTTTATTATTTACACAACCTGTAAAGATATTTACAGTGCACTCCTATGTTTACTCAGAAGTACGTCCCAATGTATTCAATGTTGCTTACTCAAACAGAGAAGTGTGCAGGGAATTGCAACCTCAAGTGGTAAGGAACTTGTTCTTTCAACAAGCCTTTTAAGCTGAGACCTTATTCCAGTCTGTATCTGTGTTGGAATTGCTTTTTAATATGTTTTAAAACCTTTTCTTTTTTAAAAAAAAGATTTTTAAAGTTTTTAAAAATGTTTTTAAAGATATTTTGTTTTAATATATTTTAAAGTCATTATGATGTGTTTTTAATGCTTTTGTTTTCCACCCTGGGCTTCTACTGAGAGGAAGGGTGAGATATAAATCAAATAATAAATGATAAATAAATAAACTTCATTCACCCAACCCAAAATTCAGAATCATGCCACTTTAAGCTGTTTGCAACTGTTTATACTTGTTTTATGGTTATTGAATTTTATAGGGATTTATTTCTTATTGTGAGCTGCCTTGGTTTTCAGTCACCAACCCTACCTCACAGGGTTGTTGGAAAGACTCCATATATGCACACACATTGCAGATGTAAAAATACCTACACCCCATATAATAGTTTACTGTCAAACTAATTGGTCACTGCAGAACATTTTTTTAAAAATCAGTATTAGTTTCCTACATAATAAAAACTGTGATACCTAAGTAAGCCCTGCCTAACTGCTTTAAAAATAGGATTGGAGGGGGAGAGAAAAATTTACAATACAAACACAGTTCTTTGCTATGTTCACTCAAAAAGTCTTATTAATTTACAGTACAATCCTAACTATGTCTACTCAAAAGTAAGTCCTATTGAATTCAGTGGGGTTTACTCCATGTATGTGGGATTAGCATTGCAGATTTGCTAGTAGAAAAGCAAGTATTGGATTAAAGCTTCATATTGGAAAGGTTTTCAAACACTGCCCTCTTCAACAGCCCAGGGTTTTATTCCTGCGCCTATAAGCTATATACTTACTCAATTTATCAGATTTTCAGATATACAGAGAAAAAACAACCATTTTCTGGCATTGCAATGAGGTCTAGGCACTGCCTGGAGGTCAACAAATTACAACCCTGACTTCACATATTGGCTACAAACCTGAAAGGATGGGGTTAGAGCAGCCAGCTAAGAGATCATTTCATGGAAGTTTCAGGGGGGCGGTGGCTGACATTTTGGTGTATATCTCTTGAACCAGACCACCTAGAAACTTAATTTTTTAAAAAAATTTAAGTTGAGAGTCCAGAGATTAAGGTGACTCACCCAGAGAGGACCCCCAAAAGCCAGAGTATCCAGCCAAACACCAGACATCTGGTAACCTTAGTGAGGGCTAAACAGAGGGACCTGGAGAGCTGCATTCAGTGCTGGAGGTCGTTCCCTGTCACTGCTATATACCATTGCTCATGAAGCACTAGAGGACACCTTTCATTGTTTCAAACATGTACAATATATACTAACTGTACTGTTTGCATATTTGGAGGAGGAACTTTCTGTGTCCCAGGGCAGTTTGGGAAGAATTGTTGCTGCTATTAAGATGGCTGGCTGTAATTAGAGGCTCAGGGCCTCCGTTGTATTCTTGTAATAAATAAAATACAGCAGCATAATACAAAAAAGAAGAAAGATAAATTATCTATCTATCATCTATCTATCAGCCATCTATCTATATTAAAAATGTAAATGTACTGCCTTCAAGTCGATTCCGACTTATGGCGACCCTATGAATAGGATTTTCATGAGGCTGAGAGGCAGTGACTGGCCCAAGGTCACCCAGTGAGCTTCATGGCTATGTGGGGACTCAAACCCTGGTCTCCCAGGTTGTAGTCTAACACCTTAACCACTACACCACACTGGCTCTCAACTATCTTAAAATAATACAAATATTAAGTGAAAATATCAACTAACAAACAAGGGGGGAGGAAATAATTATTCAGTCTCATAATTTCCCCCCTCTTTACACATCTTACTGATCTTCACAGAACTCTCAGTAATGCGTATGAGTATGCATTCTCTTTTAGCCCAGTACATTATAAATAGGCTCAATTTTTTTCAATAAAAGGCCTCAGTTGTATTTTTATCTAATAATAAACAGTTGAAACTATGTGTGTTCTTGGTAGAGGCCAGAGGACACCTCTGCATCCATTAGCAGCTCATGGAGCAGCACAGGTGGGGCTCCGTTGCTCTCTTGGCTTCCCAATACCATGGATCACTGCTGCTAACTGAGAGGGGCGAAGCACAGCATAGCACTTGGTACCACTGCCAATCTGACACTCCTGCGTCTGTGTGCCGCACTGAGCTCCTCGCACCTCTCCCTGTCTGTGAATAAGGTACAAGTTGAGTGTGAAAGGAGAATGGGAGAAGAAATTAAAGAAGATAGGTAAAAATACTTTGAGAGGCATGTTGGCATGGGAAGGAAAATATAAAAGAAAAAGCCTTCTCCATTTAGATCAGCAAACTCTGCTGTAAATGAGAGAGCTGTGACAATACCTCCAGAGCAAATAGCTACACTTAGCTTGAGGAAAGTTGAGCTGTGGAACTCCTTAACACAAGGCAAATGCTGTGGCAAGGAATTTAGCAATTTCCAAAGATGGACTAGATAATGGTAAAAAAATGATGTCAGTAATTGCCAGCTTATTATGTCAAACTCTGTCACCATTTTATGACTGGCTCTGCCCTGGACCACCATTTTGTCACTAATGGGTCTCAGTAATTTTCAGCTGTCTCAAGTATTCTCTGATGGTAGAAAGTTTGAGAATCCTTGATCTATCCTAAACAGCAATTATTTGTTCATCTCTCTCTAATCATCACTTCTTGCCTGTGAAAGTATCTTTCAGTAAATCTTTCTAGTACATCTCTATGTAGCAGGAGCGGGATGAGGGACTGACTGTTAAACCACTCTGGGAACTGTGGTTCTGTGAGGGCAAAAGGGGTCCTAACAACTGTCAGCACCTGCAACAAACTACACTTCTCAGGATTCTCTGGGGGACTGTTTAAAGTGGTATGATACTGCTTTTAATGTATAGTGCAGATGGGGCCTAAATCTCTCATTGAACGTAGTGGAACTTCTAAGTGAGTAAAGCGGTATAAGATTGCATGTTAATAACTGGCCAGTTCTGGCAGATATTCTCTTCTTATCCTTGTGGAGAGTTCAAGAAAAGGAGCAGAATATAAATCAAAAGGTAATTGCAAAGCTTAACAATTTCAAAATTCAGTGTCACTGCCTCATGGCTGGAGTGTGTGATGTCTTGTTTTGCTATTATTTTCCTCAGTAAGATTTGTAATTTTGATTGGTTTGCTGAAGGGGGAGATTTAATGCCTGGAATGCAGTACATTCAGTGCCTTGCTGTTTCAGCAAAACTACTGACTGCAGCTGATTCTAAGCCACCCTCAGCCATAGCTTTAGAAAAAAATATGGTTGCACAGGGCAAGAAGCTGGAGCTAAAATAACTACTTATATATGAGTAAAGATTGGAAATATTTTTTTCTTGATAGTTCTTGTATAAATGAATAAAATTAAGATAATTGGCATCAGATATAAATAATAAACCAAATGTCTAGCCACAAAAGCATAGCAGTACATAACAGAAGGAAAAGTTATCTTATACAGTAATGACTGTATAACGACTATGTTGCCATACTGCCACTTTCTCCTCCTCTGTCCCATCTTTCCATCAAAGTTGCACTTTTGGCAAGCAGTAAATCTCTCAGATCTTTTAAAGTCACCAGCAAAGGAGGAATCAGCAATGCAGGGGCTGGTTGTATAAATTCTTAGTGTGGCTGTGCAATGTTTCTCACACTATATTTCACTTTCCAATCCTCCTCTAGTCTTCCCATGTGTACAGTAACTTAGTGCATTGCAAAACAGCTTATGAGCATTTCGCACATACTCATCCATTCTTGCCTTATTGGATGCAGGAAGTCTGAGGCTCTCTGTGCTTACTGAATGAGAAGGAAAATGCACCCTTAACCTGTGCATGACCACTTTTTATTGATTATTTCTTTGCATGCTCCTAGTTTAAACTCTGACACTGAACAGATGGTAGGAACAGGGTTGACCCCTAGCACAATCAACTGATCTGATGGAATATTAAAGCATGTATATACACCATGGATTTGGAGGTTTTTCAGCATCCTTGCTGTTTGAAAGCTCCATAGAGATAAAACTGCACATTCTCCAGTCACATGGCTAGCAAGAAAAATGTGCACAATATAAAGCAGAATGGATGCCTAGAATGGATATTAATCACAAATAGCATACACTGCCCCATTCTATAATCCTGACCACACAATCCTCCATCCATCACAATTGCTGCTTTCTAATAACAAACTTTCTACAGTATCAGCTCTTTTAAAAAACCATATTCAACATCACATTGAAGACTTCCACCAATGGGAACAGCACTTTATACTGAGCCAGAGTGCTCCAATCTATGGGTAGGCCTCTTGGATGAATGATTATACAGCAGCTTCATTCCAGAGGACATTAATCAATCTGCTCTTTTATATTAAAGATGGGATTGTAATTCATGTGCTACTTGCATTCACGTCACGTGAACAAATTAAATCATTACAATTTTGATTTGATTTTGGGGAATTTTAGTTTTGTTTGTGTTCACAACAGAGGTATCTTTTCAGGTTACCCTTTCACACTGAAGACCACTTACACAGCATATACTATCCCTGCTATAACTATATCACACATAAGAATCTGGGTGCCATATTATTCCTCCGCATCAGAGGCTTTGTCTCCATGTCAGCATCAGCTGCTGTTGCCAACTTGTGGCACTGAAATGAAATTGTGTTATCTGGAAGAACATGGTGACCAGGTCTACATACCGTGCCAGCAAAGATAAGCCATGACTGGGAAGCTTTTTCAAGTTGGTCTCTTGAGAAAAGTGGGAAAACATAAGTCTTATACAGAGTCAGGCCACTGGCCCATCTAGCTCAGAACTGTGTCCTCCAGCTGTGGGGAACCTCAGGCCCAGGAGACAAATGCAGCTCTTTGGGCCTCTCTATGTGACCCTCTCGATGTGACTACCCCGCTCCTTGAGTGCTTAATTGTGAGAGTGCCCCTTTCTTGCTTGGATGGAGAAGTGTGCAAGTGTAAAAACCTCTGATATTTGCATGACTGGAATGTAGGCCTCTGTACAATGGCCAGATTTGCATCTATTGCTCCACCCACTTTTGGATCTAGCCTCACCCACCCCTAGCATGCAGCCCCCCAGAAGGTTTCCCACAAAATTTCCCATCCCTGAACTAAAACAACTGGAAGAATTGAAAGATATTAAAAGACAAACTCGATGTGATGTTAATTGCATAATTCCAATTAAAGTGCAAATTTTTAAGAATGTAAATAGCAGCTGAATCTGAAGCAGCAAGGGGGCCACAGGGGGTGAGTAGGGTAAGTTTAACCCTTTTCCGCCTGCCATGGGCAATGAAAATCCCCACCCACCCACTTTGACCTGCTATCTGTATCAGGAGGAAAGTATGCTGCTGGTGCCATGAGAGACAAGCTCCTCCAACTCCAACAAGGGCCAATTTCAGGCCAAGTATTTCCTTATTTATGACCACACAGCAATGGATAAGATGTGGCTGATGGAAACTCCAGTTAGCTCATCTTCCTCTGAATTGACTTATATCTGCCTACAAGTGTATCCTTTTGCAACAAGCCTTCTTGGATACTATTCAAGTGTCTCTCAGCTGCTCCGAAATCTCTAGCTCCCTATTACTGACATTTGAAGTGTCAAACCTGTGTTGACAGCTAGCTAAAGAATTGATGTGTAAGGTCTGCTAAAGCAGGCAGTTGCCTTGAGGTTGTCTACTGAATAACCACCCACAGCCCATTTCCATTACAAACATACTGGGTTTATTCCTTCTTTAACCATCCTGATTTTCTTGAATATTCCTGGGGTTTTAGTCTGGTGAAATGCTGAGGATTCTGTATTTGAGCCTCTAGTCGTTTCCTCTCATAGAACTGCACTTCCCAGATTTTCCTGGGAAGAGGAAATGACTTGAGCCAGCCCTGTCTATAATAGAAAAACTAGGTATGTCCTAATCGTTCAAATTTTTTAAAACTACAGCACTACTACCATCACCATAACACACCTTTAATTAAACCTGTCTTAGCTTTATAATGGAAAATTCTACTCTACTGTAGTCAGTATGCAGGGATGTATTTTTTTAAAGCAAGCAACTACTTTATCATAACATGGCTTGGGACCACAATACCTGATGGAACGTCTCTCCTGATATGAACCCACCCATACACTACGGTCAAGATCAAAGGCCCTCCTCCGGGTGCCTACTCCAAGGGAAGCTCGGAGAGTAGCAACAAGGGAGAGGGCCTTCTCAGTGGTGGCCCCCGAATTATGGAATGATTTCTCTGACGAGGTGTGCCTGGCGCCAACACTGTTATCTTTTCAGCACCAGGTCAAGACTTTCCTCTTTAGTATGTGTTTTAAATTGTTTTTATATTGTTTTAAATTTTAAAATTGTGTTTTAAATTGTTTTTAAAATATGTGTTTTAAATTGTATATTTGTTTTAATGTTTTTGATTGCTGTGAACCACCCAGAGAGCTTCGGCTATGGGGTGGTATACAAGCGCCATAAATAAATAAATAAATAATAAAAAGGATTACAGAAATGTGTTCAACAGTTATTGGTGTGGACAGAAATAGCACTTTATCCTTCAGAAGCAAATAGAGAAGCTTAATGTGCAAGTGAGTCACAGCAGTGTTTGATGCTTTAGAAAGTGATGGTCTTACTTTTACAGGTCTTGGCATGGATTGCAATCCAGTTGGCTTGAGACGGATCTGTAGCTGTGGTAAGGATCTGATCGTCATTCTTATGGAAATGACTGGCATATATTCCCATGCTCCAATCAAAACCTACAACGTGAAACAGTGCAATAAACATTTGTAACAAGAACTCAGCTATACTTAAACAGAGAAGCTGAAACACTCACTTTATTCTAGAGCAGGGGTGGGGAACCTTTTTCAGCGTGAGGACTGCATTCCATTCTGAGCAAAAGTCCCAAAGTCACATGCATGGTGGGTCATGCCAGAGGCAGAAGTGGGTGCAGCAATGAATGTAAGCTTTACCTTTGTACAGTGGGCTAATTTCTACACCCCCCACACCTCTTAATCCTCCATCTAGACAACCAAGAGGTATGATCAGAGTTCAAAGATACATTCTACCCAGGCAAAAACACTCTGAGTACAAAGCAGAGCCAGTGAGGACAAGACTGTCCTATAGACTGTGGTTGTAGCCTGGGGGAAGTTCTAAGGGGCAGACAGAGATGTCTGGGGAGCAGCATTCAGCTCCTGGGCATGAGGTTCCCCACCACTGTTCTAGAGCCCTGCGGGATTCCAACACAAAGTGGCACCAGATTAAACTTCTCTTAGGTGTAATACCTCTCAATAAATAGACTGGGAAGGGAATGATCTGTCAATTTCGGTTCTCTCCATTTCTCATTTTTTCTAATCTGCAATTCTCCACATTCCTGCAGCAATTTTGGTGGGTTTTTTTTTTAATCCTCATGAAACTTCTTCAGCATTTTAGTGCAAATTTATTCTAATAAACACATTTTTGTATGTAATGTACACATTTTTGCAAGCAATTAATCCTATAATGCATTTTTGTATGTTATTTTCACCAATATATTCATTTTGTGCACACTTTCCCCTAGTATATGCATTTTTTGTAAACTATGCTTGGAGAACCGCATTGCAAAATTCAGATAAGTGCAAATTTCAAAGGATGGCTGCATTTTGGTTCTCATATTGTTTCAGAAAATGCAAATTGATAAGTTCAACTTTAAATGTGAACTTAATAGAATTTCTCCCCTGTCCCTCATATAGGCATCATATTTCCAAAACCTCATTTTGTTCCATCCATACCAGTTAGCTGTGCAGGCAGAATTGGGCAATACTGCTCCCCTGGCTTCCTAATGTTGGAGTCGCTTCCGAATACCAAGAGGGACAAGGCGGCTGAGAGGTTAGTGCAGTGTGGGCACATTGGCTGTGTCACGGCACCTACACCGTGCAGACCTCCCCACTGCCTCCCCCAAGCATCTGGCTGTGAGAACAGGATGCAGGCCTATAGGGGCATTTGATCTGATGCAGCAGGTCTCGTCTTACATTCTTAGTTATTTATTTAGGTTCTTACACTGGCAAGAAAGCAGTATTTGCTACAGGGACAAGTTGAAGCTTGCTACAAGCAACTATTTGTAAGAAACTCTTGAGTGATCTTTAACACTTCAAACATTTTTCCCCATCACACTCATTCAGAAAGTTCCCCCACCAATTAAAAAAAAAATGCCAGCAACAGATTTTGAGCCTGTGGCTACAGAAAATAGATAAGGAAATTGAGAGAACCATCATTGCCTGTGGTGTTCAAACTCATTTTTTAATCTAAGCGCTGTCTCCAAGCCAAAAAGTTGTTGAAACAAAAAGTGTGAATAGAGTGGGATGAGAGTGTACAACCCAGAAGCAACGATACCTCAATTATTTGGGTGCAGGTGGGGACCCATTTGTCTGCAGCCAAACTAATGACGAACTATAGCAAGAGCACATCTGATCTTGAGGTCTTCATGTTAATCCACAAGTTGGATTAACTTGAGGCACAACTTTCTTGAGTTCGTGGTACAAAAGAAACAAAACCTCCAGGGAGTGATTTTGCTCTGTGACTTCCCAAAGGGGTAACTCAAAGGAGAGAGTCCCTTTGTGTCAGCAGCACTTTGGGGACACCTCCTGCACCCGCAGCAGGGCTTCTGCGTGTGGTATCAGGTAGCCCTACCACCAGCTGCTGTTAATCGTTGGTAACAAGGGCTTCCATGGTCCTGCCTCCACCCCTACTAGGTACTCTATTTCCTGTCCTCCAAACAAACACTGGTAGTGATGGTAGTGGTTGGCAGCTACTGGAGCAGAGAGGCTAGGTGTTATAAATTTGCTGACCCTGATTTTATGATTCAGCTGCCCCACACTCTCTCCTGAGCCTGTTGAAATAGTTTCACTGCATGGTTCCCATCCTGATAAAGAAGCAACCCCTCCAGAAACAAAATATGGGGGAAGGAGCTTTTTGCTTCTCTTCAGCTTGGAGGATCAAAAGCCACTTCTCTCCTCTGGCAATGCTGAGGGAGAAAGGGCTGAGATGCATTGTGTTTTTAATTTCAGGAGAGCAGATTTGAGGGGCTGGGAGAGAAGAGAGCCAAAAAAGGGAGGGACTCTCTGCACCCTTTAGCTAGCTCAGGCAATAGAAGCAGCAGATGTGCCTTGGTGAGGCAGGAAAATTGCTGGGGAACATGGCAGACCTGCTGCTCCTAGGCACTTTCCTGAAATGATATAAAGGACTCCCTTGGCCCTCCTCTCATACAAGTTTGATGAGTTCTTATAAAAGAACTCCAACAAAGAGAGAGAGAGAGAGAGAGAGAGAGAGAGTTTGCAGTTCTGGAACCATACTGACAATCTGACACCACTGCCTGGTATATAATATTTCACCACGAAAGGAAAGATCAAGCATAATTCAGAAAATGTCTCAAGATACTTAGCAGGGAAAGACAGCAGTAATGTACTCACCTTGTTTGTTCTTTCTCTAACACACACACACACACACACTCTCTTTAAGTTTGTCAACAAAATGCTGTATCCAGGAAAAGTCTTCTTGTCTTGTCATTGGATGGAAGTTCTCCATTCATAGAGAAGAGAAAGTCAGAGCACCGCAACAACAGAAACTGGTATTGCCTGGCCTTCACCTGTTTCTCCCAGAGCAACTGAAGCCTTCAGCTGAGCTTGGAGGTGTCCTTTGTTATCTTTTATATGTAATGGTGGGGAGAGAATGCTTCATTGGACAAAGAAGCAAAATAAACAGTTTCTCCCTAAGGGAACACTCCAAGCATTAAAAACTATTCTGCCCTCTCTTATTTATTGCTAAGAGGAACCCATGAGCAGCAATTAATGAATGAAGTTATTTGTTTAAAAAAAACATAGTTAATGGGGCAGTACCAGAGCTCCGGCTTTCCTCATCATCTGTCCTGAAAGCCTTTCTATGTGTAGGGCCAGAAATGGCCTCTGAACATGCTCAAATAATGTTTACTTTGGACACATAGTTCAGTTTGTTCATTGAACATGCAAGGAAATACCACCCATGATATGCTTTCTACTTATTATGGAAAGAGTTTTCAAAATATGAACTGCCCATAAAAAATTACAAGCAGATGTCAGCCAGTCATATTTTAAGCTCTACATATGATACTTTCTATTGGGTCATCCCTAAATAGGTAACATTTCCAGGATGAATTGTGCAAGAGATTAAACTTTCATATTAAAAGTGCATACAGAGAGAAATCATCTTCCAGTTGAGATTATTTTGTTCCCTGTCCAATTTAGAATCTCTGTCTTCAGCACTCCAGTTCTAAAGTTTATTAGGGACACATTGGGACTTCTGAAGAGACATGCATAGGATTGTGCACATAGCTGATTTCAATGCAAATTAGTTTCAAGTAAGTGTGCTTTTAGGATAGGGATGTAAGAAGGGCATGGATGAATCTGTATCTTACTAGGGTTGCCAACCAAAGAACCAACCTGGCTTATTCTTATGTCTTGAGATTGACCTGAAGAAATCAGCAGGTGATACATTTTACAACAAGAAGATAAGCATTATTGCATGCCAATGACTATAGATAAAACTGCCACTAAAGGCACAAGAGCAGGAGCCAGTAAAGAAATTGGCAACCTAAACCATACTAGAGAATTGTTAGTGGTGTTCAGGTCTGTGTCATGCTTGCATACAATATCTAACTACCCAGACCAGTGATTTTTAAAAAACTGGGATCCGGGGACCACCAGTTGTCTTTGATATGCCCCAAGATCGTGGGCCTTTCAGCCCTGGTGCATACTATTGCCTCTTGCCAAGGTTTTGCAGGACCCAAATGGTATCCAATCTAGAGTGTGGATTAAGTTTGTTGAGCATCCAGAAAGCTGAGCCTCATGGCCTTGGTGCGGGGCACCTTTGTGAGATGGAGTGTGGTTCCAGACAGTGACAGGATGGCGGATTTCATCCTCTCTCCCATGTTCAGCTCTCGCTGGTTCACTTGTAATCCCAGGTGATCCTGCAAGAACTCTAGAGGGTTGTGGGCAGGCCCAGGACTGTAAAAGGTCTTGGTCTGCCAGATGCTAGCCTCTTTCTTTGTGTGCCAGCTTTCACACCCATCCTCCGTTGGTTTTAGTGCATCACTGAGCTGTTTTTAACAGGGGTGCTGGTTGACTGGGCCAGATAGGAATTTTTCCTCTCCATCAAAATGGCCCTCAGTTGAGCAGGGGTTTTTCTGCTTATCTGTCAGTGATTGCTGTGCATTTGTTAGGTGTTCAATTGCTTCTGTCACAACTTAGGCAGAAATGGCAGCGAGCAGGATCAAACATAAGGAGGACTCCCATAAGGGAGGTAGTGAGGTAC
Source organism: Rhineura floridana (assembly GCF_030035675.1). Taxonomy (NCBI): domain Eukaryota; kingdom Metazoa; phylum Chordata; class Lepidosauria; order Squamata; family Rhineuridae; genus Rhineura; species Rhineura floridana. The sequence goes on from NC_084480.1 coordinate 137,772,223, forward strand.
TAGCTGGCTGCGCCCCTAGCTTGGGAGGGGTGTTGCATCATCCAGCTCACAACACCCTCCCCCTGGTTGGACAGCAGGACCACAGGTGCCCTGGGCTTGCACCTCACCTGACTCTAATGCTGGCTAACTCCCAAGGGCAATTCCCAACTCCTTGTTGGTCGACTCAGCATTCCCTCAGCATTGAAGCGGATCCTTGTCTGACTGTCATACCAACCCCTTTTACTTGCAGTAATCAATAACGTTGTGGCCTGTTTCCCCCCATAAACCATTGTTGGCTGTTTTGTTCCCATTGCTAAAGAGGGCCGCACCATGCACCTGCCTCACAGGCATTCAGGCTGTTCAGCTCTTCACTTCGAGTTATTTCCAGATTGACTTTCAGGAGGATATACCCATCCCAAGGACAAACCTCAGCATGCCAAACAGCTACCTAGCAACGCTTCCTGTTTTCCCTTCAACTCACAGGATGGAGCACATGGTACAGCTGCAGCAGCAGGAGCTTGAATTCAGAAGCCTTTCAAGCAACCATGGCAGCCATTATATAAACATATATGTGCTGGTCAGCAAAGAACAAGCAAACAATACAACTAAGTTTCCAAATCACTGCTCTGAATTAATGCAAGGCTCCCTTTTAAACTCCATGAGAATTGCATTTTTCAACAAACTTGGGCAGTTCAAACCAGTCCAGGGTCTCAATCTGTTGCCAAGGACAAAACATTATGGGAATGTACTCCTAGGCTATTAATACACAGGCTATTGTGAGGGTAAACCTCTTAAAAACCTAAGACATGCTATTCTGCACCAGCCTGTGTTCTGTATTCACATGCTGCTTAGAAGCGAAGAGCCCCCCCCAAGTGTAGATCCAAATAGTGATGCAGATGTTCAGGACTAGAGGGTTTGGAGTACAAAATTTCCCCAGATTGGGGCTTCCAGGGGTTTCATAATTATTTTGGCCACAAACACAAGTTGCCCCCACACCCAAGAAGACTCGTGACACAAGTTGGAATAATGTTATATTTATTAAATATAACATTCTACATCAAATGCTGATAAGCCAATTCATCAGATTAAATTGCTTCGGGCAGGTGAGGCCACCTATATATGTGGGAATACTCCCACGCCTTCTAAAGGCAAATAACTCTCTTCAGACCTTAACTCCATAGTCAAGGACGTGGGGGAAAACCTCCCTCCTTGCTGCTGAAGTCAGCTGTGGTTCCAACCCCCGCACCATGGCCCCGCCGTACAGGCGTTCACCATGATGCGCAAGCAGGTCCCACAAGGACACTCCTCAGTTCGCCACCAGGCATTAAGCTTTGATGGTTCCCTGGGGAGTGCCCCTTACCTGTATACCTTAACCGCCTCAAAATAACCCAATATACCTCACCTGCCCAAATTCCATGCCAGCCACGCTAAAACACCACAACCCATCCCAACAAGCCAATTGAATTAAACCCAAGCAGTATGGAGTAGGCAAAACCAAAGGGATTCTGAAATCAGGATCCCCCCCAAAAAATTCCTACTCAGCCCCATTATGGCGACTAGCAGAGCCCATACTGACGAGGGTGGGAGGGAGGGTGCTGCGAGGCAAAAAAGGCAAACGCTAAGGGAAGGAGCAGCTTTAAATACTCCGCTCAATCCCAAACCTGATTGGCCCCTTTGATCTCACGTGGCACACTTTAGAAACTTCGAGATCGTTCACGAGCCTTCTCCTACATTTCGGGTGGAGGCAAAAAACGCCCCTTAACAGGAACGACATTCTCACTGTTGATGCTGCAGCCGTGTACTCTTTTCCTGCTAGAACTTACCTGACCACACTGATGCTGATGAGAAGAACTGCTGCTACAGCCTTCATTAGGAGCTGCAAATGGCATTGTGGGTACCAAAGCTCTAGGAAATGCTACTATCCTTACTGTTCTTACTAAAAGATCAACACCTTCAGGACCTCACCACATGTACCACATTTTACAATTTGTGCATATCTTAAGGAAAATTTCTACAAAGTCATTTTTGGATGGTATCTGACCCCTAAAAGACTTAGTCATATCTATAATTCCACATTGGATGTTTGCTGGAAATGCAAAGCTAATAATGCAGGATTAATCCACATTCTGTGATCCTGCCCTGAAATCAAAACATTTTAGGAAGATATTGCCATTCAGATAAAAGATATAACTGGGTATGATTTCCCATGGATTCTCTCATCTTACTTTTTTGATATCTTTAGGATCCTATCCTATCTGATATAGAGAAATGGTCATACACTTCTGACAGTAGCCAGGCTGTCTATAACCAGAAATTGGAAAAAATCAACTACTCCAACAATTCATGAATGGATTATCAAATTATGGGATAGACTCAATCTTGTAAAACTTACCAATATAGTCAAAACAAGGGAAGGAAGACAATCACAAGAATATTTTATACAGAAATGGAGCTTATTTGTACTGGGATAATATGGTTCATGATAATATCAATCTTTTTAAGATCTTGGGAAGTCTATTCAGATGTTATAAACTTTGTATTTTTCTAGTTCTTTTTCTTGATCTAATCTACAAACTATTTGTTAACCAACAGTGTGCAGGCCCAGCATGAGTGGGTGGCCAGGCTGGGCACTGGCTGAGGACCCCTGTGGTCCAGAAGGGCTCCTGCGGGGGCCCTCCTTAGGCAGGGAAGGTGGAGCTCCTGCTCCACAATTCATGGCAGCATCAAGTCACAGGGTCCAGTGACTTGACACTGCTTCAGATCATGTAGTGGGAGCACCACCCTCCCAGGACCCCCCCACCGCAGGTGGCGTGGACTTAGATAGGCACATCCCACTTACCTCCTGCATCACAGCATCAGCAAGCTAGTGCACTGCACATACATGCCTGCCATTACCCAAGATAGAAGTGGGGGCACCCCTAAGGGGTTGATGCCCCAGCTGCCATACTTTGGCACGAGAGGCACAACATCTCCCCAGCACCTCTCCCCCACACCTCTCTCCCTGGTAGTAAAAATGCAATAGCTACAAATGCGATAACCACTTTGCTGTGCCTATGTGATACCCAAAAACAGTTACCTGAGTTAGCCGCCTTACGCTACCTAACAATAGGGCCAGCCCATCACTAAATCCACAGAGTTAGACAGTTCCCAAAGGCAAAACCCTTGAAATGCATTAGCTATGTAGATTTCATTCTTTAAAAAAAGAAGAAAACAAACACAGTCAACAGAAAGTCAAAACATACAAAATGATGATGTTAGGCCACTATCACTGTTCTGCCTAGCACTGTGCCCTGTTTAGTGTTCTGTAGAATCCTATGCATGTTTGCTCTGAAGTAAGTCCTATTTTGTTCAGTGAAGCTTACTTCTCAGTAAGTGTGTTTATGATTGCATCCTAAAAGATGAATATTGTAAAAAGAGGCCTTTCAATGCTTCAGGTTACATAACTGTTTCTGTCAATAGGTCCTGCTTACAGGCTTCCCATGGGCATCTGGCTGGCCACTGTGAGACCAGGATGCTGGACTGGATGGGCCTTTGGCCTAAACCAGCATGGCTTGTATGTTCTCTGTTCAAACCATCTTAAAAGTTTAAAGATAAAGACAGCCACATTGTGTGGCTGCCTCAATGTGGCAAAATGTCACACACACACACACACACACCATACCCAAATCCATAAAGACAGCAAAAAACTAACCTTTGTCCAGCCTCTCTTAATGGTAAAGCACTCTAATGCCCAATCCCAGTCATAACCATTAAGGACCCATGAGTCACAGTAGTGTCTGAATGGGAGGATGGCTCACTTCATTTCTATAATCAAACTGTCTTTCATTACAAGGAAGGAACTTTCCTTCATTTTCTAGTAATACCTCCTAGGCATGCAAAGGCTTATGCATACATTGAACTAAATAGGACTTATTTCTGAGCAAACATATACAAGGTTGCATTGTAGTTTTCAAGTGTACTCTTTAAAATGTATCATTTAAAGAGCCGTTTACTGTATCATCTATAAAAACTATGTGACAGCAATTTCCACTCTTCTTTTCATTCTAATAGTTTGGAGAGTTTTGTAATTGATTTAAGGCAGATCTTGCCACCAATCTTCAACACACAGAGAGACACAATCCTGGTTTTATGTTAGCAATCTTTTCAATTAATCAAGGAAATTAATTAGCAGACAGCACACAAAAAATGCTCTGAACTGCAAGTAGTGTATTGTTGACCATATGAGGTCTTCCTTTTGTTAAACTGCTGACAAGGATGATAGGCTGTAATCATCCAAAGCATTGCAAATTGCTTTGGGTCTCAAGAAATGTGCAAATCAAAAACTTGTTCTTTGTGTGAGTGTATGTGTTCCAGTTGTACAATGCATTCTTTTTATGGTCCTGTAGAATGTGTATATATCTTATAGATACTTGTACATCACACATGAGAGAGAGAGAGAGAGAGAACGCATTAGTTACGATCAGACTGGCAGGTATGGGAAGAGAGCTTTTTCAGTGGTGCATATATACCACTGAAAGAGCTCTCTTCCCATACCTGCCAGTCTGATCGTAACTAATGCTGGGCCAGAAAGCAGGGTCTCTGAAGCCAATCTTAGGTAGGTTCATATGGAATTAGATGGTCCTTTGGATAACCCAGTACTGGGCTATTCAGTGCTTCAAAAATCAATACTAGCACTATAAATTAATCCAAGAAACAGATTTTTTTAAATAATATTTAATTTGTGTGTCGCCTATCTGGCAGATAGCCACTCTAGGCGACGTACATTAAAATGGGATAAAATACAATAGTATCAAATGCAGTCACATTAATCTCAATAAATAAAATACTGGACAGTCATCAGTACATTTATAAAAACATTTACATATACAGCATATAATAGATGACAAAATCATGGAGATTAACCCATCCCAAAGATCTCAAAGGCCTGTTGAAATAGTCACGTCTTCAGGGCCTTGCGGAATACATCCAGGGAAGGGGCATGTCGGAGATCAAACAGGAGGGAGTTCCACAGAGTGGGGGCCACCACAGAAAAAGCCCTCTCCCTAGTACCCACCAACCTAGCTGTTTTGGTTGGTGGGATTGAGAGAAGGCCTTGCGTGGCTGATCTGGTCGGGCGGCATAATTGGTGGCGGTGGAGGCGCTCTTTCAGGTAAACTGGGCCAAAACCGTACAGGGTTTTAAAGGTTAATACCAACACCTTGAATCGGGCCCGGAAAACAACCGGCAGCCAGTGTAGATCAAATAACACCGGCGTAATGTGATCACGGCGGCAGCTGTTGGTAAGTAAGCGTGCTGCTGCATTCTGTATAAGTTGCAATTTCTGGGTCGTTTTCAAGGGTAACCCCACGTAGAGCGCATTACAGTAGTCCAATCGAGAGGTGACCAGGGCATGTATTACGAGTGGAAGCTGTTGAACAGGGAGGTAGGGTTGTAGCCTAAGTATAAGGTGTAACTGATACCAAGCTGCCCGTCTCACGGCCGAAATCTGAGCCTCCATGGACAGCTTGGAATCAAGAATGACCCCAAGGCTACGGACCTGGTCCTGTAGGGGCAGCCTCATCCCGCCAAACACCAGGTCAACATCTCCCAACCTTCCCTTGTCTCCCACAAGTAGTACCTCGGTCTTGTCAGGGTTCAGCTTCAGCCTGTTCCTGCCCATCCATCCACTCACAGATTCCAGGCACTTGGATACGGTCTCCACAGCCCTCTTGTCGGAAGGCAGAGCTGGGGTCCCAATCCCGGGGAGCTGGATCCCGGACAGTTGGGAGAAGAGTATTCGGATGGATGGCAGAGGAAAGGGGGAGGAACTTCCCCCCTTTGGAGCGAAGACGAAACAGAGGAACTGCCAGTGATAAGGTCGCTTAGCAACGGGGAGCCTGAGCCCTCCCTGGACATTCTCACGCCTCCCCCTCTTTCAGGCTCAGAGCAAGAGGGGGAAGAGGGAGGGCTGCTCACAGCCGAAAAGCGGGGAGGCAGTTTACCATCAGCCCCTCCCCTATTCCCCATCCTGGAATCGGAAACTTCAGAAGAGGAGGGGGTGATGCTTCCCCCCTCACCGCGCACATGCAGACAGCTGAAAAGACAGGAGAGAAGGGGGGGAAGGTGGGCAGTACCTGAGGGGCAGTTAAGGAGGAGCGAAAGATTGCGTGCCCGTTTGGCCCCTTCTTAAAGAACAGGCGGGAAGAAGTCCCTTGCTCTGTCAACTTTCTCCCAATGCCGCAGGACCTGTATCCCTGTATTGCTTCATGAGAAAACACAGTCTTTGTTTGGACATTACCCTAATAAAACACGAATTAACTACAGCCGTTGGTCTGGTTCCTGAGTCACATCCTGGGCCTGACAGCTTGACAGAGCCACCTAAATCACCCTCAACGCTCTCTTCACTTGACTGGGACAAGATGTCAAAGGGAGCAGCGGGGGGGACGAACCCCACTTCTGAGACGGAAGAAGTGGAACTCTTGAGGACTAAGGTAGCTGATTTGCAGATGGATGTTCAAGCCCTGCTAGCAGCAGTCAAGGCGCTGAACATGGATAATCAAACCTTGAAGGCCACGATAGACCAGATGCGAACAGCCCCTCCAGCTGCCGTAGTAAAGGTTCCCATTGGATTGCCCCCAAAATACGCGGGACAAAGTGATCAGTTGGCAACCTTCGTGGCTCAATGTGAGTTATATCTGGATGTCAGGCACACGGAATTTCCAGATGATGGGGCTAAAGTAGCTTTCGTGATTAGCCTCCTGGAGGGAGAAGCTGCAAAATGGGTGACTCCGTATCTCGTGAGAAAGGATACTGTCTTAGGAAGGTACAGAGGATTTATACAGGAGATGACCGAGATGTTTCAAGACCCGCAAAGGGCTGAAACAGTAGCGCGGCAACTAGGCGCTCTGAAGCAAGCTAAAGGGACTGTTTCCGAGTACACTAACGCTTTTAAAATTCTGTCCCAGGAAACTGGTTACAATGACGCCGCCCTGATGTTTATGTACCGGAGTGGATTAAATGCTGAAATCCTGGATGAGTTGGCCAGGACCTCCCCCCCCCGCTGACCTACCAGGGCTCATCCGGCTATGCCTACAGATAGATCACCGGATGGAAGGAAGGCGCCTGGAAAGGAAGCAGGAGGTCCCGAGATACTCAGCCTTGGCATCCCGCAACAAGACCCTTCCCACTGCAGGGATGACAGGTAATGCAACTGAGGGACAGGGAGGGGCTAGGCCAAGACTGTCGGAAGAAGAAAAGGAAAGACAACGCCGGGAACGTTTATGCTTTTATTGTTCAAAGCCAGGCCATGTGGCCAGAGACTGTGGACTGAAAGGGGGGAAAGCCGAGCCGTCGGGAAACTAGAACACCCAGTCCACGTGCAGGCCAGTGGACTGGGGGCAGCGTTGTATAAAGGCCCCCCAACGATCCAACCTCCCTCAAAGGGGGTGTTGGTCTTGCCTATTCGGATTACAACTTCCAGAGGAGTGGTGTTTAATTCCACTGCCTTAATTGACAGTGGAGCCTCCACAAATTTTATTGATGCAAAGTTAGTCAAGCGTCATGGAATTTCCCAGTGGAAACTGGACGCTCCCCTAGCTGTGGAGACTATCGATGGGAGACCCCTGAAGTCAGGAGGGGTGACACAAGCCACGGAGGAAGTAAAACTTCAAATCCCTGGGCACGAAGAGTTCATTTCGCTATACGTGTCAGATCTCTCGAACTTTGAGGTGATTCTGGGAATGCCCTGGCTAGCAAAGCATGAACCCAAAATAAGTTGGAAGGAGGTGGTGGTGTGGTTCACCTCACAGTATTGCCAGGAGAACTGTCAACCTGAAGGAATCAAGAACACCTTAGCGGGGGCAGTGCAAGAGATCGAGCAAGTGACCCTGCCACCAAAGTATGAAGAATTCAAAGATGTGTTTGATGAAAAAGAGGCAGAGAATTTACCCCCCCACCGCCCTTACGACTGTGCGATTGACCTAGTGCCAGGAGCCAGCATCCCATCAGGGAGAATCTACTCTCTCACAGAGAATGAGAGGGAGGCCCTGAAGGAATTCCTGGATAAAAACCTGAGGCGAGGATTCATACGCCCCTCACAATCCCCTGCTGGAGCGCCACTATTGTTTGTGAAAAAGAAGGGGGGGAACTCAGACCCTGTAACGGCTATCGTGCATTGAACCAGATCACCATCCCCAACAGCTACCCGCTGCCCCTGATCTCAGAGTTGCTGGACCGACTGCGCTCTGCAAAAATCTTCACGAAGTTGGATTTGAGAGGAGCGTACAATCTGATCAGAATGAAGGAGGGAGATGAATGGAAAACAGGATTCTTGACCGCTTACGGACAGTATGAATACCTGGTCATGCCGTTCGGGCTTTGTGGAAGTCCAGGAATTTTTCAAAAATTCATGAACGACGTGTTTAGAGACTTGTTGGACACGTATGTAATCTGTTACTTAGATGATATCCTGGTGTTTTCAAAGAACCAGGAAGACCACGACCAGCATGTGAAGACGGTGTTGAAGAGACTGAGAGAAAATCACCTGTATGCTAAATTAGAGAAATGTGGATTTGACCTCAAGTCTCTAGACTTCCTTGGATATCGAATCTCAGCGGAAGGCGTGGAGATGGACCCAGGGAAAGTAAGCTGCATATTGGACTGGGGCCAACCTGTCACCAAAAAGGATGTACAACGGTTTTGGGGGTTTGCCAATTATTACAGAAAGTTCATTCCAGGGTTTTCCAAATTAACAGCTCCTCTGACTGACTGTTTAAGGGGGAAGAAGAAGTTTCAATGGACAGAGAACGCCACCGAGGCCTTTGAGGAGCTGAAGAGAAGGTTTGCTACTGAGCCCATTCTGCGCTTTGCTGATCCGAACCGCCCTTTCGTAGTGGAAGCAGATGCTTCAGATTTTGCCATCGGGGGGGTCCTGCTACAATTAGACCAAGAAGGGAAGGAGCTGCACCCCTGTGCATACTTCTCTCGGAAGTTAAAGCCTGCAGAGAAGAACTACACAGTTTGGGAGAAGGAGCTGCTGGCCATCAAGGACTCTTTTGAAACCTGGAGACAATACCTAGAGGGGACCTCTCATCGAATTGAAGTGCGCTCCGACCACAAGAATCTTGAAAGCCTCCAAACAGCCAGAAAGCTGAACCAGAGACAGATAAGATGGTCCCAGTTCTTCACTAGGTTTAACTTCCAGATTACTTACCATGCCCAAGCCAAAAACCAGAGAGCGGATGCCTTATCCAGACAGCCACAATACAAAGAATGTGAATCCGAGGACCAGCCTCAGTACGTAATCCCGCCAGAGAAATTAACGTTGGGAGTATGCCAGCCTTCATGGGAAGAGGAACTCAAAAAGGCACAACAAGAAGATGCAGACATGCTAAAATATCAGCAGGAGACGGGACAAGGTCAAGACTCAGAAGTAACCTTTCACTGGAGAAATGGACTGTTATGGTTCAAAACCGCCAGATATGTGCCAGAAGGGGAATTAAGGCTCAGAATCCTACGCCAGTGTCATGATTCCATCACACCGGGACACTTTGGGATTTACAAGACCATTCAGAACGTGGCCAAGGACTTCTGGTGGCCTAAAATGCGTCAGGATATTGAGAGTTATGTAAAGTCCTGCTCTGTCTGTCTGCGGACAAAAACACAAACAGGGACACCAGCAGGACTGTTACAACCGTTGCCTGTCCCACATGAACCCTGGAAGGACCTCTCCATGGATTTTATAACTGATCTACCCAAGTCCCAAGGAATGACAGCCATCTTAGTAGTGGTGGATCTACTTACCAAAATGGCACACTTTCTTCCTTGTGCAGGGGCCTTAGAGGCTAAAGAAACGGACAAGTTATTCATAAAAGAAGTCTACCGGCTGCATGGATTGCCAAACAGCGTAGTCTCAGACCGAGGAACTCAGTTCACAGCCAAATTTTGGAGAGCAATGTGGAAACAGTTGCAGACGGAATTAAAACTCTCCTCCGCCCATCACCCCCAGACAGATGGGCAGACGGAACGCTTGAACGCTGTTTTGGAAAGATATTTACGAAGTTATGTGTCCTATCAACAGACTGACTGGGTATCATATTTGCATTTTGCAGAGTTCGCCTACAACAATTCTCTGCACTCCAGCACTCAACAAACCCCGTTCTTCGCTAATTATGGATTCCATCCTAAAGTCTTTCCAAGCAGCTCAGAAGGAATGCTGGTACCGGCAGCTGACAACTTCCTTAAGGAATTGCAAGCGGCGCAACAGACACTGAAACAGCAGTTAAACGAAGCCAAAACGGAGTACAAGCAAGTTGTTGACCTGCACAGGAAGGAGGGCCCCCCCCTTCAACTGGGAGACCAGGTATGGCTGTCCACCCGCTTCCTCCAGATGCCGGGCAAATGTAGAAAATTACTAGACAAGAGGGTGGGTCCTTTCGAAATAGAAACTCAAATCAATCCCGTGGCGTACCGACTGAAGCTGCCTGACACGTTTAAAATACATCCTGTGTTCCATCGATCCCTCTTAACGAAAGCCGCCCCTCCCAGTGAGTTACGGCCGGAGGAACCTCCCGGAGCTCCACTCCTGGTAAATGAGCAGCTTGAGTTTGAAGTTGAGGAGATCTTAGATTCCAGGATCAGATGCCACAAGCTGCAGTACTTGATTCACTGGAAAGGCTATGGGGTGGCTGACAGATCATGGGAAGATGCAGGTGATGTGCATGCTCCAGAATTGGTAAAACTTTTCCATCAACGTTTTCCCCACCGTCCCAAGCCAGACAAGGGGAGGGGGGCACAGCCTGGGAGGGGGGATGGTGTCGGAAGGCAGAGCTGGGGTCCCAATCCCGGGGAGCTGGATCCCGGAGAGTTGGGAGAAGAGTATTCGGATGGATGGCAGAGGGAAGGGAGAGGAACTTCCCCCCTTTGGAGCGAAGACGAAACAGAGGAACTGCCAGTGATAAGGTCGCTTAGCAACGGGGAGCCTGAGCCCTCCCTGGACATTCTCACGCCTCCCCCTCTTTCAGGCTCAGAGCAAGAGGGGGAAGAGGGAGGGCTGCTCACAGCCGAAAAGCGGGGAGGCAGTTTACCATCAGCCCCTCCCCTATTCCCCATCCTGGAATCGGAAACTTCAGAAGAGGAGGGGGTGATGTTTCCCCCCTCACCGCGCACACGCAGACAGCTGAAAAGACAGGAGAGAAAGGGGGGAAGGCGGGCAGTACCTGAGGGGCAGTTAAGGAGGAGCGACAGATTGCGCGCCCGTTTGGCCCCTTCTTAAAGAACAGGCGGGAAGAAGTCCCTTGCTCTGTCAACTTTCTCCCAATGCCGCAGGACCTGTATCCCTGTATTGCTTCATGAGAAAACGCAGTCTTTGTTTGGACATTACCCTAATAAAAAACGAATTAACTACAGCCGTTGGTCTGGTTCCTGAGTCACATCCTGGGCCTGACACCTCTCCGGTGAAGATTTGAATGAGAGATAGAGCTGAGTGTCATCCGCATATTGGTGGCACTGCAGCCCAAATCTCCTGATGATCACTCCCAGCGGCTTTACATAGATGTTAAATAGCATGGGAGAGAGGATAGAACCCTGTGGCACACCACAATTGAGAGGCCAAGGGTCTGAAACCTCATCACCCAATGCTACCTGTTGACGCCTATCAGACAGAAAGGAATGGAACCACCGTAAAACCGTGCCTCCCAATCCCAAACTCTCCAGGCGATCTAAAAGGATACCGTGGTCGACGGTATCAAAAGCCGCTGAGAGATCTAGGAGGACAAGGAAGGTGAATTCTCCCCTATCCAATGCCCTCCTCATATCATCTACCAGAGCGACCAAGGCTGTTTCAGTTCCATGTCCAGTCCTGAAACCCGATTGGTATGGATCTAGATAATCCGTTTCATCCAAGTGTGTCTGCAGCTGATTAGCAAAACTCGCTCAATGACCTTGCCCAAGAATGGTAGATTCGAAATTGGGTGAAAGTTGTTTAATATTTGGGGATCCAAGGAGGAATTCTTTAAGATGGGCTTTATAATAGCCTCCTTGAGGGCTAGTGGCATAACACCCTCTTGCAAGGATGCATTGACCATTGCCTTGATCCCCTCGCCCAATCTCTCTTTGCAGCTCATGAGGAGCCACGATGGGCAAGGATCAAGTAGACAAGTGGTAGGCCTTACAGATGAGAGCACCTTGTCCACATCCTCAGAAGGAAGAGGCCGAAATCGATCCCATTTGACCGGTTTGCAACTGGCCAACTCTAGCTCACTCACTGTATCCACGGTGCACGGAATCGAGCTCCTCAGGTGTTCGATTTTATCAGCAAAGTGCTTTGCCAAATTGTCACAGGAGGCCTTGGACTGTTCCAAGGGTTCCTGAGCAACTGGACCGACCAGGCTTCGGACCACCTGAAACAACCTCCTGGGACAGCACTCTGCTGATGCAATAGAGGCAGCAAAGAATTCCCTCTTTGCTGCCCTTACCGCCACCTGGTAGGCAGCTATTGCTGCTCTGACCTGTGTCCGAACATCTTCGGAGCGCGACTTCCGCCACCGGCGCTCTAGTCGTCTCACCTCCTGTCTCAAAGTACGCAACCGTGGTGTGTACCATGGTGCTACTTGAGTTCTGTTCAGGGGGAGAGGACGTTTCGGATCCACTTGGTCTAACGCCCTGGCGATCCTCTCGTTCCACTCCATCACCAGGGCTTCGACCGGGCGACCTTCAGCAGGTTCCAATTCCCCAAGCGCTGTCAGGAAACCATCTGGATCCATCAGGCGCCTGGGGCGGACCATTCTAATAGGACCTTTACCCCTGCGGAGGGCGTGTGGCATCGAGAGATCCATCTTTACCAGATAGTGGTCTGACCATGACACAGGGGTAGAAGAAATAACCCCTAATTTCAGCACACTACCCTCCCCCCCTGGGACAAATATAAGGTCAAGAGTATGAGCGGCTACATGGGTGGGCTCAATATTACTAAGGCGCAGTTCCCAGGAAGCCATGGTTTCCAGTAAATCCCGAGGGGCTCCGATGAGAGTGGTCTCAGCGTGTATGTTAAAGTCATCCAGAACTAACAGCTCTGGGGACAACATTCGCACCTCCGAGATCACCTTCAGAACCTCGGCCAGGGAGTCTGCCATGCAGCGGGGTGGGCGGTACACGAGCAGGATCCCTAAACTGCCCTTCGAGCCCAACCTCCAGTACATACAATCAACAAAGTTAGTCCCACGAAGGGGAGGTCTGGCAAAGATCAACGACTCTCGATTTTATATTCCCAGGCATTTTAATGTGTACTATTAATATTTATTGATGTATTTTGCTGCTGCTTTGATTATTTTTGTTTACGTCTGTTTGGTTTGATTCCATTGTATTATTGTATTTATATATTTTCTGATTGTTTTATTGTTATGTACACCGCCCAGAGAGCCCTTGGGCTTAGGGCGGTATATAAATTAAATAAAATAAATAAATAAATAAATAACTGCCACTCCCCCTCCCTGCCTTCCCACCCTCGGCTGCTGTGCATAGCGGAAACCTGGTGGACACATGGCCTCAAGAATAGGAGCTGAGGCTTCATCCAACCAGGTCTCCGTAATACATGCCAGGTCTGCACATTCATCCAAGATCACATCACGGATGGTAGATGTTTTTTGTACTGCAGACCTGGCATTACACATCAGCAGCCGGAGGTCGGTAGGAATCCTGCGTCCCCCAGCTTCCTTCTGGTTCTGGACAGACCTGGAACAAGGGATGGATATTATGTATCTATTCCTTGTTCCTCTAGATTGACGTGGTCTGCCCCCAGCACCATCCCAGCGCCTGCCGCCCAATCTCGTTATGTTTTGGCCCCCAACCCTCCCCCCTTCCTCCCCCCCTGGTTTACACATGCCCCTATCCCGTCCGCCAATCAACAAGCCTAGATATTAAAAGTCGAAAGATGTTATTAGAGATATTAAGGGATGGGTCAATCAGGTCCAGCAACACAATACAGAGCGTCACTGGGGCTAACCAGTCCTTCCAGTCCTGGTACTGCATAGACATACACAATCACTCAGCACATTCATACCACAAACTCCATACACAACCAAAAGCAGCCAGCGCTAAATCTCTCCTCTTCGGCGCGCCTTGACCTCAGATGGAATCCTCCAAGCATGTTCACTCGAGCTCATTCACATAAACACAGTTCACACTCAAACAATAGCAGCCTGTAGATGGTATCTCTCCTCATAGATGTTCTTGTAGGCTTCTAAAACTGCCGGATGGTCTTCTACTTCTTCCAGCTTCTGCCAGATTTAGTTTAAGATGTAACAGGCACCTGTAGATGGTCTCTCTCCTCATAGATGTTCTTGTAATCTATAGGTGTCCGTCACTCCCAGGGCCCAGATCTGCAGCAGTCAATGAGCATCCGCCGAAGCAGGAAAGTGCAGGTACCCCACAGAGTGTCACAGATGCAACTCAGCTAAACACTAGCCGCCACAACACCACAACGTTATTCAATATCAGCTCTCCTGTTGGGCTATATTCAATCAGCGTCCTCCTCCACTCAAGACTGCTGAATCAGAGATAACAGACCATGGCCTACAGAGGCCTCTCACAAACATTCATCAGCAGTATTCACCCAACAGGGTGGAACCAGCTCAACAGTCAAAGTAGATGATAAAATTAAAATATCTTTTTGTCTTTTTCTTCTTAGTTCCACAGTGATTTAGTTATAGTGTGGGTTAACTCCTATGATGTTCCTTTCTGAGTTGTTTTCGGTTGCTCTCAATAGCAACCCCGGCTCTGAGCTGCTCTAAGCTGCTGTAGACGACCAACAGATAGTACGCCACTCCCCGGCTGCAATCTTATCTTCAAGGCCGCTCAGTGGCGTTTTATAATCTCATCCAAGACAGAGTGTAATTAAATAAAAACTCTCAACTTACACTCTCCTCGGGCAATGTTCCTTTATAGACCCCTTCCCAGCTGCAAGTGCTGTTTTGGAGTTGGAAGACAATGTTTTGGTCTTTGTCACAGGAGAAAGGAGAAAGCGTGCCTCTCTTCGGCTCTCTTCTTTAAAGATGTTTCACCCAAATTGTGATGGAAGGAACCATAATGAAAAAGGCTAGGGTGTTGCTCTTGCTGAGCACATAACCCTCCCATTCTCCCCCCACCCCACTGCTGGCACCAAGAGGGAGTTAGCTTTTCCCACAATCTTATATGGAAAAGGGCCCTGCACAAAATGACAGACAAATGACTGAACAGCCAGGGACACAGGAGAGGGTAACAGAGGCTCTGGTGACACAGGAGAGGGTAACAGAGGCAACTGGTGTAGTTGATGTAGGATCAGTGTAATTTAAGATGACCACCTGGCACCTGGTGGTCACATTCTAGACCGATTGTAGTTTTTGAACTATTTTTAAAGACAGACCCATGTAGAGAGCATTGCAGTAGTTAAATCAGGATGCAACCAGTACAAGGGGCTAGGTCTTTACCTTAGATTCACATAGAACCTCACATTCCTAATGAACCTAAGGCAAAGGTCCTGGTGGCAGTGAAGCTAGGGGTGGTTAGAAGGTGTTGCCTATTGGCAGAGCTTGGAAAAGTTACTTTTTTGAACTACAACTCCCATCAGCCCCAGCCAGCATGACCACTGGATTGGGCTGATGGGAGTTGTAGTTCAAAAAAGTAAATTCCAAGCTCTGCCTATTGGTAGTAAAAGGGCATTGCCCTTTAAAGAGAGCAGGGATGCCAGAGGATCAGAGAGTGTGTGTGCATGCTCAGGGCAGGGTACTGCAAAATGTTTGCAATCAGTTTGTGTCCCTGTGCTGCATGCTTAAGGGTGACATCATGGTAACTAATGATGATGATGATGGAAACAGCCAAAATCTGATACAGCAGTTTCAAAAGAGCCTGATTTAACTTGGCATGATCTCTTTACATTGCATAAACTATAAAAATAAGACCAGTTATGGTTCTGCATTCCTCCTTTAAGTCCTCCAGTAAATCCAGCACTGAGGCAGGGGGTGATCATTGCTTAAAACCTATCTGTATTACTGATTGCTGAAACCAAAAGTAAGACATTTGATTGATTTCTTACTAGATGCACAGGCAGACATGGCTACTCTCCTGCAACAATTGTGTAGAAGAGGGAATCTCAGCAGTTAAAACTGTCGCTCAAGGCAACGAAAAGTTGCAGCTGCAGCCTTTGAAGGATGCTCAGAAACCGGCTGGCTGGTGTCGAATGCCACTGCCAGGGCATTGTTGAGGGGCCATTATTTGTAGCATGTTGTTCCAATATTATTTCAATCTGCACTGGTCTCCAATTTCTTTCTGAGCCCAGTGCAAAGTGATCATCATTACCTATTAAGCCCTAACGGGTTTGGATCCAGGTACTGAAAAGACTGCTGGCTCCCTCATGATTCTGCCCACCCACTGAGATTGTTGGGGGTGACTCTGCTCTCTGTTCCTTCTCTGTCTGAAGTGAGGTTAGTGAGGATGTGGGGCGGGGCGCTTTTGATTGTGGCTGTCCTGTTCTGCTCCCTAGGAAGAGCCCATGGGGCAAGGCACATAGGTTTTTGTAGCACCAAGGAAAGCTCCTAGCGATCAGCTTGCTCCATCCAGGGCCAGCTGAGGTCTTTTTGAGCCTCTGCCTATAGTCCATCTCCCCTATGCTCCACCCCCTTAAAGGGCCATCTCTCTAGCCGGCAGATAGGTGCTTCTCCTGCATTCCTCCTTCTTGGTGTGCTTCCGATGTCATTGGACTAGTGAGGTACTTAATTTCTCAGACCCATTAGAAGATGTCTGTTCCAGTTCACCAGGCTCCTGCCAGCCTCAGGTTCTGTGGTCCCCTGAACACCAGGCTTGGAGGCCGAAACCTGGCTTAGCTCTCAGCAAGTAGCCTGTAGCCTCTCAGTCGGTGAGTCACTGCTGAACTGTGACAGTGGCACCCAAAGTCTGGAGCTCACTCACCGAGGAGACTCATCTAGTCCTTTCTCTCTCAACCTTTAGAAGAATGGTGAACATTATTTTATTCAAATGAGTTTTCTGGCTTGGGTGACTTGCTCCCCTTCATAGACTGTTTTTCTAACTGATGTTGGGTGTCCTTTGTTGTTGATTGTTGTTGATGCTTTCTTTTGTTATTGTTGCTTTGTTTTGTTTTTTTGTATTTTATCACAGTTAAATACTTTTTTTTGGTGGGGTTGGGTTTCTTGGCAAAAAGCAGTACATAAAATTTAAATTTATCTTTGTCTACCTACAGATTTTGATGCAGATATCATACAATTTCTTACATCTCAAAAAGTCAGATTCAAACATTCTTTACAAACTTGGGTGGAGATGGAATTCAGAAATTTGGTGGCAAGATACATACTGAAATGTATGCCATTATCTGTAGCGTCATTAAATCCAAGCTTTGCAAAATCCCAAACTGGGTGCAGTTGTACGTACTGAATTAAGCATTCAGTTATAGAGCTTTCATGCATGACTAGTTCTAGAGTTTGCCACACTGCCCATTTACCATTTGGTTGTTAAAATTCTTACTGGTGCTACCTTTATCAGACTTTATTTATTATTATTATTATTATTATTATTATTAATTACATTTGTATACCACCCCATAGCCGAAGCTCTCTGGGTGGTTTACAACAATTAAAAACATTAAAAACAAATATACAAATTTAAAAACATTTTTAAGAAAACAATTTAAAAACACATGTTAAAATGCCTGGGAGAAGAGGAAAGTCTTGACCTGGTGCCAAAAAGATAACAGTGTTGGTGCCAGGCACACCTCATCAGAAAAATCATTCCATAATTTGGGGGCCACCACTGAGAAGGCCCTCTCCCTTGTTGCCATCCTCTGAGCTTCCCTCGGAGTAGGCACCTGGAGGAGGGCCTTTGATGTTGAGCCTAGTGTACGGGTGGGTTCGTGTCTGGAGAGGCATTCCATCAGGTATTGTCTTTAAAAATATAAGTTGACAAGTTGGCTTTTAACTTCAGAGGGCTTATCTACATTTAATTTTTCATGCATCTCCAGCAGGTTTAGTTTTGTGTCATACATATATGAAGTAAAGCTTTTGTTCTTTCTGTGATATCACTTGGAACTATAAAAAAAGCTTGCTGAATTATAAGCCAATAAAATTATCTCCCCCCCCCAATCTTTCTTGCTGCATGGCTTTGCATCTCCTGCCACAAGAGAAAACAATGTACTGTAATGTTCCCCAGATTTATTTGTTCATATATTTGGCTGATGTGTTACAAGGCCAGCAGTAGATTCAGGGTTGAGAATACCACTGTAACTTTTACCCCTGTTTAACCCTGAATGGATTTGGGACTAATTTCTCACTGGCCAATGCTAGCTCTGGGATTTTAAAGGACCCTTTGGCCAGATATCTGCAGTGGGTCCCTTAACTGGGAAAAGGCATGTTGTGCTAACTGAGAATCCTCACACGCTGCCTCTGACCTTGCTAGATGTCCCATGCAAAGTGGGAACAGTACTTCCAGTAGGGTGGTGAGCTCTTGGGGCCCTGAACTAACTTCCTTTGGAGCTGACTCTGTAATTGGCCTTCACTTCTCTCTCTCCCTCTCCTCATAGCACTACATGATTCTAGCTGCTCACTTGATGCATGGGAGAATCTTGGGGATGCCAGTTGTGATGTAGCAGACCTGTGTTAGGGAAGATAATCAGGTGCAAATCCCTATATAGAAATAAAAAATGGTCCTGGTCCAGTCAGCATCTCTCAGCCTTACCAATCTCATAGGACTGTTGTGAGGATAAAATGAATCCCTTGGGGAAAGAGTAGGACACAAATGTGAGAATATTTTTTAAAACAACTTCAGAATATTTTTCTTCTTACAAGAAAAGAGGAACATCATCTACATCACTATATCCCCCTCTTCTCTCCCCTCCCACCCACTCCTAGGACAATGAAAAGTGCTCTGTGCTAAGAATATTAACTTAGCTCTCTAAGCTCTATGACAAATAACAGCTAAATTGTAATAATGTGCCTGCCTTTCCTTTAATGAAACGTCTGTGTTTTGCTACACATGACTGCACTTCTGTTTTGCTTCACTTTCCCCCCCCCTCCATCAAGTGGAAGGTGCTCTTATATAGTTTGCAGATGATGTTTCTGTGCATAAACCACAGCTCTGTAAGACTTTATCAGCTCGTGTCAAGCTGCTGGAAGAACTCACACATGCAATTTCATCCATGTCTCTTGCTTGTTGGTGCTGTATTGTGAAAGGGGATGGGAGGTTGTATAAAAAAGATGGAAGGATTGGTTTAAAGCAAAGAGGGAGAAGCTGTGTCCTTCCTGATGTTACTGAACTATAGCTCCCATCATCCCTTGCCATTGGCTGTGCAGGCTGGGGTAGTGCTTGGGGAACATTGCTCGACACCGCGGGCTCTCCAATATGGGGTCCCGCAGGGGTCAGTTTTGTCCCCCCTGCTTTTTAATATCTACATGAAGCCGTTGGGAGAGGTCATCAGGAGTTTTGGAGTGCGTTGTCATCAGTATGCTGATGACACGCAGCTCTACTTCTCCTTTTCATCTTCTTCAGGTGAGGCTGTCGATTTGCTGAACCGTTGCCTGGCCTCGACAATGGACTGGATGAGAGTTAACAAACTGAAGCTCAATCCAGACAAGACTGAGATGCTGTTGGTGGACGGGTTCTCTGATCGGATGGTGGATATATACCCTGTCCTGGACGGGGTTACACTCCCCCTAAAGGACCGGGTTCGTAGTCTGGGAGTCTTTTTAGACTCTTCCCTCTCACTTGAGGCTCAAGTAGCCTCGGTGGTTAGGAATGCGTTTTACCAACTTCGGTTGGTAGCCCAGCTACGTCCCTATTTGAGTAAAGAGGACCTTACATCAGTGGTACATGCTCTGGTAACCTCACGTTTGGATTACTGTAATGCGCTTTACGTAGGGCTACCTTTGAAGACAGTTCGGAAGCTACAACTAGTGCAAAATGCGGCGGCCAGATTGCTGACAAGGACCAAGCGGTCCGAGCATATAACACCTGTTCTGGCCAGCTTGCACTGGTTGCCAATATGTTTCCGGGCTAGATTCAAAGTGTTGGTATTAACCTATAAAGCCTTATACGGTGCGGGACCACGATACCTTGCGGAACGCCTCTTCCGATATGAACCGGCCCGTGCACTACGTTCTGCTACGAAGGCCCTCCTCCGGGTTCCAACTCACAGGGAGGCCCGGAGGGTGATGACAAGATCTAGGGCCTTCTCAGTGGTGGCCCCCGAACTATGGAACAGTCTCCCTGAGGAAGTACGCCTGGCGCCGACTCTGCTCTCCTTCCGGCGCCAGGTCAAAACCTTCCTATTCTCTGAAGCATTTTAAGTTACACTGATTTAATTTTAAAAATGTTTATTGTGTTGGATTGTTGCTTGTATTTTAGTATTGTTTTGTTATTTATTGTATTTTTATGCTGTTTTATGTTCACCGCCCAGAGAGCTATTGCTAGTCGGGCGGTATATAAATTTAATAAATAAAAAAAAATAAAAATAGAATCTAACAACACCTGGAGAGAGGGCCACAGGCTCCCAACCCCTGGTCCAGAGTTACTCTGACTGTCCTTATGACAAGATACTGGCTACTCCTGGAGAAACATCTATCTATCTATCATCTATCATCTATCTCAATTTCCAATATTCCAGTCACATGACCAAGAAACAGAACACACACAGAGAACAAGTGTATAGTTTCCCCACAGGATTTAATGGCAAAGCTCTGCTTAGAGGCATTATTGGGTGGAGGGCAAATCGGATAGTACCACATGCATCTGTGCACTCTGCAGAGACACATCTCCTCCGGGGGTCCTTTATATAAGCTCTTCTTCCATATGCTTCCCTTGTGCTAATAGATTACACATACACATATGCACCAGTTTCCAACATATCTCCATGCTCTGACATGAATAAAAAACATACCCCAGGATGGGGCCATGCAGGTGAAGCAGTGGGCCTATGCAATGTCTTGGCATTTAGGAAACAGATTTAGCCACTGTTCTGGTAGTATTCTAGAGTGCATCCCTTTACTGTCAGTGAATACTCAAGGCCAGCTCTAACATTATATCTGACAAATGGAAACCAAACAGGATGTCACATGCCTAAATAATATGCTGCTGAATGGCAGGGGGAGAGCAGTGAATGGGGCAGAATTGCCATCATAGCTGCTGGGAAAGAGGCTTGCCTCCTCAGTCTTTTCGTAGTAGGCCCTAGGGTGATCAAGTACCTTTGCTTGGCTGGCAGGCAGGGAGAGGTCAGGCTGACGGGACAGGATGGAGTTAATAAGGCAAGGGGCGGGCTGAAGAGCAACAGTCTGGAGGCAAAGAGGGAAGCCTAGTGGCCTCCTTGGGCAACATGTTATTGTAAGCCATCATTTAATATATGAGTTGGTGGTTTAGAAATACTCTTACAAATAAATATAAAATAAATGTCACCTGGATTGAAAGAAGGCAGCTGATCTGGAAGCCAGTGGCACCAGATTCGTCTTCTGGTGTCACCAGATTCCCTGAGCCAGGAGGATTCTGGGTTGCTGTAAGAGTATCCCAACTGGAAGTGCCAGCACTTCCCTTCTCTTGCCAAGAGCCCCAATGACACAGGGAGCAGACAGCTAGGACCTGATCTGCAGTGCCTATAGCCCCTGATAAAGAGTTATTCTGAAGAGGAAACCTGACTTGGGGAGTCGGTAGTGACACTAGAAGGCTTATCCAGTGCCGCTGGTTCCCAGATCTGCTGCTTTCTTTCATCTCCCTCATATTTTAGGCTACGTGGATGTGCATTGGAGATATGCTCTACCATGATTTCTGAATTACTGCTGCATAAAACAGCCTTGCAGTACACACACCCACATTGAATAGAAACTTTTGAACCCAGGACATTCTCACCTCTATAGCAGTATTTGAGGGGAAATTAAAGGATTCTGCTTTGACCAGGACAATTACTTTACCCTTCTTTTAAAATGACTTGCCTTAGTAGATTTATAAAATGTGACGTAGCCTGACCTTTTGGCTCAGCTGACAGGCCAAAGTGTGTGTGTGCGCATGCACATGCGCAGACGTGTGAGTGTGTAGTTTCAAAAGGTTAAAAGAAAATAGAACTTTCTGCCAGGTACAGAAGTGTTTTCATCTAGAATCTCCTCCATTTGGAAATATTGCAATGTCAAAGAATCCAAATGAAGTCATGTCTTTTTTACTGGGAACAATTTCTCCAGACGAGGTCATACAAGCTTTAAAGAATCATGCAACTCTGCTCCAGAGAAACAGTGCCAGACCCCACCCCCATGTTTCAGCAAGACAGCATTGGGTACTGGTCAGAGGGTTCAGCTATGACCAGGCAGAGCTGGGTTCAAATCCTGAGCAAGTCATGAAGCACACTAGTTGCCCTTGGGCCAGACACCCTCTCTTTTTAGCATAACCCACTAATGAGGCTAATTAGTTATTGTGTGGATAAAACTGAGGGAGGGGAGAGACAGAATCATGTACACTACCTTGAACTCCTTGGAGGAAAGGCAGAATATGAATGTAATGATTACTAAAGAATGAAAAGCATTGTCTACTGTTCTCTTTTGGATCTCTAATTTATTTAATTGGGGTTTACACAAAAGAACACCCTGATGGACTGAGCTAGTATTCAGTTCATGTCGTTTTATTCTGATAGTCCAGGAAAGAAGATGCAAAATAGTTTAAGTGATATACTTGCCAACAGACAATTTCATCTCTGCTCTATTTACACAGATTTTGCATCAACAAAGTGCATAAGGATCCTTTTCAGAAACATGATTTTAACAGCATATTTGTATTGAGACTGTTTTAATCTTAGAATAGAAAATATCATGTAACTTACTGTAACTGTCCAGGTGGACAACTGGAGGCTGTTATTGAGCTATTTCACCTTTCCTTGTGCCACTTAAGGTCTACTTTAACAAAACAGTAAAAGTCTATTTAAAGCCAGTTATTTACTCTGTACTGACATGCTGAAAAAAGTCATATGGATGTTTAGAATTTTTTTGCATGAATCTATGTACATCCAAATTGAACTTAATGTTCTGTCAATAATTACTAGTATGTTTCATATGCCGCCCACTAGCAGCCTCTCTGACAGCTTCAAATGATGCTACTTATTCATTGGATGGTTTGCAATGTCAGAGTTAAGCCAGATAGATTGTTCCAGGCATGGAAAACCGAGGAAGGAGGTGGCACATTGCTCCAGGTGTCAAAAAATATTGTAAGGAATGCAGAGCAGATACTGAGAGGGAGAAAGCTCTCAGCCAAAACATGGAAGAGCAACCTCCATAGAAAAAAGCATTCCTATCCACAGAAAACCAGTGTGCCATGAAGGAAGATAGGCTGGCACCTTTATCCCTTGTGTTCAAGCTAGGTTTTTGTTTTTTTCTGTGGGTGGAGCTGTGGTGTCATCGTCCAGGAACCCTTGGGGTCTTAGACCCCTAATGTTTTTGGGAGCAGGGTCCCTATGTCTCCAGCATCTATGAGCCAATCAACATGAAAGGGGAGTGTGTTAGCCGCTGAGAAGAGTCTTCTAACATGCTTTCTTGTTCTTTCCTGATGATTGGAGCCAATCACTGAAAGAAGGTGAGCCAGCCACTGAGAAACTCTTTTCAGTAGCTAACACTCTCCTCTTTTGTGCTTGTTGGCTCCTAGGGACGTCTGTTGTTGTGAGAGAAGGCATTAACAAGGATCTCATTCTCAACCCAGAAGCAAAAAAAGGAGGAGGGGTGTGGTTGTGACTATCATGAAGGGACCCAACACTTCTGCCACTACCCTACTGGTGTGGAGTAGTTCAGTCATGTGAAGCTCCACCTGCAATCTGATGTGGTACACCCCAGAGAGACACAGGTTGCCACCTTACTTACCTTTACGAGAACTATGCCATTATCAGTACTGTGTGCCAGCCATCAAAACAGGTTATCACTTTAGAAAACTGCATACCAGAGGCACAGTGAGGCACAGTGAAAACAAATTGAATCAAGGCTGGCACATTTATAATCCATGATGAAGGTTGGATGGATCCATGGACCCTGTTATTCAGCGCATACAGAGTTTGCATCTGTGTAGTAAGTGAAATGACAGGTTGAACCAGACTGAATGCCATACATATGAATAATAATAATAATAATAATAATAATAAATTTAATTTCTGTGTTGCCTATCTGGCCAATGGCCACTCTAGGCGACGTACAAAATCGTTAAAACACAATATAATAAAATACAGTAATACAATATAAAAACAGTATAAAAGCAATACAGCTGGAACAACAATATTAAAACAGGGCAGGAGGCATTTCAGTCATAGCAATTAACCCTCCCCGGAGATCCCGAAGGCCTGTTGAAAGAGCCAGGTCTTTAAGGCTTTCCAAAATATATTTAGGGAAGAGGCGTGCCGGAGATCTTGTGGGAGGGAGTTCCAGAGGGTGGGGGCCGCCACTGAGAATGCCCTCTCTCTAATACCCGCCAATCTAGCTGTTTTTGTTGGCGGGATTGAGAGAAGGCCCTGTGTGGCCGATCTTGTCGGGCTGCATAACTGGTGGCGTTGAAGGCACTCCGTAAGATAAACTGGGCCGAAACCGTTTAGGGATTTAAAGGTCAATACCAACACCTTGAATTGGGCTCGGAAAACAACTGGAAGCAAGTGTAGATCGAACAGCACTGGTGTGATGTGATCCCGGCGGCGACTGTTCGTAAGTAGTCGAGCCGCCGCATTTTGTATAAGTTGTAATTTCCGGACCGTTTTCAAGGGTAACCCCACGTAGAGTGCATTACAGTAATCCAAACGAGAGGTAACCAGGGCATGTACTACCAGTGGGAGCTGATGAACAGGAAGGTAGGGTTGCAGCCTTCGTATGAGGTGTAGTTGATACCAGGCTGCCCGGCTCACTGCCGAAATCTGAGCCTCCATGGACAGTCTGGAATCAAGTACAACCCCAAGGCTGCGGACCTGGTCCTTCAGGGGTAGACTCACCCCATTGAACTTCAAGTCAACATC
Source organism: Rhineura floridana (assembly GCF_030035675.1). Lineage (NCBI taxonomy): Eukaryota > Metazoa > Chordata > Lepidosauria > Squamata > Rhineuridae > Rhineura > Rhineura floridana. The sequence goes on from NC_084480.1 coordinate 137,797,166, forward strand.
TCCCAACCTCCTTTTGTCCCCCACGAGCAGCACCTCGGTCTTATCAGGGTTTAGCTTCAGCTTGTTCCTTCCCATCCATCCACTCACGGATTCCAGGCACTTGGACAAGGTCTCCACAGCCAACTCTGGCGAAGATTTAAACGAGAGATAGAGCTGAGTGTCATCTGCATATTGGTGACACTGCAGCCCAAATCTCCTAATGATTGTCCCCAGCAGCTTCATATAAATGTTAAATAGCATGGGAGAGAGGATAAAACCCTGTGGCACACCACAATTGAGAGGCCAAGGGTCTGAAACCTCCTCCCCCAATGCTACCTGTTGGTACCTGTCGGAGAGAAAGGAACGGAACCACTTTAATACAGTGCCTCCAATTCCCAATCCCTCCAGGCGAAGTAAAAGGATACTGTGGTCGACAGTATCAAAAGCCGCTGAGAGATCGAGGAGGACAAGAAAGGTGAATTCTTCCCTATCTAATGCCCTCCTCAAATCATCTACCAGAGCGACCAAGGCTGTTTCAGTTCCGTGACCAGTCCTGAAACCCGATTGGTATGGATCCAAGTAATCTGTTTCATCCAAGTGTGCTGACAACTGGTTGGCCACCACTCGCTCAATGACCTTGCCCAAAAATGGTAGGTTCAAAATTGGGCAGAAGTTATTGAAAACTTGGGGATCCAAGGAGGGCTTCTTTAGGATGGGCTTTATAATTGCCTCCTTGAAGGCTGATGGCATCACACCCTCTTTCAAGGATGCGTTTACCACCGCTTTGATCCCCTCGCCCAATTTCTCTCTGCAGCTCATAAGGAGCCACGAAGGGCAAGGATCAGTAAGGCAAGTGGTAGGCTTCACAGACGAAAGCACCTTGTCCACTTCCTCAGAAGGGAGAAGCTGAAACAGATCCCAACTTACCGGCGTGCAACTGGCCAACTCTGGTTCATCCACTGTATCCACGGCGCACGGGATCGAGCTCCATAAGTGTTCGATTTTATCAGTGAAGTGTTTTGCTAATAAGTCACAGGAGGCCTTTGACTGTTCCAAGGGTTCCTGAGCAACTGGACTGACCAGGCTTCGGACCACCTGGAACAGCCTCCTGGGACAGCACTCCGCAGATGCAATAGAGGCAGCAAAGAAAACCTTCTTTCCTGCCTTTATTGCCACTTGGTAGGCAGCTACTGCTGCTCTAACCTGTGTCCGGACATCTTCGGAGCGGGATTTCTGCCACCGGCGTTCTAGTCGTCTCACCTCCTGTCTCAGACTACACAACCACGGTGTATACCATGGTGCTAGCTGAGTTCTATTCAGGGGGAGAGGACTTTTCGGAGCCACCCGGTCTAATGCCCTGGTGATCCCCTCATTCCACTCCTTCACCAGGGTTTCGACCGGGCTACCTTCAGCAGGTTCCAATTCCCCAAGCGCAGTCAGGAATCCATACGGATCCATCAGGCGCCTGGGGCGGACCATTCTAATAGGTCCTTCACCCCTGCTGAGGGGGCACGGCAACGAGAAGTCCATATTTACCAGGTAGTGATCTGACCATGACACAGGAGTGGCATAAACCACTCCCAACTTCAGACCACTTCTCTCCTCTCCCAGGACAAACACAAGGTCGAGAGCATGACCGGCTACATGGGTGGGCCCAATATTACTTAGGTGCAGTTCCCAGGAAGCCATGGTTTCCAGGAAATCCCGAGGGGCTCCTGTGAGGGCGGCCTCGGCATGCACGTTAAAGTCACCCAGCACTAACAATTCTGGGGACAATGCCCGTACAGCCGAGACCACCTCCAGCACCTCGGCCAGGAAATCTGCTGTGCAGCGGGGTGGGCGGTACACCAGCAAGATCCCTAAACTGCCCTTCGGGCCCAACCTCCAGTACATACAATCAACAAATCGAGTTCTATGGAGAGGAGGTCTGGCAAAAACCAAGGACTCTCGATAGATGACTGCCACACCCCCTCCCCGCCTTCCCACCCTCGGCTGCTGTGCATAACGGAAACCTGGCGGACACATGGCCTCAAGAATGGGAGCAGAGGCTTTGTCTAGCCAAGTCTCCGTAATACATGCCAGGTCTGCCCGCCCATCCAAGATCATATCATGGATGAGCGAGGTTTTCTGAGCCACAGACCTGGCATTACATAACAGCAGTCGAAGGTCGGTAGGAACCTTGCGTCCCCCAGTTTTCGTCTGGTTCTGAGCAGACCCGGAACATGGGATGGATATAATGCATCTGTCCCACGTTCCCCTATTCCAGCATGGTCTGCCAGCAGCACCCTTCCAGCGCCTGCCACCCAAACTTCCTATAACTTGAAAGAGGCTAGTCCATCCAAACTGAAGCTAAGAGCTCCCACACAGAGCTATCCAAGGTGGTGTACATTTTGCTGCTGACTCGTACTCATTATTTAGCTGTTGTGCTATTTTGCTGCTTCTCACCTTGCTCCCAAAGGAATAATTTAGAGAGGGCAGGGACCCCGGAACTGTTTTCTAGGTGGGGGGGCTCAAGACTGGCAGGCAGGTTATGTCATGATGACCTACTTGCAGGTGCATTTGTACATCTGCTTATTTAATGGGTTAAGCAAACAATAAATCTGTCATATTCTAGCACTGTCACAATCATAAATACACTGTTAATCTGTTAGAATTCCTGGTGTGGTCACCATAGATTACAGAAGAGATTCTCATGCTCTGAAGACCTCTTTGTAGTGGCAGTGCAGGAAACCATTCATTTTTTGCCAGAACTTAAGAACACTGCTGTACCATTATCAATTTTGCCTGGTCATTTCAGGGGGGGCTCAGCCAACTCAAGCTTAGTCTTAGTGGGGGCTTGAGCCTCCCCTGCCCCCCCTGTTCCAGGGTCCATGAGAGAGCGTGGACAATGCCCCCTCCCATGTTTTCAAGCCACATTTCTCAGGAACACCTATCTTCTGGCCAACACACTGGTTCTACAAACAGATTGATTATTGTTACAAATTATAAAATGGGCCCATGCATTAGACATATACTGAGCTCTCACAGAAATTTCTCTGCACTTTTCTTGGCTTGACATCATCATTCCTACTTTGTTACATGTTTATGTCATATATAGTTAGAAGTACACTGCAGTTTCATTTTTAATTGATGAATTTTCTGAAAATCTTCTGAAAATCTTTACGTTGCACTTATCTGCATGGCTTTCTTTCTAATTCCTGTCTCACTCCTTAAAGGAGGGCTTTTTTCTGGTTTTGCTGAAAATTCTTGCATATTATAGGTATTACTATATGTATTAGTATAACCATATGCACTCCACATTTCCTAAAGTAACCACCACATAAACAGATACATGCAACAATGCATATAACTGCATATAAATACTTAGGTATTAATATTTTACTACTAACACCTACTATTATTTATTTATTTGATTTATATCCCACCCTTCCTCCCAGCAGGAGCCCAGGGTGGCAAACAAAAGCACTAAAAACACTTTAAAACACCATAAAAACAGACCTTGAAATACTTGGGGGAAGGCCATAGCTCAGTGGCAGAGCACCTGCTTTGTATGCAAAGGATCCTCATTTCAATCTCTGGCATCTCCAGAGAGGGCTGGGAATGTCCCCTGTCTGAAACCTGGAGAGTTGCTGCCAGTGACAACACAGTTGTAGAGGAACCAACTGTCTGACTCAGCATAAGGCAGCTTCCTAGGCCCCTGCATATAAAAATGATGCTGTAGAAATATAGTACCACATGGCACTTGACTCAGTTATACGTATAAATATTTTGTATATAGTTTTGTATATAATTAGTTGGGCTATTTAAAAAAATAACAACCCAACAATGCATGAACAGCTCAATTCAAGAGGCGGTTTGATGCAGACAAATCTCAATCAGGTCCCTGCATAAATCCATTTAAAATAGTTTCCTCCTCCTTCCCTACTTATAGAAAAAAAAACTGGGACACTACAAGTATGTTGCTGGGCTGCCAGGATGAACGATGGTGGCTGTTTCAGGCTAAAGGCTATTCTAGCTGACGCAACTTGCTGCTAACTCCGAAATCTTGCCTTGGATGATTTTTAGTACATAACTAAATGACAGAAGTAGGTTAAACAGGTTTCATACAGGCCTTAGAATTGGAGGCATCGCTTTATCACATAATGAAGTTCAGAACATTTGGATGCAGAATGTGGAAAAGACACATGCCAACACAGGCAAGATAGCTAAGAGTAGCAGGCTGCAGCCTTAAGCAAAATGTTGCAATAGGCAAGGTACAAGTTTTATACCTAAGATGGAGTCTGTGTCTGAGTCAGCAGATTTCTATATTTAATGCTGCATATGCTGGTGTCTTTGCCAGAAGGGCCACACAGCAGAAGAACTAAAAAAGCTTTGCGTTTTGGCTAAACTTCTGAAAATGAAAGCAAAAGAGATGTGATGAAAAACATGTGGTTGTACTTCCCCCAAAAAAGTGCAACTGCATGTCTACTTGATCTGTTACTCCTGCAATAACTAGTAGAACTTATCCATGTCTTGACATTACAACATTCTGCATTTCCCCATCTCTGCTCCACTTACCCAAGAAAAAGAAACCTGAACACCCAGAACACAGATAAAGATCTTCTTTGCAGCTTTGAGTGGTTTTTTTAAATGAAATGCTCACTGTCAAACAAAACTGGGTGCTTAGCAGCCAAGAGGTTTGTAGTGTAGTTGTCCTTGCAAACAGGACAATTCAACAAATGGTGGAGTAAATTTCCACTATAGCACAGATAAACAGCTTAAACTGAAAGGATTATTTGTATAACAACCATCAAAGACTGCAAAGACTGTTGGGACCAGAAAAGTGTCAAAGCCCTCCTGGTAGGATATGTGATAAGATCTGTTAAATAGCTCTTGCAGTCATGATTAATTTAATCATGTAATATCAGGGGTTTGATTTGACTTTTGAAAGTATAAGATCAGTCTACATCAAGGCATCTTTTAAGAATAGGGATGATTTGTTCTCCACCTTTATTTCACTAGAACTTTAGGATTCCACTGATTGTCTTATCCACTTTCTAGCTGCAGGTTTCAGAAAAATGAACTCCCAGATAACACAATTATATTTAACCTGTCAATTGTATGATAATAAATCTGCCACATATTGGGCCTTTGGAGGGCTAAGCTCAGTGGTAGAGCACAGACTTTCCATGCAGAAAGTCCAGGTTCAACCTTGGAAAACTGCTGCTAGTTAGTTTAGACAATACTGAGCCAGGTGGACTAAGGTTCTGATTCAGTATTCTACATTTTTTCCAGAGGTAATACACTAAGGCTGAAATCTTAACTCCACTTACCTGGAAGAAAGTCCCACTGAATTCAATAAGACTTATTTCTGAGTAGACATGATTAGGATTGTGCTGTAACTCTCTCTCTTTTTTTTACAATACTTCCTAAAGTCATCAGAAGATCCTCATAAAACAGGGAGAAAACTATATACATCATCCTGAATTTCTTGGAAGAAGCTATTCAAATACAACAAGGGCATGATCCTTTAGATGTCATTCCAATTATTAAGTACATGAAACAGCATCTGTACATATTCATTCCATAATCCTTACCTCACCTTCCCCTCCTGTTGTTTTCTCTCCCCTTCCCAGACAAAAACTATTTGATTGTATTCTCCTTGAGGCAGGGGTCTGTCATTTGCTTTTTTACTTTGTAAAGCATCACATTGAAATTGCTGCTGCGGCTGCTCTTGTTGTTGTATTTTAAAAGCATTTTTACCAGGTTCTTCAGCTGAAAAGCCAGTCACTGCCCCTCAGCCTCAGAGGAAGACAACGGTAAACCATCTCTGAATGCTGTTTACCATGAAAAACCTGTTCATAGGGTCTCCATAAGTCGAAATTGAAGGCAGTCCATTTCAATTTTTCAGCTGAAAAAGCAGCTTAATAAGATCAATAATAAACAAGATAGAACCTGTCCTCAGGCTTACAGTCTAAAAGATACAATACAAAAGGGAATGAAGAGGGGAGAAAACAAACCCTGACCCAGTTCTTAAAGTTACAAAGTTACCATAATGACCTCCTTGAATGGAAACAGTGAGAGGAGGTGCTAGGGATGAGGGGAAAATTCAACTCAGTTTGCATTTAAAGCTGAATTTATCAAATTCGCGCTTTCCAAAACAGTATGAGAACCAAAACACAGCTATCCTTCCAAATTCGCACTTACCTGAATTTTGCGGTGTAGTTCTCCAACCAGTGTTTACAAAAATGCATAAATTAGGGGAAAACATACATAAAATGAATATATTAGTGAAGATAGCATACAAAAAAGCATTATGTTAGGAGAAAATGCTTGCAAAAATGTGTACACTCAAAACTGCATGCAAAAATGTGTTTGTTTAGGATAAATTTGCAATAAAATGCTGAACAATTTTCATGAGGAGTTATTTTTATTTGTTTATTGCAAATTACTGCAGAAATTAAGACTGAATTTAAGACTGTACAAATGAGATACTGAGAGAACCAAAATTGGCAGATCCTTCCATCCTTTGGAGAGGCCAAATGAAGTTGGTTTCTCAGCAGAGCTAATTGAGTGGTCCCTGTTTCCCATCTCTCTATCTGTTGAAGCCAGGTGGAATGCTACCACTGTTCCTATCACTACTAAGATGATGATGATGTTTTCATATGTAAGTACCTTGTGAAGAGAAAAATGCATTGATTGGAACACCATGCACTGGATATTTTGATGCAAAACCTGCTAGTCCTGTCTCAGATACCAAGAACACTCTATAATTTTCAATTCCATCTCAAACAATATAGCCAAGAAGGATCTGGAAAGCATTCATTCCATTTGATCCATTTAGCAATGATGTCATCTATAGCACCTTCATCACAGGTCAATTTGTTGCCAAGAATTTAGCACAGACTGGTTGATGCCAGGGTTGTTTTTCTTCCAGGAAGTCCATACTATAGTCAAACAGCATCTTATGATGCCAAAGGGCAACAGATTTAACTTATGTTTTGACAGCTTGGGTAGAGAGCACAAGCCTAAAAGTCCTGTGTAGGGTTGCCAGGTTCCTGGCCTGAGACTGATCCTGTATCTTTAGGAAAAGAGAAAGTCAGCCAAGTGCAGGTGTTCTTGCAACACTGTACTGGGAAAAACCACAAGGTGGAATTCTCCCTTCCCCCTGCACAACTTTTAAAGATACAGAAGACCTCTTGGAGTCCGAGCCTGGCAACCAAGAGGTCTTCTGTATCTTTAAAAGTTGTGCAGGAGGAAGGGAGAATTCCACTTTGTGATTTTTCCCATTACAGAGTTGCAAGCACACCTGCACTTGGCTGACTTTCTCTTCTCCTAAAGATACAGGATCAGTCTCAGGCCCTGAGCCTGGCAACCTTGGTCCTGTGATGTATTAGAATTTCTGCCTTGCACTACAAATACCGCAGTGGGAAAAAGAATTCACATAAGAAAAATAATAGTTATGGAACATTACAGCTGTGAAAACTGAATGCATGAATGAATTCAACAGAATTTGGCCCAAATATCTTACTTTTTATTTATATTTAAAATTAAGGCTACATCCTCCAGAGCCTACTTTCTAATAGACATTGTATGTTCAGGTTCCACAGGCAGCAGCTTTCTGATGCATTGTTTCCAAAGGGTGATATCAGCTACACTAACCTGACAAGATTATTATAAGAATTGTGTTTTCTGGTTTAGCTACCCTTGCTCCAGGAAAAATGCTAAATGAACCCTTCACACGAGGCCCACCAGAGATTCCACAAATATCCATGCTTACCTGCTCCAAAACCAAGAATCATTCATTACCTATGACACATAAATGTCCTGGTGAGGGAGCGGATTTACTAATATTGTTGTTGTGTTCACAGTGACAAAAGACATGAAGACTAGAGCTAAGTCAGAATGAGGGGGACATGTCTTGTGAATATTTTTTCTCTTGGAGGCTGGGCCCGGCAACCAAGAGGTCTTTTGTATTTTTAAAAGTTGTTCAGGGGGAAGGGAGAATTTCACCTTGTGGTTTTTCCCATTATAGTGTTGCAAGAAAACCTGCACTTGGCTGAATTTTCTCTTCTCTTAAAGATACAGAATCATTCTCAGGCCCTGAGCCTAGCAACCCTATGATATAGACAATGTGATGTCCTCCAGGTGTTGTGGACTACAATTCCCATCAGCCCCAGCCAGCACTGCCAATGGTCAGGGGTGATGGGGTTGTAGACCACAACATCCAGAGGGCACCACATTAGCTATGCCTGATATAACCAATCAGATTTGCTAGGGAAAAGACTGACTAAAACACAAAACTGGCACCAAAACAGTAGCCATCTGAAGCAGCAAGTAGAATTATCTGCTGCAGAAAAAGTACGTTTGCAGGTAGGGAGTGATTTTCAGGGAATATCTGAAATGCCAAAAACATTCACCCCTGAAAATTCAGCACAGAATTAGTTATGACAAACTAAGTAGGATGTAGAGGAAGGGCTGTAGCTCAGTAGCAGAGAGAGCATCTAGGTCCTAGGTTCAATCCTGGTACCTCCAGAAAGAGCTGAGAAAGTCTCCCTGCCTAAAAACCTGGAGAGCCACTGCCAGTCAGTGTAGACAATAGTGAGTCTGACTCTATATAAAGCATCTTCCTATGTTCCTTTTCCCTACACAACATTGTTACTACCATCATAAAGTACCAGTTTGACTTGACATAATGGACTACAGCCTGCACTGTGAGAGGGTAGGAAGCTAACCAGCCCACCCAACTTCTTACATTTTTACCCTCTAGCTGCCACCCCTAACCAACCCTTGAACCTTCTGGGCTTTTTTTTTTTAAGTTTCTAGGTGGTCTGGTTCAAGATATACACATCAAAACGTCAGCCACTAGTCCCCTCAACTTCTGCTAGAATGGAAAGCCAGCTGTTCTAATCCCCACCCTTTCAGGTTTTTAGCCAATAAGTGAAGTCAGGGTTGTAACTGACACCTCCAGGCAAGAGGTAGAAATCACCGCAAATCTTGAAAACAGATTCCTTTTCCAGTTTGACTGCACATCAGAAGTTGAGTGAGTGTAAAATATTTTATACTTTTCTCATTATAAGGAGTCAAACAAGTTTAAATTTTACTGGGTAGTTTATTTGTCTAATTCATAGCCTGTTTTGAAAATTTTCCAATATTAAATTTTAATCCATTATCCACTTTTCTGGGAATAAAGCTGCAACACTAATCCCACATACCTGGGAGTAAACCCAACTGAATTCAGTAGGGCTTACTTTTAAGTAGACATGGTTAGGATTGTGCTGTAAATCGATGGGACTTTTGAGTGAACATAGCAAAAAATTGTGTTATAAATTTTTCTCTCCTCCTCCAATCTTTTTTTTTAAAACAACAAGGCAGAGCTTACTTAGAATTATTATTATTAGAATTTGTTACACGCCCTTCACCTAAAGGTCAATGCTTTTATTTGATAGGAAACTAATACTGATTTTGAAAAAAAGTCCTGCAGTGACCAACTGGTTTTGACAATAAATTATTATATAAGGTGTATGTATTTTTACATCACCAGTGTATGTGTATATGGAATCTTTCCAACAACCCTGTGAGGTAGGTTGGAAACCAAGGCAGCTTACAACAAGAAATAAATCCATTTAAAATCTAACCATAAAACAAGTATCAAACAATTGCAAAACAGCTTAAAGTGGCATGATTCCAAATTTTGGGTTGCATGAGTGAAGTTCCTTATCATTTGAGGTTGCAGTCCTGTGCAAGCTTCCCTATTTGTATGCATTGGGACTTGCTTCTGAGTAAACATGCGTAGGATTGCACTATAAATATCTTTACAGGTAGTGTAAATAATAAACATATTTGACATGCACACATATAAATATTTCTTCATATTATGTCTCAATATGTATCTGATTTCACACTATGGATGTACATTATTATTTCCTCTACATTTTAAGTGTGCCATTCCTGCTTGGGGTGGTCATGGCCCCCCTCTGTTGTTTTCACCCTGAGGAGCAGATTAGGATGAGAGATGGTGGGAATAGCCTATGGTCACCAAGTAAACTTTGTAGCTGATTTCCATTTTTAAAAATAATTAAAATGATTCATATGCAGGCAAAGGATATGAAGTAATGCAGATCCACACAATACATTTAAAGCACATCCAACTTGCATTTAAAGTACATGATGTCCCCCAAAGAAGCCTGGGAAGTGTTGATAGTTTCCATCACCCTTAACAAACTACAGTTCCCATGATTCTGTGGTGGGAGTCATGTACTTCAAATGTATGTTGAATGTGCTTTAAATGCATAGTGTGGTCCTATGGTGCAGGGGGTCTGATAAGTGCAATTTATTTCCATCTAATGCAGATAGAATTTTAATAGCACTAATTCATGAATATATTTATATCTTCCCTCATGGCTTTTATGCTTTATGAATAGCTGTAGGGGAAAATGTTGGGTTATAATGCTTTTCCCTCAGGACAAGGGAAGAAAGTGGGGGGAGAGAGGAAATGATAATGCCTTGGGAAAGCCATAAGTCTAGTTTTCTAAAGGTTAAAAGAGGAAAGGGAGGAAGATTTTACAGGTTCCAGGACTTAGCAGGGGAAACTGTACTGCTACGCTAGAGCCAAGGGCAGAAGGGAATCCCACGTGTGAGATAAGTGCAACACTGAAATAGAAAATGAACAGAATATATGTGTGAAACATTCTGATGAGCTGAAAACTACATTTCTGTCATAAGGGCCAGTGAGTGTTTCCACCTGAGTTGAAATAAATATTTTGCCATTTTGGCCCAGTTTTCCCCGTTTCGCCAGTCAGATTCTGAATGTGAATTCTTAAGTTCTAATTTGCATTTTGAATATGAATTTGACCTTCAAATGTGAATACTTTGGACTTGTTGGTGTCACTTTATTTTTTTAACAGGCATCAAACAGGTCATGTCATAAGATATCAACATTCATGTATCAATTGCATTGCTGTGTCTCAGATGCTAAATATCAGCACGTCATCTGGCCCATAATAAATGCAATTGCATGGAGTGATGCTGCAGAACCTCATAATTACCTTTCATAACTAGAATACAAATTTTGTATGCTTGGATACTTGCCTGTGTCATGAACTGGGCCACTCCTGCCCTCCATGGTTCTTCTCTGGCTAGGTTATAATCTGAATCATAGAAGAACTTGCGGAGGGGGGAGAGTCAGTTGTTCCTTCCTTCAAATCCTAAGATCTCTTCAGGAATTCAGTACCAAATGCATGAAATGACTCTAAGGAATGAGTAGACTAGCTCATGCTCTGTATGTGTGTAAGCCCCCTTAAAACTGACTCCAACTGCAAATCACCTGGGTGTGTGTGCCTAGTGCACATATCACCATCTAGTGGATGGGAAGGGTCACTAATTCTCAAGAACACTCTCATGTGTTTGTACTGAATGCCTGAAGAGGGGGTCCTTCCTGCTTATCTGTCATAAGCCATAGCAGTATTCCAAGTTCTATGCAGGGAAGGGTGAAGACCAGCTGCTGCCACTCTCACCACCATCAGAGTCACCACCACAGCAGTTGCCAGAGCCCAGAAGTTGTTTCTACCATGCAAAGGGGTTTGGGGGCTCATGGGGGGGGAATTCAGAGGTTGGGGGCTCAGCAGGTACAACAGTTAGAACTACAAGGGGGGAAAGAACTTTTTAAAGGCAACACCAGTGAGAAGAGCCAAGAGACTGAAAGGCTGTCTCTCCTTCTTATGGACTGGTAGCTGGTTAAAGAACAAGAAGCAGTGAGTAAGAATAAATGTATAGTTTTTACAATGGAGGGATGTAACTAGTGGGGTTTCCCCCTGCCCCAAGTCTCTGTATTGGGACTTGTGCTTTTCAACTTCTTCATCAATAGCCTGGAGTTAAGCAGGAGCAGCAAGGTGGCCATGTTTACTGATGATATCAAACTGTTCAGCGTAATGGTAAACAAAAAAAAATGGGAAGAAGCTCTCCAAACTACATGAATGGACAATGATATGGCAAATGTATTTCAACGTCAGCAAGTGTAAAGGGTGCCCATTGGAGCAAAAACTAAAAATTCCCAACTTCACATATACACTGATGGGGACTGAGCTGGCAGTGACTTGCCAGGAAAGGTATCTTGACGCCGTGGTGGATAGCATAATGAAAGTGTTGACCCACTGTGGAACAACTGTGAACAGAAGAACTCCTTGTTGGGAATCATTAGGAATCAAAATTAAAACTGCCAATATCATAATGCTATTATACAAATCGATGCTGTGGCTGTACATGGAATACAATTCTGGTCACTGAACTTCAGAAAGGATATTGTAGAGAAGGGTTTCCTATTCCCAAATATTTAACAAGAATGGCCACAAAAGCCTTCCCCCCCCTCATATAGGCTGCTGAAATCTAGGGGAAAACAGATGTAGATACGTGTGTGAAACGATTTGCATATGAGTTCCAGTTCTGGTACTGAAAACAAATCCCTGGGCTGAGTGTGTGTGCTCAGAGACACCTTGTTCCTCAGCTCTGTGTCCTTCTACCTGAGCTAGTCTTTTGCACCTAGGTCTGGTTTGTGGGCCTCAAGTTTTAGTGAAAAACAAAATAGATCCTGCAAGCCTAAAGCCTGCCCATTCCTGTTGTAGAGCTGGGAAGGCTACGGAAAAGCACAGCAAAAATTGTGAAGGGGTTGGCTGGTACAACTCCCCTGTGAGGAAAGTTTACCATGTTTGGGCCTTTTAAGTTTAGAACAGACTTTCCCAAATGTTGTGTCTGCAGATGTTGTTGGACTACAACTCCCAGCATGGCTAATGGTCATGCAGGTACAACAACAACAACAACAACAACAACAAGGTATATTTCTATGCTGCCTTTTGGCCAAAAGGCCCTCATGGTGGCTTACAAAAATAAACACAAATATAGAAATACATATCAATAAAAACAGTACGATTTACAAAAATTAAATAGCAAGATAACATTATTAAAAAGCAACAATAACAACTTTCAATGAAAATACAATAACAAATCACACTTTTCTAATAAATTCCTAACAATTAGATAATGTCTACTAGTTCTTACATCAATATGTTGACATCAAAACATGATACCACTGAGGTGTTCTGCTGGTACTGCATCTGCCAGTCCTAATACAGGAAAAGGAGCAGGAGCAGTCCAGCTTTTTTGTCAACATAGACAATGTCCACGGTAAGCAGTACTTCAACTTGATCACGGGATCACCATTCCAGCTCTCGTAGGTTGTTGCAAAGGTGGAAATGATGGGATTGGAAAGAAAGGAGAGGAAAGAAGTAGAAGCTTGCTTGGAGTGGGTGAGTCTGCCTGCGGGAGAGATGGAAACAACAGGCTCTGAGAGGAAAGGAGAGGAAAAGGGTGGAGGCCTGCTCGGGGTAGATGGATCTGCCCCGGGAGAGGCTCTGGTGCCGGAGCTCATATCATCGGAGAGTTGGTACAGGTTCACCATCACAGCCGGGCTGGATGCTGAGAGGTCCAGCAGTGAGGGTGGCGGCAAAAAAAAAAAAAGATGTGATGACGAAGACGGGCAGGTGGACCTTGGTGGCTCTGGGGCTTTCAAAGGTAAAGGTGGCACAACTATCCTTCCACCAAACTGGACAACAAAAAGCCCAGTAGGGAGGGTGGTGGCAAGGAAGATGCAGCAGCGGAGACGAGTGGGAGGCGTTTGATAGCTCTGGAGCGTTTTGAAAATAAAGGTGGCACAACTGCATTTGGAATTGTAGTCCAGCAACATCTGGAGACCCAAAGGTTGAGAAAGGCTGGTAGAAAAAGAGTTAAAGTGTGGGCATGACAGAGGTGTATAAAATTATGCATGGTGTGGAAAAAGTGGATAGGCCTCTCTAGAGTTTAGAAAATTCATTTAAAAAGGGAACTAGTTTGAGTTTAACTTATCCAAAAAGGAACTGATTCCAGTTCATGTTCATCCTTTTACAAAATAAACTTGTTCAGTTCACAGGACAAGTTCATCCAAATAATGCCCCCCGCTCTCTCTCAGCATTCAGAATGTTACCAGTGCTGTGCTGAAGAAGAAAACATACTTCAGAAGAGAAACAAAACTTCAAAAAACACCCTCAGTGGATGAACTTGAAGATGAACTAGAAATCATTCAAAGTTCTACCCCAAAATAACCTTAATTCACATTCAGTTCATCCGGAAATTATGGAAATTACTTTCAGGTGTAGTTCAGAGATTTTAGAACTAATTCAGTGAACTTTATTAATCAAACTACTTCATTCCAAGCACTTTGACCTCTCTCATAATATTAGAACCCAGGTCCATCCAAAGAAGCTGAATAGTGGGGGATTCAGGATGGTCAAAAGAAAGTACTTCTTCACACAGCACATAGTTAAAGTATGGAATGTGTACCATAAATTATAAACCATAAACTTGGATGGTTTTAACATGGGATTACATGGATTCATGGAGGATAAGGGGCTTGCTTCTAAGACTCCATAGTGCTCCCACCTGGGATGATGGAATGTTATGGGCAGTCTGTTTCTATAGTCCAGATCTTTTGGACATGGAACACAGATTGTATGTAGTATATACTATGTAGATTGGCACATGGCCAAACAGGAAAGAATAGTTCATTTCTGAAATGATACAGTAAAGTGTGATACTAAATTACAAGTAAAATTCATGATTTGCAGTGCAATTCTAACCGTCTACTCAGAAGTAAGTCCTATTGAATTCAATGGGATTTATTTCCTGGCATGTGGCAGTGGAGGCTAGTCTGTTAGGGCAAGTTGGGCACTGCTCCACCAACCTCTGTCCTCTGTCAGCCCCCACCAGTCTGCTTTCTTATTTACAACCAGCCCAGAGGGTGTGCACTGCCCGTCAGCTTCCTCCTCCTTAGTGTTGCCTTTGTAGAACTTACTAGGGAGGAGGATGCAGACAAAACAAAAATGTGTTGGCTCTGCCTGTCATTGGCTCTGGCTCCACGTATCGTTGGGCTCCCTGCCTTCTGCCCCACCACTCCCAATAGGCACCAGCCACCTCTGGTAATTGAGGTTAGGATTGCTGGCTTAATCTATAAGCCCTGTCCCTAAGGACATGTTTTTCATTCCCCCAAATTTGGTTCAAATGTAAAAAGAATATTTTTCTCCATTCTCTTCTCATACATATTACATTACAAATAAGATACATTCCCCATGTAGCTGAGGAACAGATTGTCTTCAATATATATTTAAATTCTTCTACAATGTTGATGATGTGAAACAATTCTGCAAGTCCAAGTGTAATGTGCTGAGCTTTCTTTCTGGACAGAACAATGTTAGAAACATGCTTGCTAGCTTTATACATTCAAATGGTTTGAATAGCTGCAGTTTGAAATCAACAAAGGAATAATACATATTCTTGATATGCTTTCAGCCTATTATTAACATGCAGTATATAAATGCTGGGGGAAACAGCAGGCTCTTTTAAAAGTTTTAATGCCATGGGGCATGCAAAATTACTAGTGCTAATATAATTACATATGATACAATAAATGTTTGCACAGATTTGCAGTGTTTAACACAGGTGCAAGAACAGCATTTGTGTCAAGGGTTTTCTGTGGTTTAAATCAAATGCATTTAACAGGTATGGTCACCTGTTAGGAAATTTACTCCGAATAAGCACATTTCAATTTAACAGCTATTGAATAATGTTACTGCAGCAATATACTCTGGTCTCTCAATATATTTATGTTCATGGAAATTTATTTTATTACAGCCAGTTGGCAACTTTATACAATAGTATATGTGAAATGAGTCATTCTGCATGTCTTCTATGATACTATAAATAAATAGAACTAATTATTTGTTGATGCAGAGAAGGGGGGAGACTCATACATTTGTAAGGGCATAAGCTACTGGAAGGGAACCAGAGGTGTAGTCATCTGGGATCTCAAGGGGGGGTTAGACCCCTTACTTTTTTGGGAGCAGGGCCCCAGCAGGGCCCCTATGTCTCCAGCATCCTATGAGCCAATCAGAGTAGAAGGAAGTGAGGAGGCCACTGAGAAGACTTTCTTCAGTAGTTAAACCTCCCCCCCCCCCTTTCATGCTTATTGGCTCCTAGTGACATCTGTTCTTGTGGGAGAGGCATTAACAAGGATCTCATTCTCAACCCAGCAGTAAAAAGGGGGGCATGGCTGTGTTTTTCATGAAGGGACCCTGCACTTCTGAATTTGCCGCTATGCTACTGAAGGTAACTAGGCGATATGAGGAGCAACCTCATGTTTCCTTCCCACATTGCCCCATGTCCAGTGCAAGAAGACATGTTACTTGACATCAAGATGCTCAGACTGTCCCTGACCCCTGCAATTGGCAGCCAAGGATGCAGACTGAAGAGCCAGGGAGATTCTAAGCACAATGATGTCAAGTCATGCATCATTCTTTTACTAGACATGGATGAAAAGATGTGAGGAGCAGTTAGCAAAGGCTGCTGTTCTCAATGGCAGCTGTACATCCCTCAGACATCTAAATTGGCTCACCAGTCATCTTGCTTTTAGACATGGACAGCAGGCTCAAAAACTCCTGGTCTGCATGGAAAGAAATAAAAGAGAATTGGTTCATTAACAGCATCTGTCTTGATTGAAAGGCTGATCACTCAATAAGAGAAATGCCTAGACATTTGACAGCTCATGGCTTCTTCCTCCTCCCCTTTTCCCTCCATAGAAAAAGTAAGACAGTTGTCCTCACTGCCCCTGAGATTCCTTGGATTTCCATGTTTATTTTATATTGTGTTGCTGGTTTTACCATATTGTTTGTATCATTGAAGCATTATATGTGCTATCTTTAATGTGTTGGATAAAATAGAAAAATCCTAATAAAAATATATAGTAAAAATGTATTTGTCTTCACTTGCAATTATTTTTACATGGAGACAAAACAGTCCAGGATGGGGCCCTTCATGAAAATGCACTTTCGCCAAATGGCCACACAGCAATGGGGACTTCCCTCCATGTGTTGAGCCCCAGCTCTCCCAAGAGAATGAGGGAGGGGAGTTGGTCGAGACCCAGCTTCCCCAGATAGAGCAGGGAGAGGAATCAGAGGTAGATGAGGTCTTCGAGGACAGTGAGGGAGGGGGTGCAGTCGACAATCTGCCAGTTCCCATGGACAGTCCTCCCGCCAAAACAGACCTCGCTCCACCTACAGATGCCCCAACAGAGCCATTGGAGGATGATCTGGCCCATGCCCCAACTCCACCCCCCCAGGACCCCCTGCCTGGCACTTCAAATGCTTCCCCACCTCCTGAAGCTGAGCCGGCACCTATCGAGCCTGTACTGTCAGATGAGCAGGCGGAGGCTTCCCCCCCCTCCCTCACCTCATGTGAGATGCCGCGAGAAGCAGGTCAGCCAGAAGGTGAAACTTTGGAGGAGTCAGAGATTACGAGCGAAGACCTTTCCTACTTAAGGCAGCACGCCCCTGATTGGGGTGCTGAGTCAACTTTATTCACATGCTGCAGAGGATGCCTAGGTAGCTTAGTTAGGGACAGTAGTGAGTTTGCATAGTCAAGTCTATGAAGTGCACTGCTTTCCATGTAACCGTTACTCTAATAAAACAAGAATTAATTTCAGTCTCGCCTCCGTCTCGTGTCTCACACTCTGGGCAGGACACCATGAGACTGACAGACTTATGTTACCTCAGACTTCACCTCAGACTTAAAGAAAAGTGTATCATTGTCAATGCCATCACCAGGCATCTGACTGGGCATGAGATGCAAGATGCAACTGAAGCCAGAAATCTCTTGTAACATGTACAGAGATGATTTTATATTGTTTCAAGCTTCCTACTTCTCCAAGCAGTTGGATTTTTCTGGGGAAGAAAGTCTTTTACAGCTCCCTTGCATGGACTGAGTACTAGAGACTTATGGTGCCTTTTAACTTACAAATGTACAGGCTGAGCTGATGGCAAGAAAGCAAACACACAAGCAGTGTTGGTTCCAAAAACAGTTTCAGTCTCAAAACGCTACAGCAGATACTACCCCACCCAGTAAAAACATGCAGCTGTAAAAACACAAACTTCTTTTCAACAACAACCATCTCCTTTTCTTCTCTTGCTACGTCTCCTTACAGATAGGATCAGTGGTGTAGTGGTGAAGCGCAGGACCTCATCATGACAGTCATCATAGCTGCCACCCCCCACCCACAGGAGAGTCCAAATTGCAGGCAGATCTGCTGATCCATTATGTAAATATATAACAGTCCAACCCACCCATAGAGCACTAGTCTATATAGCAGAGGTGAGGAACCTTAGCAGTCTAAGGGCCACATTGCCTCCTAAGCAATTTTCTAGGAGCCACAAGGCTAAAGGCAAAAATGAATGTAACAATGGATGCTAATTTTACCTTTGTACACCCCTTTCTATCCTCCATCCAGGCAAGCAAAAGGAATGACCAGAGTTAAAGGACCCATCCCAGCCAGGCAAACACACTAAAATAGGGTGTGAAGCAGGGCCAGTGAAGGGTGTGGACTGAGGAGGGGTGTCAACTGGTCCCAAGGGCCATACCCTGCCATATGGGATAATACCCAATTTATTAGAATCAGCTGACAGAGTAGGGAGCTGACAAAGGACAGTGTAGTAGTTATCCCCCGCCCCAAAAAACAAAAAGGAGGCATAGAAACCAGAAAGAATGCAAAAAGGAGAAATCAGTTCTCAGAAATGCCAGTAATTCAAGTTCATTGTAGCTCAATGCCAGATAGAAGACAGCATTGGTATAAGCTGGTTCAGGAAGTCTAAGATTGCTCCTGAAAAAGGAACTTCAGTTCAGAACCTTTTTGAGCTTCAATAAACTTTAATCACTGGCATATATGAGAGCCAGTTTTTCCTTTTTCCATTCTTTTTCGCTGTGCTGACTAGTAGGTTGGCTGGGGAGACCTGGGTTTACATCCCTGATCAGCTGCGTGCCATGACTGCAGTCCTGTGCAGGGTTATATTGGGGTACGTGTCATTGAATTCGAGTGCCACTGAATGGCACTTACTTCTGATTGCATGGGTTCACCTTGTAAAACATACTGAATTTTAACAAAAGATCTTCAGCCAGCTGGGATGCAATATTTAGCTTTTAATTAGAAATGCACACAATCTTGCAAGAAGTGTTACCATTTATAAGTGTAACTGATACTAGTGTAAAGTTGAAACCTCATCAAAGAAAAGGAAAGAGGTGTCTAGCCTCTGCTTGATTGTGTTCCTCATTGTCTAATTTCCTCAGTGCTAAACTGTCACAAATTTGAAAGCCTCATTATCACTTCATTCACTTGCTGGAGCAAGGGAAATCCATCAATTATGCTGGCACTCCAGATGATGTAATTGCTCCTGCTCTGACAGATGTCCCAGAGCTTCCTGTATGGGGAAGAGCCATAGCTCAGTGGTAGAGCATCTGTTTTGCATGCAGAAGGTCCCAGGTTCAATCTCTGGCATCTCTACGTAGGGCTGGGAGAGAACCCAGTCTGAAACCCTGGAGAGCTGCTGCTGGTCAGTGTAGACAATACTGAGCTGGATGGACCAATTGTCTGACTCAGTATAAGGCAGCTTCCTATGTTTACTCCTCCCCAGTTCCTGCTCCACTACACTGTCGCATAGGGCACTGGCCTCAACCCCCTATCCCCTGCCAGCAAGTATGTTCTGAATTCCTTACTTGATTGCCCATTAATTCATGTTCATTGTCAGGCCCAAATTGAATGATATGGGGAGATGTGCAGGCACTGCCATCACATCTTCCCTCCCCCCAGTAATGTGCAGTTGAAAAAAATGTGGTGTCCTCATATTAGCATTCTTCCACCACCCAGCTCTACTTCATTGGTGCTGTGTGTGTGGAAATGCTAACTCGAGATGTTACATTGCACTTCTTTCCAATTATATGTCATCAGCCTCATGCAAGGAGAGATGCAAAAGGAGGGATGGGTCAGCAACCCGCCACAAATCCCCCTGTGGCATGTACTCAAGGCCTCTGTGACTAGAGCTGTGGGTCCTGGAAAAGCTATGCACAATGCTGCTGCTTGTGGTGAGGGCTTTTAGGGGCACAGACATCTTGCAGGATGGGGGAGATTCATATTTCTGTGCCTTGAATTGGCTTGGAAAAATGACCAGATCTGAGTGTATGTGTGTATGTGTGAAGAATTTGCATCATTTCCAAGGTTAATCCAAGCCAATGTTGGGTAACTTGCCCTTTTCTATTAATGTCCAAATTACTAAATAAGGCAGCAATGTTGATAATAGCATGGTGTCTGGGGCAGTGCCATACCACAAGATTACCTGCCCTATATTTATCTAGTCAACTGAAGCCAGGTTGGACCCATCTTCTGATTCACAGGATAGTCTCATATCCTAGTGGAGGAAACAGTCGTCCTGCCATTGCACCTGGTACCTGCTACTGTGGAACAGGAAGACAAATGTGGATGCTAGATTCATACAAAGACTCAGAGACTCAGGTTAGATTTGCAAATACCCTATGGTCTTTGGCAAGGATTGGAAATATGAAAGTACCCTTGGTCCTTGGAGCAGAAGTTTGCAGGGTGCTCCATGAAGCAAAAGGACCTCAAAGGTGCATCCCAATGTTATCATGCCCCGCCTTTCTGATCAAGTCAGCTTGGCAACTTAAAGGACCTGCAATCCAATCGTGAAACATAATGCCCCTCTGGTTACGTAAACTGGCTGTCTTTCAGGGCTTCTGTACAGCTGGGTGGCTGAAAATGCTTGCTTAATGACTGTTGATGGTCACTTACCGTTTGCGGAGTCAGGACTGCAGGTCACATTTCCCTGACACACAGAGCAAAAACCAAAACCAGGTAGAGTCTGAATGCAGTGAGTGAAGGAAAAACAGCTCTGAGGAGGTTTTTGGGGGTGGGGGTTAGTTGACAAAAACATACTTGGAGACCTGCATGATGCTTCTTGGGGTGGGAGTTATCCTGGTACTTGCCATTGTGGAACATGAAGGTGGATGTGGATGCTAGCCAGTTCTTAGGATTCAGAGACTCAGGATAGATTTGCAAATACTCTTCAGTCTTGTTACTGGCGATTAGTGCTCCCTACCTGAGTATCTGGCTACTTTTATTTGTCTTCCATATTTGTAAATAAACACCTATTCGATCAGCTTCCAGCAGTTTTCCACACAAATGTGTTCACCCTGCAATGGCTGCCCCTCAAATAACCTCCTGTTCCAGGAAATGGGGGAGGTGAAGCAATAATTTAAGACCATGAATTAATCTCCTGAAACAACTCTTAAATGTAAAACCAGGGCAGCTCAACAGTGCATGAGAACTCCACGGGACTGCAGAGCATCCACATTTGATGGAGGCTACTAAGAGGATGAGTGCCCTATCTATTTTGCCACCCTGCAAATTAGCCAAGGATGTCTCTGTGCACAGCTGCCATCATTATACAGCCTCTATGGCTGAATCTTTGTGACAACCAATAAGGTAGCCGTCAACCTTTAGCAACTTCAGTGGGAAGAGGGAAGGAACGCCTCCAGTGAGCATTTATACCCTTCTCATTATGGAAACACTGCACTTGGCTGAGACATGGCTCTTGGGAAATACATTTAGAAATGGAGCAAATCTGCAACAAACCACATACAAAAATATAACAGATCTACAACGTCCACCTTCTGTATTCAGAAAGCAGCTGCATCTTCCTCATGGCACAAAGTATGTGCACACACACATACACCAACCAGCAAACCAAGCCAGAAATGCTTGAATTCATTGAAGTGTAGTGGTGAATTGGGAGAATTGGGCAGGGGGGACAGAGGGGCGGGGAGATGTTTTCAATGTCAAAAACAAACTATGAAAATGGGAGCTCACATTGACTCACTCTGATTTCACTGGGATTAATGTCTGCTAAATTGTTCTTCTAAAAAATCATTTTCTTATAAAACAGAACATGTGAAGATCCCACAGCTCGTCATAAAAGGGTGATTTAATCAGTCACTAAAATTACCCCTCTTGACATAGATTTGTTTGTCATAAATGCAGACATTTTGTCTCCTCTTCATCAGTTACAATGCTGTCATTTCCATGCTTAATTGTAAAGCTGAAGCACCTAGAAATGAGGTCCTCATTGTACCATCATAAAAAACAAGTGTAGTTCAAGGGATAAAGCTGTATTTCCCAAATTTTTGATGCCTGGGTCACAGGAGTTTTTGTTTTTTCCTGGATTAAAATCAGTTACATTTCCCTGTCGCATACATAAAAATACAGCTATATTTTCTTGATCAGTTTTCAGATGAATGGACAGGCATCCTCACTGCAACTGCAGGGGGTAGCCTAGTTAATACTGCTACTCTCATTTCTTTTCTCCTCTCTGTTTTCTCTCTTCATAATAACTTAGCCTTTATTTATTCCCTTCCTTTCCTTTCTTTGCCATGCGTTTTGCATTTGCCCTTGAGAAGCAGTCCCAAAGTGGGGTACGATGTCAATAAAATACATGGTGATATATCAGTAAAGCACACCGGTGTGTTTTGGCACCGAAAACCACCTTGGTCACTCTTTGGGATGATTTCGGTTGGGAGGGAGAGGTGAGGAGTCTAATGACCCTAATGATTCCCAGCTGCTGTCAACACCATCAATCATGGTATCCTTCTGGAGCCATTGTCTGAGTTGGGTGTGGGTGGTCCTCTGTTGCAGTGGTTGTGCTCCTACCTAGATGACCATTTCAGGAAGGTGGTGCTGGGGGATTTCTGCTTGACCCTCTAGCATCTATATTTCAGGGACCAGAAGGATTCTGTTCTATCCCCTATTGTGGGCAAGGTAACCTGCACCACCACTGCTGCTATTTAAACTTAGTAACAGGTTACTAACGTAACTTTAAACTTTAAATAGACATTTCTAACAACCAGGCTGCATGGTGTTAACTCACCCTGATTGCCTCACTCTGAAGAAGGATCATGTTTGCTTTTCCTCAGAGTGAGGCAGGAAGGCAGGGCGAGAGCCTCACTCGGTGGGTGGGTGGCCAGCAGGGTGTAGGTGGCAAGTGCCAAACAGCAAAGCAAGCAATCAAGGGACACAGATGGGTGGCAATTTGCCACTCCTCATGCTTGCCATCAAAGACACTTGTCTCAGCTTGCCTCATGAATGCACAGACTCTGCCTCTATGCCGTTTATCATCTACATGCAACCACTGAGTGAGGCTATCCTGGGATTTGGAGTGTATGGTCATCAATATGCAGATGGCACACAATTCTACTCCTTTTTGTCATCTAACCCAGTGCTTGGGTGCTGTAATGGGTTAGACGAAGGCCAACAATTTGAAGCTCAATCAAAACAAGTCAGAGGCACCGTTAGCCACCCTGGGCTCCTACTGGGAGTAAGGGCGGGATATAAATCAAATAAATAATAGTAGGTGTTTCCTCTGTACATATGAGTGTTCAGCCTGTTCTAGAAGGGTTTGCATCCTCACAAAAGCATCAAGTTCAGAGATTGGGGGTGCTCTTGAATTCATCATTGTCATTAGAGGCTCAAATGGTCTCTGTGCCATGGAGTGCCTTTTACCTGTTTAGATTGGTATTCCAACTAGAATCCAAACTGGATTAGGATAGCCTGCCTTCAGTTGTTTATGCTCCGATTAACCTCCCTCTTGGTTTACTGCAATGCACCATACATGGGGTTGTCTTTGAAGAAGGTCCAGAAACTTCAGCTGGTGCAGCAAGACAACAGCAAAAGTTTTAATGTCACTGGGCATTAGAAACTTATTACACCAATTCTGCACTTTCACTGACTCCTGATCCATTTCTGGGCCCAGTTTAAAGGGCTGGTTTTGACATATAAAGCTCTTTGTGGCTTAGGACCTCAGTACCTAATAAATCACATTTCCCCATATGTGCCTTTCAGAGCCTTAAGATAATCAACAGAGGCCCTTCTCTGAGTTCCCATTCAGTGGGAACTGTGGAGGGCAGTTGTCCCTAGAAATGCTAGACTGGTGCCCATGTTAATGTCTTTTCAGTGCTAATGACTTTTTAAAATTTCGCCTTGGCCTTTCAAGATCATTTTTACATCATCTTAACATCATTTAAACATTTGCTTAACATAATTTATTAGTATTACATTTTAGCCTGTTTTTTATGGCAGTTAGCATGGCATAAAAATTTAGCCCTTTTAAGGTTGTGTTAGCTCTCTGTATGATTATGCTACCTTCTGTTTTAGTGCTGGCTTGTTTGTTTAATTGGATTGTATTGTTTTGTTGGTTGTATTTAACGGGTTGTTTATGTTTTTTAGTAGTTTTCAAATGCTTGCACGTCATTATAGGTCCAGCTTCAAAGTTTGCAAGAGAGTCACAGGGAAGCAAAAACACCCTGTTAAAAACAGGGAATGACTTTTGGCTCCACTCTACCTACTTTACATGGTATACATTGTGTGTGAATGCTGTATATATAACACATGTACACACATGCATTGTATGGCATCACATTGGAAGCAACGACATTATGTTGTGTATCCAGGAAATCAAAATTGCTATTCCTCAAAACCAGTTGAAGAATGTGAAATACTAGGGGAAATAATCAATAGTAAAGCATGCATTGACTTCACATATCAGATCAAAATAAAAACATGCTACAGATGTCCATAGCAAAAGGTCTGTCACAAAACCTGTTTAGAAACTTTGTTAATCAGACCACTGAAATGTGAAACAAAGTATAGCTCTGGAAGGCCACAGAAATCTATTTAGGACTACCTCTGAAGAATTTGGCTATAAAAAGCCATATTGCTTACAGTCATCAGCCATTTATGGATTTCATGGATTAGCATTAAAAGTAGCCTACTTCCTATTCTACTAGGAAGATCTGCTGAAAAGAAACAGGTACATACTTTACAGAGTTACAAATAGATTTCTGCAGACTTTCTGGTTTAAATTGCAGTGATGTGTTAAATTTGAGTGAGTCTTTGTCCATTTTAATTTTTACCAAAAGTTTTGCATTACGGATTAGCATAATAGCATATCATTATTAGCATAATATTTTCACTTTTGCTACATCAGGACAGAGTAACTTGTAAGGACTCCCAGGGGTGTGAACAATTAATATACACACAGCCCCCCTTCAGATGTAAATGTGTATGGTTTCTAGCTATGATCAAGTCTTAGGCACACTTAGTCCTTCCTTACCTCTTCTTATGCATGCTGGGGGGTTGAATCAGAAGCATTTGCTTCTGATTTTAAATTAACCAGAGTTTTCTGTGTCATTCAAACTCGGAATACTATGTTTTGTTTAAACCTGTTTCTAAAATCATGGTTTGATGCTGACCTTTTCTTACTACCATAGTTTAAATAAACCACAGTTTTCCAAATTCAGATGTCAGAGGAAATCAGCAGATGCTTCCAATTGCCTCCTCTGGTGTGCAAATGAGAAGGGGTGCGTAAGCACAAGGGTCAGGCTGGCTTGACCATTTATCATTATATCTGAACTGTGCCAAAGTGAAACTGCTGCACAAAGCCATTTCAGACTTGACAAGCTTGTACACATGTACACACTTGATGTACACTTTTCATCCACAGTCTCTAAAGCAGTCCTCAGTCGTCCCTGTAACAAATTTGTTTTAAACACTGAAATAATGTGTGTTCTTTGACCACTCTATATAAATGATAGGTATTTTTACCAGGATGGTCATGTACCCTACTTTACAGTCCTTCAAATAAGGACTATATTTGAAGTGCTGTCCAGTCCAAGCCTTATTTAAATGTTTTTTAAATCCTTGGAAAGGAGAGGAGGAACCTTGAAGTTGCCCACCAACAGTGAGCTGCTACTAGAGGTTGCTTGGTCACAGCCCCCCCCACTATGGTGAGATGTACAGTATTTCAATTATAACTATAATAATTCTTTCTAAATTTGCATCTATATAAAAATTAGCATATGCAAATTGTATGCAAGCCAGTGTCCTCTTTTGCCTTATCCTTTTTTGCCCTTTTTTACAGGGGAGGATAATGCATTTCCCTTTTTTGGCAATGCATACGAAGCCACCCTTGTTATAACTTGTGTCAAAATGTGCTGAGGGGTGACATAATAGCGGGCTACACTAACAATGTGAATTTCTGTCCAGACCAGTCGTACAAAAGCTTATTCACTTTGTCAATGACAAACAAGTTTTGTGGTTTGAGGAAGCATTCAAAGAGGCACTCAAACCCGCTTCCTCATCAGTTGCACACACCTCCCTATGGAGCCTCCTTTCATACATGAAAGACCATGGCTATGAACTGCTCATTTTGGCAGACAGTCTCTATTCCCACACACACTCCCATCCACTTAAATGAAGGGAATGTTGATGTCAAATGAATGCTTGCAAAATCAAGTCTGAAATTAGTTTTCTTTTTAAATCTGAATTTTTAACCATGTCTCCCTTGAGGAGGTCAGAAGGAAGGGAAGTTTTCATCAGAAACTAACCAACACAACACACACATGTTTTGTCCTAAATCTGCATTGTACATTGCGCTGGAAAGGATGAAACATTAACTAGAAGCCTGTAGCAAAAGAATTGGCTGATTAATTCAAATCAATACATGAAATTTAAGTTTTTTTCACTGTTTCATGGCCCCTGTTCCCCCCCCCAGGGCCCCCAACCCACAATGCTATAGTAATAGCATAAATCATTTGATGCATATCTTGTGAGCAACCTACAGGTGAGCAACCTACAGCCAAGGAGTCACATGTAGCCTCTGATCACATCTTTTATGGCCTCTGACGCTTCCTGAACCTGCCCTTTTCTTCCATTCCAGCAGAGTTCCTTCTTTCCTGTTCATTTCCTTATTTTTCCTAGTTTTACAAAATATCCCCCCCATCCCTCTAATTTTAGAACAACTAAAGGGCGTGTATTTTATTTGATGTTTGATATTTTAGTTTGTTGCTGTTACTTTTCCCCCTGATTTTTGACTTAGGGAATGTAAATTTTTATTCAACTATGTGAGGACAAATTGGTAGGCTTCTGCTATATGCGTATGTTTTTATATGGGGGGGAACACTTGTCAGAAAGGAATTATTTTCATTTGCTTTCCAGAACAGTAGCTGTATAGGTCTGCTGTACTTAAAAAAACAATACATCCTCTGTATAATTTATTTATTACATTTATTTATTTATTACATTTACATCCCTCCTTTCTTTCCATCATAGAAACCCAAGGTGGCTTACGTATGGTTCCCAGGCAGTCTCCCATCCAGGCACTGACCAGACCTGATCCTGCTTAGCTTCAGCAGGATGCTGGCCTCGTGTGCCTTCAGACCACAGCCTGGGACCATTTGAGAACAACCCCATCAAATTCAGCAAAGCTTACTTCTGAGTTGATCTACCTAACATCAGAAATTCTAATTGGAGGTAGCCATGATGAAAAATGAAGCCGGGTAGCATTTCTTCTGGATTAATCCACAGAACATCTGCTGTTCTTCTAGAGATACTAATGCCTGGGGAGGGGAAGGGGTGTGGCCTGTGGAGAGTCCAGAGGGCTGGACGGAGAAGGCTGAAGTATTTGGCCCCCAGGCTTGACATTTCCCACCCCTGGACTCTTTCCCACAGGCAATCTATCAGGGAGACCAAAGTAATTTCCACAATGAAACTGGGTCTGAAGACAAATTGAGATTATCCACCCTGCTTCTTAGCCAGCCTCCCTAGCACTCCTGTCTTCTCCTTCCATGAATAGCATTCAGCCATTCATGACATTCAGAATTATAAACGTTCTTCAAAGCACCAGTAGCTCCTTCGTCAGTTGCCTGTCTCCACTTTTCTTCAATCGTCTCTCTTCTTCACCTACCCTTTCTACAGGTTCCTGCTTTTCAGCAGATTTGTGATTTTTCAACCTTCCTTCACTAGGGTTGTCAGGTCTCCAGTTGTCACCTGGAGACTCTGGTTTTAGGGGGTCCCCTCTGGGTCTCCAGGTGAGTCACTTTAATCCCCGGACTCTTAGCTTTCATTTTAAGAAAATTAAGTTTCTAGGTGGTCTGGTTCAAAAGATATAAACAGAATCAGGAATTCTGTAAATATATAGCTTTCAGCACAATAAAGAGTATGTTCTCTGTACAGGATTGGGACTTGCTTCTGAGCAAACATGCATAGGATTGCACCGCACCAGGAAATCACAGCAGGATTTTGGTGAACATACACAGTAAACAATTTTAGTTATAAATATAATAAAAGTGTGCATGCAGGGGTTTTTTAAATACTTGCAAAAATGTCTTCTGGGTCAGGTTGTGATACATGGGAATTTCTGTGACTATGGCTGACTGGCTGCCAGAATTTTTTTAGTTTGGTTAGGAACCCTGACTGCTTGTTGGATTATGAGTTTTCTGCCTTACTCATAGGAATCTTGTTGTGGTTGGTATTATATTGCATTTAGGAAATCATCAGTGTCACGTTAAAAGGTTGGTATGGTATTTCATTTCGGTGGGTATGGTATTGGATTTAAGTTGGTATGGTATTGCATTTAGGAAATCATCGCAGCCATGTTAAAAGGCAGGCAGGGCATTCCAGGCAGGGGGTTACCAACCCTGCTTGGATATGGATATCATTGCAGAGGATCCCTAGTCAAGCCTTATGAACAGCACAATCCTAACAATGACTACTCAGAAGTAGGTCCTGTTGAGTTCTATGGGGCTTGGTCCCTTAGTGAGTGTATTTAAAACTGCAGCCTTCAGAGGCATCAATCTTGACTCCTGAGTGCTCCCATCTAACATCTCCACAACACTAGGCTCCCTTCTTCCTACAATGGCCATCTGGTGACTGGCCTGGCCTGAGGGCACTTAAACCCTTCTTGCCAGAACCAGGTAGGCTAGATTAAATGTTCCCTACCCAGGCTCGCTAAGCAGGTGAGAAGAAATGATCCCGTCACTTCAGCTGGACCTGGGAACATCCTCATTTAGCTAAGATTTCTATCTTAATTTCCAATCAGATAATTTTTTTGTTACTGTGGTTGATGCTTAACGTATCATGCTTAATAACATCACTAGGGCCCTGCCCCATGACATCACTGGGGCCCACCTCTGAAATCTCAGGGTTTTGGATACTTCTGTCTTGGCAACCCTACTCTCAAACCACCCTTTGAGAGCCACTGCCACTGCCTTTGCTGACATCCCTTGGTTGCTTCTTCAGCAGTGGTGGCTGCTTACCACACCTTGCTGCCTCCCCCCTTCCTGCCCAGGCCATCACTGCAAAGAGGGAAACCCTGCATGTACACTTTTAATCATAATAATTACTGAAATTGTTTATTATGTGTGCATATCTACCAAGATCCTGCTGTGATCCTCAGTTCTAGATTTCTTGCTATATTATTGTAGAAAGGCAATCTTGCTACTGCTGGAAGTTATACAATCACTCAACTTCTGATGTGCAGACAAGCAGGGAAAGGAAACTGTTTTCAGGATTTGCAGTGGCTTCTAGATATTGCCTGGAGGTCAGCAAATCTCTCTAGAATCACAACCCTGACTTCACTTATTGGCTAAAAACCTGAAAGGGCTAGGATTAGAGCAGCCAGCACTAACAGAAGTTCTGGGGGAAGTTGACATGTTGGTGTATATCTGTCGAACCAGGCCACCTAGAAACTTTTTTTTTTTTTAAATGAAAGTTAAGAGTCTGCAGATTGGGGTTATTCACCTGGAGAAAACCAAAAAAAACTGGAGTCTCTGGGTGAAAACTGGAGACCTGGCAACCCTAAGAGTCCACCACTAAGGGCTTGATCAACCTCATGGTTTTGCTGTCTGTCTAGGCCAGCACAGACAGGGTGTTGTTGCCTGTTTGGCTAGGCATATCACAACTTATTCAGACCTGGCCTAAATGGAGACTTGCAGTACAATCCTAATCATGTTTACTCAGAAGTAAGGCCTACTGAATTCAATGGGATTCAATCTGAGGTGAGGATTGCAGCCTTAAACAGTAGCTAAATATATTATCACAGAACACACATACACATAAATGCAACCCTTTCCCCAATTTTAAAAGACTGCAAAAAAGAAATAGAAAACATGGCACAATGTTAATTTGTTTCAACTGCGCATCACAATATTAAGATGATTAATGATTAAGCTTTATGTTTGAATATTTCATTTGTTTATACATTGATTTTCTTTCTTTGCAGCCCTCTTGGAAATGCAAGATCTTTCTAGCAAAAGTCATTTATGTGTTTATTCAATATCTTATCAATTCAGTTTTGCCTATCAAGAAAAATACTTTTCATGCAGATGATTTCTTCAGCATCTGCACTTAATTTCTTTCTAAATGTCAATGTCACACAGCAATGGTAAAAAAAGAGAGACCAGTTTGCCAGTTAACATTCTCTACAAAGCAAAGTACAACTGATACTACAAATGAATGCAAATTTTCTCAGTTCTTTATGTGGAAATGTCTCTATTTACTTAGCGTAGAGACTATGCCGCAAACTAGCTTATGCTGCCTAGGGAAAGAGTGAATAGCCAAGTTTATAATCATTATAAATATTATACTTTTTAATTGGACAGATGCTTGTGAGGCAATATACTTTTTGTTAGTGTGTTTGATTGGATATAAGTGTCCATTTTTACTGCTATCTCATTTTGGTGACGTTAAACCAGGCTGGGGTGGGGGACCTAAGGAATTTGTTTGTTTGATTGATTGTTTGTCTGAGTGATTGATTATTGCATTTATATCCCTTCCTCCTGAAGGAGCCCAGAGTAGCAAACATAAAACTATTTAACAAAAAGAAGATAAAACATACTAAAAACAGTTAAAAACAGTTAAAAAACACAATAAAAACCTACTAAAACACAGTTAAAATATAGTAATACACAATTACAAATATTCTAAAACACACCAAAAAAACAGTCTTTCAGGTTGCCAGGAACAGTCCTTTTCAGCCATCAAATGCCTGGATAAAAAGGAATGTTTTCAAATTCCTCCTGAAAGTTAATAGTGATTGAGACAGGTACAGTTCACTGGGAAGGGCATTCCACAAAAGGGGACGACCATTGAAAAGACCCTGCCACAGGTCAGCACCAACTGGACAGTTTATTTGACAAAAAAACCCATCATCTCTGACCATTGGCCACGTTGACTGAGGCTAATGGGAAATGGGGTCCAACAACAGCTGAAGGGCCACAAGTTCTCCACTCCTCAGTTAAACAATTTACACATCTGAGAGCTAGTTCTCATGTTACAGCAGAGATGTGGTTGTCATTTCCCCATAAGCACTTGGAAAGGGCTGGCAAAGTGTGAAGGTGATGGCTTGGGAAGTACCCCTGTTGTCAGCTCCTCTCACGTGGTCCTACTATTTCTACATAGGACAAACAGGTCGATCTCTACACAAGAGAATAAATAGAGCACAAATGTGACATCAGAAAAGACAACATTCAGAAACCAGTAGGAGAATATATCAGTCTCTCTGAACACTTTGCTGCTAATCTGAAAGTTGCCATTCTCCAACAGAGGAATTTCAGCATGAGAGACTCCAGCAAGAGATGGGTGACTTAGAGCTACTAACAAAAGTTTTGTTCAGTCCTTTGGGGCTTCAAAAATGACAGTGGTTTCCTATTTTTCTAAAGGTGTTAATTTAGTAAATATATTTGACAAAGCAAGATTACTGCTATTGTGAATGGCTACTGGGCTTATTTTGCATACATCTATGCTTTATTTGAATGGTCACAAACTGTATTTTTTGTCTTTGATTGCCATCTTAACCCCTCCTTCTACATCCATTTTTAAATATATTCCTGTCAACTGAGAATAACACTTCATGCAACTGATTAAGTGGACTCTAGTCTATCAAAGGCCTATGGCCATACTACTCTTAACCCACCTGATCTCGTCTGATCTTGGAAGTTAAGCAGGGTCAGTTCTGGTTAGTACTTGGATGGGAGACCACCTAGGAATACCAGGTGCTATAGGCTTAGAGGAAAGCAATGGTAAACCACCTCTGAATACTCTTACCATGAAAACCCTATGAGTATATCCAAAGGATTCATAGGGTCACCATAAGTCATAATTGACTTGAAGGCATAGAACAACAATAGTCCATCAAAGTGAATGTCATAATACATTTGTTAGGGTGATATCCATCTGATATCCAAATGATTTCATTAATTTCAGTTAATCTACTCTATGATTAACAATGGATGACACTTGGTTAATTTTTGAGGTGCTACAAGAATCTCTGTTGGTTTTGCTGCAACAGCCTAACACAGCTACCTCCTGGAATGTTATTGACTCTTCTTCTAACATTGTGGGATGAGAGAGAGAGAACCAACCACAGGGATGCAGTTTCTGTCTTGACTCTCTTTCTTAAGTCACCTAGAACTATTTGCTCTTCAAGTCCTGCCTTTGGGCAAGTGACTGGACTAAATGATGCCTTGCAGGTCTGTGATTCTGTGATCCATGAGCGGAGCAACATGAATGGCAGAATGCAGGCTTTGTTAGGATTGTATGGTGGAACTCTGAAACTAGAAAACTACTCTTTGGAAGAGGATCCACTGGAGGCATTTAAGCGCAGGCAGTCCCAGCTGGAGCAGGAAGAGCAGCAGCGTCTCTCAGACCTCTCCCAGCACAAGAAGCAGCAGCTCTTCCTGGGCTCTTTTGTTGCTTAGTTTGGTGCCTTCCTGTGCAGCCATGTTGGAAGGCCAATGTTACGTGTTGGAGAATTCAATAACATGGCTTATGATTTCCATGTCAGCTCTGCCCCAATTCCCTGGCAGCTGACATTGGCATGGAAAAGAGCCACAGTGTGTGCCCCTTCCACGTGACTTTCCCATGAGCAGCACAGAATAGAGATATATCCCAGTAGCTCCCACACCACTAAAGATAATGTCAGAACGGTCCCAAGACCATGGTGGTGCTCCATGTAGCTAGCCACAAATAGCATTTAAAGCCTCTCACCCTGTGCACATTGTCCAAAACTCATGCAGCATCTCTGTGCCAACATTACGCACAGTGGTGGCTGATGGCTCCATAACAGTGGGCCAGCAGAATCCACTCCAGGTTTTAGTCTGAGCTTTCAGGGAGCAGTCCAAGGTGCTGAAACTGTAGGTTTTGGCACCTTAGAGAGCTCCTTGAAAGTTTGGACTAAAACCTGGAATGGATTCCACTGCTCCGCTCACAAGGAGTCACCAGCTGCCACTGATTACACATTGTCATGACTGGTGCCACAGCCATGGAGATGCTTGCAGACTGTGGACTGATGCACAAGTGAAGAGGCTTTATCACCTTTGGCATGGAGCTCCCACCACAGGGAAGCTGTTTTCACCATCAGCAGCCACCTTGTGGGCAGGAGCAACCTTGTTTAAAAACCTGTCCTGATAAATGCCATACTTCATTTTTAATCCAAAATGATAAACATATTTCCTTAAAATACAGCTCTGAAAGTTTACCTTAACTATTTGGGAAGCTATTCCTACAGGGAAAGTGTGTTCCTCCTCAGGAAAGGGATTATTATAATGTACCTGTAAATGTAACAAACTTATTGGTTTTTGGCGATACTTAGTAACAAGGGATGGAGTCAGAACTCTGCAGATGGGTCAGCAAACAGCAGGCTACAAATTGTTCACAGTGGCACGACCTGCATCCTTTCATAAGGAGTTACAAAGTACCACCTGACCAGGTCTGGCCAATTGGTGTAAAGATGCTTCCTTGCTGATGTGAATGATCACCCTGAAGCTCTCTCTATTGCAAGAGCCACATAGTGGTGCACAGACTGAATCCCTGTATGCTCAGGTTGCCTGTTCAAGAGTAAGCACACTGGGTTGAAATCCTAACAAGACAACAGGATCATGACGGATGGGGCTGCACCAGGATAAGGTTAGGTTGTGCAGAAAGTCAAGGTGCAGGGAGAAATAATGGAGTGGAGTTGAACATAGCTGTGATTGCAGTCTGGCAGATACAGCCTGTTCTACTGTGGTAATTCACTTGGCTGAAAATATTTTTTGCAAATTGGAGGAATGCTGCAGCCCCATATCCTGGAAGATCTTGCTGATTGATTATACAAAAGAGCTTGCGACAAAAATGGCTTTTTCCAAGTGAGTTGTTGCTTTAATCTAAAGGGAAACATTAGGAACACATGACATAGACTAGGTGATATAAAAGCTGTAGATCCTGGAAATGGCATGTTAAGCGAACAAACATGTGCACAAATTCAAGTTCTACAAGATAATTGCAGATATGTGGTGATGCTATCCAAACCAATGATCAAAGGATTTGTATTACTCTGTTCAGGTAACATATTGAACATCCTTCCAGGATGTGCTGAAGTAAGCATTGCATTCAATTAAAGTTGCATTTTTAATGCATGTTTTAAATCTGCCTGCTTTTATCTTCATCCAGAGGCTGCTTTAGAATTCTAGACAAAGGCCCTGATTCAGCAAAGTAGTCAGTTATATACTTAAACAGAAATCCTATTAGCTTCAATAATAGTATAAGCATGTCTTTAATATTTCTAAATGAAAGACAAGAAGAGGAATATGCATTCTGCTATTGATTTTACTGAGCAAGCCATGTGACGGAGAACACAAAGAAATTCCTTTTGAAAACTTCATCAGAATAATGGCTGCTGCCCAGATAAATGTGCAAACATCATTCAACACTTTAATCAATGAGTGATGGACAAAAGGCTTCTTTTTAGTTCATCTGTTCAATGTGTCAGAAAACAAAACATGTTTAGAGCTGAGCTAAACCCGCATTTGTGTTCTTTTTGTGTATGTCAAGAATCACCTCCCATTTTCATAAATGTCTGTGAATACATTTGACTTTTTATGCTGATCTTCTCCTTGCCATTTACCTTCTTTTTCATTGCCCTCACAGTCCTTTGCTTCAGTTCCCCACAATCCTATTGTCTGTGGTGACTCACAAAGCTTTGTCGGTCACATCACAATGCTAGATCTGATGTGATGGTGCCTATATGGGTCACCACAGTGTTGCTGAAGAACACTTTTCACCATTTTGTGTGTCCTCTCATGAGCACCTTGTCACACAAAAGATTCAGATTTTTTGTCTGGAATGGTCAGCTTGCAAAGCTCCAGCAAACTAGAACAAAGTGCATTTGAAGTTCCCGGTGAAAACCTTAAATGAAATAGACAAGAGACTGCCTCCACCCTTTCTTTCTTTCTTTCTTTCTTTCTTTCTTTCTTTCTTTCTTTCTTTCTTTCTTTCTTTCTTTCTTTCTTTCTTTCTTTCTTTCTCATTTACTTACTTGCTTGCTTGCTTGCTTGCTTGCTTATTACATTTATATCCCACCTTTCCTCCAAGGTGCTCAAAATGGCATACCAACATGGTTCTCTCCCTCCCAATTTTATCCTTACAACTGTGACTGGCCCAGGGTCACCCAGTTAACTTCATGGCCAAGTGGGGATTTGAACCTTGGTCTCTCTATCCCTTCATAGATATATGAAGAACAAATCCTGCCAAACTAATCTCATCTCATTTTTTGATCGGGTAACCTCCCTTGTAGACTGTGGGAATGCTGTGGACATAATATATCTCAACTTCAGCAAAGCTTTTGACAAAGTGCCCCATGATATTCTGATTAGCAATCTAGCTAAATGTGGGCTGGATGAAACAACTATCAGATGGATCCACAGTTGGCTCTAGAATCGTACTCAAAGAGTGCTTGTCGATGGTTCCTTCTCAAACTGGGTGGACGTAACGAGTGGGGTACCACAGGGCTCGGTCCTGGGCCCAGTGCTCTTTAACATTTTTATTAACGACTTGGATGAGGAGGTACAAAGCATGCTTATCAAATTTGCAGATGATACAAAGTTGGGGGGCATAGCTAATACCGTGGAAGACAGAAAGAAAATTCAAAGGGTCCTTGACAGGCTGGAGCATTGGGCTGAAAACAACAGAATGACATCCAACAGGGATAAATGCAAAGTTCTACACCTAGGAAAAAGAAACCAAATGCACAGTTATAAGATGGGGGATGCTTGGCTCAGCAGTACGACATGTGAGAAGGATCTTGGTATTGTCATTTATCACAAGCTGAATATGAGCCAACAGTGTGATGTGGCTGCAAAAAAGGCAGATGCTATATTAGGCTGCATTAACAGAAGTACAGTTTCCAGATCGTGTGAAGTACTAGTTCCTCTCTATTCAGCACTGGTTAGGCCTCATCTTGAATACTCCATCCAGTTCTGGTCTTCGCATTTCAAGAAGGATGCAGACAAACTGGAATGGGTTCAGAACAGGGCAACAAAGATGATCAGGGGACTGGAAACAAAGCCCTATGAGGAGAGACTGAAAGAACTGGGCATGTTTAGCCTGGAGAAGAGAAGACTGAGGGGAGATATGATAGCACTCTTCAAGTACATGAAAGGTTGTCACATAGAGGAGGGCCGGGATCTCTTCTTGATCGCCCCAGAGTGCAGGACATGGAATAATGGGCTCAAGTTGCAGGAAGCCAGATTTCGACTGGACATCAGGAAAAAGAGCCATACGACAATGGAACCAATTACGTAGTGTCCCATCCAGAGCTGGAACCACGAGACTGAGACGCGGGTGCAATTAAATCTCGTTTTATTAAAGTAATGGATACATCAAAGGCATTGCGCTTCATAAGAAACACCTATACTGGCTCACTTGAATCCCTAACTACACTCTACACATGCTCTACACATGTGAAGGAAGTTGACTCAGCAACCACCACCCCTGTGCGCTGCCAGCTTAAGTAGGGAATGTTTTCGAACGTAATCTCTGACTCCTTTGCAAGTCCTGTCTCTGCCCTGTCTGCTTCTCACGGCGGCAGGAATGAGGCGACGGGGGGCATGTTTCCAATGATTCATCGGAAGACACCTGCTCCAGAGTAGGCTTGAGGTCAGGAGGCTGCATCACGCTGGTGGCATCCTGAGAACTGCTTGGTGAGGGAGGAGTTGGCACATTCTCCTGAGCTTCCCCCAACAACTCCTCTGCGACAACTGGGGGCGGCGCACTCTCCTCTTCTGAGAGCACACTATCAGTGGGAATTGGCTCAAATTCAGGCTCGCTTCCTCTCCCAAGGTCCTGCTCAGACTCAATAATTCCTGAGTCTTCCGCGCCCTCTGACAGCTGAGGCGCCTGCAACTCATGCCTCCCCCCTTCCTGCCCCTGAAGGGAGAGCCGAGGCTCAACACCTAGAGAGGTAGTGGGCTCTCCGACACTGGAGGCATTCAAGAGGCAGCTGGACAGCCATCTGTTGGGAATGCTTTGATTTGGATTCCTGCATTGAGCAGGGGGTTGGACTCGATGGCCTTATAGGCCCCTTCCAACTCTACTATTCTATGATTCTATGATTCTAACCCAAAATTCAGGATCATGCCACATTAAGTTGTTTTGCATCTGTTTTATACTTGATTTATGGTTATTGGATTTTAAATGGCTTTATTTCTTGCTGTGAGCTGCCTTGGTTTCCAACCCTACCTCACAGGGGTGTTGGAAATATTCCATTTACACACATACTGGAGATGTAAAAATACATACACCCCATATAATAGTTTATTGTCAAAACTAGTTAGCCATTGCAGAACATTTTTTTAAAAAAATAAATATTAGTTTCCTTCCAAATAAAAGCAGTGACACCTAAGTAAGCCCTGCCTAACTGCTTTAAAAAAAGGATTGGAGGGAGAGAGAATTACACTGCAATCCTTTTCTGTGTTCACTCAAAAGTCCCATTGATTTTCAGCACAATCCTAACTATGTCTACTCAAAAGTAAGTCCTATTGAATTCAGTGGGTTAGCTCCCAGGTACGTGGAAAGTAGGGTTGCCAGGTTCCTGGCCTGAGACTGATCCTGTATCTTTAGGAGAAGAGAAAGTCAGCCAAGTGCAGGTGTTTTTGCAACACTGTAATGAGAAAAACCACAAGGTGGAATTCTCCCTTCCCCCTGCACACCTTTTAAAGGTACAGAAGACCTCTTGTTTGCCCAGCCTGGCTGTCCTTTCAGGTTTTTAGGCAATTAAGTGAAGTCAGGGTTGTGATTGACAAGATTTGTCCATTTCAAGTTCTGAGAACAGTTTCCTTTGTCTGCTTGTCTCTTAGAGCAGCCAGTACTAATAGATGTTGGGGGGGGCTATCATTTTGGTTTATATCTTCTGAACCAGACCACCTAGAAACTTAACTTTTTAAAAAATGAAAGCTAAGAGTGCGGAGATTAAGGTGACTCACTGGAGACCCATAGAGGACCCAAAAAAAATGGAGTCCCTGGCAAAAACCAGAAACTTGGCAACCCTAGTTCAGTACAACATCTGCTATAATTTCTTGGAATGAGTTTCGGTTGATGCAGCCTGATGACATGGACAAGGTGCTTGCAATGATGTAGTCAGTAACATGTCTCCTTGATGCTTGCTCCTCTTAGCTTCTTAAAGCTTGACCAAGTAGTATGATCAAGTGGACCCAGGGTGTAGTCAACTCATCCTTGTGAGAGGGAGTCATCACATCTGCCCTGAAATGTTTTGAAGATGTTTTGTTTAAGATGTTTTCTTTTGTATTTTTAAAATGTTTTATTACTTGTTGCTACCCTGGGCTCTTTTTGGGAGGAAGGGTGGGCTATCAATTTAAATAATAAATAAATAAAAATATGCAAAGATCAAATTCCTCATTCCATCTTTTACACACAACTATTAACTGTGAACTGCCATTGGCCTCCTTTGAATATGATCATCCTGTTACATTTCTCTATTTAATGAAGAGTTACAGATATGACTAGCAAGAAATAAAGGGAATCCAAGAGCACGTGTTATGATGAAGACAGCATAGTATAACTTTTAAACATAATAATCAGTGCACTTTTTTATATAAAGAGAATTGACAAATAGTATTCATCTGGGAAGTCAGACCGGGGACAGTTTAGACAGAAAGCACTGAAATTGTTGGGGCAGCAGTATATGTCTCTGGAGTGCTAAAGTAACATAAACGGAAATTTTAGGATTCACATTCAGTTCAGCATAAAATAATTGGCAAGCTATGCAGTATTGAAGCTTGGATGTCACAGTGAATCAGACCTCATTGTAGTAATGCTGGTGAAAATTACTGAGCCATTTAACAAATCTGAATCCTCAGTAGATTTTGCAAATTATTCGTTTCTTTTTATGATTGCCAAGGGCTTGATCCTTAGTTTGCACATGGAGGAAAACCATTTCTCCTGGCCTGTTGTTTCTCTCCAGTCTGTACATTGGAATGAGCAACAAGGAACAGGCAAGGAACAAAGCTGCGGAGTTTCGATGTCACCCTTAAGCACCTAAGTCACACTTACTGTGATCATAGCTGCTGAACCAGCATGAAGGAAGAAATAGTCCACTGCATAATATCTTTATTTACTTCACTGAGATGCCAGATGAGTTAAATTCTAGCATTGGTGGCTTCTTTCCTGGAACTGGTCCCACTGAGCACCAACAAGAAAATGTCAGATTTGGATTCAGCATGTCTCTAGAAAGTGACAGCACAGAAGGTCCACCTTAACATGTAAAGTAATCATTGTCCACTTCTGATTTACTGGGTCCTCGCAAGTATGTATTTGCTTGATTGTGATTTTTAGACTGGTCAGAGGCAGTATTGAACTACATCTTGAGATGGAGAAAGAAATCAGGGAGGTAACCAATAGAGAAAATGTTGTAATAATGAGTGACTTAACTACCTCATTTTACCCTTTATATACCCAGTTGATCACTGTGCTCTGTAGGTGAGTGCCTCATGCAGATACCCTCTTATCAGAAAGTCTGTTTTGCACAACATAGGAAGCGGACATTTAGTGTTGTGGCACCTTTAGAATTCCCTCCCCTTAAATATTAGACACTCGTCATTTCTGCTATCTTTTTAGCGCCTACTGAAGACCTTCCCCTTTCAACAAGTCTTTTAAGTAGAGACTTTATCCTAGTCTGAGTGTGTTGGAATTGCTTTTCAAGATGTTTTTAAAGCTGGTTTTTTTTAATGAAGTTTTAAAAAATGTTTTGTTATCATATGTTCTTAGAGATGTTTTAATATGTTTTAAAGTCTTGTTTTTAAGATGTTTTAGAATGTTTTTAATGTTTTTGTTTGCCACCCTGGGCTCCTTCAGGAAGGAAGGGAGGGATATAAATTTAATAAATAAGATAATAAAAATAATAAATTAACAATCCTAACATTGACTGGGTAAATATATGATCTGGGTATGACAAAGAGATAATATTTCTAAATACAGCACATAACTCTACTTTCTAATACATACTCATGGAATCAACTATAGAGGAGGTAATCCTGAACTTAATCCTGAGTTACGTCCTGGATCTGGTATAAGATGTAAGTGTTGTCAAAACTGCTCAGGATCAGTGATCACATGCTGTCAAATTCAATAGGTAGTTTGTGCTGGGACCTGGAAGGCTGTGATTTCTCTACGTTAGCTGCAAGATCACATCAGGGAGAAAATGGCATCAGATGAAGGAAAGCTCTTTGTTAGCAGACTCAGGTTTGACACCAACAAACAGTCATTGGAGCAGGTCTTCTCTACATATGGGCAGATCTCTGAAGTTGTTGTTGTAAAAGACAGAGAAACCCAGAGATCCAGAGGGTTTGGATTTGTCACCTTATGCAATGATAGCCATTAACAGGAAATCTGTGGATGGCCACCAAATCAGAGTTGATCAAGCAGGCAAATGGTCTGAGAATAGATCCTGTGGATACAGAGGGGGTTCAGCTGGTGGCAGGGGCTTTTTCTGTGGAGACTGGGACCGAGGCTGGGGCTTCTCCAGAATAGCTGGTGGGGACTGAGGCTATGGTGGCAGCCAGTCTGAATCTAGAAGTGGAGGATCCAGTGGATCCAGAGACTACTATGGCAGCAGCAGCAGGAGACATATTCAGTATAGGTGTGAATGAAAAGTTGCCTAGAAAGTCTAACAAGGTCATTTTTAATTTTCAGAAGAGGAAACTTCTCAACTATGAAAGCATCAATTAAAATAAACTTGAAAGGAAGAGTTAAGATAGTTAAATCTCTTCAGCACCCTTGGACAGTATTCAAGCCCAGAAAAATAGAGGCTCAGGCAGAATGTATTGTGCAGAAAATGTAAACAAATCTGCATAGTTAATGAGCAATCTAGGATGCTATGAAAGGCAAGAAGGCCTGTTTAAAAAGTGGCAATCTTACCAAAATGACCAAAATATAATAGAGCACAACCCTGACAAAACACGTTTGTTTGTTTATTATTTGATTTATATCCCGCCCTTCCTCCCAGCAGAGGCCCATGTTGACAGTGGCAAGCAAAACAATAAAGTATATGAGGAATACTTAAAACAACTATTAACATTATTTACATGTGTTAGAAAGAAAGATTATTAGGCAACAAATGTGTGAAAAAGAGGAGACTGAATTCTTTGCAGTGGTCATCACTATGGAACACATTGGACAATCCTAAGCCTGAATCACATTTTGGGGGGAAGGCATCTGAAGAACAAAGGCTGTAATTATAAGCACACTTACTAGTACCATTGTATGGTGGTCATTGTTCTTGTGTTTATCTGTATAGTTGAGAGCCTTTTGAAGGCTATTTGGTAGGATATACATGCAATAAATTATTTGTATATACATACTTGTGTATATAAAAATGTATGCTTGTTTATTTGTCAATTCATGAGAGGAGCTAGATCTTGCTCAGTTTGGCAGGCTTCCATGCATGGAACTCCCTGATAAAATGAAACTTTTTCCTGATTTTAGCAGCTCTTTCAAGGCAAACCCCGTCCTGAAGCAGGAAGGGGTTTATATCAGAATCTCCAGCTAAAAGTAAAGAAGAAAAACCTTCATTTTAGTAGTACTTTACAAGGTGCTTTAAAGTCCTGTCCACCTGTCAAATTTAGCCTACAAGGTTGGTTCGGATAAGGATCTGGCTTGTGGAGCCAAAAGGATTCCCCACTCTTGCTCTACAGTTTCAGGCAGGAGCCCTTCCCAGCCTTACCTTGAGATGCCAGTGATTGAACCTGGGACCTTTTACATGCGAAGCAGCTGCTCTGCCACTGAGCTACAGCTCTTCCCTGTGTAAGGTGATATCAGGTGTATGTGAAAAGTGATGTGTATTGGGTGTGTGGGTGGGAAAACCCACCTCCTTCTCCTCTTCTTATCTTTTTATCTTCTTACTGGCATGGCATAGTTGCCATTTACCCATAGCAGTGGAAAACATGCTGCTCTGTTAAATTTGAACAATGGAAGCATATGGGATTGTCAGATCAAAGGGAAGTTCCTGCAGTAATACTGCACATTCTTGGGGACTTGGGGCTTTGATGAGAGAACTTTTCACATCATTTAGCTATTCCATCTTATAATTCCATTATTCAAATGTTAGAGCCCATTTGGTTGCAATCCATAGATTCAGCATCTCCTGTGCAGTTGTGACAATCACACTAAAGCAACCTCTTGTTTGAGGCAGTTTGTGCAGTAGTTACCACTAGCAATTGCTACTGCTAAGTAGTAGTTTGTTTCACAAAAATGTTTTGCCACATGGAGCAGAGTCTATATAATTGCAATGCAGGTGGCAACCACACTGCTGATTTCTTATACAAATTGGGCCTCAGGCTAAGACAAGGAGCAGGAGAGTAATATAATTGAAGATAGCCCACTACAACCAAGACTACAGAGGTGGTCCTTCCTGTTTTTTAAAAAAATAAGCAGATGGAATGAACAAAGTGGTTTGCTAGCAAATAATTCAGTCCCATCACTAAACCCAGGGACAACTCTAGGCCTTGTTTCTGATGAGAGGTACTGGTTTAGTAAACCAATGGGAGAAAAAAACATTTCTTTTATCACCTGGCATGCAATTATTCTGAAGTGCAGCCAACAGATATTTTGAAGGCTAATAGTATATGAAGGTCCAATAAAGGAACAAATATATACAAACCATAATTTTTACATTTGTGAATTAAATGCATCAAATGAATTATTCCTGCAAGCATAGAATATTGGAGGGTTCTCAGGCCTACATGTCTCTCCACTGGTGCATATTATACTTGAATTCTCTAATGGAAAATAATGACCAGAACATATTTCTCAGCTTTTGAGAACCGGGGTCTATGTCTTTTCAGACAGTGTGGTTTATATCACTACATTTAGCTGGAACAAAACACATCACTAGAGATTCAGCTGGGTGCCTGCAACAAAATGTTGCAGAATATCTTGTGTGTGTGTGTGTGTGTGCACGCGTGCATGCATGCATGCATGCATGCATGTGGTGCCCGAGTCTGTGGCTGAGAGGGCTGAAAAAACAAGATTTTGCATGAAAGACAGGAGTCCCTGCTTGTGTTTTTTTAAAAGGAGTTTTTCAACATTTAAAACTGCAAGCCGTCTATATGCAAGTCAATGGATCATGAGGATTCTGAATGCAGTTCTGTGCTTGGATTGGTCTGGGAGATGGCCTGATGAGGCAATAAAGGACAAGAAAAGCCTGCACATTTTGGAGCAAGTCAGGCCTATACAAAAGGGATGAGCTTCATTTGAACCAGATGGAACCCATCTGTTGGTACTTAAAATAAAAAAAGGTAGCAGAGCAGCCTTTAAACCAATCACTGAGGGAAAGCTGATTGGAGCTGAGGAGTGTCCAGTTTGGGATAAATCATCCCTAAGGGATGAGGGTGAAAATATTTATGATTGTCCAAATGGGAGAGGGGTAGAACTAGGCAATGAAAACACAGGGGGATATGATAGCAATTCAAAGAGGCTAAAGCACATTGTAATGCATGTGCCAGAGACATTTGAGGAGAAACATCATGTGTAAGTGTTTATATGCTAATACTAGAAGCCTCTGAGCCATGATGGGTGAGCTTGTTCATAGACAGCGTAGATATAGAGGGCATAAGGGAAACCTGGTGTAATGGAGAGAACTAGCTAGGTATGTTTACCTCTGGTTACAAACTCTATAGGAAGGACGGAGGACATATTGGAGATAGTGTCACTCTGAATGTCAAAAAGGACATACAATCCAACAAGTGAGAAATCCCAAAAGTGGCCAACTCCTTCAAGAATCACTGTGAGTACATACAGTCATTACTCACAGAGTAATTTTTGTATTAGAGATGCACTATTGTCTCCCTGACCAAAATGCCCAGGATGATATTGAGATGGAAAATTAAATCAAAGAGGCATCCAAAGGAGGAAATCTTTTAGTACTGGGTGACTTCAATTACCCTCAGAAACACTGCATACATGCATGTTCCAGTCATGATAAATGTTTTATTTT
This sequence comes from Rhineura floridana, assembly GCF_030035675.1. Classification (NCBI taxonomy): domain Eukaryota; kingdom Metazoa; phylum Chordata; class Lepidosauria; order Squamata; family Rhineuridae; genus Rhineura; species Rhineura floridana. Next base: position 137,841,193 of record NC_084480.1, read on the forward strand.
ATTTATTTATTTATTATTTGATTTATGTCACACCCTTCCTCCCAGCAGGAGCCCAGGGCGGCAAACATAAGCACTAAAAACACTTTAAAACATCATAAAAACAGAATTTAAATGTTATGGATAGGCATGGTAACTCTGCAGTCTAAGCTACATGTGTGCCAGTGTGTGTATATACCTAAGAAGCAGGCTTTTACCCTGCATTTAAATCACTGAGACTTAAGACGTCATAAAATAAGAAAAAGCTACTTTATTTATAGAAATATATAGTAGATAGGAAAGGCATACCTAGTTCTAACTAGCTGACTAAGTTAGAGGCGCAATGCCCAGACTTGGGTATTGCCCTCATGGCTCAGGAGAGAGAATAATGACAGAGATGTCTACTCTCTCCTTGGATAGTTGAAGAGAAAAAAAAGACGAAGGAAGGAGGGGCAGGTCAGCTTCCCTGCGCATATCAGTCTACAATGGAAGAAAGTTAGGTAGAGAAGAGCACAGGTAAAGGTAGGCAAGCCTAGCCAGCTGGAGGACCCTGACTCTGTCCCAGGCTATGGTCTGAAGGCACATAAGGCAAGCTCCCTGCTGAAGCTAAGCAGGGTCAGGTCTGGTCGGTGCCTGGATGGGAGACTGCCTGGCAACCATATGTAAGCCGCCTTGGGTTTCAATCATGAAAAGAAAGGCGGGGTATAAATGTAATAAATAAACAATTAAATAAATATCTTCCTTCTGGAATACAAACAAAAGAACCCAAACAGGAGTTGCTCTTGCCCCACTTTCAACAATAAAGTGGTAACAATTCTAGATGTTTTCAATGACTGTGCCCTAGAACAGTTGGTCATGGAACAAATCAGAGGAAAGGCAGCCCTGGACTTAGTCTGAAGTAGTGCTCAGGACCTGGTGTGAGTAAATGTTGTTGAACCAATTGAGAACAGTGACCATAGTGCAATCAGATTCAACATATATGTAAGTAGACTATTGCCAAGAAGTTCAATATAGTCACATTGGAATTCAAAAGAGGAAACCTCAAAAATGAGGAATTGGTAAAAAGGCAGTTGAAAGGGAACACCAGAAGGGTCAAATCTCTCCAGAATGCTTCAGGAGTCTTGAAATCCACAATAATAGAAGCCCAGCTTCTATACTGTATAACATTACTGCATATGAAGGAGACAGAGATGAAAGGTCTTCAGAAGTGTCTGGGCATGCTAACAGAATTACTGAGAAAAGCCCAGAACCCTCCTCCTTTCTCCTGAAACATCTAGTGATGAATCTGCCAGGGCACCCAGCCCAGATTTAGCTTGGAACGGTTAAAACTCAATGGACAGCTGAGAGAGCAAAGTGAAAGCAGTCAGTCTGAGCCATAGTTTATGCTTTTGCCAGGGTCAAAGAGATTAGATAAGAGACTGCTTTCAGCTCCTTCGCCTTATACCAAAAGCAAGAAACAACTAGAAGTCCCTGCTCCTCTCTGATATAAAAGTCTGGTAATGTCTGTTTAGCACTATTGCAGCAACTTGTTCCTGTCACCTCCATGCTTGGTATCCTGAAAGATGTTCCAGTCTTCTCATTCAGAATGTGATGCTGTGTTCCTGTATTGACTTGGTGAATAAAGCCTCATGCAGAAAAATCCAGTCTTCTAGTCCTGAATCTGCTTCTTTGGCTGGGAGTCAGGATTCACAAGTTCTTCATCCCTGCTAAAACTGTTGTGGTGCTAAATTAGTTAAGCAGAGAGTAACAGCGGTCTGAAAAGCAAGTGTGCCAGTGTGTGTGTGCATTTACCTAAGAAAGCAGGCTTTTACCCTGCATTAGGATCACTGAGACTTGAGACTTAGTAAAATAAGAAAAGCTACTTTATTTATAGAAATACATAAGAGATAGAAAGGCATACCTAGTTCTAACTAACTAAGTTGGAGGCGCAATACCCAGGCGTGGGAATTGCCCTCATGGCTAGGAGAGAGAGAGCAGAGACAGTCTCCTCTCTCTCGGACAGTGGACAAGAGAAGACAGGGCGGAAGGAGGAGGGGCAGATAAGCTTCCCTTAAAGACGTATCAGTCTAACAACAGAAGGAAGTCAGTCAGAGCATCACAGGTAAAGGTAATCAAGCCTATCCATCTGGAGGACCCTAACTCTATCTCCCTTCTGGAACATAAACAAAAGAACAAAACAGGAGTTGCTCTTGCCCCACTTCCAACAAAAACCACCACAGAAGTTCTTTGCTCATAGGAAAGAACTTCAAGCAGTTCAAGCCAGGATACAACACAGACCAGAATGCTCCTGGTCGTTGGAATCAGGTGATCCCAGAGAGCCAATCCCATGCCACAGCCTGCTTTGTAACTCCAACTCATTTTGTCTGGGCAACTTTGTCTGGAGAGAGGGCTACCTGAGTACCCTTAATGGCACATAGACAGACACACAGCTTCCTTCTCCTTCAAGGCTGCCTCTTCAGCCACAAGGGCTCAACCTTGCCAGCACTTGGGCTTGGATCAAGCTGTAATTGGCCATTTTGCTAGTTTGTGATAAAAGTATGTGTGTAGCATCTTTCTGTTACCAGGCAACTACAGGACAGAGTCTTCATATCACCTATAGGACAACCTAGAAAGATTACTGTGTGGACTTCCCCGATAGAGAGCTTCTAGGAGCACTGGGAATATCCAGCAGAGAGCTGTTCAATGCACCATCACCACCACCCTGGCTGACATCTGGTGCAAATATCTTGTTTGCCTTTGGGGCACTTTGTCTCCTTATGCATCTTAATTCAGCTTGTGCTCTTAAAATGTCCTCAATTATGTCAAATTGAACCTTGTGAAAACAGTGGGGTATTAATGAGATTATTTGTAGAAATAAGGCTGACATGATTATCCTCCATAACACTAAATAGAAACATGTTGCTATTTTTCTTGTTGATAGAAAAGCCCCTAATTTCATTTTCTAACGTTAATATGTATGCTAGTACATCTTAGCACACTTCGTAAAATGTACATGGTGGCAACCTGTGCAAATAAGACACCACATGGAGTTGTTGATGTGCTTAGCAATTTTGCAGTCAAGAGCCCCCCCCCTCTGGGGGCTATCTGTGGTTGTTAGACTTATGTTAATGGATAGAAGACTCTGGATAAGAACAGAGTTAGGTTTGATTTTACTGTTTGTTTCTTGATGCACTGATGTTTTTGTATGTCTCCCAGATGGGAGACTAAGAAATCCAATTATTATTATTATTATTATTATTATTATTATTATTATTATTATTATTATTATTATTTTACGGTTTACCTCATATTGTGCATCACTTTTAATTGTCCGGTATTTTACTATTATTTTTATACAGCAACTCATAAGCATAATAAAGCACCTTTAGCTTTTTGGTAAGTCTGCTTTGCAGAGAGCATTGAATAAGGTGTCTTCTCACTCCACAATTTGCATGTTCTTCCACAAGATGCATTGATTTAATACAAGGCATCACCCTGCTGTTTGGTACTTCACTGGGGAACAAGAAGGCAAAAACATTCTGCACATAAGCATACAGCAAGTCTAGGTTGAGAGGGATATTTTATTGCAGATGGGATGTAAAGGAGAGAGAAGATCAAAGAAAATGTTAGATTTGCCTTAAAGGAGGAGGAAAGCAGGCAATTTTACTGCCTCTTGAGATATCTGATCATCTATGGAGGCAATGAGGACATAATTATGCAATAGCAGTGATGAGCAGGCTCTCCCCCCATCCTTCCCAGTTGGTATCGATCATTAAATGGCTGAGAAACGCAGCTACAACCACTTGTCAGCAGAGGCTGCTCTGCTGCCCTAGTAGAAAACTAGGGACCATAGGTATGTCTCCGGATAAGGATTCCTGATCAACATTTCAAAGGAATACTACAGAACTACAGGATCCAGAAGGCTCTGAAAGGAAGGCCTTTCTGTTCAGTAGGACCTGATAGTTCTGAAATCCAGTTCCTAACATTCTGTCAAACCCCAGTGTGATACAGAAAGAGGCTATGCAGACAGGGGGTGGCTTGGGTTTTTATGGCTGGGGTAAGAATGGAAAGATCTGACAATTTTGGTTCTCTCAGTTTCTCATCAAATTCAGTTCTCGACATTTCTGCAGCAATCTGCAATTTTTTTAAAAAAAAAATCCTCATGAAAATGCTCCAGAATTTTAGTGTGAATTTACTAAACACATATTTGTAGGCAGTTTTGACTAATGTATACATTTTTGCCAGCAATTTCATTTTTGTATGTTATTTTCACTCATATGTTTCATTTTCATGCATTTTTGTAAGCGTAGTTTGTTTGGCACACTGCATTGCAAAATTCAAATAAATATGGATTTCAAAGGATGGCTCCATCCCCATATTACTTTGGAAAGCACAGATTTGTAAATTCAGCTTGAAATAAGAACATAAGAACATAAGAAGAGCCTGCTGGATCAGGCCAGTGGCCCATCTAGTCCAGCATCCTGTTCTCACAGTGGCCAACCAGGTGCCTGGGGGAAGCCCGCAAGCAGGACCCGAGTGCAAGAACACTCTCCCCTCCTGAGGCTTCCGGCAACTGGTTTTCAGAAGCATGCTGCCTCTGACTAGGGTGGCAGAGCACAGCCATCATGGCTAGTAGCCATTGATAGCCCTGTCCTCCATGAATTTGTCTAATCTTCTTTTAAAGCCGTCCAAGCTGGTGGCCATTACTGCATCTTGTGGGAGCAAATTCCATAGTTTCACTATGCGCTGAGTAAAGAAGTACTTCCTTTTGTCTGTCCTGAATCTTCCAACATTCAGCTTCTTTGAATGTCCACGAGTTCTAGTATTATGAGAGAGGGAGAAGAACTTTTCTCTATCCACTTTCTCAATGCCATGCATAATTTTATACACTTCTATCATGTCTCCTCTGACCCGCCTTTTCTCTAAACTAAAAAGCCCCAAATGCTGCAACCTTTCCTCGTAAGGGAGTCGCTCCATCCCCTTGATCATTCTGGTTGCCCTCTTCTGAACCTTTTCCAACTCTATAATATCCTTTTTGAGATGAGGCGACCAGAACTGTACACAGTATTCCAAATGCGGCCGCACCATAGATTTATACAACGGCATTATGATATCGGCTGTTTTATTTTCAATACCTTTCCTAATTATTGCTAGCATGGAATTTGCCTTTTTCACAGCTGCCGCACACTGGGTCAACATTTTCATCGTGCTGTCCACTACAACCCCGAGGTCTCTCTCCTGGTCAGTCACCGCCAGTTCAGACCCCATGAGCGTATATGTGAAATTCAGATTTTTTGCTCCAATATGCATAATTTTACACTTGTTTATATTGAATTGCATTTGCCATTTTTCTGCCCATTCACTCAGTTTGGAGAGGTCTTTTTGGAGCTCTTCACAATCCCTTTTTGTTTTAACAACCCTGAACAATTTAGTGTCATCAGCAAACTTGGCCACTTCACTGCTCACTCCTAATTCTAGGTCATTAATGAACAAGTTGAAAAGTACAGGTCCCAATACCGATCCTTGAGGGACTCCACTTTCTACAGCCCTCCATTGGGAGAACTGTCCGTTTATTCCTACTCTCTGCTTTCTGCTTCTTAACCAATTCCTTATCCACAAGAGGACCTCTCCTCTTATTCCATGACTGCTAAGCTTCCTCAGAAGTCTTTGGTGAGATACCATGTCAAACGCTTTTTGAAAGTCTAAGTACACTATGTCCACTGGATCACCTCTATCTATATGCTTGCTGACACTCTCAAAGAATTCCAATAGGTTACTGAGACAGGACTTTCCCCTGCAGAAGCCATGCTGGCTCTGCTTCAGCAAGGCTTGTTCTTCTATGTGCTTAGTTAATCTAGCTTTAATCATACTTTCTACCAGTTTTCCAGGGACAGAAGTTAAGCTAACTGGCCTGTAATTTCCGGGATCCCCTCTGGATCCCTTTTTGAAGATTGGCGTTACATTTGCCACTTTCCAGTCCTCAGGCACGGAGGAGGACCCCAGGGACAAATTACATATTTTAGTTAGCAGATCAGCAATTTCACCTTTGAGTTCTTTGAGAACTCTCGGGTGGATGCCATCCGGGCCCGGTGATTTGTCAGTTTTTATATTGTCCATTAAGCTTAGAACTTCCTCTCTCGTTACCACTATTTGTCTTAGTTCCTCAGAATCCCTTCCTGCAAATGTTAGTTCAGGTTCAGGGATCTGCCCTATATCTTCCACTGTGAAGACAGATGCAAAGAATTCATTTATCTTCTCTGCAATCTCCTTATCGTTCTTTAGTACACCTTTGACTCCCTTATCATCCAAGGGTCCAATTGTCTCCCTAGATGGTCTCCTGCTTTGAATGTATTTATAGAATTTTTTGTTGTTGGTTTTTATGTTCTTAGCAATGTGCTCCTCAAATTCTTTTTTAGCATCCCTTATTGTCTTCTTGCATTTCTTTTGCCAGAGTATGTGTTCTTTTTTATTTTCTTCATTTGGACAAGACTTCCATTTTCTGAAGGAAGACTTTTTGCCTCTAAGAGCTTCCTTGACTTTGCTCGTTAACCATGCTGGCATCTTCTTGGCCCTGGTGGTACCTTTTCTGATCTGCGGTATGCACTCCAGTTGAGCTTCTAATATAGTGTTTTTAAACAACTTCCAAGCATTTTCGAGTGATGTGACCCTCTGGACTTTGTTTTTCAGCTTTCTTTTTACCAATCCCCTCATTTTTGTGAAGTTTCCTCTTTTGAAGTCAAATGTGACCGTGTTGGATTTTCTTGGCAATTGGCCAGTTACATGTATGTTTAATTTAATAGCACTGTGGTCACTGCTCCCAATCGGTTCAACAACACTTACATCTTGCACCAGGTCCCAGTCCCCACTGAGGATTAAGTCCAGGGTTGCCGTCCCTCTGGTCGGTTCCATGACCAACTGATCTAGGGAATAGTCATTTAGAATATCTAGAAACTTTGCTTCTTTGTCATGACTGGAACACATATGCAGCCAGTCTATGTCCGGGTAGTTGAAGTCACCCATTACTACCACATTTCCTAGTTTGGATGCTTCCTCAATGTGAACTGAATTGAATTTCTCACTGTCAAGCTTAAACCTGCTTTCACCGCTTTGTCAGGCCCCTATCCATCAGGATCCCACCTCAGGCCACCACCTGTTAGGTTCCCACCTCATGGTCCTGGTCTCAAAATGGTTCTCTCACAGGCTCTAGCAAAGATCTCTCAAGATCCCACTGTTAGACAGCACCACCAGAGCTTCCTGTAAAACAATATTGCCTTGAGACTGTGCCTTAGTCTCCTCTTGGCTTATTGCTACTTTGTGCCTGGGTGCACTTGCAGGCCACAACCCCGCTGTATCTTTGTGCCTATAAATAATACAGTCATGGGTTGCTCTGGATACTTGATGATGTTACACTATCTCTTCACCGCTGCCACCATTGATACTGTTTCCCCACCTTGGTATATGTCCTGCCCACCGTTCTGGTCTGTGTAACCCAGCCAAGTATCAGGCATTCTGATAAACCAAGAAATATTTATTTATATATACAGGAATAACAAGATTACTTAAAGGTATAGTTTAACAAGCGTATGGTTTCATCAGATGCGTTACGCTTTATATTTCTAGCCGTCAATAACCTGCCTCACTACCAGCCTAATCCAATCCAACCCACAAAACCAATCAACAGCCTCCCTCAGAACTCCCACCAACCGAACTCTCTCTCAGCTGTCATCCTCTCATTTATACCTTCAGACACTCAAACACTCAGTCAATCATAATACAACATTCTCCAGCATTCCAGCCCATGTACTCCCCCCTCTCACTCATTCTACTTACCATATATACTCTAATAAACACACACTTATCATATTTACAGTATTATAAATACAGGGGCATCACACTCACCCACCCCTAGGCTGGGGTAACAACACTCAGTCAGACAGATTTTTAGAACCTTGCTTTCTCTGCAGTAGTGAATTATTTCTATTCACTCCTTGGTTGACGAAGTAAAGTGCTGCTCTTTTGCTGTGAGGGTAAAACTTGTTCTGCAGTCTGTCACTGGTTGGGTTCACTTACAGGGATCTAGCAGAGTGCTCACTTTGCCCCCCCCCCCGGGCTGTGGAATATAAAAGCCCTTCTACATTCTTATTGTCATTATGGGCATTTGGCTAGTGATAAAACAAAAAGACATTTTCAAAGAGACCTAGAGCTCCCATTGCCCAATAATCTGTTCCTGAAATTGATAAGCGGAAATTTCACAGCAGGTAGAATAACTTTGGAGTAGGACTGCCAACTTTTCAACTGGTCACTGTAGCTGTGCCTTTAACAGATTCCCTTTATATTTTAGTTGTAAACCACCTCAATGTTTTTTTAAAAAAATGATTGGTGGTATATCAATGGTTTTAATAAATAAATGCATGGTAGGTTGATGGACTGAACAGGGATGCATTGCAAATTAAAAACAGGTAAAGAAGAGCCATGCAAACTATTGGTTTTAATAAGGTGTGTACATGGTGGAGCCTTATAGACTAAGGTATATTATTTTTAAAGCATGTGGGCTTGAAAGCTGCAATCTGTGGCATCAGATGCATGGCATACAAGCTGTACAAGACACACCCTGCCTTCCCTCACTTATACCTTCACTGGGTCCTCTCCCAATCTCTCTTCTATGTTTGGAGACACATTTCCTACTTTTTTCACAGTACAATATTTGGACAAATGCATTTTAATCCAATATTCTTATTTGCCTTTGAAGTATCTGGTGGTGTGAGTTTTCACAAGTTAATTGTGCACTGGGTGGGAACGTCATGCTTCTTAACGGTTTATTTTTAAAGCCACCCCCAATTTTCAGTGGAATTTTAGAGTGTTATTCTGTGGAGAGGAAACAACAACAACAACACTAAATAGCACAATGTCCTACTCTAGGTTCACACACTCATTAAATGAATAGGTAGAATAAAATGAAAGACCTTTTTGGATTTCTCAGAATAATGGAGGAAATAAGCTTCTCTGGGATAAATCCTGTATAGTGCCCTCCCCCACTATAAGGCAAGTTTGTGTGTAAACCACTTTTTATTTGCAGAAATCTTTTTTGCTCATTTGGGAGGCCACATATTAAGCTGCATACCCTGTAATGCATTCGTTTCAGTCTCTCTTCTGCCCTTCTCTGCCAAGATGTCCAGGTACATTATATGGGACTGAGAGACTCAATTCATGCTCAGTAGCCCAGTTAAGTAATTTTAGATTCTGGACTCCATGGTCTTATGCCTCCTTCCCCACCTATTTGAAGATATTACTTCACCTTCAAACAGTTTTCTGGGGCAGAGACTTTTTAGGTGGCAATGTGTATCACTTAAATTACTTTTCAAAATATGGCAAGGCAGCCCTTCTGCTTTTGGGGGCCCCTCCTGTTCATTCTGCTGAGTGGAGCCCTGGAATTCTGCCCTGACAGAATTCATGTTCATGTTTGCACAGGCACACTGATAAAAGTGTTTGTTTGATAAAAGTGATATGAAGCTGTTTGTACAAACTGTGCATTGTTATTTTGAAACGACCAAAAACCTTCAGGTGTGGCAAAGGTAAAATACAACTGAAGCCTCTGTTGTGTTTCTTCAGTGGTCAACCAGGAAAGGGAAGGGAAATGAAAGAAAAGGTATACACGTTGAATTACAAAGATACGTTCTGTGATCAGGGGACTAGAAACAAAGCCCTATGCGAAGAGATTAAAAGAACTGGACACGTTTAGCCTTGAGAAGAGAAGATTGAGAGGAGTTATTCTCAGTGAATTACATGATGCCTACTCCCAAGTGGTACAGAAATGCAACCTTAATGATGCACACATGAATGTTCATCACCTCAGGACATAACCTGCAAGTGATGAGCATTCATGGGTTGCCCCAGAGCCATGGTTTAATTGGTGGTCCAACTACACCCAGACCAAGTGTATACATGACTGATGTGGTTGAAGGGCACCTTTCTGAAGATACACACGTGAACGGTTTACATATAAATAACCCCACATGTCGATGTATACCAAAGAGAGAGAAAAATGAATGACCTCATGGGGGTATGCCCACACTCTATGAGGGATGAGATTGCCTGAAGATAGTGTATCAAGGGTGCTGAGCAAATAGCTCAAGCACCACCAGCGGAGACCATTGCCATCCACAGACACCTGGATTAACGAAGGTCAAGCTAAGCTAGAAAGGGGAGAGGGGAGAAGCGACTCTGCAGGTGAAGCATTAGAATTGATGTGTGTGTGTGACCTTCCACTTCCCCCTCCCCCTCCCCCCTGACATACTGAGCAGCTGAGGGAAGAGCGCGCGCCAAAGACGGCGCACTCAGAGAGCCCGCGCCGAAGGTAAACAGAGCCGGGGAAACACATGGCCGCTGGTGCTACTGCTGTGGCCGCGCGCCTTCTCAGCTCGGCAGCTCCGCCGCCTCCTGGCCTCTCGCTGTCTCAGTCAGCCAGCTTCAGGCGCTGCAGGAGCTGCTCCTCCGGGCAGGAGCGGCTGGAGAAGACTGTTAACAGTTGGACACGATTAGTAGCGTCTTCCCAGCCACGGTTACCACCTCACGCCGCGGAGACAAGGAGCGAAGGATTTAGAGACCAGCGGTCCCTTTCCCCCCTCAAGCGCTTTCCCGCCCTCCTCTTCCTCCCTCCTCAGTGAGCAGCAACAGCAGCACCCTCGCTCTCCCTCTCCCTCTCGGCCAGGCCAGGCGAGGCCAGGCGGCGCGCAGGTGGTAGTGGTGGTGGTGGTGGCGGCGGCGGCGGCGGCGGCTAAGCGAGGGTGAGGTCAAGCTGGCGGGGAACAGGACTAGGAGAGCTCGGAGCTGCCCTGGCGCGCCCTGCTGTTGCCCGCCGGCCATGGCCCCCTGCTGCTGCCGCTGCCGCCGTTGCAGCCGTCCGCTGCTGCGTCTCCTGCTCCTGTTGGGTGCCTCGGCCTTGGCGGGGGCGGCCCCAGCGTGCTCCTCCTCGGCGCCCAGCGTGGACTCGGTGCAGGGGCTGGCCCGGCGCGCCTCAGTGGTGATCGAGGGCACGGTGCTGGCTCACAGCGTGGTCGAGCCAGGCGGAGGGGAAGAGGCGACGTCGCTGCTGCCGCCGCCGCTCCTGCTCCTAGTCCTGCCGGAACAACCGACTGCCGCCTCCAGCTCCTCCTTCTCAGGGACCATCTTCTCGTCCTCGCCCCCTCCCAGCCCCCTGATCCCGATCCCCAGCCCGGCGCCCGTCTCCTCAGTGACTCGGGTGCGCGTGCACCAGGTGTGGCCGGTGAAAAGCGGCGGGCTGCAGAAGGACGGGCTGCTTTGGGTGCTGCTGGCCGACTGGGGCTCTGCTTGCGGGAGCAGCCTCAAGGCAGAGCGCCGCTACATCTTCTTCATGGAGCCCGTCGTTGCCTCCGGCGTGAACCGCACTGGATCGCCTTCGCCGCCTTCGCCTTCGCCGCTCTTCCGGGCGTCTTCCCCGCCCCTGGAGACGGGCAGGAATCTCAAGAAGGAGGTCAGCAGGGCGCTGTGCACCAGGGGATGTGGTAAGTGAGCTGGCGGCTGCCGGGAAAAGAGAGAGAGGAGAGGGAAATGAGAGGTCGCTTGGCTGGCCCGCGTCACCTCTAGCTGTGCCTTGAGGGCCAGGTGGGTGAATGTAGCAGGGAGGGGAAGAGGATGCGGTTGGCTCCGAGTTCCTTCGCTGCCCCCCCACCTCAGTCTCGGAGCTGCGTTCCTCTAAGTGACTTGTGCCATGCGCTGGATCTTTTCTCTATTTCACGATTTGCAGGTGGATGTGGATTGCTCGTTGTTCAAGGGAGAAGTTGGGTGACAAGGGTGGGAAACTTTGCAAAAGCTCTCTTCCTCTGTCAGCAACAAGCAGGCTACGAGTTTGTGTGTGAGGTTCTGGGGAGTGTATACCTCTGCAACAGAATGGAGCTTTAATCTCACCTGCCATTTATTGTTATTTTTATTTTAAAAATAGAGCAGCTAGTTTGCTAGGAGAAGACGACTGAGTTTCAGGCTGTCAGGAGAGAGGAATGAAACTGGTGGGCTACTTGAGGGGGTGTATTCACTTCACTTGAACTAAAGGCCTTGGCTGTTTGTATGCTTGTGCTTTCTTAGGAGGGATGTGCTTGGTGGGGATCAGGGTTTCTTAGATTTTGGTGCTGATGGCTAATCTGGGTACATATTGGCATGTTATTGGATTGGTAACTTTTGGTGAAGCTGTAGGTTTCTACTTTTGAAGCACAGTGAATATGAATTTGGTTGCATATTGTATCACCTGTAAAGGTTGCCTTTGGTTGTGGAGGATACTTCCCTGCCTGGCTTGCTATATGAAAGTGGGTATGTATATTGCTTAAATTATGGGTGCAGCAGAGCCCAGCCATTTTTCATATACTCATGTTGTGCCCACCCTTAAAGTCTTCCAGTGTCTCCAAACTCATTTCAATCAACATGAACAAAAGGAGCAATTACTCCCTCCCAGCTTCTGGAATTTCAGCAGCTGCAAAATGTTGACAGTTCTCCAGGTGTAATTCTATCCTCCCCCTTCGAGATGCATGCGAGTCACTGTGGGTTTAACTGGATTATTTGTGAACTCAGTGCCCTGTCATGTTTTATAGCACCTGAAATTCACAGTCTGTCAGTCCTCTTTACTGTGACTGTTTCAGGATGATCTTATTGTGTGGGTACAGAACAGAACAGAATGATTGTTGGAGGCAAAGCTATTGAGGAATGATGCCTACCAGCCAAATTTAGGAATCTTGGTTATCCTTTTCATTTCATATACTTTCACCTGAAGTCAGACTGTGTACATTGGTTTCTGTTTTCTTATTTATTTATTTTCTTGATTGTTGTAATCATCATTTTGGCATTTTATAGGCGCTCAGAGCCAAATTGCTCCAGAATGACTGCAGAAGGGAGCTGTCCACACTAAACGGTGCTGATGTTGAGTGAATGACGTCGGGATTCCCCAGGACTGGTGGATAGATGTCACTGTAAAACAAGGGAAATACTCTGTGGGACCTGACATATTGGCTTATATAAAAGCTGAATATTTCTCTACAGTAGGTTGTTTTTTCTCATGGTGTAGAGAGAAAAGAGAATGTCTTTTGAATCTTCTGTAGTAAGACTCCTGCTATGAATAAAGAAGATACAGAAATGGTTTGGTCTGCTACAAATAAAATTGGACTCTGGCATAATATGAAATAAGTGTAGGGAAAGAATTATGGTAGTATCAGAATCCTGTTTGTTTTTGCCAATTCATAAACAGTGTCATACTTCTCATAAGTGTGTTAACATTAGTTAAGCTTCAGGTTTTCCTGTGCCTTTCATTCATAACTGTTCTGGCCTCCTGTAATATACAAATGATCTTGAAATATATATATGCCATTGCATTTAGGATGAAATTTTGTTGTTGTTGAGATACTTTCCATATATATGTTTTTAAGAATCAGAATACTTCAGTAGTTGTGGAGTGTTATTGAAAATGAAAGAACAGGAAACACAAAGGAGCGTTAATCAGAAGTGGAATGTTTTTGTTCTTATTTCCTGCTGTGTACCTGAAGTATTTGAATGATATATACTGCATGATTAAGTTATCTTCAGACTGAAATTTGGAAATACGAAGATGACAGGTTGTTCTTTTGCAGGACTTGCATTTTAGAATATATGTTGTGCTGTTTGTTAACTATGTGTGTCTGCTGTTAAGTAATAGAACACGAATAGCACCATCCTTTAGTGGGGGGAGTGTCACAAAAGCTTTTGCCTTAATCATATTTAGCTTACCTAGTGCCAGGAATAGAGATGAGAGGATGCCTGATGTCTTATTGCTGATGTCTCAGTCCCCATCTTATCTATACAATGATATTTATTTATTTATTTAAAATATTTATTAGTTATCTAATCACCAAAATGCAGAGAACTGACCATCAGATTTCAGAGGCAAGCATGAAGTACAGCTCCTTAGGACAAGATTTCACCCAATTTGCTTAGTCTATAATAAATTGAATTTTATCTTGCTTCTGTGACTTCTCAGCATCTGGCAGCCCCTTTGACTTCTATAGAAGTCAAACCTGGTGAGCTCCTAATTCTCCAGACACTGCAGTAAGGCCCCAAACATTTTTCAAGTTAAGGACAAGGGCAAACAAACTGTTATAGCAGTATTTAGTGAATAATGCATGATACAGGACTGCTAAATAGGATATCGGTATTAAAATCTCTGGTTCCAGACTCAGTAGCTCAATTCAGAAATCATGCTGAATCATGGTTAAGGGAAATTTAACTATGGTTTAGTGTGATGTCTGAATTGACAAACCATGGGTTGCTATTAACTACCAATCCAGAATCAGAAACAATGTTTAAAATAAACTTGTAAACCATTGCTTTGTACTCATTACGATGTATGAATTGTCAAAGCATAGTAACAGCCATCACACTACCTCTGGAGGCCACTGCATCTAGTGACTGGAGTGCTGAGCATACAGAAAATGAAAGCAGATGAATAAACTATCCATGGTTTGCCTGCACACTGGGAGGTTCAAACCATGGTTTGGATTCTAATCCAGTTAGCTGTGATGTCTATCAGAACTGAGCTACTGTATGATGAACTGGTTTGCTGTGAGATGTCCTCAGGGTGTGTTATTTACAGAGAATTTGCATTATCATACATTTAAAAGGCTAACTTCTTTGTCTAGATCGATCTCATACGAACAATGTAACATGTGTGATTTTATTTAAAGATTTATGCGTATTGGTTTTCCTGTCAACCAGGTGTCCTTTTCATTTACTTAATTTTGAAAGCTACTCTGTCTCTGTGTGTGTGTCTGTTTGTCTCTGTGTGTTTAAACAGGAAGCTGATCTTCCTCCACCGTATGTTAACTATACAGTATTTCTTGCCCCACTTTCCAGTTCAGAACTATAGGAGAAAATGGGCTGAGTTTTTATATCTCAAAACTGGTGTTTTACTTAAAGTGAAATCTGACAGAAGCAGGTTTTTTGTTTCCATCATCACCAAAGTGCTTGCATATTGGGCATCATATATCACTAAAGGATAAAGACTGTACATCTTAATTATGTGATTACTCCTTGCTCAAAATAAGTTGGCCCACTGACATCATGAGTTATAGATTATACTGATATCAAAGCAGTGAGATAAACTTTTTTATGCTATAGCAAAACTGATACAAGCTGCCTAATGAAGGAGAAGCCCGGCCTGGGGGGGGGGCTTCTTGGTGTTTATCTGCCTGCCTTGTACTTTGGAAATGATTAGTGGTGAGAAACCTCTTCTTAATTGTTTAAAGTCCATACTGTACAAATTGTGTCTCTCCAATATTAGTGGTGATGCCAGCTACCATGCATTCTCCATGCAGTACATATTTTACTACTATTCTTCTCTAGAACTAGCAGCAGCCGACCAAGCAGTTTGCTGGTGGACAATACCATTTGCTTCTGAAGGGCAATCAGTTGGGAGGGATGGTAATTTCCTCCTTTACTGGTAACCATTAAAAAGTGGCAGTGAAAGAAGGAGGTGGCCACTGTAGCCATGTTCAAGTGCAAGATTGCTAACTCCTTAGCTGACCACACTGATATAGCAGGTTGGGGCAGCTAGCCCATCAGCATCAATTAGTTGCCCAGTGCTGAGACAGGTGCCCTTTGTCTCCACTGCCACCTTCCAACAGTTACTGGTAAGCATCAGGATTCCCCTCCCCTTCTTGATCACTTTTTATCCGTGTCTGGTAGTTCACTAAGGCTTTTCTGGCCACACTGACTACCACCCTGAAAAAAAATCAAGGCAGAAGTGGTAGAATTCTGGATTTAACTATTTCATAGTGCAGGTTGGTGTGGGTGTATGTTGTATTTCTGAATGTTCAGATATAAAAAGCACCCTGCATAAACCAAAGAGCAGATGATATCAAACCCTTTTCTCTGATGTGTTAGCACAGATGTTTATTTTTGTGTTGGGGGAGAGCATTTAGAAATATACCTTCCTCACCTGCAGTCTGAAGTGTTGCAGCTAAGAAGTAGTAGCACTTCAGTATGTGTAATTTTTAGATCAGCTGTTACTACACACCGGATACACGGATGATTTATTTATTTATTTATTTTATTATTTTATTTATATCCCGCCCTTCCTCCCAGCAGGAGCCCAGGGCGGCAAACAGAAACGCTAAAAACACATCATAAAAAGACCTTAAAATACATTAAAACAAAACAATGTTAAAAACATTTTTAAAAAAGCTTTAAAAACATCTTTTTAAAATAAAAAATGGGTTAAAAACATATTATTAAAGAAAACATATTAAAAGCAATTCTAACAATTTTACATATCCTTTGATTATGTGTTTCATATAGATGGCGGTATGTAATGTGTCTTCCTGCTCCTTTGTCCAGTACCTTCTATTTGATTATTTTTTCAAGAGAAAGGGATAGGGCAATGCCATGCAGTTGATCACAGGGGACCATCTGGCCCAGGGTTTGTATGACTGGACTCTAAATGAGCGAAGAAACATCTGTGTACTTCTTTCTTGAATTCATGCAAAGCAACCTTATGTCCAGCCAAAAAGATTGGGGACCCCTGCATTATCTACACAAATTGCTGGCACAAAGAGAGGGGCAACTCAGACCCTGGGAGGTGGGTAGGATGCTTTAACCCTTTAACCCTCTGCTGTTGTCCTGGTCAGGATCTAGATCTGCTCCTCTCATGCATACAATTGGCAGGAGAGGCAGGGGAGCCCTGCATTTGCTTAAGTGAGAGCTTTTTTCCCTTGCAAACTTCAGGCATGATGGGGGGAGGAATAATGCCACTTTTCCTCCCCCACTATGGTCCCCATCGAGATCAAGTTCCCGCACTGGCAGTTTGTGTAAAAAGAAAAACAAAAAAAACCCTGCACTGAAGAGCACAGACGTGTAGCTAACATGTTGTCTAGTTGGCCCTTAATTCATAAGAACAGTCTGCTGGATCATCGAGTCCAGCATCCTGTTCTCACAGTGGCCAACCAGATGCCCATGGGAAATCTGCAAGCAGTACCTGAGTTAGCAAATTAAAGTTAGCATCTTCTCTTTGTACTATATGTTTTTGTCTCTATTTAAATAAATGGTTTGGCCTGCAGGAGAAGATCAGTTAATATGATGCATGAACTTTGTTAGTGTTTGTATATCAGGTATTCAGAGAACTGTTCCCTTGTGCCTATTGATCTACTGTTTTTGAGGCATCCAGTCATTTGCATTTTCTGTTTCTTTCTTTTTTTTGTAGCTTGTTGCTTTATTTCATTTCCCTATTGTGAGGAATTTCTAAATGCAAAACATGTGCTTGTCAGTGTGTGTTGACCATGTTGCAGCCATTTGCATAAAATATTGCTGCGAAGAATTTTCTGCCCAGCATTAAAGAGATTTCTTATTAAGCTGTTGAGTGGCAAGCTTTAAGAATAGCAATAACTTAATTGCCAGTTTTACATAA
The DNA here is from genome assembly GCF_030035675.1 of Rhineura floridana. Classification (NCBI taxonomy): domain Eukaryota; kingdom Metazoa; phylum Chordata; class Lepidosauria; order Squamata; family Rhineuridae; genus Rhineura; species Rhineura floridana. The sequence continues at coordinate 137,858,582 of NC_084480.1, forward strand.
AAGAATGCACAAACATAATTTGGCAAGATATTCTGTTTGTGGTTCAGTATTTATGTTTCAGCTTATGTATAGGGTTTGCTAAAGTCCATCAGATAAATGAGGTCCTTCATGTACTTAGAAATGTAACTTCTTAATGTTGTTTCAGATTTAGTATCTATCAAAACAGTTATTCTAGTGTCCCCCACAATTATATCTCATGTAACAGAATAAAACTGAAATATAGTCACCTGGGAAAACCCTCTTAAGCTCAATCAATTTAAAATGCGTTTGAAGTTCTGAGTGAAAAATAGTTGACTTCCTATTTACCCACACTGGAGTATATTTTTATCTCTATATTCTAGGTTAGGCAGACTCAGGACTAATGGAAGTGGCATACGGACCCTCATAGACACAGGAGTTATGTGAATCCCAGGAGACTTAAGGATAACAGCCTTGTTTTCTTTTTTAAACAAAGCGGTCTCAAAATAACATTGGCCTATAGTAGTGCAATCTTAATGCATGTTACACAGAAGCAAGTTTCACTGAGTTGTATAGGACTTATTCCCAGGTAAATGTGTGTTGTATGGCAAGCTTAAATGTTTCTAGCCAAATAAAAGAGAAAGGGATATGAATAATTGTCATGCTTTTTAAATATGTTATCAGTGGGGCCAGAAGCAGTAGATTAGAGTGGGAAACCTGCAGCCTCAGGGCTGCATGAAAGCAATGTGGGCAGCCTAAAGAGAAGAAAATGTGGTGCTGAAATAAATGGAGCAAAGAAGGAGGGAAAACCCCTACAAGCGATCAGCTCAGATATCTGGCAAGACCAGCTGGAGAGGAAGAGAGAGGGGAGTACCAGAAAGAGAGAGAGAGGATTGGGTGTCTCTGTCCACTCTCGGTCTGGCCCTGTGTACTTCCAGCATGTCCCCCTCCCCAGCAGTTTACCTTTCACAGAATGAGGCCCCTGGCAGAAAAGGGTTCCTTGCCCATGCAGTAGATTAATCAATGAAAAGTATCATTGGTTGATTGCGTGAGGACTGACTATGGTCAGTAAGGGCAAATTTTGTTTGTTTTTCTGGTTATTTTGGTTCTGGTGTGTTGTTATTGTAATACAAGCATGGGAAACCACTGTGGAGTCACCATTAATGTATGGCAATCAAAGGTCTCGTTGGAAATCTTCAAGATCTGATGGGAAAGGGTCTTGGACACAGATTTTTTGTTTAGTTATCCTCTGTTGTTTTATTGTATACTTATGCAGTTTTAATGTTGTTTATTTTCTTAATGTATAACACTTTGGTACTTATGTGAAATGCAGTATATAAATAGTTGAATAAAAATAAATTAAACAAATCTCAGGAACGAGAGCCTGAATACAGTCCTCCAGGCATCTCTATCTGTCCCTAAAGATTTTCATGAGGTCACACCTTTCCCCTGCTTTTGCCTGACTTTAATGTGTCCTTGAATTGTGGTGAGGCCTCCTGTATGCCTGAATGGAGGATGGAGAGGTGTTAGCGTGTGGGTTGATGGGTGCAGAAGCCTCTGACTTTTGTGTGGCTGAGATGTAGCTTATTGTACAAAGGTAAAGTAATATCTATTAATCTACCCAATTTTGCCTTGAACCCACTCACCACTGGCATATGGCCCTTGGAAGGTTCCCTGTAAGGGGATGTGGCCCTCAGACTGTACTAAAATGAAAAAGACAGTGTTGTGGATCAACTGTCTTTCTGAGAATGGCTGGTAGCTGCAGTTAAATTATAAATCATCTTCAATTACCATCATTATCTCAAAAAGGGCACCTATATTGCCAGTGCTGCAAATCTGTTAAAATGTAATTTATCAATCAATTAGTTAAATCACAGAAGATTAATCAACTAAAAATTATGTAATTCAGTTGACAATCCTGGCTGTTTAGTTAAACATCACTCCTATATTACCACACATAAATAAATAACAGGAGTACAACTTATGGTGGCTGCTGCCCATGTTGTAAAGTGGGCACAATGTGAATGCTCCCCGGAAAAGAGGGGTACATTTTATTTCATCTGGACATCACCATACCAACAAGAGGAAAGTGCAGATTTCCCAGCTCCTGAGTTGATCCCACATCTTAGAGCCAAGAGACATAACGAGCAGCTCAATTTCATCATTATGCTTAGTTTTTTATTATTAGTTCAACAAAGTACAAATGTAAGATATACAGTGTGTAAATAAAAGAAAAATATAGTGCAAATTTACAGCCATTGAGTAGATTATAGGAATATATACCTATTACTTATATTTATATCACCAACATTCAAATCAGATACTCTTGTTCTTCTTTATGTTCTAGGTATCATATAGGGAGATCACAGAGAGAGAGAGAGAGATGGACCAGATTTCCATGTCACTAGGTAGTTCCACCTCAGATTATAAGTGGGGGAGACTGAATATTTGAATGCCTCATTCTATATAAAAAAGTATACATACAAAACGAGCATATCAGGGAGATTTCTAGCTTAACTGTCTCCTTGATATTCCAGATTTAAATGTCCAGGGATCCAGTACAGCCCAGCAACAGATATGTTATATGAGGATACTGATTATGTGTTTTGCCTCTTTTTTAATTTCTTGAGTGTATTTGTTTCCTGAAATAAGCACGATATGGGAGTACCCTAGGTAACAGAAATGTCAGACTGCAGCACACACTGCTTGTCACTACATCGTGCAGACAGTTTTTAAAGAATGTAAATCCTACTGCTGATTAAGTGAGTGGATTACATGACTGCAGTGCGGGCTACTTGTGCCTCTATCTCTCACACTAAGCTCATTGATTTCTGTAGATCTCGTTTTCTGAATAAAATCAGATAAATGTTATTTTGTATATATCACTTGAATTTTGTGGCCTTAAAGGACAATTCTAATAGGGTTCTTAGATCAGCAAAGGTTTTCCAAGTTATATTGTCCAGTTATGAACCAATGTCCATCAGCTAAGCTGCCATCTGCTATATTCATATTTCACTATTAATTATAAATATGAAAATGGATTTTTTTGTGGGTGGCTTTCCTGGAAAAAAGGAATAAGGACTAAAGAAAGAGACATTGAGATAGTGTGGGCACCCAAAGCCATTGTATGCACAATGGTTTAATTGAGTTTCCATTGAAAAGATACCTTTATGGATTTCTGACAATGGGTGTAATTATCTGCTTGAGATTGTGTTTATTCTATGTTTATTGACAGATATAAGTCATATTTTGTGACTGTGTAATGTTCTGGAACTGCAGTACTATATTTCTCCTTGTGGCAAGATTGTCTTTAGAAAGGCAGTGAAAATCTAAATTACAATGTGCCATGATTATTTTATTCTCAACAAAAAAGTGAGTCATAGACAACTTGAGCAGCTGTCTTAAAACACCTAAAATGAATTTTATCACAGTGTGTAGAACAAACCCTTATTAATGAGGGACAATATATTAAGATTTGCTTCTTCATGGAAAAAATGGTAAGATTATTGTTCTAATAATTGGGATGGCTTTTTGAAACGTAATGTTTTGTCATCAAGCTTGAAGCACCCACTGAGGTTACGGCAAAGATTGCAAAGCTTCTTTAAAGAAAGGTGTATATAGAAAAACAGACATATCCTACAATGATGAAAATCCTCCCCAAGCAAGTATATTTGGTTTTGAGAAAACCAAATAATACTTTGTTTTCTGGGACAATAAACCAAGACAACATTGAACTGTGAGAGGATCTAATGCGTTCAGTTAGTATTGCAAAGAAGAAACCTTTTATCTTCTTTTTTCTTTTAAATATTTCAGTACAAAATACAGATTATAAAAATACCAGCAAAAATAGAAAATTTAGAATCTGACAGAAACCATATCATTGCACCAAACTAAAATATTTCTACTTTTGCAGCCATACTCTCTAAGCTATATGCCCATATTATTTAAAAATAATTAATGAATGCGACTTAGTTTAAAATACAATCACCTGGTAGCAATCATTTTTTAGCTTTACATAACTTGCTTCCCCCCCATTATTGCTGTATCCCATAGCTTAATAAACCAATTTCATAACTGTTTGTATATTTCATAATTGGTTCCATAATTTAGCAATACAAATATTTGCTGGAACAATCATTCATTGAATCCAATAATGGTCTTCACATTTGATATTATTAAGGAAGTAGCTCAGTAGCAATATGTTTCAAACCTCTGGTAATGCATATCCAGAAATCATACCTATTACATTTGAAATTTCTGTCCAAGCTTTTCTCAGTTGTGGGCAGCCCCATCGTGCATGCATCTAGGTGCCCTTGGCACCATAACTCTTTGACTATAAGCTGGTTCCTAAAACACTTAAAAAACAACAACAAATCATCCATACACTGGTCTCTTTTCAAGTTAAACATTAACAGTAGGGTAAGATCCTACTTTAACATTACCAATTTAGAGGGAATCAGAGAACAAGAGGATATACTGCAGGGTAGAAGCCATTTTTCAGTTCTAATGTGCAATTTACTATTCAGTGATTTCTTCTACAGTTTCAGTCTCCTCTGTGCTGATAGTCTGAAGCAGCAAATGTTGCAGAATTCACAGTTACAGTATTGAATTGTAAATTAAATTGTTGGACTTTTAAGATCCCATTTTCACAGAGGCAGTGGTCATTTCAAGCCACCTTGGAAGCTTTTGCTGAAATGGCAGGACAAACATCGTGGAAATGAATGACATTACTAGGTGTGCCAATTTAATTTAGTACAGTCCTGTAGTCTCAACTCTGGATGATGACAGCCATTGGGCAACCAAATCCTGTGGTGCCTCCACATGGTTTGTGCCACTGCAAGCACAACAGTATTCTATGTTAACTAAATGAAGTAGTTACATGCAACTCTGTCTTACTTGCCTTTCAGTGTCTCGAAACCTCAGTATCAATTTGTTTTAACACAAATAAAGGTGTGTCAGAATTAAGGAGGCAGGGCCATAGGATGCTGTGTGCACTTCGGCATTCTTTCTTCAACCTCACTGCCCTAAAAGACTGTTTTGAGTGACACAGCTGCATCATACAGTGGCCTGTGACCAAGAGCTGGTGCAACAGCAGCACCTCTCATGGTTAATGCTGCTTGTTCAAAAAACTGGGGTTACCCGGGTCCCTCTGGCAGAGGAAGGAGAGAAGCTGTGGAGTAGCGCATTAGAAACTATTCATCTGTTTAGCATTTTAGAAGATTTTGAGGATATTTGTTTTCTGTTACTTTATAGGAATTGTACAGACTTGTGGTGAGTTGCTTTGGACATCTAAGTGCCTTTTGTTTCAACTTCTGCTGCATTGTTGTAACATCTGTAATAGAGCTTTTGCCTCTCTCATGCTGGGGGAATGTCCATGGTCCCAGTGATGGAAATCCAAAGGACGTAAGAGAAACCATGTATGTAATATTTGCAGGGTTTGAAATGAACCACAAATGCTGGTTAGAAGGAACAAACTTTACTTCACAGTGTGTTCTGCATAACCAAAGACTCTACTTTAGTTTTCCTACTGGTCCCACCCCCAACTGATTCCCCCATACAACTACTTCTAATTCACTTGAGTTCCTACTCACATTACAATGTATGTTGCCTTGGGCTCTATGAAGGAAAGTGGGATGAAAACTAGGGTGGTTGAGGAATTCAATTTTTATGAATTTCAGTATGGATTGGCCTGATCTGTATGTCCTAAACTGATGTGCATCTTGGAACATACAGGGCAATCCAAACCCCTAATCCCCTGTGCTGGAGGAGGTATTGATTAAGTGGAGGTGTCCCTGAGCCCAGCCCTGCTGGATCCATTGACCTCTGTTAGTGGGGAGCTCTGCTGTCAGAAGGGGAGCCCCATGGACGAGGAACACCCAAATGCACCTGCCCAAACCAGCAGCTATCGCCAGTGGTAGCCAGAGGCATTATTATTATTATTATTATATATTCAATTTGTTAGTCACTTTATACAAAAAAAGTCTCAAAGTGACTTAAGATAAAATACAAACAGGTAAAATAAATGAAAAGCCAAATTAAAATATAGTACAATACAAAACTTCTAAAATGCTCATCTAACAATATAGTAAGAAGGATAAGTCTATCCCCACCCACTAAAAAATGAGCACCACAGCAGAGGTGCAGAAACCCTGGGTAAATAAACTTGTCTTAGCATGGCACCTAAAAAACAGAAATGGATGGCACCAGGCACATTTCCTTGGCGAGATCATTCCACAAATGGGGGGCCACCACTGAAAAAGCCTATTCTCATGTAGCCACCCTTCTCACCTCCCTTGGATGAGGCACATGGAGAAGGGCCTCCAATGAGGACCTCAGAGTGCCTGCTGGTTCATATAGAGAGAGGTATTGAGGTGCTGAGCTGCGTAAAACTTTGTAGGTCAAAACCAGAACTTTGAATTGAGCCCAGAAACTAATGAGTAGCCAATGCAGTTGAGCCAGAATCAGTACAATATGCTTAGACTTTCTAATCAGTAATCTGCCTGCTGAATTCTGCACTAGCTGTAGTTTCTGAACTGTCTTCAAAGGGAGCCCCATGGTTAACATACTGCAGAAATCTAACTTGGAGGTTACCAGAGCATAGACAACTGAACCTAGGAAAACCCTGAAATGGGGGGGATTTGGGGGACAGGGGAGGGGTGGGGCTGATCCAGGGCTCTTTGCTGTGCCAGCTCAGAGTTGGTGCAAGTGAAACAGCATTTTCCGCCCTCCACCCTCACGAGGGGGTTCAGTACACGCCCACAGATGGGGCAGAATGTACAGTTCCAAACAGGCTTGGTACACGGCCACAGATGGGGCAGAATGTACAATTTCAAACAGCCTTGGTACACGGCCACGGATGGGGCAGAATGTACAGTTCCAAACAGGCTTGGTACACAGTCACGGATGGGGCAGAATGTACAGTTCCAAACAGCTTCAGTAGTCAGCCTCAGTCAGCAGTTTGAGTTGAGAGATCTGTGTTCTACTCTGCAGCACACACACAGAAACTGACAAAAAAGGCCTTGAAAAGAATCCTCTATTATTGTATTCTGCAGCGCACACACAGAAACTGACAAAAAAGGCCTTGAAAAGAATCCTCTATTATTGTACTCTGCAGCACACACACAGAAACTGACAAAAAAAGGCCTTGAAAAGAATCCTTTACTGTTGTAAGGGTTAAACAGAAAGGGCGGGAAAAGGGGGAACAAATAAAATGGCGCCCGCTAAAAGAGCGGGAAAATAAGCCAATCAGAAAAACGTAGGGACGAGGAAGAAGCAATGGTGGTCACTGAAGAACACCAGTGAGCTGAAACAGGGCCGACCAAAAACACTGCTACAGCAGAGCAGCGTCAAAATAAGCTCTCATAGTTATCCATTGATTTTCACACTTCCTTAATTTTTTAATGTTTATAAGCTCAAGTAACAAAATTATGATTTATATCCACAAGAATAAAATACAAATAAAGCATATAGTCAAAAAGAGAAAATAAATGGGATACAATAAATACAAGAATATATATAATGTTGAGTCTTTTTTCTTTTGCTTTAGAATCTCACCCATAATACTCTAAATATTCTTAACATTCTTAATATACTTAGTCTTTTCAACAATTGCAGTATCTTCAACATTCAAGCATTTCATGTTTCACAAATGTTTTCATGCAGTTCTCAGTTCAACACACACACACACACCATTTGAATATGTGTATTTTAAAAATATTATTTAAATGCAAAGTTTCAAAAAGCAATTACACAAATTAATGCATAAACAGGGCAGTATGGACATATGGGTTCACATTTGAGAGAGTGACATAGACTGGAAACCAACTGATTTACTCATCCCTAATAACAATATTTAAAATAACACTTTCCCTCAGAAATGATGGTGACAATGAAAAAAGGAAGTTTGTTCTCCCCACCCCCATGCAGTTTCTATGTTCTAGCATAGCTGTTCCCAAACATTTCCCCATATCGATCACTTGAAAATTGGTGAGGGTCTTATCGACCATTTAATGATTTTTCTGCTTCTTGTAGCAATTGTAATACACTATGCTAGATACTGCATGATTTTAATTGCATTTTTATATCTTTATTCCTTAGGTATTGTATTTTATTATATTCCATTGAATTCAAGTTGTAATACAATAAAATACAAAACATAAAAGAAGCAATTAAAATGCAATTAAAATCAATATGGCTACTTAATATAATGGATGTACCATCTCCAGTCTTCATATGCAAATCCACAGATATGCTGCAGACCACCTAAATGAAGCTCATGGACCACAAGTTGTCTGTGGACCACAGTTTGGGAAACTCTGTTCTAGTATAATTTTCTTACAGATTCTCAAACGTTTCTCTACTTCAGTGGGAGTGTATGTTTAAGTGGTGTGTAAGTAATTTTGGTTGTTGCTGTTGTTGAAATTAGTGATTAGACCTTTCAAAATTACTTTATAACTTACTCATTTAATCTCTGTAACATTTTTAAAATACTGTTCACACCAGTGGTAGTGGGTGCCCATTGGGACTGGTAGGGCAGAAAGCAGTAGGTGGAGTCAGATCAGTTAGAGGTAGAGCCAACTAATTCTAGTTTTATCCCGATCCTCCTCCCTGCTGAGTTCTACAAAGGACAACACTGAAACCGAGGAGGAAGCTGACAGCGAATGGCCCCCTTTGGGCTGGTTGTGAGAAGGCAAGAAAGTGGAGGCTGGCTGAATGCAAACTGACATTAGTGGGGCCCCATTCACCCTAATGGACCAACCTGCATGTGTTCACACACATGCTGCCTGTTGTAAACAGGAACTCGCTCTGCTGGTCAGATGAGTCTCTTTTGTTAAGCTAATAGAGTGGCCAGGTAGGATAATGGGTCTATCAGTTGCCCAGCAACTGGTGAATGGGCCAGGAGGACCCTTTTGTCATTGAAACTCTTCAGGAGAGCCTCCTCCCCCTTCTTGGGGTCTAGGAGAGGCTTGTGTTTTTAGTTGTGTCTAAGAATTGTTGGAAACTGGAGGCAGGCAGAGAGACTGGCTCTCTGCACCATGGCATTTGGGGTGCCTCCTGTAACACTGATGGGAAAGCTGGATACATACTGCTGATGCCTTGAACCCCTCCATTCTAAACTCAGGTTGGAATGTGTGTAAATAAACAAACCATATTTCATAAAGACACCATAGTCTCCACTGACCACCTTCCCAAAGGAAACCAAACCCTGGATGAGCGCAGGGACCCCTGAGATCTCACCGCTCGGAGATTGGGGAGGCACACAATAATATTATAGGTTTGATCCAGAAATGCAGCAGTAAAGGAAATTTTGGTAGTGTTGTGCAAATGGTTGCGTAAGAGTTAGCAAAAGACCTTTAACAATGTGGACTTGGCACAAGCATGTTTCTTGAGATACTGTGCAACATCTTGTTCTGTGCAAGATTTTGTGAAAGAAATTGGATAATACCTGTGCTAAAAGAAGCACACTGCTGGATTTCAGTTTTCTTTTCTTGTGCATGCATCTTGCACTAAGCCAGGGAGAGCTCTTCCACTTAACATAAGAACATAAGAAGAGCCTGCTGGATCAGGCCAGTGGCCCATCTAGTCCAGCATCCTGTTCTCACAGTGGCCAACCAGGTGCCTGGGGGAAGCCCGCAAGCAGGACCCGAGTGCAAGAACACTCTCCCCTCCTGAGGCTTCCGGCAACTGGTTTTCAGAAGCATGCTGCCTCTGACTAGGGTGGCAGAGCACAGCCATCATGGCTAGTAGCCATTGATAGCCCTGTCCTCCATGAATTTGTCTAATCTTCTTTTAAAGCCGTCCAAGCTGGTGGCCATTACTGCATCTTGTGGGAGCAAATTCCATAGTTTCACTATGCGCTGAGTAAAGAAGTACTTCCTTTTGTCTGTCCTGAATCTTCCAACATTCAGCTTCTTTGAATGTCCACGAGTTCTAGTATTATGAGAGAGGGAGAAGAACTTTTCTCTATCCACTTTCTCAATGCCATGCATAATTTTATACACTTCTATCATGTCTCCTCTGACCCGCCTTTTCTCTAAACTAAAAAGCCCCAAATGCTGCAACCTTTCCTCGTAAGGGAGTCGCTCCATCCCCTTGATCATTCTGGTTGCCCTCTTCTGAACCTTTTCCAACTCTATAATATCCTTTTTGAGATGAGGCGACCAGAACTGTACACAGTATTCCAAATGCGGCCGCACCATAGATTTATACAACGGCATTATGATATCGGCTGTTTTATTTTCAATACCTTTCCTAATTATCGCTAGCATGGAATTTGCCTTTTTCATAGCTGCCGCACACTGGGTCGACATTTTCATTGTGCTGTCCACTACAACCCCGAGGTCTCTCTTCTGGTCGGTCACCGCCAGTTCAGACCCCATGAGCGTATATGTGAAATTAAGATTTTTTGCTCCAATATGCATAATTTTACACTTGTTTATATTGAATTGCATTTGCCATTTTTCTGCCCATTCACTCAGTTTGGAGAGGTCTTTTTGGAGCTCTTCGCAATCCCTTTTTGTTTTAACAACCCTGAACAATTTAGTGTCGTCAGCAAACTTGGCCACTTCACTGCTCACTCCTAATTCTAGGTCATTAATGAACAAGTTGAAAAGTACAGGTCCCAATACCGATCCTTGAGGGACTCCACTTTCTACAGCCCTCCATTGGGAGAACTGTCCGTTTATTCCTACTCTCTGCTTTCTGCTTCTTAACCAATTTCTTATCCACAAGAGGACCTCTGCTCTTATTCCATGACTGCTAAGCTTCCTCAGAAGCCTTTGGTGAGGTACCTTGTCAAACGCTTTTTGAAAGTCTAAGTACACTATGTCCACTGGATCACTTCTATCTATATGCTTGTTGACACTCTCAAAGAATTCCAATAGGTTACTGAGACAGGACTTTCCCCTGCAGAAGCCATGCTGGCTCTGCTTCAGCAAGGCTTGTTCTTCTATGTGCTTAGTTAATTTAGCTTTAATCATACTTTCTACCAGTTTTCCAGGGACAGAAGTTAAGCTAACTGGCCTGTAATTTCCGGGATCCCCTCTGGACCCCTTTTTGAAGATTGGCGTTACATTTGCCACTTTCCAGTCCTCAGGCACGGAGGAGGACCTGAGGGACAAGTTACATATTTTAGTTAGCAGATCAGCAATTTCACCTTTGAGTTCTTTGAGAACTCTCGGGTGGATGCCATCCGGGCCCGGAGATTTGTCAGTTTTTATATTGTCCATTAAGCTTAGAACTTCCTCTCTCGTTACCACTATTTGTCTCAGTTCCTCAGAATCCCTTCCTGCAAATGTTAGTTCAGGTTCAGGGATCTGCCCTATATCATCCACTGTGAAGACAGATGCAAAGAATTCATTTAGCTTCTCTGCAATCTCCTTATCGTTCTTTAGTACACCTTTGACTCCCTTATCATCCAAGGGTCCAATTGTCTCCCTAGATGGTCTCCTGCTTTGAATGTATTTATAGAATTTTTTGTTGTTGGTTTTTATGTTCTTAGCAATGTGCTCCTCAAATTCTTTTTTAGCATCCCTTATTGTCTTCTTGCATTTCTTTTGCCAGAGTTTGTGTTCTTTTTTATTTTCTTCATTTGGACAAGACTTCCATTTTTTGAAGGAAGACTTTTTGCCTCTGAGAGCTTCCTTGACTTTGCTCGTTAACCATGCTGGTATCTTCTTGGCCCTGGAGGTACCTTTTCTGATCTGCGGTATGCACTCCAGTTGAGCTTCTAATATAGTGTTTTTAAACAACTTCCAAGCATTTTCGAGTGATGTGACCCTCTGGACTTTGTTTTTCAGCTTTCTTTTTTACCAGTCCCCTCATTTTTGTGAAGTTTCCTCTTTTGAAGTCAAATGTGACCGTGTTGCATTTTCTTGGCAATTGGCCAGTTACATGTATGTTTAATTTAATAGAACTGTGGTCACTGCTCCCAATCGGTTCAACAACACTTACATCTCGCACCAGGTCCCGGTCCCCACTGAGGATTAAGTCCAGGGTTGCCGTCCCTCTGGTCGGTTCCATGACCAACTGGTCTAGGAAATAGTCATTTAGAATATCTAGAAACTTTGCTTCTTTGTCATGACTGGAACACATATGCAGCCAGTCTATGTCCGGGTAGTTGAAGTCACCCATTACTACCACATTTCCTAGTTTGGATGCTTCCTCAATTTCATATCTCATCTCAAGGTCTCCCTGAGCATTTTGATCAGGGGGACGATAGATCGTTCCCAGTATTAAGTCCCTCCTGGGGCATGGTATCACCACCCACAACGATTCTGTGGAGGAGTCTGCCTCTTTTGGGGTTTCGAGCTTGCTGGATTCAATGCCTTCTTTCACGTATAGAGCGACTCCGCCACCAATACGTCCTTCCCTGTCCTTCCGATATAGTTTATATCCAGGGATAACCGTATCCCACTGGTTTTCTCCATTCCACCAGGTCTCCGTTATGCTCACTATATCAATGCTCTCCTCTAAGACCAAGCACTCCAGTTCTCCCATCTTGGTTCGCAGGCTCCTAGCATTAGCGTACAGGCACTTGTAAGCAGTGTCTCTCTTCAAGTGTCTTTGGCACTTGTGGTTTGGCCTGTGGTAATTTTGCTCTTCTGAATTTATATCCTGTGCCCCTGTTCTCACAATGCCTACTTCTAGGCCTACCCCTTTTAAAATTTCATCATTTCTTTGGTTTTTATCCCAGGGGGGAGGTTTATTCCGAACCGGACCTTTCTCAGCTCCTGTCGGGTTTCCCCCCTCAGTCAGTTTAAAAGCTGCTCTGCCACCTTTTTAATTTTAAGTGCCAGCAGTCTGGTTCCATTCTGGTTCAAGTGGAGCCCATCCCTTTTGTACAGGCCCGGCTTGTCCCAAAATGTTCCCCAGTGCCTAACAAATCCAAACCCTTCCACCCGACACCATCGTCTCATCCACGCATTGAGACTGCGAAGCTGGGCCTGTCTGGCTGGTCCTGCGCGTGGAACCGGTAGCATTTCAGAGAAAGCCACCTTGGAGGTCCTGGCTTTCAGCATCCTACTTAGCAACCTAAATTTTGCTTCCAGGACCTCACGGCTGCATTTCCCCATGTCGTTGGTGCCAACGTGCACCATGACCACTGACTCCTTCCCAGCACTGTCTACCAAACTATCTAAACGACGGGCGATATCCGCAACCTTCGCACCAGGCAGGCAAAACACCTTGCGGTCTACACGCCCATCAGACACCCCACTGTCTATGTTCCTAATGATCAAATCACCCACTACAAGGATCCCTCCACCCCCTGGAGATATATCCTCGGCACGAGAGGATAGCTGCTCATCCCCCAAGGAATGGGTCCCTTCTAAGGGATCGTTTCCCTCTTCCTCAGCTGGATGCTCTCCTTCCCCGAGACCATCGTTGTCCATGATAGCAGGAGAGCTATCATCGTTGGAGTGGGACACAGCTATAACGTCCCTGAAGGCCTCCTCCACACACCTCTCTGCCTCTCTCAGCTTTTCCAGGTCCGCCACCTTGGCCTCAAGGAAATGAAGTCGTTCCCGGAGAGCCAGGAGCTCATTGCACCGAGAGCATACCCACGACTTCTGTCCAACAGGCAGATAGTCGTACATGCTGCAGGCAGTGCAAAACACTGGAAAGCCCCCACACCCCTGCTGGCTTCTTACCTGCATAGTTTTGTTTAAGGTTTATTACATCAATGGGTTGGAGACTGCAGTTTAGTTGAGGTCAGGGAACAGACGGGCAGAGTGGGGGGCCCTGGCCTCCTCGCCCTGCTGCCGAACTCGCCCTGCTGCCGAACTCGCCCTGCTGCCGAACTCGCCCTGCTGCCGAACTCGCCCTGCTGCCGAACTCGCCCTGCTGCCGAACTCGCCCTGCTGCCGAACTCGCCCTGCTGCCGAACTCGCCCTGCTGCCGAACTCGCCCTGCTGCCGAACTCGCCCTGCTGCCGAACTCGCCCTGCTGCCGAACTCGCCCTGCTGCCGAACTCGCCCTGCTGCCGAACTCGCCCTGCTGCTTCATCAGCTGGGGCTCCCTCTAGCTCGTGGAGCAGGCTCCCTCGCTAGGTGCTCTGACTTTATATGTGTGGCTGGTTCCTCCCAGCTACTGCTGCCAGCCAATGATGTGTTACTTGAGGCTGATGGCTATCAGCTGGGGCTTAACTCTTTAGTATTCTCTCAGGCTTCCTTCCTGAGCGAGGGGCGGGGCTGTTTAAGCTTTTGGCTGCTTTTAATCTCAGCAAGGGGCTGCGCCTTCCAGGCAAGTCTTTTGTGTTTGTTGTTTTCCCACCTAGAACAGCCTGACCTTTCTTTAACCTAGGGAAACAGAGCTTGTGGTTGTGTTTCAGGAAGGCTGAAGCTGCCCTTTTTAGCAAGGACTGAGCTGACTCTCTCCCTGTATGTATCGGTGGAGTTTCCTTTTCCCCCTTCTCTCTGACTGGAATTTAGCCTTGTTTACAGTGTCCCCTGAAGCTTTCCTGCTAGGGTGGTGTTGAAAACTAGCTTTCTATACGCTTCCTTCTCCTAGGATCTGTCTCCTAAGATATAGGTTCTTTCAGGATTTGGCTCCTAGCTCAGGGTGACCTTGGGCTGCCCTTATTAGTTATTGCTCTGAGCTGTTTTACTTCAATTAAATAATGGAATAAATGGGAGCTTCTTACCCTCTTTTTGCTCTGCTGCTTAACTCGCCTTGATGCTTTGTCAGCTGGGGCCTTGACGCTTCGTCAGCTGGGGCTCCCTGTAGCTCGTGGAGCTAGCTTCTGGAATTGCCATTCAGTTATCCAAAGGGCACCTCTGGATCAAAACCTTTGCACTCCCCTCCCCCCCAAAAATCAGGTGTGGAGGCAGAGCTGACATTCATGTTTGAAATGTAGAGTTGTGTCTTGGACAAGAGTGCCAGTTTTCATTCCAGTGTCTGTGTTCAAGAGAAACTGAATATTACAAACAAAAAGTTGACAATTCCAAACCAGACAAGATAAACCAAAAGTCTTGGCTAAACAGTGCTCATTATTTCTTGTTCTGGTATGTATGCACTTTAATCTCAAAGATATATCTTGATTCATATGGAGACAGGATTCCTTTTTATTTATTTATTTATTTATTTATTCCTTTTATTTATTTTCTGGTGAACACATGGCTTTGGGCACAACAGGAATTGTACCGGCTTGAACCAGTATCCCTGGGATTGTAGGGCAAGAGGTGTGCATTGTCTCTGCATTGTTTTCCAACCTTTTGGTCCCCAGATGTTGCTGGACTACAGTTCCCATAATTCCTGACCAGTGACCATGTTGGGGCTGATGGGAGTTGTAGTCCAGCAAAATCTGGGGACCCAAAGGTTGGGAAAGGCTGGAGTAATCCTAGGTTGACTTTTAGTGTTTTCAAACTGCAAAAGGATTTTAGTTTTGTGGGAGGATTTTTTTGCCAGCCATATACTTAAGAGAAAATATTAAGTAACCTTCGTTCTTGTAACCAGGCTTGCTGATTATCACTTGATTTTTCTGAAGGCAAACATCCTAATCTTGTAACTGTGTTGCAGTTCATTTGGCTTTTTTTTAGGAGTAGCGAAGTAAAATGGTGACATGCAGTTGTTGCAGGCAACTGCTTCTAGAATCCACTTCTTAAAGCAACTGTTTTGTATGACTTCATGAAGTACCATCTTTCTGGGAACAATTTGCTAAGCACTGAGAGTTCGTTTGGATGTGTATTATGAGCTGAAGCACTTGTGCTAAAATAAACATTTTAGCAACATGTGAGAAATGTATATTTTTGAAGTTGTTTTAAGGAACAGGGTAGGTGCCAATGTATAGTTGGTGGGTATGGTGCATTTATTTTTCAAGACTGTTTGGAAATTCTTCCCTGAGAATGGAAAGCTAAACTTATTGTTTACTCTTGACTTTAAGGCATAGGAGGTGAACAACAAATCAGTCCTGAGTTTTCTTTTCCTTGCCTCCTTGGTTCCTGAATTGTTCAGTTTATTGCCATCATGTTTTCAGTTTTATTTCAGCAACTATGAGGGTGAGAGAGGTTCTTTAAAAGGAATGAAAACTGGCATTTGCAATTTTTTTTATCAAAAGCCTGCAGGCCACACTAAAGTGTTTTGGATGCCACATGCTGAGTGCAGGCATATGTTTCCCACCCTCGAGATAAAGCAACACAGAAAAAGGATTCTATTAGCTTAGCTGGACATTAATTTGCAAAGCACACTAAAAACAGAATCGGTTCAGTGCCAATTTGATCATATTACCTATTCCTGTAAGAAAGAAACTAGTGATTTTAAGCTCTCTTTGGGAACAGTGCCTATCTTTTAGAACTCTGGAGGGCTCAAATAACACACTTGGTGTCAGACTTTATTCTTTTGTTGTAAAAATCCCATATGGAAGTTAAAATCAGATAACCCCAACCGATTATTTTTTAAAATCTGATTTTACTATTTTCACTTGTATGTTCCTTTTTCCTTTTTATTTTATTTTATTAAATAAATGTGCAGTTACAAAATCAGCATCTACTATGTTAAGTGAATTAAATAATGCAAAAGATATATAGAAAGATTAATATCCAAATTATATATTTTCCTTATAATAATTATAAAGGAGACCATTCCTTTTGAAATCTCACACTGTTTTTCATATCTTCCCCGATGTATGGTTAGCTTTGACATTTCTGCAGCTCTCCAGGACATAACCAACTAGTGCTTCAAAGGTGGTGGATCCTGGCAATACCACTGACTTGCCACTAAGATTGTAGCAGTATTCAAAAGATTGAATTGAAACATGCTTTCATCATTCCCAATTGCATGTTGCCATTTTAACTCTTGTGGGTTTTTTTTAGCTTAACATTCTAGTTCTTAAACTAAAAAGCTCAGCCCTAAAAAACAAAATCTAAATCCATGTAGCTGGATTAGCACACAGTAATACATTTTTACCCTTTCCTCACCTTTTCTTCCCTTCTTGTTTCTCACTCTGTTAAAAGGTAGACTCTAGCCCCAGGCCAAGGACCTCAGTTTCCAATGCTTTTGTGAGTATGTGTTTTTGCTTACCTTATTTTAGAAAGCAATATGTTGCTTGATGGTACCATAAAAATATGTAGGTATACCTAGGTTTAAAATATTAAGTGGGAATCAGTTGTAATTTCTTAGTTATAGGTTATAGCACACAGTACAGTTCGAAAGCCAAAAGGTTCTTCTCTTCATTAAATACCTAGAGCTGGGCTGGTAAAGAAGGGGTTGTATCCAACGTAGCACTAAGTGTCTTTTCAGTACAAGGACTTCTACTTCTACAGTGGAACTTGTCCCCCTCCTTCCCCTTTACACCCTTTAAATATGTTCTAGAGGTTCCCCCAACTCCCTGGAGTAGATTTGGGGAATACACAGAGATAGAAGAGGGGGGAAGTCCTATTGTGCAAATGGAAATCCTTGTGCTGATGGGACATTTACTTAGTGCTGTATTGGATACATAATGGTATCCAAGACAATGGGCTGAATCTCAGTTCCTAAATGCACATGGATTTCCCATTCTTTTCCATTAAGAAAATCACTTGTATGCACACAGGGATTCTTTGTTGCATGTAAACAGCATGTTCCTGTTCATCAGAGAGGAAATGAAGCTACTGTGCACATAGAGCACCATGGGTGCACTGGATCAGAGCCATCAGTTTTTCCTCATATGAGCTCTTAAAAAGAATTTGATTAACACATGAACTCATATAGCACAGAGGTGCTTTTGGTCACTAAGAAATCTAATCTGGAGAAGGATAAGTCTCCTGTTTTGGATGAGGAAACACTAGGGATAGGCAAAAAATTTGAGGCAGTTTGCATTTCAAGCGGAATCTGTCAAATTTGCGCTTTCTGAAACAATATGAGAACTGAAACACAGCCATCGTTTGAAATTAATCTTATTCAAATTTTGCAATGCAGTTTGCCTACCAACCAAGGTTTACAAAAATGCAAATGTTAGGGGAATGTGTGCATAAAAATGAATGTATAAATGAAAATAACCTACAAAAATGCATCATGTGATGAGTAATTGCTTGCTAAAATAGGTACATTAGTCAAAACTGCTACAAAAATGCATTTGTTAGAAATTCACTCTAAACAGTTGGAGAATTTTCATGAGGATTTTTTTTTTAAAAAATCACAGATTGAGGCAGAAATGTGGAGAACTGAATTTAAGATTGGAAAAATGAGGAAATGTGATAACCGAAACTGACAGATCTTTCCATCCTTAGGTAGCACTCGTTCTGAAGGATCAGGTACAGAGTTTAATTCTCTTCAGCCCGGTTTTGCTCATGGATATCCAGATGAGAGGTGTGAATAGGAGTGCTTTTAGAAAACTTTGGTTGGTGCACCAGCTCTGGACTTTCCTGTAGTTCTGGGCCACTGTCACACATGCTATGATTATTTCCAGGCTAGATTATTGGGGCATAATATATCTGGGGCTGCCTTTGAAACAGAAGCTGCAATTGGTGCATAATACTTCTGCGTGGATAATATTGGGAGACCGTTATTTAGAGTGCATTGCTGCAATACTTTCCCAACTGTATTGATTCCCAGTTCATTTCTGAACCTCGTTCAGAGTGTTTGACACTGAAGTTCTAAATGGCCTTCGTCCAGGTCAGTCTTTCCCAACCTGGTTGCCTGCAGGTGTTGGATTCCAACTCCAATCAGCCCAAACTAGCATGGCCAATGGTCAGGGATGATGGGAGCTGTAGTCCAACAACATCTGGAAAGCATCACATTAGGGAAGGCTGATCCAGGATATTGGAAAACTTGCCTGCTTCAATATATCTATTGTCTGCTCACAGACTCTGCACCATGTACCACCTTTAATGGCAACTTAGACAAGTGTATGGGAAAGGGCCTTCTCTGTAGCAGTACCATAGCTCTCAAATTTCCTGCCTCATGAGGGACATATAAGTCCTTCCCACTTTTTTAAAAAATAAATATTACAGAGCCCTAAACACTATTTTTTTTGCTGTGCTATTTTATTCTGCTGATCTGAGTGATGGATTGTAATAATGATTTATTAGTTTTACCTTGATTGTATTTTCTTCTGTTCAGTGTCTCAGGGCTCTTCAGGTTGAAGAGCAGCATACACATAAATAATAATAAAAGTAATAATAATATTTATTTATTTTCTTACATTTGTATCCCTGCCTTTCTTTCATCACAGAACCCAAGGCAGCATACTTGTTGTTCCCTGACTGTCTCCCATCCAGGCACTGACCAGGCTCAATCCTGCTTAACTTCAGCAAGGTGGCAGCCTCATGTGCCTTAGACCATAGGCTGGGACTGAACATGTAAATCAGAGTTTTGACATTTTGTTTATATTGTGGTGGCAGCCCTTTTTTACACATGCTAAAGCCCATTGAATTCAATCTGATATGTGAGTAATTTGGTGCACAGTGAAGCCTAAAGAGGAAGGAGGAATCTTACTGGTGATGGTGGTGGGAGCGATGTGATGGCTTGCACTTGTCAGGACAGAAGGTGCCCCCCCTTTGGGGGGAATTAGCTCTGTCACTTCTGAGGATGCTTACTTGCCCTCAGACTGCTCTGTTTTTGGCCTTACTGGTAGAGGGGGGTAGTCATGGACTACGACCTGGGTTCGAATCCCCACACAGCCATGAAGCTCACTGGGTGACCTAGGGCCAGTCATTGCCTCTCAGCCTCAGAGGAAGGCAATGGTAAAACCACCTCTGAATACCTCTTACCATGAAAACCCTATTCATAGGGTCGCCGTAAGTCAGGGTCGACTTGAAGGCAGTCCATTTCCATTTTCATCTAGGGAGAACCTCCAGGAGTGGACTTCCCTCTCCATGGGCAGAATATCTGACACTCACCAAGGGATCATACGATTGAATCCATTGTGGGCTTTTATAAAGAAAAATGATTTTTACCTCTGTAATAAAAATCATATTTGAAAAAAAATTCAGAAGATAGGCTCAAAAGTGATAGAACCTTTTCTACTGAAGACAGTAAGCAGAACAGTTTATAAGGTTAGTGAAAGTCATCACTTACTTATCTTGCTTGCTTTCCTCCAGTGAGGCAGGGAAATCCTTTGTCTGAGTTCTTCTTTTATATAACAGAACTAATAAAAGACACATGCAACAAAAACAGGTCAGATCGAGTATTTTTGCAATGGCACAAAATGGCTTTGACAAAGTTAGTGAATCAGTGGAGCTGACAACATGAGGCTCTCTCAAACTGATTGATATTTTCCAAAAGAATGATTAAATATGGTGTCTTGTCACAAAGCAAAGAGCTTGCCCACTAAAGATTAAGTATTTAATATTACACTGATAGATGCACACTTTAAAAATGACCTTCCAGATTGTCATATTTAAGGGCACCTAAATTTTATCAAAAGAGCCAACCTGTTTAGGCACATTAGATACAAAAAGGAGGAGAGTTGTGCTTTGTTTTGTTTTTAAACCCTGTAGGTCAACTTGCTATTTAGAAATTTGGATTGTGAAAGTAATTCAAAGGAGTTTGGAGTTCCCTGCCACAGGCCAGGGATGAGGAACCTTTTGGACTCCATGGGCCAGATCCTTAGCAGGATTGGCTTCATAAGTCAAATTTGACAGGTGGGTTGTCCTGCTCACCTCTGGGAATCCCTTGTGTTGGGTTCCCAAATGCCCGCATTGCTTCCCTATGCTCAGCACTTTGGGAAGTCCCAATCACAGGACTGGCAAAGAGTTTCTACCTTCTCTGGGGGGGGAAGGGAAAGATAGTGACTGGGGAGGGGAAAGAGAAGAAGCTTCTTTGTCCCCTTCATTCAGCTGCATTGTACATTCTTTCTTTGGCTAGGTGCAGCTGTTCCCTGAGCAGGATTTAACCCTTCTCTTAAGCTGACAAGCAGGAATGAAATCCTGCTGCATTGGCTGCAGTCACCTGCTCCCTCCTGGAAACAGATACCTGCAGCCAAAGCAAAATTGAAGGCCGTCCTCCTGCCAATCAGCAGATATCACAAGTAACATCAACTGATTGACAGGTGAGCATGGTTTGGGGGAAATGGTCTCATGGGCCAAATTGGACCCCCCGTGGCCAAGATTGGACTGTAGGTTCACTACCCTTGCCGTAGGCAATCTTCTGTAGAAAACAGAGTTTGATGTCCAAATTTAATCTCTGCATATAGAGTATTAAAGGTGCTTTGGAAATCCAAATCATGTACATTAGAATGAGATTTTAATTACTTAGCTCTAGTTTCCAGCCTACTTTATTCTGAGAATTCAAAAGGTGGCAAAATACTTTTCAAAAACGTGTGATGGACATTTTGGTACAGCTTTGGCCCCTTTTGGACAGAGTACTCTAAGACTGGATTATTGTCTATATGGGACTGCCCTTGAAGATAACTCAAAAACTTCAACTGGTCCAAAATGCAGCAGCCAGATTATTGGCTGAGGTTCCCTTTAGATCTCATATTTTAAAACAGCTGCATTGGTTGCCAGTTTGTTTCTGGGCTGAATTTAAGGTGCTCACACTAGTGTTTAAAGCCCTAAATGACTTAGGTCCCAAATATCTGAAAGACCACCTCTTTCCCTACAGATACTTTCGGGTGTTGAGATTGGCAGAGGGGGCCCTTTTGGTAGTTCCACCACCCTCAGAAGCTCGGGGGGGTGTCAGGAGAGGGCTTACTCTGTGGTGGTCCCTACGTCACAACATAGTGGAACTCCCTCCCCATCTAGGTGTGTCCGACAGCTTCATTGTACAGCTTTAGGCCAATGCTGAAGACACACCTCTTTACCCTGGCTTTTGACACCTAAGACTGTGACACAAATTTTTAGGACCCACACTATTTTGTGATTTTAGATTGTTTTTAATTGTTTTTTTAATGCTGTATTTTAAAATAGTTGTAATCCACCCTGGAATCTTTGGGTGAAATGTGGAGTAATGTTGATGATGATGTTAATAATACATGTCAGAAACTTTCATCTGAAATGCCAGGTGAAAGTCAACAGATGTACTGCTAAATAGTTTATCACATTTCTGTTAAGCTTGTTTCTTGTAAGCTTGTTCAACTTAATAGTAAATGTAATAATTTCTGATATTTGGTGTAATGTCCACTATAACATATACCTGAAAGATTGTCTCACCCCTTATAAACCCAATGGATCACTGGGTTCTGCAGCTAAGAGCCTCTTGCAGATATCTTATCAGGAGATCCTTTCCACACAATATAGGAATCGAGCCTTTAGTGTTGTGGCACCTATCATTTGGAATTCCCTGATGTTAACTATTAGACAGGCTCCATCTCTGTCGTCTTTTTGGCTCCTGGTGAAGACCTTCCTTTTCCAATAAGCATTTAAAATAGAGATCTTTCTCATTCTGCATCTGCACTGAAATTGTTTTTGGAAGTTTATTTGTGTTATCACTTGCTGTTTGCCACCCTGGGCTCCTTTGGAAGCCTACAACATATGTTATATGTGGTGGGAGGAGAAAGCGTGTGAGAGTAATGAGAAAATTTGTCTGCTTCTACTGAAGGACACTATAACTATTCAACTACTCTGTACCATCAGGGTATCATTCAGAAGACAATGGCAATACGTACATTTACTGGTTTTAAATTGTTAGAAGTTGCAGATGGACCTTTGATTTCTGGGTTCTACATTCCAATCCTAAGTAATTAGGTGCTTAGCTGTAGTCTTGTGTGGTCCTCTATGACACTATAGTTGCAGATTCAATGGCAGCCAGAGCAGCTGTAATGTCACACTTATTAAATGAAGCCTGTAAGCCCAGGACCAAGCTTCTTGGGGAATTCAAGTAAGAGTAACATAGGCTCACTTTGATCAGACAATGACCTTAAGAGAGGCAGGGGCATGCAGTGGGCAATGCAGGAGTGGTGGAACTCCATGAGGACAGAGGTTAAATAATTCACCTGCCTGTAGTACCAATGTGCCCTTTGCAGTGGGATACAGGTACCATGGGGTTCCCTTCTCTCAACTTCCAGCTGCATGTGCTTATAACCATTCTTAAAAGGAAAGTTGGATCCTATTGCCTGGCTGTTCTTTGCCTTTTATTTCTTCATCCCATGACATTCCTGAGCAGCAAAAGCTCATGAATCAAGGGCAGACTGTGGTGAGAAAGGCAATTT
The DNA here is from genome assembly GCF_030035675.1 of Rhineura floridana. Lineage (NCBI taxonomy): Eukaryota > Metazoa > Chordata > Lepidosauria > Squamata > Rhineuridae > Rhineura > Rhineura floridana. Next base: position 137,881,605 of record NC_084480.1, read on the forward strand.
CCTCCTTTTCCATCAGCTGCTGGTGCAAGGGAGCTGACCCAACAAAGTTAAGTCCTAAACTGTCATTTTTGTCCGTCTTTGTGTCAAGCAACATCATAGTGGAAGCCTGCACTTCATTGTACTGCCATAGTTTACATTCTCTGAGGTTCTTTTAAAGCATTTATTTATTTCAAACATTTCTATCCTGCCCTTTAAAAATAAAAATACCTCCCAATTTAAAACACAAAATATCTAAATATAAATTTTAAAATGCAAAACTATATTAAAAAAAAGCTGTCTTAATCCCATGTCACGTCTGTATGAAAAGTAGATATCCTAATGCTGTTTGCAGCAAGAGCGTTGCTGTTTGTTTTGCTGTTTTGAGTAGAGTTGGAATATCTGTCAATTTAGATTTGCTGTTTCTCATTTTTCTAATCTTAAATTCAGTTCTCCACATTTCTGCAGCAATGTGCAAATTTTTAAAAAGTTCCTCATGAAAATTCTTCAGCATTTTACTGTGAATTTCTTTTAATAAACACATTTTCTAAGCAGTTTTGACTAATGCACACATTTTTGCAAGCCGTTTCTTGTCATATAGTGCATTTGTGTGTGTTATTTTCACCAGCTTTTGTGCCAACTTCCCCTAATATATTTATTTTTGTAAACATTGGTTGGTTGGAGAACTGCACAGCAAAATTCAGGCTAGTTCGAATTTTGAAGGATGGCTGTTTTTCGGTTATCATTTTATTTATTTATTTAAAATATTTTTATCCTGCCCTACCCTATAATAGGGCACTCAGGGTGGCTTACAAAAATAAAATCAAACATGTACATAATAAAATTGTAAATAGTAAAATCACAAAAATATTAAAATAAATTAAAATACATAAAATATAATTAAAATACAGTACACACACACACACACACACACATATAGGGGGTGGTACTAAACGGACTACAAAAGTAAAATTTAACATAGAAGGCATAAAATCAGTGTCAGGCTCTACCTTCAGTCGCTCCCAAAGGCTCTCCGGAACAAGATCGGTTTCAGAAGTCTCTGGAAAACCAACAGGGAGGAAGCAGAGCGGACTTCTTGGGGTAGGGTATTCCAAAGCTTGGGGGCCACAGCTGAATAAGCTCTCTCCCATGTGCCTGTCAGTCTAACATCTTTTATTCCAGGCACGCAGAGGAGACCAGAGGCAGATTATCTTAAATCTTGGGCAGGTACATACAGGAGTAAGCAGTCCCTCAGGTATATTGGTCCAAGGCCGTTTAGGGCTTTAAAGGTCAGAATCAGCTCTTTGAATTGGGCCCGGAAACAAATTGGGAGCCAGTGGAATCGATAAAGCACAGGGGTGATGTGCTCCCTGTGCCATGCTCCAGTTAACATTCTGGCTGCTGCATTTTGAACCAACTGCAATTTCTGAACCGTTTTCAAAGGCAGCCTTGCATAGAGAGCGTTACAGTAATCAAGCCTCAATGTCACCAATGCATGTGTCACTGTGGCCAAGTCAACTGCCTCCAGGAACGGACGTAGCTGGTAGACCAGTTTGAGTTGGCTAAAAGCACACCTGGCTACCACAGCCACCTGATATTCAAGCAGCAGGGCAGGATCCAGGAGGACTCCCAAACTGCGGACCTGCTCCTTCAAGGGGAGTACAACCCCATCCGGAATAGGTTGCAACCCTGTCCCTGGTGCAGTTTTTCCCTTGACCAGCAGTACTTCCGTCTTGTCTGAATTAAGTTTCAGTTTGTTAGCCCACATCCAGGCCTTCACAGCCTCCAGGCACCGGTTTAGGATGAGCACTCCCTCCCTGCAATCAGGTGGTAGGGAGAGATAGAGCTGAGTGTCATCAGCATATTGATGACATTGTACTCCAAATCTCCTGATGACCTCTCCCAGCAGTTTCATATAAATGTTAAAGAGCATGGGAGACAGAATGGAACCTTACGGTACCCCATAGGCCAATGGCCAGGGGGTTGAGCAGTAGTCTCCCAGCACCACTTTATGGGTCCTGTCCATCAGGTAGGACCAGAGCCACCATAAAACAGTGCCTCCCAATCCCTTCCCAGCTAGACGGCCCAGAAGGATACCATGGTTGATCGTATCGAAGGCCACTGAGAGGTCCAGCAGCACCAACAGGGATGCACTCCCCCTGTCTGATGCCCAGCATAGGTCATCAAGCAGGATGACCAAGGCAGTCTCTGTCCCATTGGCCAGGCCTGAAGCCTGATTGAAAAGGGTCTAGATAGTCCGATTCATCCAGAAAAACTTGGAGCTGAGCAGCCGCTACCCTCTCAATCACCTTGCCCAGAAAGGGGAGATTAGAGACTGGGCGGAAGTTAAGATCTGCAGCGTCTAATGAAGGCTTTTTTAAAAAAAGGTCTTATCACAGCCTCCTTCAACAATGTTGGTATAGAACCTTCCCTTAGGGAGGTGTTAATTAAAGATGCCAACCAGTCAGCCACTCCCCCTCTGGCAGATTTGATTAAACAGGATGGGCAAGGGTCAAGGGAACAAGTACTGGCCCTTGATTCTCCAAGAATCCTGTCTACATCCTCAGGCTTTACAAGCTGAAAAGTATCCATAGAAAGATGACCAGAGGAAGCTTTGGGGACATCTGACACAACTGTAGTTAATGAGGAGTCCAAGTCAGTCTGAATGCGAGCAATTTGGAGCAATAGTGTCCACTGCCCAGGTCACCTCCATATTCCAAAGATTGACCAGGGCTTTGGCAGTATCATCAGCCATGCTGGGAATATCCCCCAGAGCATTCAGGAAACCATCTGGATCCATGAGTCTCCGGGGGCAGACCATCTTAATCGGCCCTTCACCCCTGCGAAGGTTACCGGGGACACAAAGTCTAAACCTTGTCAGGTGGTGATCTGTCCATGACAACGGAATCACTAAGAACCACTCCACCCTCAGATCACCTTCTTTCTGTCCCGAACACAATGCAAGATCAAGTGTGTGTCCTGCCACATGCATTGGTCCAGACGATATTAGAGACAGCCCCATGGTTGTCATGGCAGCCACGAAGTCCTGAGCTGGACCTGTGAGTCTAACCTCGGCATGTATGTTGAAGTCACCCAGGACCATCAGCCTGGGGAACTGCAACACCAATGCCGAGACCAGCTCCACCAGCTGAGGGAGGGAGACTGTTGGGCAGTGGGGTGGACGGTACACCAACAGAATCCCCACTCTGTCTACCTGATGCAACTCTAGGCACACACACTCAAAGCTGGAGGTGTTAGGGACAGGGTACCTGACAGGGGAGATAGATTCCCTGCAGACAATTGCGACCCCACCTCCCCGTCCCCTGGATCTAGGCTGCTGGGTTGCCACAAAACCTGGTGGGCAGAGCTGGGAGAGACCTACTCTGCCTTGGTCATTTAGCCAGGTTTTGGTAATACAAGCAATGTCAGCGCATTCATCCAGGATTAAGTCCTGAATTAAAGTGGTTTTATTAGTCTCTGACCTTGCAGTCATCAGCAGGACAGTAAGATCCAGGGAGTTCCCAGCATAGCTACCAGTATCCTAAGGATAGGAAGGGAGACCAGAAGGGATGCAAGCATGAAGATGTCTTATATCCCTTCCCCTGTAATGGCTAGTCTGCCTCCCACTGCTATTACGTTCCCTGCCCAATATTACCTCAATGGCAGGCCCCCGACTACTCCTACCACAGCACATGTTAAAAGAAGCCTGACACGGGGGGGGGGGAGTCTTGCCTAGAGTTGGCTCTTATGAAGGGGAGCTCTCTTCCCCACCCTCTGGCAGTTGTCTTCTCCCTTATTAGCCCCAACTGGCTTCAGCTGGCACCCAAGGCCTTGCAGCGGGTAGCAGTTGACACCTGAGGAAGCCTGCAGATGGAGTTTTGCAGGACGCCACAGCAGCAAGGTGTAGGTTCTGCTGGGTGTCTCTCACCTTCCACCCTTCTGCTGGGTTTCTCTCACCTTCCTTCTCTTGTTTCAGAAAGTGCAAATTTGTTAAATTCAGCTTGAAATGTGAACTGAATAAAATTTCTCACCCATCTCTCTGTTTGAGTCAACAGATTTTCACCACACTAGGGTTTGTCACTTACAATATTGAAGAGTGATGCTGGCTGAAGGAAGGCTCTATAATTATCTTGGATTGTTTTCAGTCATTTTGGTTATCTCAATATTTGTATTACTAATGCAGAATAACCCCTCCTGGTTGCTGGAGGAAAGATATTGATCTGAGAAATCTCTTTGAAGTGGCATAGTGATCTATTTAACTTCTAGACATCTCTGGAGGGATAGGGTAATATCTCCCTTTTTTATTCTTGGAGATATGATCACCTTTATTCCCTCCCTCCTAATTAAAACTAGTAATGTGAATTAATTCACAACTGTGGGGAATGTCTTACTGAAGTCTGCTTGTCCTGTCCTAGCCTACCTTCTCTGTTAGTTCTCATGAAGGGTAGCAGTGAATGGGGAAGAGACACTTCTGGACACATGATTGTATAATGAGGAAGAAAATCAAGTTTAGTGCTTACCAAGTGTGCAGAAGCAGATATAATTATTTCTGAGGGGATAGCAAAAATGTGTGAATGTATTTTTTTGTACAAAAGCCATAATTACATTAAACAAGGAACTATAAAACACAGTTTTCTAGAAGCAAATGTGGCCCCTGGTGTTGCTCATAGGAATTCAACATTCTGATTTGCTGACTGGGGTATTAAAAAAAGCAGACAAGGAAATGTAATAGTGAATTCTTTTTTTAACACCATATGTTGCTCTGTTAGTAGTTTGAAACTACCAGTCCACTATAATGTAGCAAAGGTTACAGTACATTGCACAATTTTACCATCAAATTGTTAAAAGATATGCTATGAAGAGCCATAAAAATAATGAAGTTCTGCAACAATGGTCTATTCTGAGCAAAAAAAAAAAGTTCATTTAAACATTTATAAATGTCTTTGGTTTAACTTTATGACTTAGCTCAATAAACAAATATATGGGTCTTAACCCTGGTGTATGGAATCCATTGGACTGACCAAGTTTAAGGGCATTTCAGACAGTACATGGACATGGGTAGTAGGATTGCATGTGCCCAGTTTTCACCTGTTCATTATACAGTTCGAAGGAGTTCCCACAAGTATAGCTGTACAGAAGGAAGAACTTTTTTGAGGTAATCAGAGCTTTTTGAGACCTTAAAATGAATGTGTGGAGGTTAGTCTCTCCCCTTCATGCATTCATACAATATATGAAAAGGGCTCTGATGATTCATAGAAGAATGTGTGAATTTGTTCCAGTGACAAGGACTGTATTTGAGAAGACATAGTGCTGATATTAATGCTTTAACTGTGGCTTAGTTAATTAATGATGGCTCATTCACACAGACAACTCATCACTTGGTTACTAAATCCTACATTACTGGCAGCTGAATGTGTAAACTTGCTCCATTGGAAGGCATCACATTTGAGGTAATACTAGATCATATGAAAGTTCTGTCTGGAATGAGTGGTCTGTGATGTCTTGTTCACACGTGCAGGTCCCATCAGTGATAAATGTGAATGTGTGGATCAGGTTTGTATTTGTACAGAACTGTTCCCACTGCTTGTGGCCAGCCCTGTGGATCAGTCTGATCACTTTTTTACCCTTAGTAATAACTGGCTCTAATTTTGTAATTTCTCCATTGTATTTCTTTGCAATGATGTTTGCGTAGGAAACATCAGAGATTTCTAATGAGGCATCTGCTTGAAGAGTACAGTTAGAAGATAATGAGTGTGTTAGGTCTGATCTTCTTTCTTCATAACATTTTAAAATGGATTATTTGAATCAAAATCTCTCTGTCAAATATACACATGTGAGTAGTAGACTGTTGATTTGCTTGTAAAAACTTCTATTAATATTTGTTGTACATGTTGCCACCTGGCTTGCCTTTGACCAGCCCAGACATTTTTTTAAAAAGCAAAAATATCATCAATATAATATTATAGTAGATGGTAGTGCAGTGATTAGTGGTAGTGATTGGTTGAACTGCAGAGCTGTTACAGAGAAGCTGAACAACAAATGTAGGGACTAGAAGCAAGTGGTTTAGTCTGTAGCCTGTTCAATGTCAAGTTGCTAATACTAAGAAGCCATGACATGATAGCAGTAGTTGTCGACTTGTTGTCTCTGCTGGGCTGGTAACTACACTAATGCTCTCCAGTCATCTGCAGGGCATCATAGGCTCTGCCTACAACTGCAGAGTTAGGACAGGGATTAAGGTGCCTAGGCCTTGCCATAGGCATCATTATGTCAAGACCTCCCAGAAGATAGTTTAGGAATAGGGAGCCCAGAGTCATGATGACTAAAGCAAAGAAGCAAAGCAGGAAGTGAGCTGAGAAACAGGAGCATGCATAAAAGGATGGGTGAAAGAGAGTGAGAACAAAGGGCAAAGGGGTATTAGTAGAATTGATTTTAAAGGGCAGGTTGAAATGTTCTGGGAGATTGAAATATTCAGCAGCTGTTTTCTGTGAGTTGCCATTTTTAATGCAAGATTTCTGCTTGTTTATTCTCTTATGCAGAGACTAAACATCCAAAATTACTACAGTCCACTGGCAAATTACTCACAATCCATTATTTTACTACTTCCAAACCATTCTGATTGTGTGAAAAGGATAGTTCAAGTGTGTTGAGGGTTAACTACTACTCTGGGCTAAATTATCTTGTGCGTGTACCCTATGATTCCATGATCATTCTTAATGTTTGTTCATCAGTTTGGGTGACAATTAAAAAAAAAGCTAAATTACAGAAAACAGCTCTGGGGTTGGCAGACAGGTAATTATTTGCAGCGTGTTTTGCAATTACAGAGTATTCAACCATTAAAATGCCGGCTACATCTTTTATTAAACACAGTTTTGCATAAGGCTTTTTGAAAAACTATTCAACATGTTTGTTTTGCTGGAAGAGAGGCTTTTAAAATGTAAAATCCTGTTGAAAATCTGAATGAAACAGTAACAGTAATTAACTATGTTCCAGTTTCATTAATTAAGGGAAAGAGACAGCAGAAGAAGCAAAGCGAGTGTGTTCACAGGGTCTCCCATTCATATAAATATATGAAGTTGCCTTATACTGAATTAGAGTATTTGTCTGTTTAGCCCAGCATTTGCTTTGTATTATCTGCTTGGACCATTGCTGTCTCTCCAGGGTCCCAGGTGAGGTTTTCCCCCAGTCTTGATACTTGGGATCCTTTCAGTGGGAGATGCTAGGGATTGATCCTGGGACATTGTGAGGGCAGGGCATATGCTCTGTACTAAGCTGGAGGCCTTTTCCCCCAAAAATGCTTCTTAGTTGTAAGAAATTAAAAAAAAATTACAGTTATTCTTACTACTGCATATTATTACTTGGACAGAGAAGAAATCTATTATTTACATCAGTGATGAGGAACATCTGACTTTCCAGATGTTGCTGGATTACAACTCCCATGATCCCAGACCATTGGACTTGCTGGCTGGGGCCCACTGATGGGGCTGAGATGGATGGTCACTGTAGTCCAACCACATTTGGAGGACCACAGCTTTTCCACCTCTGATTTATATGGTGCAATCCAGTGGTGGCTGGTGGCTCCATGTCAGTGGGGCAGTGGAATTTGCTCTGGGTTTTAGTCTGAACTTTCAAGGAGCTGTTCAAGGTGCTGACACCATACCCAAAATTGATCAAGGAACCATAACAGTGTGGAAGGGGGGAACTAGCTATCCAGTACTGTGATAGCATTGTTTCATAACATGGTTTGGTTTGTGAGGTTCTCTTAAGAGGTTGGCTGGATAAGAACGCAAGAGCCAGCTGGATCAGGCTAGTGGCTCATATAGTCCAGCATCCTTTTCTCACAAGCAGGACCTAAGCACAAGAGCACTCTTCCTTCCTGTAGTCTCCAGCAACTGGAATTCAGACATATACTGCCTCTGACCAAGGGACAGCCCTGTAGGTAGCCTTCCTTGTTAGGTGGGGCAGCCACATGTCTAGGTGGGGCATTTGGGGGAGAGGCGTATAGCACCAGCCAACCCCCCATCACTGGTGGAGAGGATGTGAGGGTCAAGCCAGAGGAAGGCAGTAATATTCCCCATCACCCCTCCTCTATCTGTTGAATTGCTTCACACTTTTTTGAGAGATCCCCAGGAATATCAGACAAAACCTTGACTTTGCCTAGCTACAGTCCGCTTTCACCTGTGGTCTGTCCCTGTGTTCTGATTCTTCGTGAACTGAACTACTTTGGTAATGACAGTGAGCTCTGGTAACCTCGAGATTGGACTACTGCAATGCACTCTACGTGGGGCTGCCTTTGAAGACAATTCGGAAACTACAGCTAGTGCAAAACGCAGCAGCCAGGCTGCTGATGAGGACCAGATGGTCCGCACATATAACACCTGTTCTGGCGCGTTTGCACTGGCTACCTATTTGTTTCCGGGCCAGATTCAAAGTGCTAGTTTTGACTTATAAAGCCTTACACGGTGCGGGACCTCAATACCTTGCGGAACGCCTCTCCTGCTATGAACCTACCCGCTCACTACGTTCAACATCTAAGGCCCTCCTCCGAGTCCCGTCCCATAGGGAAGCTCGGAGGGCTGCTACTAGATCCAGGGCCTTTTCAGTGGTGGCCCCCGAATTATGGAACAGTCTCCCCGTTGAGGTGCGCCTGGCGCCTACTCTTCTATCTTTTCGGCGCCAGGTGAAAACCTTTTTATTCTCCCAGGCATTTTAATTTTAATTCTAATTGTTTAATGTTTAGTTAATTTTATATCAAGTTGTTAAATGCTTTAGCTGTCTTTTTTAGGGATTTTATCTGATGTCTATTTTATACTATTGTATTTTATTCCTTGCTGTGAACCGCCCAGAGAGCCACTGGCTAAGGGCGGTATAGAAATGGAATGAAATAAATAAATAAAAATAAATAAAACTTGGCTTTGATGCTGCATTAGGTATCTCAGTTTTAGATTCCGCTTGAAAAACAAACATGTCCATATTACGAGTTTAGAGAAGGACAGAGATAAAATAAATACTATAGGGTGTGTTTGTTAACTCCTCCTTGAGAGTTCTTCCTTCTAGTCTTGTTTCTGGCCTTTAGATTTTCTTCCTGTTGAACAATCAAGGGAAAACTTTTTAACTGGTTGCTATATAAAGGACAAACTAAGTAATTGGAAAGTAATTGTGGAAGGCAATTGGATTTTCTTTACTGGTTGCTGGGTTGATTTTTCTGTCCAGTAACTCTGAAAGGGCCTCATGCTGAGCTGAACATATTGGGAAAATCAGAAATTAGGCTTGAGTTATAGCCTAGGTCCCAGCCAGCCAGCTAGGTAACTATAGTGTGCACAGCAATATTTCCCTTTTTAAATGGTAATGTGTATTACTTCACTTATTTCACTTATAACTTCACTGCTGCATTTGGTCAGCTGCCGCACACCTTGCTGGGGGTCAGGCCCAGCACCTACAAGTGGCCAGGCTGGATACTGGTCTTGGGTCCTTGGTGCTGAGAGGGGCCCCTGGTGCTAAGGCTGGTGGGTATAGCTCCCACTCCACGATCTGCACTGGCATTGGGTTGCGGAACATGCTCCCTGTGACCAGATGCTGGCACAGATTGCAGAGCAGCAACCACCCTCCCAAGCAACACCCACTACCACCACCAGGATGGGCAGGCTACACAAATTCCTGTGGCATTGTGGCACTTCGAGGCACTACAGGGGTCCCTGCAGTCTGGTGCCCAAGGGCCCACTGCAGTCTGGTACTGGCCCTGCTGAGTGGGGCAGGACTTGTCCCCCAAAGTCCTGCCTTGACAGTGCCACTGCTTACTTGAGCACTTGGTTTGTTGGATTCTGATTGTGCATGCAAAGAATCTCATCTAACTTTCCAAGATCAAGGAAAAACCCTTAGGTAAATAGTGTTTCATTCATAATTAGGGATGGAAAGATCTGTCAGTTTCGGTTCTCTCAGTTTCTCATTTTTCCAGTGTTAAATTCAGTTCTCTAGTTTTCTGCAGTGATCAGTTTTTTGTTTTTGTTTTAATCCTCATGAAAATTCTCCACCATTTTTGGGTGAATTTCTCCCAATAAACACATTTTTGTAGGCAGTTTTGACAAAAGTACACATTTTTGCAAGCCATTTCTCATCATTTCATGCCTTTTTGCATGTGATTTTCACTCATGTATTCATTTTTATGTACACTGTCCCCTAATATATGCATTTTTGTAAATGTTGTTTAGTTGGTGAACTGCATCCCAAAATTCTAATAAATGCCAATTGCAAAGGATGGCTGTGTGTCAGTTCTCATATTGTTTCAGAAATTGCGAATTTGATAAATTCTGCTTGAAATGCTAACTGAATCAAAATTTTCATCCATCCCTAGTCATAATGTAGCTTATAAGCTAGACAAATTTGCATACCACAAGAGACAATTACAACTTTTTAGTAACATCACTAGTACTGTATCTTTTTCAAAGCTGATTACAAAGATTTGTCAGTGTCAGGGAAGCGTGTGTGTTTAACATATATGGACAAGATAACAAAGCTTTAAATTGTTGGGCACCCATGTTTGTTTTTCCTAAGATGAATTTCAAATCAAGATGTTACTTATGAAGAGGTGAAAGCATGCCTGTGGAGTTTTTTAAGGTTGGAAAATAAGGATTCCTTTTCTATAGGCCTCCCAGAGGCCATTCTGACAAACTTTCTACATCTGAGTAACACCTTACATAGAATTCCAGCTAGACAGTTGTGTATATATTGATTCACATCACTTTGTTTGAACTAGGTCATTACAAGTTCCTAAAACACATGCCACTTGTCTATCTAGCTCTCCTTATTTATGCACAACTTGTTCTTTTATTTCTATCCCCCTCCCACACACACACCTTCAGTTAGGGATTTTTCTGTACATCCAAGCAATTCTCTCATTTGAAGTGTCCTCACATTTACGAAGAGTTCCCTACTTTGCATTGCGGCCTATTGCCGAAATAAAACACAGACACCATTGCTTGGGTAAATGATGGGCCACTTTATTTAAACAGAATCAATTGAATAATGAACCTGCAGAAGGGAGATTAAGGGCGGGGCGTTCTGGAGATCCAGGCAAAGCCTGTTAGCAGCTATCGGGCGATCATGCCCTGCCTGAGCCTGGGGCTGCCCTGTGCCAGCCCCCCAGCTCCAGCCACACCCTGAAGATGTGTAGGGGGTCCAACCCGCATCACCGCCCCTCGGAGCCCTGAAACTCTGAGCGGATGAGGCACGTTGGCCCCAAAGGCGGCCCGTACCCTGTCCCCGGGCCGTGTAGCCCTGAGCTGCAGGCCTCCGGACCGCCTGTCACCCCCAAAGGTGCCTAAAGGTGTCACCTAGCTGCCCTTTCCCTTTAACCTTTCCCCGCACTTCTTCGCTTGCATCCCAAAGTGACCGTTAACAATACAAACTAAACAGCCCAATCAGCCTATTGACCCCAGGGGCACCCGTGCTAACCCTTGACCCCTCCCCCCAACCACAGTGTGGAGTAGGCAAAAGAAACCTGCCAGCAAAGCGAGGCAGGCAGGCCAAAAATTCCTAGTCGGCCCCGTAGCGACCAAATGGATCACACTGCAGCAGAGGGAGGGTCGGGCGGGTGCCGCCAAAATTTGAACTGGATGGCGGGAAGCAGGCGGGGCGGCCTTAAATAGCCTTCAGCCGCCCCGCCTCCCTGCCGCGTCACACGACGGCGCGCCAGCGCGCCGTGTGTGCACGCATCCCATCCAAGATGGCGGCCGGGACATCGACAGCGGCCGCAAGCTCGTCCCTCTGCCCGGTAGGTCCCAGGCACGGAACGGGATTGCGGCCTATTGCCGAAATAAAACACAGACACCATTGCTTGGGTAAATGATGGGCCACTTTATTTAAACAGAATCAATTGAATAATGAACCTGCAGAAGGGAGATTAAGGGCGGGGCGTTCTGGAGATCCAGGCAAAGCCTGTTAGCAGCTATCGGGCGATCATGCCCTGCCTGAGCCTGGGGCTGCCCTGTGCCAGCCCCCCAGCTCCAGCCACACCCTGAAGATGTGTAGGGGGTCCAACCCGCATCACCGCCCCTCGGAGCCCTGAAACTCTGAGCGGATGAGGCACGTTGGCCCCAAAGGCGGCCCGTACCCTGTCCCCGGGCCGTGTAGCCCTGAGCTGCAGGCCTCCGGACCGCCTGTCACCCCCAAAGGTGCCTAAAGGTGTCACCTAGCTGCCCTTTCCCTTTAACCTTTCCCCGCACTTCTTCGCCACAGAAGGGGGACAAGCCTCTGCTTAGTCCCCCTTTACCCCACACCCGATAAGAATCTGGTGTAAACCCTTCTGCAGGTCCCTTAGAAAGATGTCGTTGCCCTTGTCCGTCAAATGGACGCCGTCAGGCCGAAACAGCTCAAGCTTGTTGTGGCCCACCTCTGGGTGGTGGATGACAGAACCTCCTAAGTCCCTAAGGGCCCTCTGAATTTGCCTGTTCACCTTTTTCCGTGCCCTGTCCATCCCTCGTGGGTCACCGGCACAATTCCACCTCCTGCGCGGCAGGATGTCTGACCACACTAAGTGCACCCCCGGCCAGCGACGTGCAATGGCCCGGAGGTCACCGCATGCCTGTTCAATTAGGGCCTTGCCCTTTAACAGACCCAAGTCGTTGCCCCCGAGGTGGATCACCAGCACCTGGGGCGCTGCCACTTCCACAGCCGGTTGAAACAAGGCTGGCAGGAGCCCATCCCAACGCATCCCCCGACGTCCCAGCCACCGCACTGCGGCCCATTGACTGAGCCCCAGCTGCGTGCCGAAGCGAGACTTCGCCGCCCTGCGGCCTGCCCAGAACATCATACTGTGGCCACATAGGAGGATGCGTGGCTGCTCCGATCTTGTCCAGCGATCTGTTGAAACAACAACGACATTGGGTAACAATGGGGGGGGGCCCTGGGGGGGGGCAAAGTCTAGCCGCTGGCGCCGTGTGTGTCAGCAAGTGGTCTAACGTAGGCCTTGTACGCGTCCGAGGACCACCCGCCCACGGCCTGAAGCCTGTCTTTAGTAAAGCCCAATAGGGCCGCCGTGGAGGCCGCGCCTATCCGGAAGGAGTGTGTCCCGAACTTACTGGGGTCCACGCCTAAGTTCCCCAGTGCGGCCTTCGCCACGGACCAGAACTGGTATCTGGTAAGGGGCTGGGAGTTCCTATGTATGAATAGGTACCCTGACTGCGACCCCCTCGCTGCCACAAAACCGCGCAGGGCTGTTACTGGGCAGAGTTCTTGCTGCCGGCATGGGGCCAATACCACCAGGCGCCCCTTACCATGCTGGTCCGTTTTAGACCGCCTGAGCCGCAGGATGGCCCGCTCTGCCCTCCAGCTGAGGTCGGAGACTAGCAGGGCTCGGAGGGAGTTATCCCTCTTGGAAGCTGCCACCACCTCCCCAATTCGGAAGGCCCCAAAAAACAGAGTGAGGGCCGTAGCATGATATAGCAGGGCCTCGAAAGGGGAAGAACACAAGTGCTTCCACTGTCCCTGCAGGCCAAACAATAGCTCTGGGGAAAAGGGGAGGCGGGCATCCGGGGGGCAAGGGCGCTCGCGGGACCAACCCTCCAGCATCCGGCGCACCCTAAAGTCACCCGTGTAGTCCTGAAAGCCCCGTGCCTTCGCTAGGAAAGCGAGGCCTGAGAGCTTACCTTTGATGGTCCTGACTGAAAGGCCTCTCCGTTTCCCCTCCACGCAGAACTCCATAAGCTGCTCGACCGGGATGGGCCACTCCTGGACGTAACCCCTGGACTCTCTGAAGTTAGATAGATCCCTACCTGCCCCCTGGTAGCTGGCCAAAGTGCTGGGCGCCACAGAAAGGCTTATGGCCCTTTCTGATTCAATCCTCCAATCTCCCATAGCGCTGGGGGGAACGCCTCCGGCAGAGCCCTTGCCCACGGTGCCAGCTGGCGAAACTTCTCCATCTGGTTCCGTGATAGAGCATCAGCAATACTATTGTCAATACCCGGAACGTGGCGCGCCAGGAACTGAATATTATAGCGAAGACATTGGAGCACGAATGCTCGCACCAGAAGCATAACGTTGGGGTTTCTAGAGGACAGGGTGTTAATAACGTGCACTGTGGGGAGGTTGTCGCACCAAAAGTGGACTGAGGAATTACACAGCTTGTCGGGCCAGAGGTGTACGGCCACGACAATGGGGAAGAACTCTAAGAACGTCAGGTCTCTGGTCAGGCCGGCCAGTGTCCAGCCCTGTGGCCAGCTGCCGTGGCACCATGAGTCATGCAGAATGACCCCAAAACCGAAGGCACCCGAGGCATCGGAGTGCACCTGTAGCTCTGCCTCCAACAGGCGATCCCTTCTCCATAGGGAGACCCCATTAAAGTTCTGCAAGAAGGTGGACCACACTGTCAGGTCAGCCCTAAGAGCGGCTGTCACCCGTGTGCGGTGGTAGGATCGTGATAGGCCAGCCATGGCGTCATATACGCGCCGCAGGAAGGCGCGGCCGGGCGCTACAACCCTGCAGGCAAAGTTCAGCTGGCCTGCCAGCCGTTGGAGAGTGGCTAATGTCACCTTATTAGAACTGACCACCTCTGAGATCTTCTCCCTGAGGGCCCCCAACTTGTCCTGAGGAAGCCTGCAGCATTGGGCCACCGTATCTATCTCGATGCCCAGAAACGTGATAGCAGTGGATGGGCCCTCAGTTTTTTCGGCCGCGAGGGGGACGCCCAGCTCCCCAGCCAGCCCCGCGAAATGTGCCATGAACGCCCTGCAGGTGCCTGAGTCCGCAGGGCCCGCAAACAGGTAGTCATCTAAATAGTGTACCACTGATTGCAAGCCTGCGCGCCTCTTGACCGCCCACTCCAAGAAGGAGCTGAAGCGCTCGAAAACAGAGCATGATATAGAGCAGCCCATAGGCAATGCCCTGTCCACATAATATTCACCATCAAAAGCCAAGCCCAACAGCTCGAAGTCCTGTGGGTGGACCGGGAGGAGGCGGAAAGCAGACTTGATGTCACACTTTCCCATAAGGGCCCCAACCCCGCAGTCCCTGACCATTCGCACAGCACAGTCGAATGATGTGTAGCGGACTGAGCACAGCTCCGCTGGGATAAAGTCATTGACTGACTCACCCTGTGGAAAGGACAGGTGGTGTATCAGGCGAAATTCACCTGGTGCCCTCTTGGGGACGAGGCCCAACGGGGAAACTCTGAGTGAGGGGATGGGTGGTGCAGCAAAGGGGCCCAAAACCCGGCCGGCTACTACTTCCTTCCTAATTTTTTCTCTCAGAACTGATTCCATGCCTTCCACTGACTTAAGGTTGCAGGACATGAAAGGTCGCCTGGGACCTAAATAGGGGATCCGAAAACCCACTGTGAAGCCTTCTAATAAAAACTGGGCATCTAGGACTAGGGGGTAAAGGTGGAGTAAGTGTCGGAGCTCGGCAATTTTAATTGGGCTGGGGCCCCTTTCCCTGAGCTGCGCCTGCAGCCCCTGTCCTCCTTGCGCCAGCCGAATCCCTGTTTCCACCCCTGAAGGGGCGGCCCCTGGGGCAGCTAGTGCAGGCGTGAGGGCCCCCACATATGGCACATTCATGTCTGAACCTGCACGGGCTCCGACCGCAAAGGCCACGCGAGCTGAACTCCCAGCAAAGCAGGCGGGGTTGAACCCCCTGCCCCGCAGGCCCGCGGGAAGCAGTTGCTGATGCCTGGCGCGCCAAGAGATGGCCGCTGTCCGCCCTATCGCCTGCCATGGGTCTAGAATGCGCCATAAATTGCAGCCACAGGTCAGCCTCCTTCTTGTCCCAGGGGAGGGATGTATCAAAAGCCGCCCTCATACGGAACGCCTGGTCGTAGTCCAGCCATGCCGTCCCTTGAAACTCCGAATAGCCCCGGTATATGATATCGAGGTATTTGATCAGTACCGAGGCCCTGTGAGGCTGCCTCTGTATTACCACCCCCATGTAGGTAAGGAATGCAGGCAGCCAGTTAGCCCAAGAGCGCTCTACCCGTCGGCGCTTGGGCCTATCGGGCTCTGCATGTTCTCCTTTATCCTTATCCTTCCCAACCGGCTCCCTGTACAGGAGCGAGAATAGGTCTACATACTCTCCCCTCCATATTCTGTCCTTCGTAGCAGGCAGAAGATGAAAACCCAGTGGGGCAGACGTTTCCCCAAAAGGTATGGCCCCCTCTCTGACTGATCCCAGGGGGTCGGATATCTCTGCAGGGGGGTTGGCAGACAGGGCGGGCTGATGTCCTCCTTCCGTCGCCGTCCCAGCGGCGAGGTGCCAGACCTGCTCGCAGGCCTCCCTTAGGGGATGCTGCTGCTGTGGCGTAACCTCCCCCCCGCCGGCGGGGGTCCCTGCCTGCCCATATCCCTCGGTTACCGCTGGTGGGGAAAAGGGCCAGTAGGGGTACCCCCAGGGGGCCCAGCTCCACTGCTGCTGTCCTTGTTGTTGTGGCATGATAGAGGACTCACCCTGTGTGCTTTCCGCCGAAGGTCCTTGTGCGGGCTGCATTGTTGGGGCTGCTTGCAGGGTGGGAGTTGCGCCTGGCTCTATGCTGGGCGTCCTCGCCTCAGCCCTGAGCCCGGCCTCCAGCACATCCAGTCGCGCTAAGATGGAAGCAACAGCCCCTGCATCAGCACTGTTCACTGGCCGCTGTGTTTTCCCCCGAGACCGTTTGGGTGGTGGGTCTTTCTTCTTCCCTGTCACAGGTTGGTCCCGGGGTGCATTAGGGTGGCTTGAGCCATGTTCTAGGGCTTCCAACCTGGCTAATATGGCCGCCCATGGTGGCCCCTCCCCACTCCTTGCCCCCTCCGCCGCTGGGGGTGGGCATCTCCCCCCTGCTCTGGGGGCCTTTCCCTTCCCTTTTGGCCCCCCTTGTCCTTTCTTAGGCATACTAGAGGGAGATAGGGGGCCCCGCTTGCAAAACGACGTGATTACAAAGCGTTGTGAAGGAGCCCGCCTGCTTAATCAATACCCCCACCCGGCACCCAATTATCCTGGAGGGTAGCCTAATTGCCCTGCACGTGGCAAGGATTGATGGTTGGGTCGTGCCCCACCTACCCCCGCGCTAATTAAAATTAACAATTAAATTTAAAAGTTGCCGGCCAAAGGCCGCCTAGCCTGTGGTCCTCGCCGTGCTGGATCCGATCCTGCGCTGCCGCCTCGTCGTGACTGCCCCAGGATCCTCGCCGCCTAGGCCTTGTTGCCCGCCGCCACTGCCTCCCTGTCTCTCAATGAGGTTGGGGGGGGGCTCGCTGCCGCCCAGCCACCCTGGCCACAGGAAGCCTCCGGAGGCCCACGTGCGCCGGCAGAGAAGCCGCCGCCGAAGCTGCTGCTGCCGAAATTGCCGCTGAAGGAAGCCGCGCCTTGCCGAAGCTGCTGCTGCCGCGATCGCTGCCAAAGGAACCCCGCCGAAGCTGCCGCCAAAAGGAGCCCGGCCGAAGCTGCCGCTGAAGGAAACCGCGCCGAGCCGAAGCTGCTGCTGCTGCGGCTGCCCCGATTGCCGCCGAAATTTGAACTGGATGGCGGGAAGCAGGCGGGGCGGCCTTAAATAGCCTTCAGCCGCCCCGCCTCCCTGCCGCGTCACACGACGGCGCGCCAGCGCGCCGTGTGTGCACGCATCCCATCCAAGATGGCGGCCGGGACATCGACAGCGGCCGCAAGCTCGTCCCTCTGCCCGGTAGGTCCCAGGCACGGAACGGGATTCTTTTGGTGTAGCAAAAGGTATGCCGTTTGGGGGTGTTTGTTTTTGTGTGTTTGTACATTATTTGTACCTCATCCAATATCCTATCCCAGTTAGTCCTTGTCTTTAACAGTATCACATTAAAACAGGTGTCTTATAGGTGTGGACATCTTACAATGTGCTTCTTTTTGACTATTTTTCAATCACTGATTCTCAACTGTTAGCCTTTCTCTCTCTCTTTCTTGTTTACCTGATTCTGATACTTCATTTTGTATCTTTGTTGTTTTGATTTCCCCTCCCCACTCTGTTGTTACACAATTTCTGATAATTCTGAATCCCATTGAGATGCAGCTAACTCCCTTCTTGCACCAAAGTTATTGCTTGGTATATAAGGGAGTATAAGTGCACATATTTAGTGTTGATGAACATTCCAAATTCCCAATAAGAAATGTGCATGCAAAGATCCTAAGCATTTGTACTGAAAAGTTAGTCCCAGTGAGTTCAGTCGGACTTACTGTCCATGGTGAGTGTGTTTAGCCTTGCCATCTAAAAGCAGTAGAGAGACACCGAGGAAAACAAAGGGAATTTTAAAGGGGCACCCTATGTGGAAAGACAGGATAAATCAAAAGATGAATCACTGCAAATGTTAGATACACTTTATTCTTCAGAAGAGCGGAATAAGCTCTAGATCAGCCTTTCCCAACCAGTGTGCCTCCAGATGTTGTTGGACCACAACTCCCATCAGCCTCAGCCAGCTTTGCCAATGGTCAGGAAAGATGGGAATTGTGGTCCAACAACATCTGGAGGCACACTGGTTGGAAAAGGCTGCTCTAGATGATGCAAATGGTTATTTGACTTGGAGATGCCCTAGCCTTTCCTATGAAAGTGCAGTACTAGTAGCTTTATTTAACAAAAATTATATA
The DNA here is from genome assembly GCF_030035675.1 of Rhineura floridana. NCBI lineage: Eukaryota > Metazoa > Chordata > Lepidosauria > Squamata > Rhineuridae > Rhineura > Rhineura floridana. Next base: position 137,900,142 of record NC_084480.1, read on the forward strand.
TAAATAAAAGAATAATGGGACTTCATGCAATGTGTAGATTTGCTCTTACTTGGGTGGGCAGAGCATTTGTCTGTATTTTATTCTCTCTCCCTATAATGCAGATTTGATTGAATGATGTTTATTGTTGCTTGGTGCCTATGTACATCAACAGATAGTGGGATCTTGTGACTTTATGAGATGTGTGCATTGTATTAAGAGTGAAGGATTGTACAGATATTATATATTTGGGGAAGTAGGTGGGGGAAGGAATCATTATCCATTTTTCTGGATGGGAATTGTTGCTTATTTACAGCACAATGTTTAGGTGATTTTCCAGGACTGTCGAAGTGAGAATGACAGTTAATAACAGTTATAAGCTCATAAGATTTACACGTTAGCAGGGGTATAGTCATCCAGGGTCTCAGGGGGTCTTAGACCCCTTACTTTTTTGCGAGCAGGGTCCCTATATCTCCAGCATCCTATGAGCCAATCAGCATGAAAGGGGAGTGTGTTAGTCACTGAAAAGAGTCTTATAACATGCTTCCTCGTCTTTTTCTGTTGATTGGAGCCAATCAGAGTGAAAGGAGGTGAGTCATCCACTGAGAAGACTCTTTTCAGTAGCCAACACACTGCCCTTTCATGCTTATTGGCTCCTAGGGACGTCTGTTGTTTTGGGAGAAGGCATTAACAATGACTTCATTCTCAACCCAGCAGCAAAAGGGGGAGATATGTGGCTGTGACTGTCATGAGGGGACACTGCTCAATTTGCCACTACACTACTGCAAATTACACATCATGATGAAAACCAACTCTAGGTGCTACTTGAATAGCATGGGTAGTTGCCAAGACCATAGGATTCCAGTTGCTATTTATGCAGGTATTTAAATGACACTTCTGGCATAAAATTACTCTGGTTATCACTTTAGTTGTCAATGGCAGACATATTGGGCTTGGCTTACCATAACGGTGCAGACATGGAGTGATACCCCTCTCTGTGTCAACAGAATGTCATGGTGTCTATACTACTGGAGGTTCAAGCTGTACATCACTGTAATACCCCCCCATCTCCTTGGCTAGAATTAACAAAGTGTGTCTTACTTTGCCTCTTTTCTTATTCCTTTCCATTGGTCAGTAAGGCTATTGCCTGCTTCATTCCTTTATCATCCCAACTAGCTGCTTCTCTTCAGTTATTTTTCCTTCTTACTGTAGTAATCTGTGTGGAATCAGAGACTATTGTCTCTTGAACTTTTGAAGTGTCTTTTTAGATGCCCTTTCCCATTTCAGGGAATAGGAAATGGTCCTGGGTCATGGCTTGAGAGTGGCCTTTATTTATTTATTTATTTTATTAAATTTATATACCGCCCCATAGCCGAAGCTCTCTGGGCGGTTCACAACAGTCATACATCAAATACAATAAACCACATATTTAGACAATTTAAAAACAACTTTAAAATTTTTAAATTCTTTAAAAAAGTTAAAAAACAATTTTTAACACATACTAAAATGCCTGGGAGAAGAGGAGAGTTTTGACCTGGTGCCGAAAAGATAATAATGTTGGCGCCAGGCATACCTCATCAGGAAGATTGTTCCATAATTCGGGGGCCACCACTGAAAAGGCCCTTTTTCTTGTTGATACCCTCCGAGCTTCCCTATGAGTAGGCACCTGGAGGAGGGTCTTCGATGTTGAGCGTAGTGTACGGGTAGGTTCATATCGGGAGAGGCGTTCCATCAGGTATTGTGGTCCCGAACCATATAAGGCTTTATAGGTTAACACCAGCACTTTGAACCGGGCCTGGAAACATATAGGCAGCCAATGCAAGCGGGCCAGAATCGGTGTTATATGTTCGGACCGCCGGGTCCCTGTTATCAATCTGGCCTTTTTTTGTGTATAACTAAAACTCCAGTGCCAACAGATAGTTCATTGCCACTAGGGATCTGTCAGGTTTGGTTCTCTTGCTTTCTCATATTTCCAATCTTTATTTATTTATTTATTTTATTTGTTTCATTTGTAGACCGCCCATAGCGAGTGGCTCTCTGGGCGGTGTACAAAAAGGTTAAAATACAAAATATCAACAATAAAATCAGACAACAAACAATAAGCACAAGCAGCAACAAAAGAAAAAAGAAAAAAAGAAAAAATTTAAATTATAACATAAACGCTTAAAATGCCTGGGAGCATAGCCAGGTCTTAACCTGGCGCCGAAAAGATAGAAGCGTAGGCGACAGGCGTACTTCTTCGGGGAGGCTGTTCCACAGTTCGGGGGCCACTACAGAAAAGGCCCTAGATCGAGTAACTGTCCTCCGGGCTTCTCGATGGGTTGGTACCCGGAGGAGGGCCTTAGATGCTGAGCGAAGTGAGCGGGTAGGTTCATAGCGGGAGAGGCGTTCCACAAGATATTGTGGTCCCACGCCGTGTAAGGCTTTATAGGTCAAAACCAGCACCTTGAATCTGGCTCGGAAACAAATAGGTAGCCCGTGCAAACGGGCCAGAACAGGTGTTATATGTGCTGACCGGCTGGTCCTCGTCAGCAGTCTGGCTGCTGAGTTTTGCACTAGCTGAAGCTTCCGAACTGTCTTCAAGGGCAGCCCTACGTAGAGCGCATTACAGTAATCCAACCTAGAAGTTACCAGAGCATGAACAACTGAGTCGAGGTCATCCCTGTCCAGATAGGGGCGTAGCTGGGCTACCAACCGAAGGTGGTAGAACGCATTCCTTGCCACCGAGGCCACTTGCGCCTCAAGAGACAAGGAAGGATCGAAAAGAACTCCCAGACTACGAACCTGTTCCTTCAAGCGGAGTGTGACCCCATCTAGAACAGGGTGAACATCCACCATCTGGGCAGGGGAGGCACTCACCAACAGTGTCTCAGTCTTGTCTGAATTGAGTCTCAGTTTATTAGCTCTCATCCAGTCCATTATCGCGGTCAGGCAATGATTCAGCACATCCACAGACTCACCTGTAGAAAATGAAAAGGAGAAATAGAGCTGCGTGTCATCAGCGTACTGGTGGCAACGCACTCCAAAACTCCTGATGACGGCACCCAGAGGCTGCATGTAGATGTTAAAAAGCATGGGGGACAAAATCGACCCCTGAGGGACTCCACAATGGAGAGTCCAAGGTGTCGAGCAATGTTCCCCAAGTACTACCTTCTGGCGACGATCTGCCAAGTAGGAGCGGAACCACTGCCAAGCAGTGCCTCCAACTCCCAACTCCGCGAGTCTCCCCAGAAGGATACCATGGTCGATGGTATCAAACGCCGCTGAGAGATCAAGGAGAATCAACAGAGTCACACTCCCTCTGTCCCTCTCCCGACAGAGGTCATCGTACAGGGCGACCAAGGCTGTTTCAGTGCCAAAACCAGGCCTAAAACCGGATTGAAACGGATCCAGATAATCGGTCTCATCCAAGAGCACCTGGAGCTGATTGGCAAGCACCCGCTCCAGAACCTTGCCCAAAAAGGGGATATTTGCCACCGGTCTATAATTGTTCAAGTTATCTGGGTCTAAGGAAGGTTTCTCCAAAAGAGGTCTCACTACTGCCTCCTTGAGGCTACTAGGGACTACTCCCTCACTCAAGGAGGCATTTATCACTTCCTTGGCCCAGCCGTTGGTACCAGTCCTGCTAGCCTTGACCAGCCAAGATGGACAAGGATCTAGAGCAGACGTGGTCGCCCGCACCATTCCAAGCACCTTGTCCACTTCCTCAAGCTGCACCAACTGAAACTCATCCAATAATGAAAGACAAGACCGTGTTCTGGACACTTCAATGGATTCAGTTCTCCACATTTCTGCAGCAATTAAAATCCTCATGAAAATTCTCCAGTATTTTAATGTGAATTTCTTCTAATAACACATTTTGTAGCAGTTTTGACTAATGTACATTCATTTTTTCATTTGTATGCACACTTTCCCCTAATGTATGCATTTTTATAAACATTCATTGATAAATTGCATTGCAAAATTTGAATAAGTACACATTTCAAAGGATGGCTGTATTTTGGTTCTCATGTTTCAGAAAAGGTGAATTTGATAGATCTGGCTTGAAATGCGAACTGAATTGAATTTCTCACCAGTCTCTAACTGTCAGATGTTAAATGGGTTTGTACGTAGCCATTCAGTAAAGACTAAGTACAGAGAAGTAGCTACTGAAAAACTTTGGGGCTGACAGGACAGAATAGTGTTTCATTTTATTTAGAGTGAAAGGTGATACGACAGTGTACACAGACATTCATTTATTTTAACTCACTGTTACCTCTGGTCAAATACATTTTGCAGGTTTCTGAAGCACAGCAATCACCTGCTTGACCTGTTTAGTAAACCTTAGAGTGGAATAGATCTTTTCCCCACCATTTTCCATTTTATAAATTCCATTTTATAAATTCTCCATGTTCTGGCCATACCTAGTGTTCCCCTCTGCCTACATCATTTCTATAATTCATTTCAGAATTGGTTCACATGCAGTTTCCTCTTGCTACAGCCTTCCATTTTTCTGTGTGCCTCTTTTCTTTATTGCTAAAATGCATCTAAGCTAGCTCATCTGGGTCTCATTTAAAGGAAATGGAATCTTGATTTCTGCTTATATGCAGAGAGAGAGAGAAATATTATTGCTATTTTTTAAAATCACAAAGTTTACTTTGAATCCAAGGAATGTTTGTATATATTAGCTTACGCTCCTACTTTTTAAAACAAACTCCTATGTCCCCTCTTATGTCCCCATCCTGAGGCAGGGGCACATGGAATGGCCCATGTTCCATGGGAGATATGTCCAAATGTGAACCCTAGTTGCCAACAAGAAAGATAGCAGACTAGGTAATACAGACCCTCACCAAATGTCAGAATGATAACAAGTGCCTTCTACTTGGCCTTTATCAAGGTTGGGGTCCCTCTTTGGAGACAGCTGTTGCCCACCCCCAGAGTTTAGTCTTGTCCCAGTGTGCTTTGTGGGTTGGTGATAGGGTGTCCACTACTTCTGTGCCCTACTGAACCCCAGTAGCCCCTTTCTCAGGGTTATGGTGTTTAGAGAGTGGCAAGTCCAGGGACCCTGTTTCTGACCCCTTTGTAGGACACCCTAGAATCACCCCCAGTGGACCAGTCCAATGGTATCCTTGCTTTCAGGAGGCCGGGGTGGTTAGAGTAGCCTCTTCTCCAAGTTCTCTGTACCTCCTAGCTGGTAGAGGAAGAAGCTGCAAGGGATCCAAGAGATAGTAGTTCCTCAGGTTGCTGTTCCTTTTCTACAAAACTCTCCTCCCTGACTGCTAATGCTGGACTGTTTAAAATGAACAGCAATAAGAGACCTTCATTACCCCTAAGTGGTAGCAGCCACTCCCTATACCAGCCTTTCCCAATCAGTGTGCCTCCAGATGTTGTTAGACCACAATCCCCATCTTTCCTGACCATTGGCAATGCTAGCTGAGGCTGATGGGAGTTGTGGTCCGACAACATCTGGAGGCACACTGGTTGGGAAAGGCTGCCCTAGACCATCCATCTCTTGGTTGACTGATTAAGTTGCTGCCCTGGCTCTTATAGAGGTGGATTGGGGCCTTCTTAAAAGGGCAGTGATGGTAGGAGCCATTTGGCCCAAAGTGCTCTGCAGCAGATCTTCGCACCCTCTGCATCAGTGTCCCCATGTTGGTTTGAGGATGACTTGGTTTGAGGATAGCTCACCAGTCACCCCCATTTCAATAGGGGGTTCAGAACCCTTTTCTGCACCACCCTGACCTGAGGATGTACCTCTCCCATTAGAATGACCCTTGCAGTTTCTTCTGCTCCACAGCCATGTAGGAGTATGAGACTGCACCATTAGCTATGGGCCCTTTAAATAATGTATCAGGCTCTTCTAATGGGGAATTGTAAGGGAAGGCCCTGCCAGTCTTCTTAAGCTTTCAAATGAGTTTGGCCCTTTGTTGAGATAACTTCTTCTATGCTCAAACCAGCAGGACCTCCTGGCTGCTGCCTGGGAATTGCCCTGCCCTGTTTTGATTATGGACTGCTTAGGCTCTAGCAATCAGTACCATTTCCCCTGCAGGACCCTACAGAACGAGAGAGCAACAACCATCGACTAGGAGATCTTGCAACTGCAATCCAGGATGCATATTTACTCTTGAGTTATTTTCTTAAGATTGCAAGTGGCTACAGCTGACAAGGAGTTTTACCATTAGCTTGATTGTCTATAGGAAGAAAAGAAGACATCGATCAACTAACCCATTTGATCAGTTTTAGCAAGAGTAATGTTTTGTTTCAGACTTATTTTTGTGTAAAGGATGTATAAGGGCATCAACACTGGTGAATATAATAGTAATTTTTTAAAAAAGAAAGAAACTGAGGGCAATGAGACTGATGAGAAGATCTCTTCTCTTCCCTTGCCAGCTGAGACAAATGGTATATTTTTGTTCAAAAGGGCATGCAGTAATTTTTTTTAAAAAATAAGAACCCCTCTGTATCTAGATTTCAAAACCTATGTACACTCTCACCCTTGATGTTTAGCATCTGAATTGAAAATTTGGCCTCTGAAGTTGATATGGAAACTGTGTATATTTCACATAGCTTCTTGTGAGGTTTGTATGCAAGTTCTCAAGAGTGGCAAAGAAGCTTTTTTAAAAAAAATCAAACTGGTCATTCATGCTGCCACTGCACCATTTTCAGACTCTGGAAATGCCAGCTGTAAGAATGGCAGAAGTGCTGCTCCATGACCAGAACAAGGTAAATAGGAACTGCTAAATCTTTCTGTGTGTGGTGTTGTTGGGGTTGGAAGCACCCCTACTAGCAATGATAGTGGCATGACTGTATATGCCAGAAACAATTGTGCCTTTTTCAACTCTGAAAAGTATGATCTGTCTCGAACCATGTTTTGTGCTATCAACAACTGGAGATCCATCAGGACACTTCTCAGTTATATTAACCAATAGCCTTCAAGTATGCAAAATATATAATTAAATGGCTCAGTGGTAGGTGGGTTTTTTTCTTCCTCCAGATTCTGGATCAGCAGTCCTAAAAGCATAAAATTCACAACAAATATATAAAGTAAATATTATTTTTAAAAACCTGTGAGTTTCCAGTTGATCCAGTCATGCAAGGAACATAGGAAGATACTAGGGAGGGACAGAAAGCATGGAGGAAATGGAAGAAGAGAGTGGTTTTTTCATCTACATCTACACAAGCAAATAGGAGGGAGACCCCATTTTTAAAGCAAGAGAGAAAGCACAGGGCTCTATTTGATGGTAAAATATGGATCAGAACGTATGTCACTGGCTGCCATTTTATTGCTAAACATATTTCACAAGTGTCTATGCTCTGTAAACATAGTATGACTTATTGCATATATTGCATGGTGTATATCCTTTCTAAATGATGACAAAAACAGCTCGGTAAGCCTTTCTTCTTCTTTAAGGAGAGCCAGTGTGTGTAGGATAGGGATGGTAAGATCTGTTAATTTCAGTTCTCTCAATTTCTCATTTCTTCAATTCTCCACATTTTGCAGCAATATGTGTTTTTTAAAATCCTCATGAAAATTCAGCATTTTAGTCTGAATTTCTCCTAATAAAGACATTTTTGTAGGGACTTTTGACTAATGTATACATTTTTGCAAGCCATTCACATTTGTTGTTGTTATATGCCTTCAAGTTGATTATGACTTATGGCGCCCCTATGAATCAGCAACATCCAATAGCATCTGTTGTGAACCACCCTGTTCAGATATTGTAAGTTCAGGTCTGTGGCTTCCTTTATGGAATCAATCCATCACTTGTTTGGCCTTCCTCTTTTTCGACTCCCTTCTGTTTTCCCCAGCATTATTGTCTTTTCTAGTGAATCATGTCTTCTAATTATGTGTCCAAAGTATGATAACCTCAGTTTCATCATTTTAGCTTCTAGTGGTAGTTCTGGTTTAATTTGTTCTAACACCCAAGTATTTGTCTTTTTCGCAGTCCATGGCATGCTCAAAGTGCTCCTCTGACACCACATTTCAAAGGAGTTGATTTTTCTCTTATCCACTTTTTTCACTGTCCAACTTTCACATCCATACACAGAGATTGGGAATACCAAAGTCTGAATAATCCTGACTTTAGTGTTCAGTGGTACATCTTTGCATTTGAGGACCTTTTCTAGTTCTCTCATAGCTGCCCTCCCTAGTCCTAGCCTTCTTCTGATTTCTTGACTATTGTCTCCATTTTGGTTAATGACTGTGCCAAGGTATTGATAATCCTTGACAAGTTCAATGTCCTCATTGTCAACTTTAAAGTTATATAAATCTTCTGTTGTCATTACTTTAGTTTTCTTGACATTCAGCTGTAGTCTTCCTTTTGTGCTTTCCTCTTTAACTTTTATCAGCATTCGTTTCAAATCATTACTGGTTTTTGCTAGTAGTATGGTATCGTCTGCGTATCTTAAATTATTGATATTTCTCCCTCCAATTTTCACACCTCCATTTTGGTCCAATCCCACTTTCTGTATGATACATTCTGCGTATAGATTAAACAAATAGGGTGATAAAATACACCCCTGTCTCGGACCTTTTCCCATGGGGAACCAGTTGGTTTCTTCATGTTCTGTCCTTACAGTAGCCTCTTGTCCAGAGTATAGGTTGCACATCAGGACAATCAGACGTTGTGGCATATTTTTTCATAATCTACACAATCAAAGGCTTTGCTGTAATCTATAAAGCACAGGGTGATTTTCTTCTGAAATTTCTTGGTCCATTCCATTATCCAACATATGTTTGCGATATGATCTCTGGTTCCTCTTCCCTTTCTCAATGCAGCTTGGATGTCTGGCATTTCTAAGATGCATTCAAACTCAGAGGAAGGCAATGGTAAACCACCTCTGAATACCTCTTACCACAAAAACCCTATGAACAGAGTATCATTTCTCGTTATGCAATGCATTTTTTGCATGTTATTGTCTCCCATATATTGATTTCTATGCACACTAATATATGCATTTTGTAAACATTGTTTGGTTGGCAAACTGCATCAAAAATTTCAAATAAGTGCGAATTTCAAAGGATGGCTATACTTTGGTTCTCATATTGCTTCTGAAATTGCGAATTTGATAGATTCGACTTATGTGAACTGAATTGAAATTGTCACCTATCCCTAGTGTGGAGTGTCGAAAGACTACTGGAAAAAACCCATGTTCAAATCCCTATTCAGTCAGGAAGCTCATTGTGTGCCCTTGGTCTAGTCCCTATCTCAGCTAAACCTAGCATATAGGATTGTTATAAAGAGGAAGTGTGTGTGGGAGGGGTCCATATACACTACCTTGAATACCTTACAGGAAAAGCAATCTAGTATTTACAATATATATATCGGAATGCTGTTTGTCTGTTCACTATGCATTTGAACACCTCTAAAGGTATCATAACCAAATTTTGCATAATGGTTCCTGAGATCAAGGAGGGTTTTTTTGTCTGTTTGGATAGAATTAGATGCCATTTTGAATCAAGATGGTGGAGTGAACCATCAAAACTACACTGAACTTTTTTTTTGTAGAATTCCTCAGCAACATTGGGTACAAGGCTGCTAGTAATAAATAAATGTAATAATTAAGGCTAAGCTTTTTTAAAGGGAGAATATGCCTCCTGTGAATTAATTGGTGTTTAGTTTAAATTGTTAATAGAGCTTTTGCAGTTCTCCATCAGTTTAGAATAAAACTCTTTGGCATGCCTTACCAATTGCACAATTGTTCTGTAAGGTTCAAAACCTAAAACATTTCTACTTATACATAATACAGCAATTAAAAAATGAACAAAGTCTTTCTGCTTGCCTTACTGCAGACACATCTTGAATAGAAACATCAGCGTTGCATCAGGAGGAAAAGGCCACCAGGGAGGCATATTTTGCTTAAAAGCTGAAAGCATTTCAATTTTAACTTTTAATAAGGCAATATCAATATATCAAGGTATGCAAAGATTGGCACTCAGTCAAAATATCTCCTCAAGTATGAAGCACAGGGAAAATTGTTCTTAAAATACATGCCTTTGAAAGAAGCAGTGGCAGCTTAGGGACTTGCTATTCAACATCACCATTTATCATCATTTATTGGAATTGTCAAATCCTTCTCGGAGGTGCACGCTTCTTGGTCTGACTGCTTTATTGCTGCATATGTCACTCAGCATTTATATAACCAAACTAATTTCCAGACATTGCCAATTCCTCCTCCTGTTTTCTTGGTCTTGTGCTCATTGACACTCTAAGCCAGTTACTCCCTTTTAACAGGCTTTTTAAATCACTAATATGAAGCAGTAAATTTTAAAAGGGAATCTAGCAGCCCCATTATTTCATCACAAACTATGGTTCTGTGCTGATAAATTGCGGAAGAGTTATGCCAGAATCTCAGAGAGATGTAGATTGCCAAGGCTGCAATCCTACAAACTCTTATGTAAGAGTACATTCCTTTTCACCAGTCAGTTTTATTCTTGTGTCTGGGGTACAATTTAATAATTGTTGGTCAAAATCTCAATTTTGTTAACTTGTAAAAATAATATTGATGTAAAATATCTTTTATCAGTTTAGTTTCTTACATTTGTGTTTATGCTCAATTAGATACTAGACTAACTCTGAAAGTAGTATTTCTCTGTCCACTCCAATTGGAACAGCATTTCCTCTTTTTGTTTGTTCATGTGGACAATCTCCACTCTTGCCCTCTCCTGCAACTAGATGCTTTGGATATGAATATAAATAGCTTGATCCTTTCATTGTATTTGGTCAAGAGTGTCATGCTCCAAGTTATTGAGCTAACTGCTACGATCAAGGCTGATGTACATTATTAATGTGTTGAACTCTGGCAACCAATTTAATAAGGAACAAATATATTTACTGTGATTTATACATCTTTTCTCTCTACCAGGTAATCTACTGTCAAATCAGGCTTTACTATGCATATATGCATGCTTCTCTACAAATCAGTGTTAATTCCAAAGGAAGCACTGAAGTTGCACTGATGCAAAACTACAATGCACTAGGCAATTATCAGCTCAGTTCACTATTCAAAATTACAGAAAGCATTATGAAAGCTTGTCTGATTCACTGTATGATGTTTTCCAATTGAAGAACAATGGGAGGATATAAAATTAATAGCTAATACATTTAGAACAAATCAAAGTGAATACTGAATCATAAACTAAATTGTGGATCTGTGAAATTTAGTGTCTTGTGAGCATCGAGTTAAATACTGATCTCTTGAACTGGGGGTGGTGGATGTGGGTGGGGAATAGGGAAGATAATTTTCTAGCCACAAATGATGTTTTAATTGGGTGAGCTAAATCTGATTCTTTGCTTTGGGATTTTAAAAGCTAAGAATAGAAAGTGATTGCACAGATTCAGCACTGAAGAACTGAATAGATACACCATTGACATTGTTTTCATGGGGCCAGTTCCAGCATTTATGGTCCAACTCATGACAATGTGTAGGCAAGGCCACAGGCAAGTGAATAGCTGTGTGAATGGCTTCCTGTGAGAGCCAGGAAAACATGCATGTGAGCCAGTGAATATCCCTTCCTGCCCATCTTTGGGGTGGGGAAAGGATAACAGATATTAGGTGAATCATGTATATATTTGCATGTGCAAATACTTGGTTCCTGCAGGAGCTCAGCTTTGCAGTGATGGGTTATCCTTAACGTGCAAGTCAGTTCACTGCCAAACATGGGACTTTAACCTAAGGCTGAATGCAGGAAGTTGCTTTATGATTTTACCTCCAACTATCTGTGGTAAACCTATACTTCTGCACATATGATCAGACACAGGTTTTTTTGGTCAGGTAATTTTGCAGCAACATATTTTTATCTGTGCATACCCTTACCTATCCTGAAAGCTAAGAAAGAGTTAGTGCAGTTATTCATAAGTGAAACAGACTCTTGTACCCAAAGGTTTCAGTGTTTCTTCCAGCTCTGAATCTAAGCCGAGGGGCTCCAGCCAGCCCCAGGGTGGAGACCACTTGGGGATCCCATATCTACTTTACTGAGCTCCTTAATAAATGCTAAGAGCAATAGCAGTCATAGTATCGAAAGGAAACTAACAAAGGAAGGGTGGAAAAGACCAAATTCAAAATGTAGATAGATTTTCTAAAAAAAAAACACAGCAGCAGAAAATATTAATCTACCCAGCTTATTTTCATTTGCTATGATCACCCTGTATAGTGAGGAAATAATAGGAGGGGGAAAAACACTGACTCTTCTTTTTGAATTGCATGTATGAGAATGGGACTCCTTTCTAGCAGTTTTGCTCATAATGTTTTCAGCTTCTGTTTATGTAACGTCCAAGAGCAGCTCAGGAGGTGGATATTGCTGTAGAACAACAGTGTGTGATATGAGGCCCATTCTTTAACATCTGCATGCAATATGAGGCCCATTTTTAATTGTTTTACCATTTCATTACCCTATATTATATTTTTGTACGTGTTACGCTATGCTGCAAGGCGGGGCAGTGGTGGCGAGGGCATCACCACTTGCTTGAGGCACCTGGCAGTGGTGGCACTATACATTGCCCATTGGCAGCAGCACCCAAGGTACCTGGTGGTGACAGTGCCCATGGCAACCAGATGACCAAGAGAGTGGGATAGAAGCGAGCGAGGTGCCTGGCAGCAGGTGGGCTTATCCCTTGGTGGGTTAGTCAATCAGTTGGGGAAGTGGGAGGGTAAGGGAACTTGGGGAGGGCCCATGAGGGAGAAGGAGGGCTGATGACCCATGTGGGGAGGGAGGGAGGGCTGACTGGTGACCTGTTGGGGGTAGGGAGGGGGGAGTCAGCCACTGGTTGCAGACGGCCATTTCATACGTTCCTTTGTGACTTGGTTGCTTTTAAATGTATGCTTGATAGGGAGCTGCAACTAAATATGACTCTCTGGGTGTACCTGTATAAAGCACATGTTTATTTTATTTTACATTCATTTTATTTTCATATTTATTTTAGCTGAACACAAATACATCTTAGGAAAACAACTAGAAAGCAACTTTAAACTAACCGCAATGAATGTCTTATTTTTGTTTCCATGGGTAACTTTGCTAATTAGTCAACCCTATAAAAGATGTAGTAATAGCCATGCCAATGAGAAACCTAGAATTTATTTATTTATGTATAGAAATATTTTTATATCACTATTTCATTAAAAACATCAAAGTGATTTACATGTTAAAAACAACCATAGAATAAACATTAAAAATACAATAAAAACAAAGGTAAACTGTTGCAAAAAAAAAAAGCATCTTCTTAATTGTCTGCATAACCCTGGCACAACAGAAAGGTTTTCAGCAGGCTCTTAAAAGTTAAAGCAGAAAGTGCCTGCTGAATCTCTGTTAGCAGAGCATTCCAGAGAACTGGGCTGATGACACTCTATTTCATGAAGGCTCTATTTTGTGTTGATGTTAAATGAGTCTTGTCAACTCGGGGGATGACCAAAGCTGCTCCTGCAGATGATCTCAGTGACTGAGCTGGGATATAAGGGTTCAGGCAATGCCTATGGGTAAAAAGAGAGCTGTGATGTTAACTAAAATTTCAATAACTAAACTAAACCTTGGATAATTAATTATAGGGTACTGTAAAAAGAAACCACTGGAACTGTTTCTGCAAGCTTTCAAACCAGATCTACAGTAACTAGTTTCTTTTTGTTATACACATTTTTTAACCATTTTCCTCAACACTTTCAATCAATATTTAATATCAGAGCAGGCACTAATGCTCAGTTCTTTCTCATCATTTACCTAAGACTGAAGGTTTCTATATGAACCAGAACAAAGCTGTAATATCAACAGACAGTAGCCATAAAGATGTATGTTGCTGGGAGTAGAAACTTGGCTTTAGGTCAAAAACTGCTGTCCTTGGAAAATAGAATTATACTCTACATATTTACCACTCTGCATTTTTTTAACCAAAGGCTAAAATGTAATGAAAATATTGTTTAAGATACATGATAGATTCAAAATCTATTATTTGTGCTGCTGTATGAAGTAGAAGAAATGATCATTAATCATAGACCCACTGGCCAAAAGATGTAGAAAAACAAACAAGTCTGTTACTATACCAAAAACTTTGTTCTAATTTCAGATGCTGCTTTCTTCCCATGACTCTTTGCTGGGTGAGAGCAGAGTGAGATGCAGTGTTATTTATCCCTCCTACTATGGAAGGAAGCAATCCAGAAGTGGGACCTCCTGGTTGATCTTCTGCCTCCTGCAAGGGAACAGGAAGGTGGAGTCCTGCTTTTAATTTCACCCCAGATAGAATCCAGAGGGTAAAGTAGCAACTGAAAAGGTGAAGTGGAAGCAGCAGGAGAACCAGTGGCCCTTTGCAGGCATTATTCTCCACACACTTGTCATTGCATAAAAGGAAAGACCAGGACTACGCATGTTGGCCCCTTCCTCCCTCTCCAAAAACTGGAAGGATGACTTTAAAGGGGAGAATGTAGGCAGAGTTCCAAATGTGCGAGGAATCTATGTGCATACACTGGACTTTTCTTTTAGAGACAGTCCCCCAGCACATGAATAGTAGCAGCTGAAACTGGGACATGATGGTGGGGCTGGTGGCGGTGGGAATGGCCCTGCCGTCTCCCTCCATACAAATGGGGTGGATAATGCTTGCAAAGAGCTCATATGGTCTACAGTTTTCAGCTGGAACTGCTGCACATCTAGGCTTCACAGCTGGCTTCATATGGGATAATTTCCCCTCCGCATATCCACACACTCCAGTGGTGAATACCCTCCTCTTTCAATAGGTCATCTGCCTCAATACTTAAGCTGCTTGGCTCATCAGGAACCAAGATGTTTGGTTCCTTGACAAAGCAAGCCTTTTAAGTCTCTATTGTCTTCTCTATTGTCTCTTTTATTTTATATAATCTGATTTCAGAACTGGAGGTCATAAAAAAACTAGCTTTTTGTTTTGGGGTGCAGTATTTGCAGAGGCCTAGGTCATAAACAAAGGAAAGGAGAGGCCTACCCAGAAAGAAAGATATACCATGTTTTGAAAGAAACAGACACCAATTTTGCATTGCTGTTAGGCAAAACCTAGACAATATGTTTTGGTGAATTTTTGTTTTGTTATGTTTAGATGCTTTTCTTCCTCCAAGAACCTCAGAGCGGTTTACATATGATTCCCTGGTGATTTCCTCATGGCCCAGCTCTTTTAGCTTCAGCAGCTGAACCATCTCCTCTCCCTTCAGTTCCGTGCCAGATTGGTTCAACAGCACATGAATAAGATGGGAACAACCCAGTGTCTGATGCAATGTATATTGAAGAACACCAGTGTGACAAAAGAGATAGTGAAATGGATTCAAATGGAATGGCCTTAAATAGATTTGAATGGGGATAGCAAGGAGAATATTATAGCTCATGCTGCATGAAAACAAAGGGCAAGAACAACCATGTGTTGAAAGGGAAGCAGAAAAAGATCTTAGCAACAGAAGATAGTGAAGTGGTCCAGTTTCAGCCCACCAAGAAGCACTCATGCACATACTGGGAGAATGTTCTTTTTTTTTTGCTTTTTGCACAAGATTAAAACCATGGATTAAAAGATGGAAAATGAATCAGGTGTCAAGTCATATTAGATTCAACATTCTTTATACTGGATTTCCTTTTTTATTATAATGGAAAAGGTTTAGTCACACATGTATGATAAAAAAAAAACCTCATAGCTGATGTTTACAGTTTCTCTGAGCTTCCAATCCAGAGTACTGTTTCTGATTTCTCTTATTTTTGAAGGCTTACTTTTAATGACAAATCAGAGTGATTTTTAAAAAATTAACAGCATTTGTGAGTTAACAAGCATATGAGCACTTGCTTGCAAATTTTTGGTTACTCATTTGATTCTGGATTAATAGCTGTTCACACATTTTTAAAGCATTGGGACTGGTTCAATCACACTTATATTTTCTTTCCATACTAGCAGTCATAAATGTCCCTAGATATGTACTGACATGGAGCCATTTCACACATTACACAGAGGAATGCCTGGATTTGCCATGTATACACTGAACAGAGATGTTTATGCTATTTACTGCATAAAGTCACAGGTACAAACACTGGGTAAATAGCACAGTAAAAAATAGTTTATCTCATACCTTAAGGAACTGTGCTACTTTTTAATTCCTGTTGTCAATCACTATTAATTGGCTGCTTGAAAAGCCAAACTCTGTTCATCTCAGGTTTAGACTGTTGCAAGGTAGGATTAGCTGAATATTTCCTGTTGCATATTTTGTCATTACAAATTATACATTGGACAACAATGTTATTTTGATAGGCAGATAAGCCTTCATCCAGTAATGTTCTAACGTTCACACAGCATGATGTGTTTTTTCTGCCCTGACCCTTACATTTCAGGGAAAAATAGTCATTAATTTTGATGAATTTATAATTCTGTGTAGTCCTGTGAGCTCTGTTGACTACAATGTTCCTGAATCCAGGACTGCATATAGTGTGTGTGTTACGTATCTGTATGAAAAACACAAATACTGTTACATTTCTTAAGATGTAAAAATTGATGAAGTGTGCAAGAATGTCAGTTTCAGAGTAAAGGTGTGAAATTTTTCTGATCAGCTTACAGAGAATAAATGGTGTGATCCTCCCATAAGATGCTGTGACCTGCAGGCCCTTTATTGGCAATGTGGCTCTCAAAGACTTACGTAGATCCTAGCACCATGATTTACAACACTCCACATTGGATGAAACTTAATGCCTCCTAAATTGGTTAGATATGTTTCTCAGTGACTGCTCCTCTGTTACCTGAAACTCCAGGAGCAAGCCAGGTTGGAATAGGATCTCAGTCCCTTCTACAAACGAATTTACTTTTGGAAGTAGCTGAAAACTAAAGAAACCTACAGCAGCTATGTCACTGCATCCCTAATATTCTGGATGCTTTGTCTCCACAGTCAGAGCTGGTATAACTCTGAATAACAGTTGCTGGAAACCGCAGAGAAGACAGTGCTCTTGAATTCAGATCCAGCTTGTCGGCTTCCCATTGAGTCACCTGGTTGTTCACTGAGAGAACAGGATACTGCACTAGATGGGCATTGGCCTGATCCAGAAGGCTGTTTTTATGTTCTTATACATGTGAGATTTTCCTTAGGTACACAAGGATAAAAGCAGTTTTCCCAGCCTTTTCTACTCACTACTATTTACACTGTAAATTTTACAAGTATTGATATTGCAAAAAAATATCAGTGGAAAAGCCAACAAGAAATACGGTCCTAGCTTTGTTTTCCTAATTAACACATTAACAGATAGTGCTGTGGATAATTGGGTTTATTGATTGATTGATTGATTGATTGATTGATTATATTTATATCCCACCCTTCCAGTAGGAGCCCAGGGGAGCAAACAAAAGCTCTAAAAATACTTTAAAACATCATAAAAACAGACTTTAAAATATATTAAAACAAAACATCTTCAAAAACATTTTAGAAAAGCTTTAAAACATTTTTTAAAAGGTTTAAAACATATTTTTTAAAAACCAAGGTTTAAAAACATTAAAAAGCAATTCCAACACAGATGCAGACTGGGATAAGGTCTCAACTTAAAAGGCTTGTTGAAAGAGGAAGGTCTTCAGTAGGCACTGAAAAGATAACAGAGATGGGACTTTGAAAACGGGATTCTGACATCGTGTATATCAGTGATTCTCAAATGGTGCACACTGCACACCTTAAAAAATTAAGGAAATTAAAGTTCATATAACATTAAAGTGAATCAGAAAGGAAATGTTACAAAGGAAATAGCGCATGCTTCATACACACAGTAATGTTTATCTGGCTAAGCAGGCCCTCATGTCTTTGGTTACAGGGGCTGGCTACTCAATTTCTAAGATGAGTGCACTCACTGATTTTGTTTTTAAGGGAAGCCATTCCTTTTATCTGTTAAAAAAAATTCCACCCTGATTTCATTAAAAGTAAAAAGACTTCACTTTAAAAAAATAACAATGATCAGTTGTCAGAAGCACAGTAGGCAGCTTTCCCACCTTCCTCTGTTTACAGGAAAGCCCAGTTGAGGGTGTTATGGGGTTTTCAGGAAAGGTGAGCACCCAGGAAGGCTGCAAAGTTCAGACTACCAGACAGATGTAGAAAGAAAGAAACAAAGGACACTCAAACACCCATTGATACCAACTTAGCTTGTAGGGTAGTAATAAGGATGACAACTATATTGCATGTGAAATGCTTTGATCACTTGAAAGTGCTATGCATATGTGAGGTATTGTATGTTCTTTTGTTTTTCTTTAGTATTATAATAAAACCAGCATTATTAGTACCCATGATAGCCTTCATTATAGTCTCAACATTTTTCACAGAGCTTGGAAGATTACTTTAAAAAAGTAATAAATTACAGTTACAATTACAATTGCTCTGAAAGTAACTGATTACTTTACTTTTACTCAAATGTAATTGCTACAATTACATTTTAGTTACTTTTTTTAAAAAAATGCCTACAAGGTGCTGGCCTTGGCTGCTGCACATCTAAGTAGCCTAAAACAACATTAAAAATAAGCACACACACACAGAGGGTAGTAAAATAATTTTTTTTATCCATAAGATTAACAGAATGGCATAACAGAATCTCACATCCCCTCACCCCACACCCAGCAATGATGATACCCCAACACACATATTTTTGTATATATATATTGCCTCCAGCTCTTTTCTCCTTCCAATCCTGTCAATTTTTAAACAATTGTTTTCTCCACGCCATCTCGCTCTCCACCTCCTCCCTCGTTGTCTCCTAAGCACCCATAGAACATGAAGAACAACACTGCACAGAAGCCCAATTTGAAGCACATGATTTTGGTTCACAAATCAGAGGAGCAGAAGAATTCCCCTGTTCCCCCCCAAGTAATGCACAAAAGTAATGCTGGAAACATTACAATTACTCCTCAAAAGTAATGAAGTTACTACTCATTCTATTACCAGCAAATGTAATGAAGTTACCCACTCGTTACTCAAAAAAGTAATAAATTACAAGTAATTTGTTACTTGTAACTAGTTACTTCCAAGCTCTGATTTTTCAAGCATGTCATCCAAGGTTTGAGGTTTTTATTTTTTTGTTTTTACATGCAGTGTCAGATCCCCCTGCTTTGTGGTAACCGAAAAGCTTATATAGTTGCAAGCGTATCCACTCCCCAGCCCTGTAGCCAGGATGGGGCAAATGAGTGAACCATCCTCCACAAGCTGTACTTCCCCTCTGCCAGACTTTTTTTTTTTAAATGACTCTTTAATTTGTGACATGACAGAGGAGGACAGCTTATTTTAAGAACAAGAGCAATTTAACTATAGGACTCTTTACTGGCAGAGATGACCACTGCTTGTGGGGGGCACTCCACTGTGGGTCTCATACTGGTGGTATTAAAAGAAAAGCCCTAAAAGAGGATGTTTTGCCCTGGATCACCGGAAGCTTTGGTTTTGCAGGATCCAAAGGCCCATGAATATCATTGTGCCAGCCCTGCTAGCAAAAATAATTATTAAATTACCCTTCCACCTTTCATCCTGACTGGCAGGATTCAGCAGGGTTTAGATATACGGGTAGCTTTGCTGCTCCAATTTTTGAAAATTATTAAAGTCAGGTTTGTAAATAGCTACTTGCCTAGACACCTGTGGCAAGCTACCGGACCAAGTTCAAGGTTCTGGTTTTGGTGTACAAAGCACTATGCAGCTTATGATCTGGATACCTGATTGTCTTACCCCTTACATACCTAGTCGATCACTGTGCTCTGAAGGTGGGGGCCTCCTGCAGATACCCTCTTATCCGGAGGTCCATTCTGCACAACATAGGAAGTGGACTTTTAGTGTTGTGGCACCTACTCTTTGGAATTCCCTCCCCCTTAAATATTAGACAGGCACCATCTCTATTACCTTTTAGGCACCTATTGAAGAACTTCCTCTTTCAACAAGCCTTTTAAGTAGAGACCTCATCCCAGCCTGTGTCAATGTTGCAATTACTTTTTAAGATGTTTATAAATATGTTTTGTTTTAATATGTTTTAAAGTCTTGTTTTTAAGATGTTTTAAGAATGTTCTTGATGGGCTCCTTCGGGAAGGGTGGGACATTAAATAAATAAAATTGTTTTTGGTGAACAGAGTTTCCTAATTTGGAAGATAATTGGTTATTTTTCTCATCTCCATTGTGATATTCAGTTACATTCCAGCTGTAGCAGGTTGCTTGTGCAAGATGTGGTTTTTGAAAAAAAATGACCAATACAGATTTTATGAAATGTTAATATCACTATTTCCATTTGATAATGCAATGTGATTATTACAGTTAACATTGTCAAGGCCATTCACTTATGTCTTGTAGTATTGTAATTTAGCCAGCTATACAAGTATTTCACTAAATTCTGTTAGTACTGCTTTGTTTCAAAATGTATAATATCACATTCATAGGAATAATATAACATATGTGTAGTTGTCAATAGTTATAGTGCTGGAGAGAAGAGAATTCAAAGATGTTTCAGCCCATCATAATTGACCAACAACTACCTAAGAGACAAATATGCATTAATTTTTTTTATTTATGTATCCTGAACTCTGTTGTTACTGTCCCATGACAACTTAATTATGGAATTCCTGGGGCATCCTGATAGTCAGATGTCTCCATCTTATTACCTGGTTAATATTCCTGCCGCTGTTTATTGAATTATGTTGCCACAATTCCCATCAATCTTTCTAGTTGTTTTGAAATAAATCATTTTAATGCTGCATTAATACACTGGATTTTTAAGATAACATAAATTAACATGAGGAAATGAAAGTAAGGCCCAAAAGTTCATAATATGGTGTTCCTGGATTGTACCATTTAGACTGTGTGTGGGGAATTGGATTTGTTTCTTTCGTCTGTGTGTTAGATTTCTGTACTGCTCTTCAATAGAAGGATTACCAGGGTGGTTTACAGTAAAAACACAGAATCACAGAAGTACAATTTAAAAAACCATAAAAACAAATAAATTGGCAGAGTAAATGTAGCAACAGCAACAACAAAAACACACACAAGCTAATACAACTGTTCAAATAGTAAAAGCCTAGGAATTTATTTTAAAAACGCCTGGAGCTGGAATGGCCTTAATATAGACACTATATTAATATAGGTACCACATTAACCTCTCATAACAATAGAGAACAGCCCCTCCCTGGTCACCACCTGCTTCACTTGAGATGGCAGAGCACCCAGAGAACAGCCTTTGAAAATGATCGCAGTGGACAGACGGGTTAATGCAGAAACAGACTTTCTTTCAGATTCCTATGTTCATGTAGGGTTTTGAAGGTGAGGACCACCACTTTGAATTAGGCTTGGAAAAGGACTGCTAGCCAGTGAACAGAACATCTTCCAAGGCAGACCTGTGTACAACACTTTGTAGTAGTCCAATTTCAAGTCCAGGAAAGGCTACAGTTGATGCAGTAGCTGCCACTCACTAGCAAGTAGTGACAGGGAATTTTTGGGTTCTTGGACCGAGGGTCCTTGAAGAAAATTGAAGACACAGGCTTGCATCAAAAAGGTAGGCCTTTATTCTTTACAAGCTCATGCAGGGTCAGTCCCCTCAGAGTGCCTGATGAGGACTGCAACGTGGCACTGTCTGCATAGATCTTTTATACAGTTCTGGGACAAAGAAATTAGCATTTCCCAGTCATGAGGCTACAGCTAAGCATTACATAGAGATGCTGTTGCTTACATTATTATTCAGCCCAATCAGATAATATTAGGTAATTCCAATTTCTAGTTACAAGAACACGTGTACAGGTCACCATGCATCATAAACAAGCCTCTTCTTTGTTCCTTTGTCTTGTCTACCTGACTAATGTTACTATTATTCTGCTGTCCCCCTTGACTAATGTTTTGGGGCCCAAATATAACCTTATAATATTGAAAATGCTTTGCCATGCATACCCAGCCTATAACATTACCATTGCTCCTGATCGGTCAGGCTTGTCCAGTCCATTTGTTGTTATAGAAACATCTTCTACACCCCTACTCCCTTGAAGATGACCATTCATCAAATGTTAATCACATATGAACCTGCAACTTCTCAAGTCAGGGTTGTTTAAAGTTAATGACAGAACATACCTGTTTCTTCTTTATGATTTTCCTAATTCCTATAGTTCTTAGAATATCTCTTCTAACTTATCTATCTATCTATACGGGAAACATTTAAGAATAGCAACATATATGATTTCCCCATGTGCTAACTATAACCTTCCATCTGTATCATTGTTTTAACAAGCCTAGCTGGCACATCCAGCACTGGCAAAATCTTCACTTGCTCACAATCTTGCTCACAAACAATATATTCATTAATCAAAAGTTAATCACACACAGGCCTGTTAGCTTCACTTCAGGAGTTGAGAGGTTCAGACTGAATCTTTAAGGGTCTTCACAGACCTGTGGGCCTGTTGCTTTATTCCTTGTGATTGTCTTATAGTGTTAAGCATATACCTTCTAATTTCTATGTTTATGTGTGGGTATGTTTATGTGTAAATATGTGGGTTATATAAATTCTCCATCAGTAGTAGAAGGTGCTGCATACTGCTGTAACTACCTGGGCCTCTAGTGACAAGCTTGGACCCAGCAGAGCATAGGATTTTGCACTTAACAATTAATACATTGTGTACCACATGGTGGACTTGCTGGAATTGAGAGAATGAAGCCAACGTTGTTCTGTCATCCCAAATCTTAAGAGCCTGGGGAAAAGCTGTGGTTCAGTGGTCGAGAATCTGCTTTGCAGTCAGTCAGTCCCAGGGTCAATCCCTGGCATTTCCAGGTAGGGATGGTTAAGACTCCCTGTCTGAAACTCTGGAGAGCCATTGCCAGTCAGTATAGACAATACTGAGCTAAATGGACCAATGGTCTGACTCCTTATTGTTGGAAATGGGGCAAGAGCAACTCTTGTTTGGGTTCTTTTGTTTGTATTCCAGAAGGAAGATAGAGTTAGGGTCCTCCAGCTGGCTAGGCTTGCCTACCTTTACCTGTGCTGTTCTCTACCTAACTTCCTTCCATTGTAAACTGGTATGCTCAGGGAAGCTGACCTGCCTCTCCTTCCTTTGTCCTGTTCTTCGACTGTCCAAGGGGAGGGGAGACATCTTTGTCTTTGCTCTCTCTCCTGAACCATGAGGGCAGTACCCAAGTCTGGGCATTGTGCCTCCAACTTAGTTAGTTAGAACTAGGTATGCCTTTCCTATCTACTATGTATTTCTATAAAAAAAGTAGCTTTTCTTATTTTACTAAGTCTTAAGTCTCAGTGATCTAAATGCCAGGTAAAAGCCTGCTGCTTAGGTAAATACACATTGGCACACACACAGCTCAGACCACTGAGTATCTCTGCATATATATTTCCATAACAAAGGGTTATGCTGGCCCAGTAAGCTCAATTGAACTGCAAGTTGTGCTTGAAAGCTAAAAAGGCTAAGTACCATGTGTGATTTACAAAAAGAGATCAAAAGGAGACTAGGCTAGAGAAAGAAAAGCAGAACAAAGATTTACAAGAAGAGATCAAAAGGAAACTAGGCTAGAGAAAGAAAAGCAGAACAAAAGAAACCATGGCTGAAGAATCAACACTTAAGACAAGCATCCCAAGGCTGGAGAAGCAAAATTATGCAATTTGGAGTCTCTGAATGATGGCACTTTTGGAAGGGGAGGATTTGCATGGAGTCCTGACTGATCCTGAACCCTCAGCAGCAGATGAAGCAGCCTTTGCCTCCTGGGAGCGTAAACATGCCAAAGTGAAGCCTCTTCTTATTTCTGCTTTATCAGATGAGGCACTAAATGTCTGCATGAGCTCTAGCAATGTAAAGGGGAAATGGGAAAAACTTGACAAAGTGTATCACAGAAAATCTAAAAATCATGTGATATTTCTTTATACGTCGCTGTATATGCTGAAACAGTGTAGTGATCTGAATCAACATCTGGAGAGATGTACAAGTCTGCTCTGAGAACTAGAAATATGTGATAGATCATTGGATGAAAATTTTTAAAAAGTAATATTCGTGGCCTCTCTAAATGAATGTCATTGAGTGACTGCTTGCATACCTGAATAGACAGATCAGAATATGGATCAGGTTATGGCATATTTGAAAGATCAGGACTATAAAGAAAGAGAGGAACAAGCTCTGTCTGAAAAAGCAAATTTTACTATGGGCAGAAACAGCAACCAAAGGCAGGATAGAGAGATGAGTCATGCCCCAAAGCCACAGCAGGGTACAGACAAACAAAGGAAGAATTGCTTCAAATGCAGATCTCCTAATCACCTTCAAAGGGATTGTCCTAGAAGGAAGACAGGAGAAAGAGTTGATTTTAAACAAAAGCAAGCTGAAAGAAAAACACATAGCCAGACTAAAGTGCAGCATTCCAGTTACCATGTATCTGATGGAATGTGATTATAAAACCAGATTTTTAATCAACACAGGTTGTACCACACATTTAATAAATGATAAAAATTTGTTTAAGACCTTAAGCCCTCATAAATTACAGCATCAGGATATGAGTTCTGTTCTTAAAGAATAGGCTCAGTGGAGCTACTTTGCACAATGCCAGAGGGCGCCAGAGAGCTTGAACTGAAAAATTGCCTATTTGTTCCACCATTTAAAGAAAATTTAATAAGTGCCACTAAAATAATGGAGCTTGGAGGTGAACTGCGTTTATATGACAAAAATTGCCAAGTTTTAGATGAAGGAGAAGTATGTTGTACTACAAAATTGAAAAATGTGCATTTGGAATATTTTGAAACTATGCATGCAAATATATTGAGCCCCAGCTCCCTCAAGGGAACCAAAGAGGGGGGCTGGATGAGTTGCAGATTCCTCAGTTAGAACAAGGGGAAGAATCAGAGGGTGTAGACGTTTTCGAGGATCATGGGGGAGGGGATGTGGTTAACTCTGTGCCAGTTCCCATGGACAGTTCTCCTGCTGAAGAAGACTTTGCGCCACCTCCGGCCGACTCAACAGAGCCATTGGAGGATGTCCTGGTGCAAGCGCCAACTCACCCCCCCAGCTCTCTTCTTGAAACTTCAATAGCCTGCACCTATCGAGACTGTATTGTCAGATGAGCCGCCAGAGACGCGCCCCCTTTTGCCCCATGTGAGACATCGCAAGAAGCGCCTCATCCAGAGGGAGGTTCTTCGAAGGAGTCTGAGATTACGGGCGAAAACCTTCCCTACTTAAGCCAGCGCCCCAATCTGGGTGCTGAGTCAACTTTCTTCACATGCTGCAGAGTATGCGTAGGTAGCTTAGTTAGGGACAGTAGTGAGTTAGCGTAGCAAGGTCTATGAAGCACACTGCCTTTGATGTTTCAGTTACTCTAATAAAACAAGAATTAATTTCATCCTCGTCTCCGTCTCATGAATTGCACTCTGGGCAGGACAAAATACAGCCAAAGAAACCTGTGATTCTAGATGTGTCCATGCTTAGTATAGAAGAATGGGACATGCCAGCTTAGCCAGAATCAATGCTGTAGAGAAGGATAATTTGGCTAGAGGCATTAAAATTGCACAATGTAAATCCATGGGGAAATGTGAATGTTGTATAAAGACAAAACGTTTGAAACCAATATTTCCTAAGAAAAGTGAAAGGAAAACTGAAAAACTTCTAGAATTAATTCACACAGACCTTTGTGGACCCACGAGAACGTCATCACAGGGCGGAAATTTATACATGCTTA
Source organism: Rhineura floridana (assembly GCF_030035675.1). NCBI lineage: Eukaryota > Metazoa > Chordata > Lepidosauria > Squamata > Rhineuridae > Rhineura > Rhineura floridana. The sequence continues at coordinate 137,925,714 of NC_084480.1, forward strand.
CTTTCATAGATGATTACTCAAGGTATACTACAATGTACCTACTGAGAGAGAAAAGTCAAGTACTTCAAAAACTGAAGGATTATATTAGAATTGTTTCCAACAAATTTGGCAGAAGCCACAATTATAAGATCTGACAATGGAGGAGAATTTGTGTCCAGGGCTATGCAAGGCTTTCTACACGAGGAAGGCATAGAACACCAGGCTACTGTTGTTTATACTCCAGAACAAAATGTGTCACAGAATGCATGAACCAAACTCTTGGACATTCCTTGTTGGAAGATGCACAGTTATCACAGAAGTACTGGGGGCAAGCAGAGGTTACTGCCACCTATCTGCAGAACCGACTTCTGGTAGCTGTAACCAACAAAACACGTTTCTAGCTGTGGCATGATCGCACACCAAGTGTGTCTCACCTTCGTGTATTTAGCTGCAAGGCGTTTATACACATCCTGAAACAAAAGAGGTCAAAATTTCCTACCTCAAGGAAGGAAAGCTGTAGGCTGCAAGTGGATATTCAAGAAAAAGCCAGATGCTGAAGGAAACGTTGAGAGATACAAGGCAAGACTAGTAGCCAAAGGATGCTCTCCAAATTACGGGCAAGACTCCTACCAAACATATGTCCTGTAGTCAAATACACTACCATCAGAACTCTTCCATGTGTTGCTGCTAACAAGAAAATGCAGGTGGAGCACATGGATATAAAAACAGCATTCTTGCATGGAGAAAGAGAAGAGGAAATCTACATACAACAGCCACCAGGGTTTGAAGTTCCAGGAAAATAAACCCTACTGAGTAAACTTCAAAAATTCATCTAAGGACTTAACAGGCTGCCAGAGCCTGGAATAAGAAACTGAGCAAAATGCTCTTGAAATAAGGCTTTGTACAAGGCAGAGCCGAACCATTCCTGTACAGCTGATTCAGGAACAACAAATGGACTGACTTACTGATTTATGTTGATGATCTACTGGTGGCTTATCAAGACCCACTGGATAAGCAACAACTAGTGAATCATCTTAACAAGGAGGTTGAAGTGAAGTGCCTAGGCGATGTCACTCACTACCTTGGAATACAAACTGAAAGAGAAGATGATAGATCCTTCTTGCTGAGTCAGACAAAAGATCTAAGACCTTTTTGAGAGTCTAGGACTGAAGGATGCACATCCAGCACCTACTCCAATGGAAGTAGGATACCTGCAACCGGACCACAACAAACAACCATGGGAAGGCCATGAGAGCTACAGACAAGCCATAGGGAAACTTCTGTATATTAGCACTGTTACCAGTCCAGATGTGGCGGGAGCACTGGGATACTTCTGCAGAAAAAACAGCTCACGAACCAAGAAGGACTGGAAAGCAATCAAGAGAGTGGCGAGATATCTGAAGGGCACTGCAACCATGAAACTGAATTTAGCGGCTACCCAAGATCCCAGAGTAGTGGGATATGCAGATGCTGATTGGGCTGAAGACATTACAAATCAAAAATCCACCGGTGGAAACATCTTCTGCTATGGAAATTCTGTGATCCATAGAATCTGTGATCTTGGTGGGCAAGTAAGAAACAAGAGACCATAACACTCTCTTCCACAGAAGCAGAGTATGTGTCAGCTTCTGAAGCTAGCAGATAGCTGACATGGCTACTTGAACTGTTCAGATTTAGGCATCTCTATACCTGAGCCTGTTGTGATGCATGAAGACAACCAAAGATGCATCAGACTCATGGAGTCAGAAGGGGTGAGTTCATGAACCAAGCACATAGATGTGAAGCACCATTTCATTAGAGATACCTACCACAGTACTACTCAAGATAGAAGACATGACTGCAGATCCTCTGACAAAGGCATTGGGCAAAGTCAGATACTACAAGCTGCGAGACAAGATGAACCTCATGGGCTGAACGAAACACTCGTTGAGAAGGGCTGCTGGAAGTGGGGCAAGAGCAACTCCTGTTTGGTTCTTTTGTTTGTATTCCAGAAGCAAAACAGAGTTAGGGTCCTCCAGCTGGCTGGCTTTCCTATCTTTACCTGTGCTCTTCCCTGCCTAACTTCCTTCTGTTGTAAACTGATATGCTCACGGAAGCTGGCCTGCACCTCCTTCGTCGTCTTCTTTGACTGTCCGAGGAGAGAGGAGACATCTTTGTCTTTGCTCTCTCTCCTGATCCATGAGGGCAATACCCAAGTCTGGGCATTGAGCCTCCAACATAGTTAGTTAGAACTAGATATGCTTTTCCTATCTACTATGTATTTCTATAAATAAAGCAGCTTTTCTTATTTTACTGTCTTAAGTCTCAGTGATATAAATGCAGGATAAAAGCCTGCTTCTAAGGTAAATACACACACTGGCACACGTAGTTCAGATGGCTGAGTATCTCTCTCTCTCTATATTTCCATAACAATTATAAGGCAACTTCATATGGTCCATAAATATATTCCTTTGGAGAGCTGTTAAATAGTGGCCTTATGTTGTCCTCTCCAGCCCTAGGGTGAAGAGTGCTCTGACTGTGGCTGGTGCCCATTGGGACTGGTGGGGCAGAAGGCAGAGAGCCCAACAGTAGCTGGAGTCAGAGCGACTGACAGGCAAAGCCAGAGCCAATTGTAGGTTGAGCCAACTAATTCTAGCTTTTCCCCCATTCTCTTTCCTGCTAGTTCTTTAAGGGCAATACTGAGACGAAGGAAAAGAAAGCTGACAGGCAGGCAATGTCACCACCACCACCATCCCCAGACTGGTTGTAAGTAAGAAGGCAGGCAAGAGAGGGCTAAAGGCAGACTGAGGTTGGTGGGGCAGTGCTCAACTTGCCTGAATGGACCAGCCTCCACTGGAGTGATCCATTGTTAAGGCAGTGGAAGCCACAATCTCAGTTTCAGCAAACTAAGGGTTTGCTAGACATCAGGGTTTTGTGGATCTCCTACTCTGTATGAACTACATTTTACAAAGATGCTGAACATTCATGGGCTTTTACACAGTCAAGTTTCTTCCTAACATGAAATGACATGTGATATCATTTCTAGAGACTTTTTAGGGGCCTGGCAGTTATTGTTATGTTAGTAAAGGAGGAGATATTTGGCTAACTAGCTTTTAATTTGCACACACTAGGAGTGTCCTGGCTAACCCCCACGGTTTCAGACACAGGAACACAAGTCTGCTTTTTCTCATTGCTTTTAATGCAAAACTTGGAGAGAAGTACATAGATCAGACTACAAATTAAACAGGTGTCTAGGTCCCTCTCAAGCATCACTAGGCATGGCTACACAAGCAAAGAAGTTGTTGCAACAATTAGACATACTCCCAGAAATCCCTTAAGTAGGATCAGAGAGGGCATGCTACTTGTGTGGGAAGTGTCTCTCAGCTCAGGACTGGGCAAGCAAGTGTAATCCCTTGCAGGTTCATACGGGCCAAAATTGAAATGAATTTGCAAAGACTTCATGAATAACTTGTAAACTCCTTTTTTTCACAAAGAGAACATAACATTAAATATAACACAGTTCTATATGGTTCTCAGTTTCCAAATATCCAAAAGATCCTTGTCCATGTGTCCTTTTTCCTTTTCTTGGCAAAATATCCTTGCAACCAACTGAAAAGTTCCTCTTCTTAATCTTCAGGAGATGAACAGCTCCATTCTTCTGCTCTGAACCACCGCAGCTCCAGCTAAGCCTGGAAAGTCCACAGACTCAGCAAGGCCCTATGATCAAAGAACACATATACAAATAACCACCATTCAAATATATATATACCCCTCATACCCTTCCCTACTTCTGTACAATACAGATATACATATGTACCTTAATCAAGGGGTTAAAGACCAACTAAATAATAGCTTCCCTAGCAGCCACACCCAGGACCAACATTTCTGCTCCACACTTGCTTTCTGCTTCAAACAGGGTTTTTCTGCTATGAAACCCCACCCACCAGACTGAACCAACTACAACAAGATTGTGGGGGTTACACAAGCAGGCACTTTTATGGGTAGGTTGAATGGGATGTTCAGTCTGTTCACATCCTGTGCAGCCTGAAGCACATCCTTGGTGACAAGGGTGGAGATGCTTCAGCCAGACCATCCCCAAGTGCTCTTGCTGCTTGGTAGGTGTGTCCTAGGGAGGAGGTGGATTGGAAGGCAGATTCAAAGGCTGTGAAGGCTCCAGAGAAGGGCTAATGGGGCAGCTGCTCTCTACACCAGCCTTGTCTGAAGTACTCTGCATCTCAGGGATGGGGCTGCCACATGGCAGATCACTGGGCTCCTCCCCTGGATATGAGCTGACTTCTTCTTCTGGGCCACTCTGCCAAGAGTTCTTCACAGGGCACATCATTGGGAGGTACAGCTTAAATATGTAATCTAGTAAGCTTGTACAGCATCTGAACCAGGAAGTCCCTGTTCAAATCTTATCTCTGCCATGAACTTCCTAGATGAAGGTAGGTAAGCTGTTCTTCCTCACACTCCACTCCATCTGTAATATGTGGATGATATACATTCCTGTAATGAGGACTTCTGAGATAATGCACTTGAAGAAATGCATCTGAGATAATTAGAGAATGCATTTGAAGTCCTTCAAATACCCTTAAAGTATAAATTAAAGCGATATAAATGTAAATCCTGAATAGCATTTTCCATAGAACTAGCCACATTAGTATGTTACACTGAAAATAACAAAGAATCTGTGGCACCTTAAAAACTAACACATTTATTATGGCATAACCTTTCATGGACTTGAGTCTACTTCATCAGATATATTAAGTGTTATGATGAGTGACAGGTATAGTTAACCTGTACCAGTTGCATCGAATCTGGCATCAGCAAAGGGAATATTCAGAAACAGTGGGGATATTCTGTAACTGACCTTAAAGTGGCCATTCTTGAACAAAGGGAGGCTGCAACATGAAATGGCTGGATTCCAATTCATGAAGTGGTTCAGTGCTATCACCTGTGGTTTGAATCAAGGCAAAGATGTTTTGTGTTTTAATTACCTGCAACTGTACTTTCTTTACTTAATTTCCCTCTGACCTGTTTAGCTCACTGCCCCACCCCCAGCCCACCATGTGTGCAAATACCTATAACTCAAGATCCATCTTAAGCCATAACAAATGTGTTAATCGTTATGGCACCACAGCAATCTTTGTTGTGATTAGTATTATTATTCTAGTAATCTAGATGAAGGAAAGTAAAGAGATTGTCTAGGTGGGATAAGATGAGAGTAGCAAATTCTTGGGATATTGGGCACCTTTGTAAAAATCTATAAAGCTATAAGCTTGCACACATTGTTTTGAAAGTTCATCATAGCCTTCAAAATTACTTATTTTGACAACTTGTAGTGAGAGTCAGAGGTAATTGGGTTAGATGCCACATTATTTTTTAAAGGCAGACATAAAACCATCTCACTTATTTTCAGAGAAGATAATTTAAATCTTTCCTGGTCTGAAATGGAATCCCTTTTTTCTCTTACATCAAAATACTGTTTGTGAACACACAAATCCCATTTATTTCATTAGATCTAAAATGTTCCTAGGATTTTTACAGGATTCCTATGTTACCTTGATCATAGTCATGAGAGGTGTGTGTGTGTGTGTTGACAGTAGAAAATAGCTCTGTTGTTCAGTACTCGCTGTGCATGCAGACGGTCCCAGGTTCAATCCCTGGCATCTCCAGTTGAAGTGATTTCTCTAAATGCAGGAAACTCGGCTGCTAGGAAAGAACTCTCTCTGGAGAGCTACCGCCAGCCAGAATAGACAATACTGGACAAAAAGGCGTATAATCTGAACTAGTATAAGGCACAGCTTCCTAATTTCCATAGCTTTCAGTGGTAGTTATTAGGGATGTACATTGGCTCTGTGTGTGTGTGGCAAATAATGAAGTGAATTGGGGTGATTCAAGGGCCTTCCCTGCTCCTGAATTAAACCACAATGCCAATAATCCCTGAGTAGAGTCCTCACTAGGGATGGAATCCGCCTGCCATGGATATGCTGCCAATCCACCACCTGCCCCCCCCGCACAATGGAGAAGGCATGAGGGAAGCCCCCCCCCCGGATGAACGATAGTGCAGGAGCCTTGGCAACAGCCTTCCCAAGCAGGATGTAACATCAAAGACATGTATCTGGAAGTGCATAGAAATCCAGCAATTATCTCTCCAACTCCCTCTTAAAGCTTGTAATATGTCATAGCTGTGTACCAGTTAGCTTAAGACAGCCTTTCCCAACTAGTGGGCCACCAGATGTTGTTGGACCACAGTTCCCATCTTTCCTGACCATTGGCAATGCTGGCTGAGGCTGATAGGAGTTGTGGTCCAACAACATCTGGTGGCCCATTAGTTGGGAAAGGGTGGCTTAAGACTTTGAAGCTGTGACCTATCCCACAGGAGGTCACATATCCTTTCCCTACTAGGGTCATTTCCCACAAGACTAGAGCAGGTGAGTCATGTGAGAGCTCACTAAGATCTATCCCTTGAAGTAGACAGGTGATGATAAGCATCACTTGATTATGTTGTCTTTAGGTCAGGACATGTCTAGTAAAAAAGTCAGGAGTTCTCCTTTAAAGTAGTAGTTCTCCTTTGAAGTCAGCAGACCTGAACCAGCTATGGCCATTGGTCAGCTGAACTGCTCACTGGCTGTGAGGACACAGAACAGGGAGTTTAAAGGGGTTCCACAGATTCAGAGACACCAACCAAGATAGATTCTGTGAAGGCCTAGGAAGGGCAGCTAGACTGGTTCACCTGAGGCCCTCCTCCCAGCAGGGGAAGGGGGATCTTTCCTATCACCACTGACTGAGATGGGTAATGTATTCTTTGCTGTGAAGGGTCTTATGTAGTATGCTTATAGTCTGGTATATGAATAAAAGCCACATTAATTAGCACAGCTAATGTGAAACCTTATTGCATATCTGATTTCATCATAAAATAACATCTGTCCCTACCTCGTAGGTATATGCAAAGGGATGACAGAACACAGGGCCAGACTGCAGAAGAGGAACAGGAAGATGAGGTGATACACTGCAGGGCAAGCAACAGTCTGCAGACTGGGACTGGCAAAAATCCACTTAATTCTGACCGGGGGGGCTCAGAATTAAGCAGATTATTCGCCTATCTCAACCTGCACTCTGTTGCTTACCCCATAGGTGCCTCTTGTTGTTCCTCTGTAGTCTGGCCCTTCTGGGGAGGCTGTTGCTGAGACCTCCACTCTATCATTTGGTCCAGGGCGACCTTCTCTCTTGCCTTCTTCTTTGTGGTACGAGGGGAGGGGGATGGAGTGGATTAACCACAAATCTGCAGGGGCTCTGGATTCCATCCCTAGTCCCAACCCCATAAGCCTTTTGTTGCTCAAATTCTGTGCTTTTCTGTGCTCTGTTTCCTATATATCTGTCTGTTTCTCTAGCTCCATGGGCTTTGCAATAAGTGAGGCTGTCCAAAATGTTGCCTGCAGAGCACTGAAGAGCTTTAGATTGTTTTTCATTAAAACACCTCAGGAGGGCTTTTAAAAAAAATTTAAAGCTTCATTTAAGTTTTTCAAAAAATTCTGTATTGCTCTGCTCTATCAATAACAAACAAACTCAAGAGTTCTTCAGAGCTTCACAGCCTCTAGATAGCCTCCTATTGTAAGGCCTGTTGGGCAACCTGAAAGGCCTGTTGGAAGACGCAAACAGTCACCAGAAGGAAAGACTGGTGTGAAGCTGTAAAGTTTTAATTAATGTACAAGCAAAAATACATACTCTACCACTTCTTAATTATGTTAAAGTAAGGCAGAAATAAACCTCTTTTTATCTCCCTCTCACCAGGGATTATGAAGGAAACGGAATCCCTTTTATTTCCCCCACAAAAAATCCTGGACCTATTTTTCTGCACTTTGGCATTCTTAATCCACATCTGGGGAGAGTCTGCAGTGACTGTAAATCTCATCTACTTTGGCCCAAAGGGAAAGATGTTAATAGCCATTTTTAGATTTCCCATAATAGTGAAAAGGGGAACACAGACCTTTGTTTTATATAGAGCTGCTCAGGACCCAAACCACAGCTTGTGGAAAGAATACAGAGCAACTAAGAAACAGATTATTTTTTTAAAAAATGCACAGCAACAGTTACAAGGTGAATCCTGGGTGCTGTGCCATCTCCTAGTATTTATACACATTTAAGAATATCATCTATCACCAATTGAACTCAGTGGCAAAAGTGCCATAGATTTGAATTAAGTAGGATTTTCCTGAGTGAACTTGACTCAGTTACTTGAAAAAATAATGAAACATTTTCTATAGCTGCCAATAAATTCAACACTTTGATCTACTTTATCACCTCAGTAAGGGATGATGGACATCCATGCTAAAGGGTGGTAGAAGTGATTTGAACACGCACTTGAAGCATTCCCATGCATTAGTTTCCATCCAGACCAGAAAATGTGTGTTCAAGGCATTTCCATCATACTTAGAATGTTGGTCTTCACATTTGCAGGATATTGAGAAGTTGTTTTATATAGAGCTGCTCAGAACACAGGAGAAGTTGCCCCTGAGATCAATTGGATTTTGTCTAGGTAACAATATAGTTTCTATCATGCAACACTTTGTCTTTCTCAACTGCTGAACGCTGTAGCTACTATTAAGGAACAGACACTTCTTTCCTTCCTAGATTCTTTCAAGAGAAATCTGAGGTGCTTTTTGAAACATTACATATTATAGGATTTACTACTATCTGAGGATTATTCCCTTTGTTTCACCATCTCTTGCTATTCTGCCATTTCTTTCCCTCTCCCATTAGTTCTCATGGGAAGGGAAATCAGTGTACTAGCCCCAGGGTGGGCATATTTTATTCCAACCTCCAGCAAAGGAGGAGGCTTTTCATCTGGTAGATCCAAACCTCCCCCAACCCTCCGCCAATCCTCTCCCCACAATGCTCTTTTTACCCTCCAGAAGAAGAGCAGTGGCAGTAAACAAGAAGGCATCCAGCAGTGGACATCCCTGTCTGAGACCAAAGAGGGATATTTGCTATATGCTATCGTCCTGGGATGCTCCCTAGGAACTGTGCAATTGCACTCTCAGTATTTTATAAGATTTTTTAAAAATAAAAATAAAATAAACTGATTTTAGTATATCCTGAGCTGTCTATTATGTTCTGGATCAAGGACATTTATTTTCAAGTTTCCTTTTCAGTCCTCTGCTTTGTGCATGTTCCTGATGTCTTTGTCTCTTATATTCTTTGTGTCATGACTACAGACTAAAACAAGATACAACATTATTATTTTCAAAACAAAATAGCTCTTAATGCCCCAAATTCTGTCTGGCATATTCCCAAAAGGCCTATTCCAGACAGATTGTGAAAATTTTGTACTTCCTGTAAAGATTTTCTCCTTGAGTCCCAGCTTGTACATAACAGTGAAGGGTGCAACAGGGTGCTGCAGTTGTAACAACCCTCATCATACATATGCACAGGGGCACACAGTTAATTGCTATATATTTCAGTTAATGGTGTTGCAAAATGCCCTTCCTTAATTCACCATCTTATTTGCAAGGAGAGAATAGTAGCAAAATGATAACGGGTAAGGGAAGTCTCTGCATTTCACCTTAGGTATATATGTACTGTGGTGGGCAGCTACAGTGTCTTCCTATTTCCCCACTCCCGTTTCCATGCCTAAGGTGGAGGAGGTGTGATGTAGATCAGCTGGCCAGCCTACTAGCCAGAGCTCTGCTGGAGAGTCAGTAGCTGTGTGGCTGTCAGTCAGTCCCTGATCATCCTTCAGTGGCTGTCCACCCATCAACAGAGCTCATGCTGGCAGGTTAACTAATCTATATCACACACACCCCACATAAGATATAGAAGTGACAGAAATAGGAAGCCACTGCTTTTCATCATACTTCACACATAACTAAAGCAAATATGTACATTATTCCCCATCCCCAATCATTTTACTATTTTTATCCCACAAATTTCATCATCCCATTTTTTGGGTGTGTGTGTAATTTTTTGGCCCCTTGCCCCAAGTTATCAAAACCAACTGCTTCAACAAATTAGTTAGCAGTGTTCATTTCGGTGTTTAAAAGGCTGTGCATTAATGTTAATTTTCCTTTTGCTGACTTTAAAAAAATCACTATAGTATGTATCTATGCATAGTAAGATGCATTATTTTGATAATTAACTGTGGGAGACATATGTCTGTACTGTGCACTCTCTCTGTGTGGACTTTGCTCTCTCTCTCTCACACACACACTCACACACACACACACACACACACACACACACCCTTCCTCCCTCTCTCAGAACTTGGAATTGCCACCCCCTCCCGCACCAACAAAAAATTAATCACAATGTTTTGGGCACCCCAAGAAACTTTCTCTTGGTACTTGTTTGCGGTTCATCTCCTTATTTTACTTCATGGTAATTAACCACAATTTAATACCCTTATGAGCATTCATTAATGGAATAACATCTATTTCATTTGTCCTGGAAGGTAACCATAACTACTGCTCTAAGCAAGCAATAGCCCTTGGTAGCTGTGGGGGAAAGCCTTCATGTATCTCAGGAGTATCACACAAAGTTCTTTGTAGGACAGAGAGGAATATCAAACCTTACTCCATCACCAGAGAATTGTCAGTTTTGTCTCCCTGATTAATATACCTGCATAACTGCATTTGCAAATACTTGCTTGTCACATTCTAAGGTATATAGTAGTTAAAACATACATAGTTTATGTGCACATTAGATGCACACAAAAAAATATGATATATATGAATTGGTGTCTTAGTTCTTTCCCAGACAAGTTTGTCAACCAGTGTTCATGCATATAATGTCTTGACAGCGAACCCTAGCTGCAGTTTGGAATTTAAGCACCATGGGTAGCTCAGCAGCTCAGGCTTGAAGACAGAAAATATCCCACGAAACCATTTGTCGTTCAATCTAGCCCAAGCTTTCTTTTTAAAAGTTCAAAAGCAGCATTACAAATGTAGTTCTCAGGCTAAATATATCCAACCCTTCCTTGACATCCCCTTATTTTTTAAAGTGAGTTCTTATTAATATGTAGCAGTTTGGGAAACTGGAAAGGACATCCAGTTCTGAATACATTGAGTTCAGGAATGGGAGTTGTTGTAAACACTAATCTTTCTATCATAACCAGCCTGATCTCAAGGAAGTTTTTTTCCCCCTTGCCTGGTAGAACAACTCCATAGATCAGACAGTTTTACAATGGACACTGAGGAAATGGCACATGAAAAGGCAAAGGTGATAGTGTGGGAGACTGAGATTACATATGTGCGGTTGAGTCATATTCACTCAATAAGAAAATGCACATATTTAAAAAGGTCCCCTTTCTCCACAGGAAATCCTGCCTTGGTGAGTTTCCAACAAGAATAGTAGTCCAGGTCTGCACAGTTTGTGAATCATCATACTCAAGGCAGCCTGCCAGCCACATATGGTAGCTCACCAAGGGCTCTATAAACCTCTTCTGAGACTGCAAAAGTGGGAGGTAGTTGTTAAGGACATAGCAGGACACAACACATGGAGGGCTACATCCTCCATAGCTTGCCTGGCACCATCCCTACCACAAGTTACTAGTTTATCATTGGACTCTTAACACACACATCAGAGAAATGGTTTAGCATTGCCCCTTTGCAGAGCTTGTAAAGTTACTTTTTTGAACTACAACTCGCATCAGCCCAATCCAGTGGCCATGCTGGCTGGGGCTGATGGGAGTTGTAGTTCAAAAATGTAACTTTGCCAATCTCTGCCCTTTTGTATGGAATGAATCTCTAAAACAAAGGTCTAATAATATATCAGGAAATTGCCTTCTATTTGTCTTCATGCAGCAAGCCCATTATTTTCAGGAACAACCCTCCTTATCATTGCTACCCACAATACATTGCATTGCAGAGTTAAATTCTAAAAATGGATTTGCTGCTATAATGTATTTAGTTGTAGATACTAATTTTGTTTTTGCCCTCATGTTTTTTTTATTTCTTTTACTGGGCCCCTGATGTTGGTTTTGTTACCTCCCAGGCTGTTTCTCTCTCTCTCTTCCTCATAGTTACCCTGACCTTAATTTTGTTACCTAGTAAAAGCTTTACGAGAAGGAATCTTCACTCCTGGATACAATGCTATAAATATTAATCATGTGCAGTTGTACTTCAGTGTGCTGAGACATTAACATAGCTTGCATGGTGCATTTTATAATTTCATGGATAACAAGAGCAGTGGGAAGGAATAAACATCCATGGTGTTTTAGAATATAATGGCTCAGATCATAACACTGAAGGGCAGTGAATAAATTTCATAAGCTCCTGGCCCTGAAACATGGGTGCTTTCTCTTTCAATAGAGAATTCTCATCTTGGCCTTGGTAGACTGCAAACATTTGGTCTCTTTAGATAAATGACAGACCTTTGGGTCAACTATTTACACACCTTTTTTAGATTGTATCTATTTGCATATATTATTTATTTATTTATTTATTATTTGATTTATATCCCACCCTTCCTCGTAGTGGGAACCCAGGGCAGTCAGCTTTGGATACTACATAAGTATCTGACGATGTGGACTATAGTCTGTGAACGTTTAAGCAATAATAAATTTGTTCATCTTTAAAGCTGCCACAGTATTCTTTATTTTATTTAAAACATATACCACTTAATCATTTGCATTTCTAAGTTATATACATAAAAACAAAACTTACATAAAATAAATAATGAAACAATAAAATAATCATAAAAACAACATACTCTTTGTTTTTAATTCTAAGGTGGCCTCAGCTGTTCAGATATATTGTTTGTTCTACATAGAGTATGACTTAAATGCCAAAAAGCAAATGAATAATAAAATAAAAACACTAATAAATAAAAACAGGTTGGGTTTCAGATGTCCCCACTGTCATCCTGTAATAATTCAAAATATTACTAAAAATAAACAATTGGCAAAATCCATTTCACATATTATCATAATGACAAAATATCCACAAATGACAACAAAACAAATACCTTCATCAATTACATATAAATCATTCCGCCGTACTAACCTGCCTGTGTAGAGGAAGACTTTTTTGTCTAGCGAGGTTTGTAACATGGTGGACTGTGGGAGGGCTTTCTCTGGGTTGCTTCTAACCTATGAATGACCTCCCCTCTAAGGTGCTTCATGCCTTGACATTGTTTACTTTTTGCCAGCTGGTGAAGATGCACCTCCTTGTCCAGGCATTTGGGGAAGGGGGAAAGTGCATTGGGGACTGAGAGTGCTTGTGCTTTACTGCTGTTGCTACTTTCTGATTCTGTTCCTGTAATTTTACTGTGAATGTTACTCTAAATATTTTACTGATGATGTGGATGAATATTGTTTTAGCTTATATGATCAACCTTTGGTTGAAGGGCAGACTATAATGCTTGCAATAAATAAATAAATACACCAACAATAATTCATTTGATCCATAACGTATGGCTTATGGCAGTTATACAAAAGCATTGTACAGGTCCAAATAGTAAAAAAAACCTGCAAAAGAATAGCAAATACTGGGATATATTGATCCTATTTCTATCATATGTGGACCAAAAACCAGCATTCAGCGCATCAACTAGAGCAATATGCATATCGTAAAATGTTAAAGGAGAGAAAGAACCAGTAAGCTTTTAAAAACTCAGGTCCACAGCTGAATTAATGTATAGTTAATTATTTTGTTGTTGGATTTAAAGTGCTGGAATAAGGGTAGGAAATCTGGGTGAGGGAGTTCCATCCATTTGCAAAACAAAGTAAGATGCTTTTTAAACCAACACAGTTTTTAATCCACCAAGCCAAACTCAGTTTACAAGCTATAGATCAGCCTTTCCCAACCAGTGTGCCTCCAGATGTTGTTGGACCACAACTCCCATCAGCCTCAGCCAGCATTGCCAATGGTCAGGAAAGATGGGAGTTGTGGTCCAACAACATCTGGAGGCACACTGGTTGGGAAAGGCTGCTATAGATAGTAGCGCAACAGGGATTTGACAAACCCCAACAAAATATTTATTGAAATCCTAACCGTTTTGCTTGGTGTTATCAAAAGTGATGCATGCTTACATTAGTGTGATGCAATTGCAATGAATTAATGCCAAGATTATGTACAATATATTGTTTATTTGGATGCAATTCCCATGAAGTATTATAAAAATAAAGTGAAAACCCCAAACAAATTTTCAGTCCAAATTAAAAGCAAAAGGTTGTGCAGTACTGTCATTGTTAAAGGATGGATTGGCTCTTTCTAGTAACATTGTTTCAAATATTTAACGTATCATACATTATTAAGGCTGTTTTAGTTAAAATTCATTTCTAACGGGTACCTTTCTGTTTAAAAGCTTTTTTGTTTGTAATCTGTAATTCCCACCTCTGCGCTGTTTTTCTTCTACGTTTTGTAACTACCTGTGATTTTCCTATATTAATGTATATATGGTAAGTGTTGGTTGTTTAGAAGATACATGGTAAGTGGAGTGAAAGAGGAGGGGGAGTGAATGGGCAGTAGAATGCTAGATGATTGGCTGAGTGTTTAAAATGGCTGAAGGTATAAAAGGAAGAGTGAGAGTGGAATCTGGGTGGTGGATGAGGTGAAACTGAGTGGGTTGCTTGGTGGGGTTTAGAGAATTGTTTGCCAGGAGAGCGTGGAGAAGGAGGGAGGTGGAGTTCGGATTAGTATTGAGTAAAACCATATGCTTATGTGCCTTAAGAAGAAATCTTGTTAATCTTGTTAGCTTTGTTATCTTTAATAAATACTTAATTTGGTTTACCAAAGGCCTGATCCTTGGCTGGGGTTTCACAGACCAGAAGGGAGGGTAAGGTAATGACCAAGGCTGAAGGGAAACTATAACAAATGGTGGCAGCGGTGAAGAGAGTAACAATACCAGTATTCAGAGTCTCTGGGAATACTAGTATTAGGACGTGACTGGTGGTTGCCTAGCAGGGGGATCTGTTGAGATCTGTGCTAGAGCGGGGAGAGAAAAAATAAAAAAGGACAGTCCGGACTGGTGGAGTCCCTGGTGGTGCCTAGTGACAGGCAGTAGCCACGCGCAGGTAGGAACCTGACAGGGAGAGCCAGGGAAGGACGCCTCACACTACCCTTCCTTTAATTTTAGTACAGCTTATGTCCAAAACTAGGTTGAACCCAATAACATCAGTTCAAACAAGGAGCACCTTTTCACTGCAGGTATGTTTGAGAATTTTGGTCTGATTTAATGCTTTTACCCAAAGGCACAGCTCTCTAAAAATCAGGCAAGTTTGGTTTTAAAACAGCCAAGGGATACTAGCCCCACCAGAGCCCCGGCCTAAGATGACTGTTGAATGGTTTTCTGTGTATTAGCAGATATCATGCAGGTCTGATGTAAATAAGCAAAGCAACAGTGTTTCAGTTCTTACCACAGTTCTCTGGCTTTCCTTGTAGAATGTAGAATCCTTTTCACTCAGTCCTTTTAGTTTGGGTTTTAAATTTTGTATGTTGTATGTTTTTAAATTTGTTTTATGTTGTATGCTTTTAAAATGTGTTGTAAGTTGCCTAGAGATCACTGGGTATGAGGTGACTAACAAATTAAATAAATAGTAATAATAATGTATATGTGTTGTTGATCCAAGCTGCAGTGCATATTGCAAGCTGAAGGACCATTCTTCCTCCTTATGTTCCTGTATTGGAAGTAGTTATGGATTGGTTCTGTAACTGCCCTGGCCTTGCCAGATGGCATTACATCATGAGGCTCTTGCTGCAGTGGAGAAGTGAGTTGGCAGCCCAATGTGATCCCTGCTGAGATTTGCACAGCTATTGTATGGATTCAGAAGTGAACAGTGTAAGTGCAGGGTAAATCCTGTCAGTAAGGGAAGTTGTGTAACTGCTTGCTTCATGTTGCAGTCACTTAAGAACAACAGGAGGTGTCACCATATAGATGTGCACTAGATTTAGAATGATAAATAATATTCTTGGACTGAGGAACAATGCTTGAAGGTAGAGTATGGTTGAGGCCGGACATTGCTGGTGCTGCTGTAGCACAAGCTATGGGGCTGTTCAATGTAGTTTGGCAAAAACTATTCAGATATATGAAATGACTGGTAGAGTTTTTAAGTTCTCTTTTATTCATGCAGTATGAGGCTGCGTTTCACCGGTATAGGCTTAAACAGAGGCCAGCAATTCAGACTGAACAGAGACTTCTTAGTAGCTTCAAAAAAATGCTATAATACTTCATTGAAAAACTCTTGATTGCTCAAAGCTGGATATAAAAGTTATATACTCGAGGTATTAAGGAGAGAGTATAGGAAGTTGGGAACTATACAAAAATATGGATTCCCTTTTTGAAATATTTTATATTACAGTAGGAATATATGTAGCAAGTTGCCATATACTGAGTCAGACTGTTGGTTCATCTAGCTCATTATTGTCTATGCCAGGGGTTCCCAAACGTTCCCCACCAAGGACCACTTGAAAATTGCTGAGGGTCTTGATGGACTACTTAATAAAACATACGGTCAGGAGGGGGACAGGGGAAGGAGGTGCTGCATGGGGTGTTGCTTGCAAGAGCCTTTCCTGCAGGGATGGCTTTTGACTAGCAGCATCTGTGGAATGGAAGCCCCCCCTGCACTTTGGGGGGAGGGAAAGGAACATCTCTGCAGTCAGTCAGCTGGGGCCTCTTCTCCCCAACCCAACCCAACCCAGTGAACACTTGTTTAATTGTTTAATCAGGGTTTAAAACCCTGATTAAACATGCAATCTGAAAGGGGAGAAGAGAAAGAGAGGCTGTCATTCCACTTCTTTCCTCCCTGCAATCACTTGTTTAATTAGAGTTTAAAGCCCTGAACATGCAGTTGGGAGAGGAAAGGCAAGGTTTACGAAAGAGCATCATCCTGCCTGCTCAAGCCCTGCCTCCTGACAGTCCCAGATTGCTCTAAGCAGAGGCTGAGATAATGACAGAGCAGGAGCAGCTGCTGGTCTTCAAAGACACTCTGCAGACCACCAGCATGAAACTCGCTGAAAACTGGTGGCCCATGAACCACAGTTTGGGATCCTCTGGTCTATGTGAAAGGAGACTGTGGCTGCTTTGCTCCTCCCTCGTGGTGGTGGTGATTTATTGCCTGCCCTTCATGAATAGGCCCCAGGGCAGGTTACAAAATCTAAAATACAATGTTAAAAGGAATTAAAAGCACATTTCAAGCACATTAAAAACATTTATTTCTCATTTTTATACTTCTTCGATTTTGTAATAATATACCCAATTGTTCTAATTCCAATTTCAAAAGGAGTTAAGGTGAAAATAAGATAAAAATGGAGGTATTTTGCCATAAATGGTTTTACAATGCTATTTTCTTATATAAAGAAAAACGGTGGTTTCCAAATTGTGTGCTGAGGAACACTGGTGTGCTGCAAGAGATCTGCTAATAGGCCATGAGAAATAAAAATGACTTAATGAAAAGCTCCATCCACAGTGGATGAGCCCCCTAAGAGGGTGAGTAATTCTGGCCATCTTTGCATGGGAAACAACTGGAGATGCAGCAGAAGTACTTCCCTACAGAGGAGGTTCCCTATTGTGTCTCCACATGAGAAACTGCTCTGGGCTTGCCTGCTTCCAGTCAGGAGGTACAAGAAACATTGAGGAGGGATTTTAGGAAGCCTCTCACTGCAAAAATAAGCCTTTTTAGATGTGACAGTGATGCATGCCTCCAATTTTAATTTAGCAAAAAGTGTGCCTCAGCAGCCAGAAGTTTGGGCAATGTTGCCATGAAATAATAAAGAGGGAATGATGAAAGAGTCTCATGCAGCATGTGATCTAGCTGTTCATTTGATACCTCACAAGCTAACATTAAAGATGATACTGTCAAACTTCCTATTTTCTTAAAATCTACACCACCAATCAATGGAATTAAACTTCATAGATTTTTAACATTGTGGCACAATAACAAGAGACTGGTCCCAATCGTGTCCCAAAGCCAAAAGCTGTGTTTGAAGCTATAAAAATAAGCAAATTTCTCCCCCCACACACACTATTTTTTGTTGTGGTATGATAAACATTTGGCATAGGTCACCTATTCCAGTTTAACAACCAAACAGTTTGAGATGTGGAAAGTTGCCTGTAATTGTGAATTACAATCTGTTTGGGAAGACGCTCTTGAAAATTAACTTGACAATGCAATTTGGTACATGTCTGTTCAGAAGTAAGCCTGATGAAATTCTCTTTGATGCAGTATAAGATGCAGAACTCCATGGAGGCATACACAAATTTATTTATATATTTATTTGGATTTATATCCTACCCTTCACTCTAAGGTGGCAGGGTGGGTCACAACAGTGGGAATAAAAACAATTTATAAACAGCATATGAAATATACACATATATAAAACATTCTAATCTGATAAAAGACAAAGTTACTCTGCCACTACTCAAAAAATTGACTTGATGAAATAAAAATTTTAAACCATTCTTGAAATTGTCAAGGAATTCACTCGGAGGCTTTTTCAAGTGAAGCAGATTACAAGTTTATTCAGGATATACAGTGCTGGAGAGTCAGGCAAAGGTTGCAACTAACTCTCCCTCTCCCTAGGATGGCTTACATATTTATAGTCAGCAGTCAGGAATTTCCCTAGCTTGGAGCATGCACATTCTTTATGCCATGTGTACAGTTTCTCTACAGATGTTTTTCTTTATATGGAGATACAGTTTACCAGGGAGCCTCAAGCACATTCCTGAAAGACCTATTTCACTTCTTGCAGTTTCACACCATGGTCTGTTTTGCCACATGCTATCTACAAGAGATATTTTACAGTTGATGATCTTGCAAAAATAAACTGGCTCACCTCCTTTTCTTATTATTGACTCCAATCCCATTTTTGGAAATGAAATCTACCATCTCAGGAACAATATTTTTCTAGTACAGAAACACATTTTGGAGATTGAGTTGCATAATAACTACAGAATCTTTGACATATCCTAGTATCTTACATCTTTGTTCTCCAAATGTCAATAACTAAAGAGATTCTTATACAGCAACTGTTCTTCTTGCTGCTCTTCCTAGTACATAATCTGTTTAAATAATGTATGTATGTGTTAAGACTAACATTACTCCAGTACTGAGAAGAGAAAGTGTGACCTTGTATGTTTTTCCCAGAACATGTTGCTGGATCAATGCATTTCAATTGCAGAACATTGTTTTATTAGAAATATCAGTTGGATTTAATGTCCTTAACACCCCTCAACACATGGCAGGAATTAGTGGTCCTTATGTCTGTAGAAGTGTTTTTTCATTGGACAGGCTTTCAAAGCCATTGATAAACTGATTCAGAGACTGGGAAAAGGCTACACTCCATTCAGTAGTGTTGGAACAGTAGTACAGGAATGCAAAAAAAAAGTTCAGATAAAAATAACACTACATTGACAGCAGGAGTGAGAATTATAAGGCAAGGAGAAACAATACTTACACATCACTGAAAGCTGCCCATCTTTATGGACACATTTGTATGCATATTCTTACCATGAACAAATGCATACATTCATACATATATTTTAACCTGAGGAAAAAATAGTTGTATGTCAGTATCACAATTACTACTATTGCTTTTTCCAAGAATATTCTTAGGTGAAATTCCAGTGAAGGCTTGGGGAGAATGCAAGGCAGCTGAGGGGTAAATTATCTGTAAATTGCAGACTATTCATTACAGTTTTCTCAAAAGCATATAGTGCATTTTTTCAAATTGAATACTTTGAGCAAGTGGGGAAGTAATCACTGTATGGCAAGAGAAGTTTTTTAAAATAAATATTCTGAAAATGTCTTCACTGCTAGAATGCTTCTGTTGCTGTGTGACTTCAGGCAAAGTAACTAATTGACCTTGTTCATCAGTTAGCTCAATTGTAGGAAATGGGATAGAAGCTGCATCTGGCTGAGAGAGGCAACTGCTGCTCTTGCATGGTGTTATTTTAAATGAGAAAATTATTTACGGCTCCAGTCCTATGTGCAATTACCTGAAAGTAATCGCTGTTGAGTTTATAAACTATCTTTCACTCTCTCACTCACACACTCACTCACTCACTCGCACATACACACATATTTTCAGGTTGCAATCCAATACACATTTACCTGGGAGTAAGTCTCATTGAACCCAATGGAGCTTACTTCTGAGTAGACATTTATTGGCTTGCAGCCTAAGTGTTGGTTTGATTAAGGAATTCCAGGGTGTAAATGCATTTTGAGTAAGGGAGGTTCATGCAATTAGCCTTTTAAACTATATATGTTAGCACACAACTGTACATGATGTGTCATCATCATCATCATCATTATCCAGTTGTTCAGCCAAATATTGTCCCAAAGCAGCTCACACCAATTATTTAAAAAAATAAAAGACAGACCCTGGCATCAAACTTACAAACAAAAAAGAGACAAGACATACAAGGGACATGAAGTGGAGGGACAAACTAGATGAGGGAGATCAGTCTGACAATGCCAGTACAAAGTGGTGAGTTGCAAACAGGTCTCTATATTCAGTTGGGACCAGGCTGATCTTCTCTGGCTGACTGGATATAAGTGCTGCAACTGACCCAGTTTCCTATCCCTCTGGGAAAACAAGCTTCTTTCTCTGGCCAATGGATGGGGCCAAGCTGGTATTATCCTTGCCATGAGGTAAATTTTGGGAGGCCCTGCGTGCAGCCTTACAGTAATTACATATACTAAATCATCTTTACCATTTGAAAGGACAATACAGGTTTACAAACTCAGGGATACATCCAAATTATCCCAAATTGTTGGTTTGGGTGGATTAATTTGGACTGTGCGGACAGCCATCTTTTCCCCAAGAATGCCCCTGGGAATGACACTACATCATGATACAGCAGCATTCCCATTAGGACATTCTGAAGAGATGGCAATGCCTTTTTTCTTTTTCTTTTTTGGTTAAAAAAAAGGGAGGAAGAAGAAATCTGTAGCGTGAGTCAACCCCCACCAGAAAGTTCTAAAAGGTTACCCACCCTTCTGAAAGTTGATGATATTCCCCTACACATTCATGGGGGAGAAATAGTCCCACAAAAGTGAAGGTGGAGGAATATCTTCATTTAGATTAAGGCAACGTTGTTCTGTATCTGTTAGATGAGGTCTATTGTACTGAGGTATCCTTGCAGGTTCAATAAGGAGACACATAACATACATATACATATCTATCAGAATGGAGAACTCTTAAGAATAGTGTGTATGGATTTCCAACAGCTCCTAACTGTACAATGACTTTAATGGTGAATGGGAGAAGAATTGGCCCAAGATATAGGTTTCATTGAAACTTCACATTAAACCATAGCTTAATGGGAAAAAGCTATGGTCAGCATTAGCATTACATTTGAATTCTTTGTCTGTTTCTTCCAAACAATCCAGGAGCAGTAAGCCAAGCACAAAATCTTGGATTCTGTTTGCGGTTTGTTTGTAGAGAAAGAAACCATGAGCCCAGGTTCAGATGTAATGCTAAGCTAGACCATGACTTAGCTCCTGGCAGCATAGCAGCAGCAGGGGAGAAGTGAAGCACACACAATTGCAGCATTGGCACAAGCACACTAAACACATTCACATTAGACCATAGTTTATTTTAACATAGGAAAACATGTAAGCTCCTTGGAGCTCCTTGAAAGAAGAGTAGATAAAAACTGAATGAATGAATGAATGTTGTTTTCTGAGTAAAAATTGGAGGCAATCTTGACTATTCTCTCTAAAAAGTAAAATGTGTATTTTGTAGATCAGTTTTCAGAATATCAATAGGCATCCTCCTTGCAATTTGAAGGCAAAATTGTTAATATTGCTTCTCAGTGTCTCACCTTCCCCAATCTCTCAGGCTGTTCTTTCTGGGCAGTAGTGATGCTTAAATGATTTTCCTGGTCCTGTCAGCTGTAGTGCAAGGTTATGTCAGGGAATCCTGAGTCATTCTTACTCCCTTCCTTGGGATGATTTCGTTGGCCATATATTGGCAGATAAAAAGAAAGGGCAATCAATGCTGGTAGATGCATCCAATATGGTGACATTTTTTAGGCGTAGAATTGATGTTTTTAAGGCTAAATATTGGCACTATTGTACCACCTTGTGGCACATTTGTATGCCCTGGCATGTATTTTAGGAATCCTTGTTGGAGACAGCTTGGCATTTTAGTAGTTGTGATCTGCTTGTGGAACTCTGCACCAGACTATAAAAGAATAAAAGGATAGGTCCTTTTAACTGTAGCAGATGATTCTAACTTCACAATATAACAAAATAACTAGTTGTGGCTGAGTTCATTATGTGGAGTTCTAAAATGCTTTTAAAACGAATTACTGTTCTAAATGCTAGTTGAAAATAAAAGCAGACAAAAAGGAATGAGAAATAGCATTTATGGGTTTAGGGTTGTTTTGTTTTTTTACTCTGTACATTAATGCCCTAAAACCTGCCCCATCTTAGCAGGATGTTAACAAAACTTAATCAGAATTTAATTACTATTTTTGCTATGATAGTGACTCCAATGATTTTATTTCTCCTATAAAATCTTTTTGCCTTACTAGAGTTATGATGAACTCCCAGGGCCATAAAAGTGAACATTTAAAGCAGGGCTGGGGAACCTTTTTAACTGTTGAGGGCTGCATGCTCTCGGGCACAGTCTGTCAAGGCTAGCATTGTGGAGATGGCTGAGCCATATCCAAATATATGTGGGACCACCCCCTTCTCACTCTCTTTTTTCCTGCAGCACCCTTTGCTCTCCATATCTGCCACCTATTACTAGTCCTCCCCACCCAGTAGACTGCCTAGGAGGGAGAGATCACTCTTTCCAGAATTCTGAAATGGTGACTTGCAGAAGGCTCCTCCTTCTATCACTTCATTTAGAGAAAGATGAATAGGCAATGTCAGATGCACCAGCCAACTGGTGCTATTCAAAGCTTGCTATTCCCATTTAAAACTAAAACTCTTCTGAAAGCTGCAGAGTTGATGTTTTTTCAGAGCTTGCCTTGTGAGGAAAATCATGTAGATTTGGAATTAACACAGAGAGGGGCTCTTCCAAACCATTTTGCACAGCCTTAACAGAAGTGCAAGAGACCCCCAAACATTAAAAAAACCCAAAACTACAGCACCTTTTCCCAGTCTAATGCCCTCCAGATGTTTTGGACTACATCTCCCATCAGCCCCAGCCAGTACACTCTTGATTTTTACTAAGAGACACTGTTGCGAGTGATGGCACGTCCACAGCCTTTTGCAGGCAGCCATTCATCCAAGCTATCATATTATTAGCAGGGACTGCTCCACAATGAAATTTTCTTATGGAGAAACTGTTATTCAAAAGATGATTGATGGGAAAGCATTTAGAGACAGAAACATTATTGCATTACAATTACAGACCTGCAGCACTAGAGTTTTATTGCTCGATTATGTGCTGTTCTGCTCTACCATCAATGGAGAGAAGAAAACTGTAGTGTTACTCTCTCCTCCTTTCATCTCTTATTGATGGCAGAATTTCAAATAGCTATCAGCGGTTATCTTTATTTTTCTTGCAACTGTTGCTATCCCAGTGGCGTTCCAAGGACGGTGCAGGGGGAGCAGTCCGCCCCGGGTGCTGGCAATAAGGGCACTGAATTTAAAAACAATAATAAAAGAGTCTGCCTGCCATGGATTAAAGGCCCTTGCTGAAGTGGAGGGTGACAAGAGGCGGCTCCGTGAGGTGAAGTGGCAGTCACAGTGTTTTGAGGCGCGTCACCTCAACGGACGGAGAAGCAGGTGGCGATGGTGGTGGGAGCCGACAACATGAACCTGTCGGTGGTGGTTCACAAAGCCGATGACTTGTGCCTGGTACGGCCCTCCTGAACTTTAACCCACCATTTTCCTCAGGAAGAGGCATCCGAGTCCCCGGTAGTCACTTCAGGGGGCTGGAGTGGCTGCCTGGGGCTTGGACCTTGGGGGAGGTAGGCAGCTTTGAAAGCAGAATGGCAGCCTTTCAGTGCACTCCAAGATGCGTTTACTCAGCAGTAAGTCTCACTGTGTTCAAACTGACTTACTCCCAGGCAGCTGTGTGCACACGACTGCAGCCTAAATCACTCCCCCCCATCCAACATCTGGAACTGCAGTTTCAAAATTTGCTGCAGTTGGCAGGGATTTTCTGCTTTTAATCTTGGTGTCACCATGATTGGGTGCCCCAAAAGATGTCTCCCCTCTCCCAACACACGCTTGAACCTGAACTAGTGTAGCTTTGCGTTCTTAACTGCATGAGATGTTTATGGCAAGATTGTATGGTGTAGCAGGTGGTACTACCATTCTGCACCATTTTCCATTCAAGGCCCCGCTGGGAGAAGGCAGACATTTGCTGGGGTGCCCAGTCATGCTGACCCCGGGGTTACATACACAAAGATCAAAAGGAGAAAAGCCCAGCCAAATGCAACAGGTTTTGACATTTCAGTTCCGGAAGCAGGACTTGGGGGGGGGGGAAGGTGTTTTAGGCTGCAGTCCTGTGCAGCTACCTGGGAGTAAGGCCCTTGGAACACAGTGAGACCTACATTTGAGTAAACATGTATAGGATTGCTCCCTTACTTGGGAGTAGGGATTAAAGGATCTGTCAATGTCTGTTCTCTTGGTTCCTTATTTACATCTTACATCTAAACAAATATGCATTGGCTTGTACTGTAAGGTTCCAGCTTCGTGCACACTTACAGTGGAGTAAACCTCACTGAGTACAGTGAGGTTTACATTTGAGTAAACATGTATAGGATTGCACTATGAGGGCACAATCCTATACTTGGGAGCCCCACTGAACTCAATAGAATGTATTATTTATTTCTGAGTAAACATGAATAGGATAGGGCACTTCATACTGCAGTATTCAAATATGGGAAACCTTATCCTGAGTCAGGCCATTGCTCCATCCTTATCTTCTGCTCACTGACTGGCAGTGGCTTTCCATGTTTTCAGATGGGGGTTTTTCCCACTCCATCCTGGAGATTCAACCTGAGACCTTTTGCATGCAAAGCATGTGCTTGTACTACTGAGTTACAGCCTGCCTTAGAGAATAATGCCATCCAATGCTGTGGGACCTCTGAGTAAATGCATAGAATTGGGCTTCCCAAATCACTTGTGAAAATGGCCTTAGAGAACAATGCTGCATTTACTCAGAACTATGTCCCATGCTGTTCAGTGCAGTTTGATCCCAAGTAATTTTGCCTAGGATTGCAGCCATAAACTCCCTTGCAGTTCACATGTACACATTACAGTTTGATGGGCACCCTGTGCATAGACATGGTGTTGTACTCGGTGCCTTTGCCTGGCTTGTACATATGGCAGAAAAAGATGTGAATCCTTCATTTATTTTCTCTATATGCAGCATGTGCTCACTAGTTATGTAATTTGACCCAACCTTAATAGTCCTGAGGTGTGGTCTGAAGGTGCATGAGACATCTTGCTGAAGCTAAGCAGGTACAAGTGCCTGGGAACCACATAAATGCCACCTTGAGTTCTATAGTGGAAGAAAGGTGGTATATAAATGTAAATAAATAAATAAATGTGTTTTGATCAATTTTGGGGAAAAGGTCATTAGAACAGGGCATGAAGGCAATAACTAGGTCCCATTACTGCTCTGAGTCATTGTTCTTCAACCGTGGGTCCCCAGCTGTTGTCAGACTGTAACTCCCATCAACTCCAGCCAGCTTAGCCAATGGCTAAGGATGATGGGGGGTTTAGAACAGTGCAAGTCTAAGGTTGTAGTGTTCTTTTTTCATTCCCCATGTGGTGCTTTGCTTGCCGCTGTGGGCTGTTACTTCATATTAACGGATATCAGTAAATTCTACTGAGAAAGGAAGATTTATCCCTGGAATTTAGTCATAGGACCACTACAGAAGTATTAGCATTTCCCCTGTAGTTATGGAATGCTGCAGAATTCTTAACAGACAGATACTTTGGGGGAAGCCAGGTGCTTTAAAAGAATGGTGTGGATGTGACCTATTTGCAAAAAGGCCCATCAAGGCCTGAAGAAATGTTTCTTAATGGCTAGGATCACATTTTTTTAGAGTAGCCATTAAAAGAAACAATCAGTGGTTGCCCCTTTCATATTTTGACCCATGAGTGGCTCAAATAGCTCTGTTTATTTTATTTCCACATTCATCTATCTCTGAATAGGGTTGCAACAGTACAAACAAAATGCCATTTATCCTTGGGATGGCAAGGAATTTACTATAATCCTGGAGTAAGCAGTAGCAAGCTTTCACAAAAGCTGAGTGTTGTCTGTTTTGTTTCCTTGCAGGAAAATTGACCAATGCCTGAACCAGGTCCCAGTGGTAGGTCTGTTCAGGCTAACTCATTCAGTATGTGGATTTAAAAAAAAAACATTTTATGCCTCTAGTTACATGAAGGGTTACTGTCAGAGCTTGGAAAAGTTACTTTTTTGAACTACAACTCCCATCAGCCTGATCCAGTGGCCTTGCTGGCTGGGGCTGATGGGAGTTGTAGTTCAAAAAAGTAACTTTTCCAAGCTCTGGTTACTGTCCACCCCAAGTGCAGCCAATGGAGGCGCCCAGCGCCGTGACAGACAAACAGGCGGATAGATGAGGATGGGCGGTGAGAGGGAGCTGCGGCCAGCTTTGTTAGAGCCCCAGAGCGCGGGATCAGTACTGGAATATGAGAAAGAATGATGGCGAGGACCTTTCCGGTCCCCTTGAGAGACATCACGCAACAGGGCTGAAACACTGTCTGTGTTTCTTTTCTGGCCATTATTATTATTTGTTTCATGATTATTACTGAAAATAATTTTGTCGTATAGAGGAGGGGGTGTTAAAAAATGATCCGCTCTGGGTGTCAAATACGCTAGGTATGCCACTGTGCTATCCTTCCCCCCACCCCCACCCTACAAAGTGTTTCTCGTCTTTTGCTTTTTATTGAATGCAACTGTTATGTTTTGCTGTGGGTGACAAAATGTTTGTTAATGAATGTTTGGCATTCCAGTTCCCAAGCATTTATTCAGGTATACATGTCAACCCATTATACACCCCAGGAGGAGGAGGTCTAGCGAGCTTTGTCAAAACTGGAGGAATCTTTGCTTTCACTTTTTTTTAAAAAAAGTGTGTCTAGTAGGAGAGCTTAAAATCACTGAAACCATTGTGCCTTAACAGTCTAATTATTTCGGCATTGACAGCACATGGTCAGTTGCTAGCTCTACTGCCTAGAAGACTTACCTTGTGAGAATATGGCCTGGTGCAGACATAATGCTTAGCTATGCTTGTTGCCTTAACCCTCTTTAAGATTTTAAATATATGTAGTTTAGCTTGCTGAGTAAAATCCTGCATCTAGAGCAGGGCTGGGAAACCTGTGGACCTCCAGATATTGTTGGACTAAACTCCTCTCATACCTGACCATTGAGTTAGAGTCTAACAACATCTGGAGGGCTACAGGTTCCCCATCCTTGATCAGGAGGGTGTGTATAGGCAAGGCAGAAGCAAGACTGGCTTTTCACCTAGGAAGCAGAGAAATGGGGATATTGCTTTTAGCCTTTATTTGCTCAGTGTAGATGCAATACTCAACCATGGTTGATGCACTTTTTCAGAAAATTAATTTCTGTGGTTGGTAGGGCACGGGAGGTGGTGAGTTGTTCATCCTCCCCCTGCGTGGGATTTCTGTGACTTTCTGTAGGTGAGGGAGCTGTCAGAGTTCTCAACAGGCAGGAGCAAGCTGCTCTCATGCAGTGAATGTAATGTATAGCTCAGCCCTTACAAGGCACAGTAATATCACTGAAGCTAAAGAGAGCTGGACAGAAGACTATTCGAGTACCATATGGAAGTGTAGGGCTGGCGCAAGTAACTTTCTTAAGGTAGCAGGCTAGCTAGGGGAGTACAGGACAGGCTACATGGTGCACACAGTTGTGTCCACTCGTTATCCTTCAGCATTGGCCATCTGAGGCAACTGACTTATTCTGTCTAATTACAGGACCAGCCCTATTGGGGCTGCACAGAATTGTTTGGGGGAAGGGGTGATAAAACAGGGTTTCTTATAGCTAGTTTCCTCTTTGTTATGAAAGTGCGAATGACAAGCTTTACTGTTATTTATTACATTTATATCTCATATTTTCTCCAAGGGTTTCAGAGTGATGTTGTAATCTCACACTGACCCTGTGAGCTAGGTTAGCCTAAGAGCTAATGATTGCCTGAGGGTAACCTAACATAGGTGAAGAGTGGTGATTCAAGTGTTTAAACCCCACACTCATGATTGTATCTGCATCAAAACACAAGGAGAAATGCAGTTGAAGAAAACATACCTGACCCTTACATATGTGCCGATGCCATAGCATCCCATACAAAAGACAGGGTTGGCTCCCACATGCTCAACAGCTCAGAAAGAGTTGTCTCTCCACTTTCTTTGTAGCTCAAAATAGTAAAATTGAAATGAAGGACTAACGGTAAATGTAGAACATGGGTAGGGAAACCCTTTTTAGCTCCAACGGCTGCATTTCCTCATGGGGAATCTTCAGGGTGGGGGTGTCACATGCCAGTGGTGGGCAGGGTAAGGGGCAAGAGTGGATAGAGCAATGAATGCAACAGCTTTATGCAGTAGGTGCCCTAGCTCCCACAAGTAGAATCAGAGTCGGTTATTGCTGTTGGCTTTAATCCATAGCTTAGCACAGGACTGGAACATAAATCAGGGTATGGACCACCCAGCATTCAGGTCACAGCAAACCACTACCAGGCACTGCTGCACAAGTGAAGATGTTGTCACAACATTTGACCCACCCCCTGAATCCCTCATATGAAGAACAGGGAAGGCATGACTACTTGCTCAGGATTAGTTTCTTGGCCTGGGATTGGGCAAGCAAGTGGGCACTCCTACAAGTACCCTGGTTTACAGGTGCAGTTTGTTCATGCCTGTGCAACCTCTGGTGCCTCTGTGTGTCTCTCTCCTATGTCAGAGTTGGGTCAGCCACAGGAGACTGGCTGTGGGGAGGCACAACCACAGGAGGTGGGACAGGGAACAGGACTGGTGGCTCAACCCCTTCATCCATATCGTCCAAACCCCCAGGGGAGGGGCTGTCAACAGACAGATCACTTGGCCCTTTTCTAAATTTTGCAATGCAGGTCTCTAGCCAAGTAACATGTACAAAATGCACATACTAAGATAAGTAGTGTGCATAAAAATGTATATATTAGTGAAAATTGCTTTTAAAAACATGTATACTGTATTAGAGAAAATTGCATATAGAAATATGTATATTGGGATAAACTTGCCCCAAAATACTAATGAATTTTCATGAGGGTATTTCTGTAAATATGCAGAACTGAACTTAAGATTAGAAAAATGAGAAACCAAAACTGACATTCACCCATCCTTAGTGAGATGTATTTTATTGCTATTTCTATTTAAATTAGAATAATTATTTCTAAAATTGCATATCAATTAGCATGTACAATTTGTACGCAGATCTGTGCCTTCTATTATCCTCTCTTTTGCTGATAAAAAGTGGCTACCCTACATAGGCTTCAACTTGCTAATACAAGGTCTAGTCTTCAAATTCATGTTTTTTATCTGTCTATCTGCATGACTGGGCCCTTGGGCATCAGCCTGCCCCGGGGCACGTGGCTCCTGCCTGTTCTACCTACCTTTCTCCTGTCTTTTGCTGCTGTGCATGCTGCACACACAGGGCTGCCATCAACCAGGATGGCGGCTGATGCCCCTGGCGTTATTTTGGTTGATGGTACACATGTGCGTACATACCTGCCATCAACCAAGATGGCGGTAGGGGCATCAGTCCCTTAAAGAAGCCTCCACTACCATCTTTGTTATTTGTTATTATTTGTTGTTATTTGAACAGCATCCACTTAATGCCACATTGCAAAACTGTGTTGTTGGAGCCTTTCCTTACTCCAAGTTTCTGTTGCGCTGCAGCCAACTCAGAAGGGACAGGAAGGGGGGAGGCATGAGTTTCAGGCACCTCCGCAGCCAGAAGAAGCAGAGTTGGGGATTGTTGTGTCTGAGCAGGATCTTGCGGGAGGGGGGCAGCCTGCTCTCCAGCCAGTTCCCACGAGTAACGCCCTTTCCAAGGAGCCGAGCGCACCGCCCCCAGTTGATGCAGAGGACTTGTGGGGGGAAGCTTCAGAGTCAGTGCCAGCTCCTCCTTTACCAAGCAGTTCCCAGGAGGATTCCAGTGTGGCACCGCCCCCTGACCTCGAGCCCGTTGCTCGGGAGCAGGTGTCTTCATATGAGCTGTTGGATGCGCGTCCCCTGTCTCCTCGTTCCTGTCACCGCGAGAAACGGACAGGGCAAAGACAGGAATTACGAAGGAGTCAGAGATTACATTCGAAAA
This sequence comes from Rhineura floridana, assembly GCF_030035675.1. Classification (NCBI taxonomy): domain Eukaryota; kingdom Metazoa; phylum Chordata; class Lepidosauria; order Squamata; family Rhineuridae; genus Rhineura; species Rhineura floridana. The sequence continues at coordinate 137,955,905 of NC_084480.1, forward strand.
CATTTCCTATATAAGCCTGCCGCTCCCAGTGGGGGGTTGTTGAGTCAACTTCCTTCACACGCTGCAGAGCATGTCTAGAGTATAGTTAGGGACTCTAGTGAGTTAGCGTAGGGTTTCCTATGAAGCGCAATGCCTTTGATGTATCCATTACTCTAATAAAACAAGATTTACTTGCACACACACTCCAGCCTCATTCTTTCGGCTCTGGATGGGACAGTTTCAGAAGTAGCATGCTCTGTAGTATTTGAATTAGGGGGAGAGCTACCGTTCAGCAAAATTACTGTTACACTGGACACAGCAATCCATGATCACATCATTCTCTGGACTGTGCCCCTAGACCTGTTTGTACCTGCAAATCTTGGTTAATAAAAGCAATGTAGCTGTAAAGAAATGAATTGTGATTCATATTCAACGTATTCTTACAGGTGAAAACCTATCAGCTTAAAGTGAGCTGTGTATCATCAGAGTGCTCAGAAGATTTGGTTTGTAATTTGTGCATGGTTTTTGGCATATTTGGTGTTGCCGATAGCCCGGGCAGCAATTTTGATGACAATATTGTCAAATCAACACTGGGGGGGGAAAAGTTGTGACTGGAATCAGCAAATGATGCACAACTAAGCTAATCGCTGTTAATGTGTGTTTTTGTATGTGATGTACAACGATGATTCATATCTGCATTATATGTATTCATGGCATTTAAAAAAAAAAGAATACACCAATTACATTACTGATCAGAAAAAAATAATGCTGTGTTATTGGTTAATTATACTGTTAATGCTTGGCAGAAAGAATCCAAATGTAATTTTAATGTTATAGTTTAGGAGAAATTGTGATAATTGTATATAAAGGGGTATTCTTTGGTATATTAAAAGTTTTTATGGTCATTTTATTTTGTTATCCATAATTAAAAACAAAATCATCAGAAAGAAGAAAGAAGGGGGAAAACTGCTAGTAAGCCATCCACATGCATTTAAGTTGGCAGATGGTATCATTATAGTAATGAAGTCTTGAGGGCATTTCTTAGCACATGCCTCATGTTCAGGTTGGCTCTGCGTATGCTGCTAGGATTCTGCACTCAGAAAAGAACAATTAAGAGTCTTATGCCATCTTAACATTTTACTTGGATTCTGGCTATGTGACACAACTATATCTCTTGCATTGCTTGGACGTTTGGCCTCACTTTGTAAGATACTTCTCAATCCTTAGTTTGCAGACTTCTTCACATTCCTGCCTCATTTTTTGTCCTTTGGTCCTGACTTTGCTCTTTTGTCCCAAGTATTGGCTTTGTCCCTTGTCTCTAATCCCCTGGTGCAACTCCTGGCTCCTAGCTCATCTCATAGTGCAGCCTAAGGCTCAGCCCTGGCAATGTGCAATCCAGCTCTCACTGAAGTTAATGCAACGGGTTTATATGAAGTTGTGTAAAACAATTGCTAACCTACACTTTCCAGGGCATTTTCATGTCAATTTCCTTCTTGCTGAAAGTCTGATTTGGAGGTGGGGGAGCAGGCTTGTTGTGCAAGAGTGCCAAACCCACTTTATTGCACAAACTGAATTTTTCAGGGTGTAATTGAATCCCACCCCAAAACAGCAACAGTCTGGAAACACCTCCTCTGTGTTTGTCATTGTCTTTAGATCACGTTGCCCATTCCATTCAAGTACTGCCCATTTCATTATGTGAAACAAGTAATGACACTATTTGTTCAGTAACTGGACAAAATTTCAATCCATTTCATGAAAAGGAAACCACTCCTCTCCACTTAATGCAGCTCTTAGAAACTGTAGCAAGTGAATGGCATGTTTCCACATCCATTGGGCCTGGAAACAAACTGGCAACCAATGCAGCTGTTTTAAAACGGGTTATATGAGATCTAAAGGGAACCTTAGCCAGTAATCTAGCCACTGCATTTTGGACCAGTTGAAGTTTCCAAGTTGTCTTTAAGGGCAGCCGCATGTGGAGCACATTGCAATAATCCAATCTGGAAGTTCCTAGAGCATAAAGTACCGTAGCCAAGTTCTCTGTTCAAAAGGGGCCGTGGCTGACAAACCAACTGGAGCTAGAATTAGGCAGTACTAGCCACCAAGGCCACCTGGGCCATGAAATGACAATGTTGGATCCAGGAGTACCCCCAAGCTACAAACCTTCTTCCAGGGGAGTGCAACCCCACCCAGAAAGTCTCCTAGACTTGAAAACTTGGAACACATAACATCTCTGTCTTCTCAGGATTCAGTTTCAGTCTGTTGGCCCACATCCAGATCAGAACTACCTCTAAAAACCTGTCTAGAACTGCAGCAGCCTCTCCTGATTCAGGTGGAATAAAGAGACAGAGATGGGTGTCATCCACATATTGGTAACACTTCAGAACTCCTGATGACAGCTCTCAGCAGCTCTCAGCAGCTTCATACAGAATGGAACCTTGCGGGACACCACAGGAAAGCTCCCATGATGTTGAGCAGTAGCTTCCCATAACTACTTTCTGTAAATGTCCCTAGAGGTTGGAGAAGAACCAGTGAAGTACAGTGCCCCCAACCTCTACCTCCTGAGCCATTCCAGAAGGATATAATGGTTAATAGTATCAAAAGCCTTCAAGAGATCCAGAAGAACAAGCAGGGTTGCACTCCCCCATCTCTTTCCCAACAAATGTCATCAACTAGGGCAACCAAGGCAGTTTCAGTGCCATGAGTGGGGCTAAAGCTGAAATGGATCCATATATTTAGTCTCCCCCAAGGATACCTGAAGCTGGACCACCACCACCTCCTCGAGCACCTTACCTAAAAAGGACATATTTGCTACTGGGCGATAGTTGTTTAACACTTCTGGATTCAAGGAGGTCTTCTGCCTTCTAAATGCATGTTTATGACTTATGGTGCAATCTTAAGCATGTTTACTGGGAAGGAAGTCCGCTATATCTCATGGGGCCCATTCCCAAATAGATGTGCATAGGATTGGAGCCTAAACTAAAAGATTTTATCTTCTTTGTAATGAATCCATATGTTGTTCAAGTGCTACAGTATTCTTCATTGTTTTTACTACAACAGACTAGCAGAGGTGCCTATCTAGAATTTGTCAGAAAAGCTGCAGAATGTGGTACTGGCTTACCACATGTAGGCCGCAATGCTCTATTGTGAAAATCTCAGCTATATTTTCCTGTTATTTTAAGCATGTTGCCAAGATATGTTTGGCAGTGACTTGTGAAATCTCAGAAGGAATAAGAGATGTTGAATAAGATCTCTAGTGGTCAGCAGAGCAGAACTTTAGTATCATGTTTAGTTGCTTACTGTTCTCTAGAGACTTAGCAGAAACTGAACATACTATGAAAAATAGTGAAATAGTAAAACACAAAAACTGAATAAGAGGAACTATGCACATTGGCCTTATTTGCATAATTTCTACAAGTCACAGAATTTGGTTAGAGAATTTGCATTAACCTGGGACTGTTGTGTGTGTTTTTACTGCAAAGTGTACACAATAGAGCATTGAGGTCTACATTTGGTGGCGAAACGTTTATGCATTTAAGCATGCAAATAGCAGAACATCACCCAAACGGTCATAAGTACTAGAACTAAAAGAGAAGATAATAAAGCTGTACAAGTTTACCTTACATACATAGGAAGACACTAAAGTGACAAAAATGTATTTAGAAGCTTTTGTGCATCAAATGTTAAGGGGGAGGAACAAGCACTCCTCCCCTCCCCTCACCCCACAATCCCTTCTCAGAATTTGTAATTATTTGCTTTTTTCTACTGTGTAATACATCAGAAATGTGTGTGGCTCCTTTAAATTCCACCCAGTTCTTATACATGCATTCAACATCTGAGTCCCTGCAATGCATACCAACACTTTCAGAAGAATGATTGCCTATGATGTGAGATGGTACCTTTTCTGTTGCAACATCTAGGTTACACAGCTCTCTCCCTAGTGAGGTTTGGTTGGCTCACCCTCTTTTAAGCTTCAAGTGGGTTGGTAGTAGTAGTAGTAGTAGTAGTAGTATACTTTATTGCAAAGCCGAAGGCCATCGCATAACCAACACACAATCCTTTTTAGAAGGATAAACGCCAATAATACATATAAAACTAAAATTCCAATACGATCGATTTAAAATTAGCAAGACAATAAAACTTAATGGCCGGGGACCACACTTGGAATCATTTAAATGCTAAAAGGCCTGGTCTGTGCGAGGATAAAATAACTACCTGGAGTCCCCTCAATGATCAATCCTGAATATATTTTGCACAGATTTTTTGGGCTGCCAGAGCGAAAAGGGACACCCTATGCGTTATAGAGGCGTCCATGTCTGACATCAGATAGTGTATTTGTGGGTTGGTAAGAACTTTTATTTTGCTGAGCTCTTAATGTGGATTAAATTTCCATTATCTGTTGAATTGTTTTATCCTGGTATCAGTTTTATTTTGTGAAACTGATTTTTAGTCATTTGCACTTCTTTTTTTACTGAATTTTAAATATTTTATTAACTTTTTTGAAAGGCACTATGAGTTTATTTTATAAAGAAAAGCAGACTATATTTTTAAAATAAATACAGTAGTAGTAGTAGTAGTAGTAGTAGTAGTAGTAGTAGTAGTAGTAGTAGTTAGGGTTGCCAGGTTAGGGCCTGAGACTGATCCTGTATCTTTAGAAGAGAAAGTCAGCCAAGCACAGGTGTTTTTGCAACACTGTAATAGGAAAAACCACAAGGTGGAATTCTCCCTTCCCCCTGCACACCTTTTAAAGATACAGAAGACCTCTTGGAGGCCGGGCCTGGTTTTCAAATCCATCAATCACTCAAGTGGAAGTGGGTAGCTCTAATAACATCTTAATCATCCAAATTACATGGCCCCAAGGGACAAAAATATATTTAATTAATGCGTATTACCCTCCATTGAACTCCAAATATCCTGACTCTTCCTTCTGGACTGACTTAGACCTGGGTTTCTCCTCCTTGTATCAGACAACTTCAGATCCGTCAATTCTCTTGGCTGGAGATCTGAACGCAAGAGTAGGATCAAATAACTTTAAAATCGGTTGAAAACTTGGCCTTGATGTGAAAGATTTGTCCTCATTTTCAGTGAGATCTTTAAGAGACCCAGCAATCAATGCAGCGGGGCTGTCTTTATTTGCTCTTATTTTCAAGGTTCAGTTGTTTATCTGTAATGGATCAGCCACTGATGTGTCGTCGGACTCATACACATATATCGGTCCTAGGGGTAAGAGTGTAATTGATTTCATGATTCTCTCCCAACCTCTTGTCCCTACTTTTGTTTCTTTTAAGGTTTTAGCAATGGTGGAGAGTGATCATATGCCTATCCAATCTAACCTTGTAGTACCACACGCCTCCCTCCCTCCGGTAGTCCCCTCCCCAGACACTTTATGTTCTCAAGGGGAGAGAAGGATCCGATGGAATGCGGGCCTCCATGAAGGCATAAACCAACATTTTATAAACCATGAAGGCATAAACCACTGCCTGCAAGGGAAGAGGACCATCACCGCCCAGGGAGGGAGAGCCATCTGCCCGCTTTGCTGCTGCTGCTGCTGCTGCTTGGCCAACATCTCTGCTCTCTCCTTCTTGGGCTCCTGCTCTGCACGTGGGCACCTTGCAGGACCAGGCCCCAGCTGTCTGGATCTCTGTTGCGGTCATTGGCCTGGATAGGGTTGCTGTCGCTCGGGAGAGGACGCTAATACCATCACTGTGCTGCTGCTATCATCTGCTGCTGCCATCTGCTGCCTGCTTCTATCAGCTGCTGCGGTCGATTGCTGTGTGCTATTGTCACCTGCTATTGTCATCTGTCGCTTGCCTAGAACCGTTGTGGACGCTGTTGCTGCGGTTGCTATTGCCTTGACCTGAGTGTGGACGTTGCCATCACTACTGGCACTTTATTATTTTAATGTTGTTGTGTTGTATGAGTGAGGATTGTGTGTGTGTATGTCGTGTGTGTGTGTGAATTTAGTGTGTATTGGTGTGAATGTGCATTGTGTGAGTGTCTGTGACTTGGTGTGTGTGTATATGTGAGTTTTATTTGTTTTAATATGTGCCTGGGAGAGAGTATTATACATCGACCGGGGAGGCTTTCGGGGGCCCCAATTAGCGTAGTGACGGGTAATGGGAGGTATGGCATTGTGAGGAGAACGTGCCAGATAAGGGGAACTCGTCCCAGACAAGTAGTGTCTGTGACTTGTTCCGGTTCTCCTCACATCCCCAGGACTGATGGTTGTTCTATCAGTCATCCTTCAGATCTCCATGTGCTGTTGTTAAATGCCAGGTCGGTTCACCATAAGATCTCCCTTGTCCATGATTTAATTGTGGATGAGGCTGCCGACCTGGCGTGTATAACTGAGACCTGGGTGGGCGATCAGGGAGGCGTTGCTCTTTCCCAGCTCTGCCCACCTGGGCATGCGGTTCAGCATCATGGTAGAACTGAAGGACGGGGAGGTGGGGTTGCTGTGGTCTATAGGAGTTCTTTCTCACTCACCAAGCACCCTGTCCAGGTGACGACTGGTTTAGAGTGTCTCCACCTTGTGTTGGGCCAGAGAGACAGACTGGGAATTTTGTTGGTGTACCGCCCGCCCTGCTGCCCAACAAATTCCCTAACTGAGCTGACAGAGGTAGTCTCGGAGGTACTGTTGCAGTCCCCTAGACTTTTGGTACTCGGGGACTTCAACGTCCATGCCGAGACTGCTTTATCTGGGGCGGCTCAGGACTTCATGGCCTCCATGACAACCATGGGGCTGTCTCAGGTTGTTACCGGCCCAACGCATGTGTCGGGACATACTCTTGATTTGATCTTCACCACTGGGCATGGAGATGGTGATCTGGTGGTTGGGGATTTGTCATCTACCCCATTGTCATGGACAGATCACCACTTGCTGAAGTTTAGGCTCACAGCGACCCTTTCCCTCTGCAAGGGTGGGGGACCTATTAAATTGGTCCACCCCCGGAGACTAATGGATCCTGAGGGTTTCCAAAGGGCTCTGGGGGATTTTCCGACTGAGAAGTCTGGCGCTCCTGTCGAAGCCCTGGTTGGATTGTGGAATACGGAGCTGACCCCGGCGGTTGACACGATCGCTCCCATGCGCCCCCTCCTATGTAGAGCTCATACAGCTCCATGGTATACCGTGGAGCTGAGAGTGATGAAGCAAGAGAGGAGGAGGCTTGAGTGCAGATGGAGGCGAACTCCTGACGAATGCAATTATGCTTTGGTAAGTGCTTCTTCTAAGCGGTATATAGTAGCGGTGAGGGCAGCAAAAAAGAGATATTTTGCTGCCACAATTAAGGCATCTCTCTCCCGCCCGGCGGAGCTCTTTAAAATTGTACGAGGGCTTTTACATTCTGGCCCTCGGGATATTATGGATTCATCTGTAGCCCACTGTGATGAGTTCGCGAGGCACTTCCAGGATAAGATCGCATGCATTCGCCGGGACTTAGACTCCAATGTTATGACAGTGAGTTCCAACGAAGCATCCAGAACGCGGTCTTGTCCTTATTTATTGGATGAGTTTCAGTCTGTACAGCTTGAGGATGTTGACAAGATCCTTGGACTGGTGCGGGCGACCACATCTGTTCTGGACCCTTGCCCCTCTTGGCTGTTGAAAGCTGGCAGGACCGGAACTGCCGGCTGGGCCAAGGAGATAATAAACGCCTCTTTGAGAGAGGGAGTGGTCCCTGACTGCCTAAAAGAGGCGGTAGTGAGACCACTCCTGAAGAAATCCTCTTTGGACCCAGATAACCTGAACAACTATAGACCTGTGGCGAATGTTCCGTTCTTGGGCAAGGTACTGGAACGGGTGGTTGCCGGCCAGCTCCAGGGGCTCTTGGATGACACTGATTATCTTGATCCATTTCAATCCGGTTTTAGGCCCGGTTTTGGCACCGAAACAGCCTTGGTCGCCCTGTACGATGACCTTTGTCGGGAGAGGGACAGGGGGAGTGTGACTCTGTTGATTCTCCTTGATCTCTCAGCTGCTTTTGATACCATCGACCATGGTATCCTTCTGGGAAGACTCACGGAGTTGGGAGTTGGGGGTACTGCTTGGCAGTGGCTCTGCTCCTACTTGGTGGGTCGCCACCAGAAGGTAGTGCTTGGGGAACATTGCTCGATACCCTGGACTCTCCATTGTGGAGTCCCGCAGGGATCGGTACTGTCCCCCATGCTTTTCAACATCTACATGAAGCCGCTGGGTGCGGTCATCAGGAGTTTTGGGCTGCATTGTCATCAGTACGCTGATGACACGCAGCTCTATTTCTCCTTTTCATCCTCCTCAGGTGAGGCTGTTAACGTGCTAAACCGTTGCCTGACCGCGATAATGGACTGGATGGGAGCTAACAGACTGAACCTCAATCCAGACAAGACTGAGACGCTGTTGGTGAGTGCCTTCTCTGCTCAGATGGTGGATGTTCATCCTGTTCTTGATGGGGTTACACTCCCCTTGAAGGAACAGGTTCGTAGCTTGGGAGTTCTTTTCGATCCTTCCCTGTTTCTTGAGGCCCAGGTGGCCTCGGTGGCACGGAATGCTTTTTACCATCTTCGATTGGTAGCCCAGCTATGTCCCTATCTGGACAGTGACGACCTCGCCTCAGTTGTTCATGCTCTGGTAACTTCTAGATTGGACTACTGCAACGCGCTCTACGTGGGGCTGCCCTTGAAGACTGTTCGGAAACTACAGCTAGTCCAGAATGCAGCGGCCAGATTGTTGACGCGGACCAGAAGGTCCGCTCATATAACACCTGTTCTGGCCCGTCTGCACTGGCTTCCTATTTGTTTCCGGGCTAGATTCAAAGTGCTGGTTTTGACCTATAAAGCCCTACACGGCATGGGACCGCAATACCTGGTGGAACGCCTCTCCCAATATGAACCTACCTGTACACTACGCTCAACATCTAAGGCCCTCCTCCGAGTACCATCCCATCGAGAGGCTCGGAGGGTGATGACTAGAACCAGGGCCTTTTCAGTAGTGGCCCCCGAACTGTGGAACAGTCTCTTTGATGAGGTGCGCCTGGCGCCGATGCTACTATCTTTTCGGCGCCAGGTGAAAACCTTTTTATACTCCCAGGCATTTTAAAGTGTATTTTAAACAGCATTTCCATATTTTGGATGTTGTTTGGTTCATTATTGTTTTTTTATTATTATTATTATTATTTATTGTATTTATTGTATTTATATATTGTGCTTGTTTTTATCTTTTTGTACACCGCCCAGAGAGCCTTCGGGCTTAGGGCGGTATATAAATTAAACTAAATAAATAAATAAATAAATTTAAATTCCCCCAGGCTACTAATGTTGAGAGACCAGCTTTTGGATTTGGCCGACCCTTTAGAATGTTATAGTGCAATCATAACAGACATTAGGCCTTTATTGATCTCCTCACACCCTCCCAGACAGTCAAAAAATGGCTGGTTTGACAAGCAGTGTGCAATTTACAAGCGTTCATTGTTAAGAGCCATAAACAATTTAAGGAGGGAAGATATGTTACAAAATTTTAATACTTATATCCACCTTCGCAGAAATTATAAAAAACTTTTGCGCTCCAAAAAAGTAAAGTTTATTCAGCAACAGTAGAGGGAGCTTGGTCTTACCTCTTTGGAAAGAAACCCAGCAAGATTTTGGGAGCTAATATCAAAAGGGACAAGGGGGCATAATACTTTACTGGATAACCAAATTACCTCGGAGCAATGGTGTGCATATTTCTCTGCTTTATTTGCCCCTCCAAATACCTCCTCTTTATATGCTGATATTCCTCTGGCTATAAACTTCCCCCCCTTTCATCAATGTATGGAGTGGGACCCAGTTATGCCCCAGGAAATAGACACGTTGAGCAATTCTCTCCCTCTTAAAAGGGCCCCCGGTGAGGATATGCTTCCGGCAGAATTGTTTAAATCTAATCCGGAATGGTGGTCACCAATTCTTGCCAAAAATTTTACATACATTAACCAACATGGAAAGGTCCCCTTGGGCTGGGACACAAGTATAGTTGTCCCAATTCATAAAAAGGGCTCCAAAGCTAATCCAAATTTTTTTAGACCAATTAGCCTTCTGGATGTAGTGGCCAAAATATATGCTAAATATTTGCTGGGTAAATTAGAAAAATGGGCTGACGAGAACCTGATCCTCGCCGAAGAACAGGCGGGTTTTTTTAGAGGAAAATCTACTATCGACCATAGTTTTACGCTCCTTCATTTAATTCAGAAATATGCGCAAAGGGGTAGCAAGGAGTTATTTGTTACTTTCGTAGATTTTACTACTACATTTGACCTTATAGATCGTGGGCGATTGTGGTTCAAATTAGGGATGACTAATATTGACAGAAGGTTACTCTTTCTGATACAACTGCTCCATTCGAACACCTCCCTCAGAGTCAGACTAGGAGCAAACGGTCTGCTATCTGAAACCATCCCTGTCCAGAGAGGGGTTCGTCAAGGCTGTCTTCTTGCCCCTTTTCTTTTTAATTTTTATATAAATAATATTGTTCATGAACTGAAAGGCCTTGAATACTTTCCCGTCACAATTTTAGATACTAAACTTTCAGTTCTTTTATATGCAGACAATTTAGCTTTGATTTCAATTTCGCAAGTAGGGATGAGAAGGCTGTTAAGAGCTCTGGACAATTTTTCCACCAAAGAACATCTAGTAATTAATCATGACAAAACAGTAGTGGTGGTATTCGGAAGAAAAAGGAAAACCCATGTCTGGAAACTAAATAACATACCGATAAATCAACATTATAGTGTTAAATACTTGGGGCTGAGTTATCAGGCAAATTTTTCTTGGAAATCACAATTTGATGCTGTTAAACTGAAGGCCTCCCTCTCCACTCATTCCCTTGTACGCTTTTATAATACCAAAGGGGGAGGTCTGGTCTTTCCAACTGTCGAGGTCTTTAGGAGAAATATAGTCCCTCATCTTCTTTATGGAGCTGAGATTTGGGGACACGCTAACTTTTCTTCTTTAGAGTCAGTCCAGAATTCCTTTTTAAGATCCATGCTGGCTGTCCCTCAAGGCACTCCAGCAGCTCAACTGCGGATAGAAACTGGACTCCACACATTGGAATCTGCAGTTCACGTGGCCCTTGCCCTTTATTGGCTCAAGTTGGCCTGCATGCCCAACTGCTGACTCTCCAAGAAATGTTTAGTCGAACAGATACAAAACCCATCCACATTTACGTGGTTTAAACGGACCAAGACAATACTTTCTGTCTATGGAATAAGCATTGATTCTTTCCCCTCAAATACATCAAAGAGAGCGAAGCATCTCTTAAGGGAAAGAATCTACCTTTATTCCAGAAGATGGGATTTGTATTCTATAAATCATTCGAACTTCTCCCCGTGGTACTCATTGTTTAAAACAAGTTCCAGTATGGAACAATATTTCACCTTTTTAACTTCCGTCTCCTTCAGAAAATCGTTTACATCATTGCGCTTTCAAACTATGTGCACGGCCCTTCTCGAAGGGAGATATGCAAAAGTTCCTATTGACCAACGAGTCTGTCCCTGTCTCTCTGGGGCCATAGAAGATGTTGCACATTACCTCCTTAATTGCACCCTGTATAATGCTCCAAGACTCAATTTTCTCTCTTCTATTCTTATATCACTGTCAAACAGATCTACCCTGGAGCAAATTTGTATACTTCTTGCCGGGGTTGATATTTATCTAACCACTCAAGTAGCGAAATTTGCCCTGGCGGCAGGCAAAATCAGAGCTAGATTGCATAAAAATCCATCTTAAATTTTACCTATGTAGTTTTTAAATAATTTAATATTTATGGTTCTAATTTCTAGTTTGTTTTAACTCCGTTTGTCCAGTCTAATGTTATATATTAAGTACATCACTATTTTTGATATTGAATTTCGTTTATACGTAATTTTTTTTTTAATGTATATTGTGACGGCCAATGGCTATGAACAATAAAAGTACTACTCCTCGCAGTGTTTGGACTTCCATAATTTAAAAAAAGGTGTTCTAAATCAAAGCAAATTATTAAGGCTAATCACAATTGCATGCTTGAGAACTAAAGAGGATATTGTCTGGGGGGAACAAGCAGTAACACACAGTTCAGAAAACTACAAGGAAATTAGAAAGGATCTGCAGAATCGTGAGTTTTAAAATTCCTCAATTTCCCTTCCTAGATATAAAGACCTAATACAGAATTAATAATAGTATATCCTGCCTTTCATTTCATATGTAAACTCAGCAACATACAATTGAGACATGATTGTCATATAACCAGTTCATACATTTTTGCAAAAAACTGAACTGTGCTTCTTTCCAACACTAAAGCATGTTTTACTCTCAGCTTGAATGATAAGTGAAAATATTTTAAGAACTAGCCTGACACACTCCATTAATTTGGAGGTGGTTTTTTTAGGCCTGGTGAGCAATGTCCATGTCAACACAGCAACAGCAGGATAAGATTGGAATGTATTAGATTTTGGCATTGTCAAAGGTTATACAAATGAATATCAATAATTTAGAAACAGAGTTTATTTTTTATTGAATATGGCATAATTCTTCATGTAGAATTATTGTGATTTTAGCTTCAAGGATCTCAAAATAGAGAAAGGCAGACAATTTTATAGCATTCTGTTCCTAATGAGGATTATACAAAGTTTTCCCATCCTGTCTTTGCTGAGTTGCATCTCACATTTCTGCTAATGATATATTTACGACGACACTACAAGTGAATCTAAATTTCCACTAAACCAATTTAAATCTCAAGGCTGTTCCTAAGGAATTCTTTCACAGGGTCAAAGTAAGACCTGTGTAGTCTTGACATGGCTTGACATGTACTAGATCACATGATTTGCATGTGGGAAAACTTTGGTTCGTTTCTGGGCATTTTCAATTAAACACAAACAAAGGATCTCAAGAAACAAGGGTGACAAGAGCTGTAGCCAGTTAAAACTAGATGGAATAGTTTTATTTGAGGTAGACAACCAGCGGTCTGACTAAATTTGTCAACTTCACATTTTTAGCTAAACACATGGCTGGCATGTTGATAGATGGTAGTCAAATGTTAACATCAGATGTGGAAAATCACAGTTAGTTGCATTCTCTAACAAGGAAGAAATAGTTAGGGCTATTTGTGTGACTGTGATTAAAACTTGCATTTTGATGCCAAACCAACAAGTGGTTCTGATTCTATAACCAGTGTTAAATAATATACATGGTAGATACTGCCATTTGGCAGGTTTCTTTCCTTCCCTAAATGTTTATATGGGAGTCTGTTAAGTTTCTAATGTAACTCTGGTAACAAAGTGACAAATTAGCCTTGACACAGACATCAGGACAATTACCACAGAAGTGTATAGTGAGAGAAAGGAAAACTGCAATGTAAATGATTCGATTTCCTGGCTTCTGAAAGATTTTGTTAGGTTGAAGCCAATCTATTTTTGCTGAATTGTGTGTATTCCCAAAGCTTGCCAGATGCTGGAATGAACAAGCAAGCAAGAGGCAGGTCCCTGGGGAAAAAAAGCTCTGAATACAGAATGGAGGAATGTGCCAACTGCAAATAGGAAAGGAAAAAAGGAGTTGCTGCATCAGTGACAGGGCATGTGTGTATATGGCAAGTGTGCATGTGCTTGAAAGAGATGTCGACCAAGAACAATGAGCAAATAAACATGTTTTCTTACATTTAGAAAGTTAGTAAAATTCTTAAATCATATTTACAGTTGAATGTGAAAACAGGGATGCTGCAAAACTCTGTCTCTACAACACTGTATAAGATGAGACAGTAGGGTTTTTTAAATGATGCATTGGCTTTTCAATTAATTAATGAGGGATGTGGTAACCCCTCTCTGCCCACTTGGGGTTTGGCTCTGGGCCATCTTTGCTGATCCCATTTCTAATACCTACTGCTGGTCCTCTCCTAAAATGGGCAGAGCAACCCAAATGCTGAAGACCTGGAGGAGGAAGAGCCAGTGGAAAGCTCTGCAGGGTCCTCCTCGTGCTCAGGAGCCATTGACCCAGCTGAACACCACCTCTGTTCACACAGAGCCATGCACACAAGCCAGCCGGGAAGCACTGGCTCCCATGAATCAGCCTCCTGGGTAGTAGTGTTCCCTGTAAAGTTCCATTACAATTTGTTACTCTGCCGGCCTTTTGGCTGGCAGAGTTTCTGGATGAAGCAAGACCCGGGGAGGGCTCTGAATGTGAGGAGGATCTTGCATAAATCCCCCCATGGCTCTTCCCCCACCATGCCCTTGGAATGCCCCATTTGGGGGGCTTCCACTGGCTTCTGCCGGCCCTCTGTCTGCCGGGCTGGCCATCCCCAGTGGATGCCCAAAGGTGCCAGCAGGCTCCTGGGGGCACTGGGGGTCTGCCATGGTGGAGGGCTGCTGCTGGCACTGCTGGGAATCTGTGGCATTCAACTCACCCCAGCTCAGCGGAAAGGTGATTTGGATTGTGACCTAAGATAGGACAGAGAAGAGCACTTTCTCAACCACCCTGGTCCCAATCTGTTTCCTTGCTTGGAAACAGACATGCAAAGCAGTCTTAGCTTTAAACAAACACCTTGGGGTTACCTGGGTGATCTGCATTTGTGGTACTATGAGGGGGCTGAAGATAGTGGGGACACTGGCAAAGGAGAATGAGGTACAGTTATAAATATAGGAAACTGCCTTACACTAAGTCCTTCCTCTTTCAACAAGGCATTTAAGTGGATACCTGATCCCAGGTATGGAAATTGTTTTTAAGATGTTTTGATTTTAAGATGCTTTATCATTTGTTTACTGCCCTGGGCTCCCTTTGGGATTAATGTCAGACCGTAGATCCATCTAGTATTGTATTGTGTACACTGATTGATAGTGGTGGTTCTGGACTGTTCTTTCCCAGCCTGCCCTGAAAATGTCAGAGATTGAACTTGAGACCTTTTGCATGCAAAGCGCATGCTCTACCACTAAGCTAACTTGCAGCTCTTCCCCAATATTGCTGCTTGACTGAGAATAATTGCCGCTCTGCTGAGGCAAGGGAATGGCAAATTGCATAGATGCATAGTGTGCTTCTATCCAATACCCTCCCTTGTGATAGTTTGTGGTATATTCAGGGCTGGCGCCACACAAGCATGCATGCACACACGTCCCACCTACCTACCTTTCCTGCCATCAATCAAAGTGGGAGAGTGGTGCTCCCTTTCCATGATCCATGGTAGGGTAGCTGTACTCTCCTACCCTTTCAAAGGGCCCCTCAGGGGGCCCCGGCCAAGGCCTGACCTGGCTGCCCTTTGGCACTGACCCTGGATATATTCTCTCACTATCAGTAGGGAACTTGTAACAGAGCTAGCCTTTAAATATGTTGGAGAGGTTTTCAAAAACCACCATATCAGAATCCTTTTTTTATTATTTTGAAATAAAAAATATGAAATAGGACTACTAGAACTTACTGTTTGATAATATCCAAATCTGAATATTATTATTTATATGATTTATATGATTTCTTACCTGCCCTTCACCCTAAATTCCTTGGGCAGGTTACAACAATTTAAAATTCAATATTTAAAAACAGTTGAAAATTACAATCACAAGAACAGGGTGGGCTTTGAAAACATCTCTCAGATGTCAAAGGCCAGGGCAATGAGGTGTATTTTCAGCATATGACAGAAACTATATAATGATGGTGCCAGATCCAGTGCAGAACGTGCACAGGTACAAAGACCCAGAGAACATAATACTCCATTAAAAATGGGAAAGATTAATCATGCTGCAAGAATAAGTAACCATTCAAAATATAAAAAATGCAAAAGAATAACTTGAATCATAATCTACTTCATCATTAATTGGTATTTTATTAATGAAGTAAAAGATGGTCTCCTTTAACAACCTATGATTTTGTAAAGTTTCAGGTGATACATCTGATAATATCCAAATTGATCAATCATCAAATTAGGCAATTGCCATACAGTATGATTTATCAACTATTTAAAACCTTATTAAATAGTTTTATAATAATGTCTATAGGACACTCATCATGATCATTATAATGGGATTTCAGTCTAAACACTGAATTCACCCTAACGTCTTCTGCCAGTAAGTGTTTTCCATGTATGTAAGATTCTGCTTCCTGTCTAATCCCTCAGAGAAACCTGGTATTATTATATTGTTTCTCCTGGCTTTATTTTTTAAATAAAGGTAAGGTTTATTTCCCAGATCATCCAATTTATTTTACCATTTTCTCATTTCATCTTCAGCTTACTGATCTGATATATCAAATCTTCGTACCAATATTGTGTTCTAACCTGCCAATTTCAGTTAAAAAAAAAATCTGTTAGTCCTTCCAATGTAAATGCAGATATAGCATCCTCACTGTTGTCTGAATCTTTCAAGTAAGATGCTCAATCATCAGACTGAGTATCCATTTTATCAGGAAACTAAGCTGGATGCAACTTGGGGGTGGGGTCGAAAGGGGCAGGTGTGGGGGTGAGAAGCCTGGAAAGCTCTGTTGCATGAACTGAGTCTTTGAATCCAACTGATGGTGTTATGTTATAAACCGGTAAGGATAAGTAAGCATTTTCTTGTTCCTGTCACTTTGCAAGTTTTCACCCATAATTCCATTGCACTTTTAAACCATTCCTCTCAATTTAAATTCCTCTGTTTAAATACATATCTTAATAAGTGTTTTATCTCAAAATATGCAGCCCCTATGCATGCCCCCCTATATCTGCTCCACATGGGATTCTGGAGAGTTGAGGAGATGATTTTACTTTGCAACACTGAATTTCAACCATAAAAAAAAAGAAAATGTTTCAATATACCTCCACTTTGGAAACATCTGGGGCACACTTGAGAGCTAATCTCTAGGGTGTAACCTATGCCTTCGACAAGCTTTTGACCTCTAGTACCTGGAAACAAGTGGTGCTGACACAACAACAATATAATGAGCCTCACTGGTTACTGATGGGGGGGAGAGAGAGAGGTAGCAAGCTTTGTCAGAACAAAGACAATTCAGATCCAAAATATCAATAGAACCACAGCACAGTCTCAATTTGGAAATAGTTCTTTCTTCCATTCCCAGGGAACTCTTCACATGTTTCAAACTCTGGACTGTGCTTCACAGGAAGGATTTGGCTTACGGATTTCATTTTCCCTCCCTTCAGTGTAAAAGTAAATTCTAGGATCTAATTTGGAACCCTTTCACTTTCCAAGGAGAGTGTGGGCATTCAAAAGTGAAATTAATTTGAAGAGCTGAAATGCACATTACATACTACACAAGAAAGTGTGCCCCAATCCTTCACCTTTTTTTTTTTTAAAGAGATGCCTGTATGGAGATGTGTATTTTGGAAGAAGATGTCTTCATACGTCAGCTTAAGGAAGAAGAGCTGGAGAAGTACCTTCAAGTTCCATTAGAACTGAGTAGCAAGGTATATCGACAGTGGCATCACTAGGGGAGTGCTGGGGGTGCAGACCGCACCAGGTGACACCATCCGAGGGGGTGACACCCAGAGCCGCCCCGCCCCTAGGCACCGGGAAGCAGGGCAGTTGCAGGGACCCAGGGAAGCAGCAGCAGCAATGACGAAGGGCGCGCCAGAGAGGGGGAGAGAGAGAGAGATAAGCGACCACCTGCCCCCAGCCAATAAGCTGCAAGGGCCTGCCCCCAGAGGACAGGCAGTCTGCGGGGTCAATCGGCTGTGCCCTCCCATTTTACCTTCGGCCTCCCAGTTGCCTGGTGAAGCCTGAGGCCTGGCTGGGGCCTGCTCGCCACTTGCCGCCTGCTGAGATGCTGCACGGCTTCAAGGCCGGAGACCTCGTCTTCGCCAAGATGAAGGGATACCCGCACTGGCCCGCCCAGGTAGGTCTGTGTGAGAGAGATTAAAAGAACAGGGGGGGTAGGGGGGTAGGGAGAAAGAACACTCCTTGTTGCCTGGCAACCACGCCCCTCCCTCCCTCCCGCACTGGGTGACACCAACCCTAGTGACGCCACTGTATATCGATATATAAAACATAACTGAAAGTTTTCAGAAAATATTGTTGAAAATATTTAAACAATTTCTAATAGAAACATTAGAAAATATTTCTAAATGCAAAGGAAAATTAGGAAGCAATTTTAAGTAATTTTAAAAATACAAAGGGCATGACTAGTTTTTCCTAATGAATTCTGTGTGAATTCTGCTGTGAAAAACAGCCTATGTGAGGATGATACTCTGTTGTCAATTTGATGGGTGAGTCAGGTGTGGAATGTCAATATACTCAAAGAAAAAAGAGATCCAGTTGCTAACAGCTGAAATGTGTCTTGATCTTTTCAGTCAGATGTTGCTCTGGGAAACGTGAGAGAGAAAGAGTTACTGCATACTTCCACATTGTTTGACTGCTTACTGAAAAAGCTTTCTGTTTCAGCATTGTTGATGCCCAACTGCAGTGTCTTGAGGAGAGACTTCAGGAAGATGCTTTATTTATTCTGCCCTGCTTCCATGGGGTAAAACAGAGTTGCCAACATTTGCAAACTGGAAAAATGATTAAGGGCACCATGCACACGCTGCAAACCATGCACCATAATCACACACGCATGCTCATTCCACCTCCATCAGCAAGCCATTAAGGCAAGAATTAACCTGCATCTCTACAAAGCTCACCTCCCCCACAACAGTTGGGCTTTTAAAAAGCCTTCTGCTGGAACCAGTAGAATGCTTCTTTCAAACCAATTGCAACTGATGGTTGTTGTTGGTGGAGTCACCAGCAGCCACCCCCCTGTGCCTGCCTCTGCTACCATTATTTATTTATTTGTTTGTAATAATAATAATAATAAACTTTAATTTATAAGCCGCCTATATAGCCGATGGCCACTCTAGGCGGCGAACAATAAAACACGATAAAATACAATAATTGTAATATTTCTTACCCTTTCCCCATGAGATCCCAGGGCAGGTTACAACAGTAGAATATATAATTATAAAAACAAGTAAAACCATTACAATTATAAAATTGTCCCAAATGGAACAGGACAGTATAAACTCAGCAAAAGGGGTGCCTGCCCACCTCCAAAAATATACATGAACTGTCACTGGATAAATATGCACATTTTAAGGTGTGGAAGGCTAGAGGTCTATTCTGCATCTACGACCTAGTTGAAAAAGGGCATCCTATTTAAGATACCTCTCAGGGGCCTGAGGTATAATTGGTTTATTGTAGCATAAATTATGTCATTTATTTAAAAATAAATGGTGGGGGGGAGGGCTGCTTTATGATCTCTTACTTCCTTTGAACATTACTGCATTAACTTCAGGCCCTTGTATGAAAGGGATAGCTTCTTCTGTGTACAAACTTCTGATTTTCAGCCACTCCAGTGGTGGAGTTCCACTGGCAGTGGGAATATGTCACCATGAAGTTATGTTGCTCTGTCCTTGGTTATCTGTTGGCATAGTATCCCTAGTGATGGTATATCTCCACTATACACTAGACGGGGAACATAAACAAATCCTAAAACTTCCCATCCAGCATAATTGAACATAGGATTGTGACCTGATTTTGTAATTTTATTTTACACCCAACCCCATCCTAACAACTTAGGGAACAATCCTAATCATGGGAAGTTAGCCTCGCTTAAGTTAAGCCAAAGTATGCCAGATCCAAATCCTGTCCAGGAATAAAACTCCTGCCAGCTGAGCCCTGGCTGAACTAGCATTAGTTTCAGATCACTACTGGTTTCTGCCAGTAGTATGTTATCGTCTGCATATCTTAAATTATTGATATTTCTCCCTCCAATTTTCACACCTCCATCTTGGTCCAATCCCGCGCTCTGTACGACATGTTCTGTGTATAGATTAAATAAATAGGGTGATCAAATACACCCCTGTCTCACACCCTTTCTGATTAGGAACCAATCTGTTTCTCCATATTCTGTCCTTACAGTAGCCTCTTGTCCAAGGTACAGGATGCGCATCAGGACAATCAGATGCTGTGGCACACCCATTTCTTTTAAAGCATACCATAGTTTTTCATGATCTACACAGTCAAAGGCTTTGCTGTAATCTATAAAGCACAGGAAGAAATTCCTTGGTCAATTCCAATATCCAACGTATGTTTGCGGTATGATCTCTGGTACCTCTTCCCTTTCTAAATCCAGCTTGGATATCTGGCACTTCTCGTTCCATATATGATAAGAGCCTTTGTTGTAGAATCTTGAGCATTACTTAATTGCATGGGATATTAAGACAATAGTTTGATAATTACTGGATTCCCTGGGATCCCCTTTCTTTAGAATTGGGATGTATATTGAACACTTCTAGTCTGTGGGCCATTGTTTTCTTTTCCATATTTGTTGACAAAGTCACATTCTGCAATGTTAAATTGAAAATACCCCCATGCCATTCTGATGCTTCCTATAAGCTCATTTCATAACAAAACCTTACAAAATTTATAGTCCTGAACTCAGAAATGCTTGCTTAACAACTCTCTCAATTTTCATGGTGATACACAAAACAGTCAGAGAGAATAGTGAGTTCAATGTGTAAAAAGAGAGGGGAAAAACCCCAGAGCCCTTTTGGAGTCTTTTCTGTCAAGTTCTCATAATCTGTTGAAATTCATTAAAAATCAGCCATATTTACAGAGTACCTGTAATCCTATTACTGACCTTGCCCCATATGCTGACTTTCATCTTCTGCAATTTAAAAGTTTAAAAAATGCCTGGCTGATTTTTAATTAATTTAAGAAATTTTGGCTTGAATTCAATGATAATGTTGGGCATGCTCAGTAAGAACCAACTGTCAGTGTTCTAAAAGCCAGACTAACAGCTGCTGGGCTTGCCTAATCAGGGGGCCACACCCACACCAGACTTTGATTTCACTTGAGACAGTCATGGCTTCCCCCAAAGAATCCTGGGAACTGTAATTTGTGAAGGGTGCTGAGAGGAGACTCCTATTCCTCTGACAAAGCTCCAGTGGCCAGAGTGGTTTAACAGTCAGCCACTCTGATTAAAGCTCTGTGAGGGGAACAGAGCATCTCCTAGCAACTCTCAGCACCCTTCACTTACACTTTCCAGGATTCTTTGTGAGAAGCCATGACTGTCCAAAATGAAATAAAGGCCTGGTGTGGATGCAGCAAGGGACAGCTTTGATTTAAATTTGGGTGGGACGCTACATGTGCCTGCTGTAGAATAAAAAGGTAGGGGAAATGCTGAAAAGCAATGATACTGTTCACCATGTTTTCCTTTTGGAAAGGAAAGGGGCTTCCCCTCTGCCCAGTGCTCACCCACCCACCCAATCTCCTCCTCTCCTCCTCCTACCCTCCCTGCCCCTCCCCCAGGTCAGTGTGGACTATGACCTGGGAGACCAGGGTTCAAATCTCCACACAGCCATGAAGCTCACTGGGTGACCTAGGGCCAGTCACTGCCTCTTAGCCTCAGAGGAAGGCAATGGTAAACCACCTCTGAATACCATATACCATGAAAACCCTATTCATAGGGTCGCCATAAGTCGGGATCGACTTGAAGGCAGTCCATTTCCATTTTCAAACATGATTGCACAGAAATAAATCCCATTGAACTCAAAAAGAATGCAAACGATCAAACCCTCCCTCCTCCTCCCTCCTATCCCCTCCCTCTTGCCCCTTCCCTCCCCCTTCCTTTGCCCCTCCCTCTCCATCCCCTTCCAATCCCCTCCTTCCCCTTCCTCCACCTCTCCCTCCCCTTCCTCCTCTCCCTGGTCAGTTTTACCTATCTTAAGCATGATAGCACGGGTATAAATACCATTGAACTCTATAAGCATGCAAATGATCAAACCTGCCCTCCTCTCCCCCTTCCTTTGCCCCCTCCAATCCACTTCTTCCCCTTCTTCCCCATCCTCCTCCTCCTCCTCCTCCTCCTCCTCCCCCCCATGGTCAGTTTTACCTATCTTAACCATGATTGCATAGGAGTAAATCCCATTGAACTCAATAAGCATGCAAACGATCAGACCTGCCTTTCCCCTTCTTCACCTCTCCCTTCCTCCTCCTCTCCCCTCTTCCTTCTTACTGCTCCCATGCCCACTCCAGCCCTCCCATCCTTCCCCCCTCGGTCAGTCTTACCTATGCTAACCATGATTGCATGGAAGTAAATCCCACTGAATGCAATAAACATGCAAATGATCAAACCTTCTCCTCCTTCCTGCCTGCTCCAATCCCCCTCCTCCCCTCTGCCCTTCCTCCCCTCCTCATCCCCTGTGGTCACTTTCACCTATCCTAAGCATGATTGCTGGGGAGTAAATCTCACGGAACTCAATAAGCATGCAAATGATCAATCCATTCTCAGCAAACTTGGACAGGATCTCATAGGCTCTGGCTCCACCTACTGTTGGCCTCCCTGTCTTCCGCCCCACCAGTCCGAATGGACACCAGCTATCATTGCTAACTGGCATATCAGTCTTAAACTGTGGGTCTGACATATCTAGCCTGATAGATGTCATCTTCCAGGCACTTCCAGGATAAAATCTTTAGCGTCCGCCAGGACTTAGACTCCAGTGTTATAGCAGGTGAATCAAGCAAGGTATCCAGAGCACAACCTTGTCCCGATTTCTTGGATGAGTTTCAGTTGGTACAGCTTGAGGACGTTGACAAGGTGCTTGGACAGGTTCGTGCAACCACTTCTGTGCTGGATCCTTGCCCTTCTTGGCTAATAAAATAATAATAATAATCATAAAATTTTATTTCTAGGCCGCCTATCTGGCCGAATTAACGGCCACTCTAGGCGGCGTACATAGACTAAAATATAACATAGAGTAAAATATAACATATAATACAAAACAAAACCCCAGTAGTCTATAGACATTCCGAGCAGCAGGTTCACGCACACATACACACACACGGTCTCTAGCCCCTTCAGCACTTGCTGCTTTTGTAGCTGGAGAGAGACAGGGCCCCGCCCTTCCAGGCCAGGTGGAAATCAGCCAGAAATGCAGGGAGCAGGTCTTGCAGAAACTCAGACAAGTAGATGGTCTCTGGCCCCTTCAGCAGTTGCTGCTTTTGTAGCTGGAGAGAGACAGGGCCCCGCCCTTCCAGGCCAGGTGGAAATCAGCCAGAAATGCAGGGAGCAGGTCTTGCAGAAACTCACACAAGTAGATGGTCTCTGGCCCCTTCAGCAGTTGCTGCTTTTGTAGCTGGAGAGAGACAGGGCCCCGCCCTTCCAGGCCAGGTGGAAATCAGCCAGAAATGCAGGGAGCAAGTCTTGCAGAAACTCACACAGGTAGATGGTTGATATAAAAGCTAGCAGGGATGGAACAGCCGGCTGGGCCAGGGAAGTGATTAATGCCTCTCTGCGAGAGGGGGTGGTCCCTGGCTGCCTGAAAGAGGCGGTAGTGAGACCACTCCTGAAGAAACCCTCCCTGGACCCAGAAAATCTTAATAACTATAGGCCGGTGGCAAATGTTCCGTTCCTGGGCAAGGTCCTGGAACGAGTGGTGGTAGGCCAGCTTCAGACGCTCTTGGATGAGACCAATTATCTGGATCCATTTCAGTTGGGTCTCAGGCCTGGTTTTGGCACGGAAACAGCCTTGGTCGCCCTGTATGATGACCTTTGTCGGGAGAGAGACAGGGGGCGTGTGACTCTGTTTATTCTTCTTGATCTCTCAGCGGCTTTCGATACCATCAACCATGGTATCCTTCTGGGAAGACTGGCTGAGTTGGGCGTGGGAGGGACTGCATGGCGGTGGTTCCGCTCCTACTTGGCAGGTTGGCTCCAGAAGGTGGTGCTTGGGGAACATTGCTCGGCACCCTGGATTCTCCAGTATGGGGTTCCGCAGTGGTCAGTTCTGTCCCCCATGCTGCTCAACATCTACATGAAACCGTTGGGTGCAGTCATCCGGAGTTTTGGAGTGCGTTGCCATCAGTATGCTCTATTTCTCCTTTTCATCTTCTTCAGGTGAGGCTGTCAATGTGCTGAACCGGTGCCTGGCTGCGACAATGGACTGGATGAGGGCTAATAAACTGAGGCTCAAGACTGAGATGCTGCTAGTGGTTGGTTCTTCTGACTGGATGGTGGATATCCAACCTGTCCTGGATGGGGTTGCACTCCCCCTGAAGGAGCAGGTTTGTAGCTTGGAGGTTCTCCTAGAACCATCTCTGTCACTTGAGGCTCAGGTAGCCTCAGTGGCATGGAGTGCCTTCTACCAACTTCTGTTGGTGGCCCAGCTGCGCCCCTATCTGGACAGGGATAACCTGGCTTCAGTCGTCCATGCTCTGGTAACCTCCAAGTTAGATTACTGCAATGCACTCTACGTGGGGCTACCTTTGAAGACAGTTCGGAAATTGCAGCTTGTGCAAAATGCAGCAGCCAGATTGGTAACAGGGACCAGATGGTCCAAACATATAAAACCAATTCTGGCCTGCTTGCATTGGCTGCCTGTATGTTTCCAAGCTTGATTCAAGGTGCTGGTTTTAACCTATAAAGCCTTACATAGCTTGGGACCACAATACCTGATGGAACGCCTCTCCTGATACGAACCCACCCGTACTCTATGCTCAACATCCAAGGCCCTCCTCCGGGTGCCTACTTGGAGGGAAGCTGGGAGGCTGGCAACAAGGGAGAGGGCTTTCTCAGTGGTGGCCCCCAAATTATGGAATGATCTTTGTGATGAGGTGCGTGTGGTGCCAACACTGTTACCTTTACGGCGCCAGGTCAAGACTTTCCTCTTCTCCCAGACATTTTAGCATGTATTTTTAAATTGTTTTAAATTTTTAAATTGTGTTTTAAATTGTTTTTAAAATATGTGTTTTAAATTTGTATATTTGTTTTTAATGTTTTTAGTTACTGTAAACCGCCGAGAGAGCTTTGGTTATGAGGCGGTATATAAATACAATAAATAAATAAATAAATAAATAAAATCTTGTATTAGATTAAAATAACCATTGTTATTTATCTGTACTGTTCAGTTTCTTTGGTTTGGTCTTTAATTCTGATTTAGCTTATGTAATATGAAATACTATCTGTAAGCTACCAGATCATGATTGCACAGCTTCTGTCTGTTTTTTTCCAGACCAACCATCTGCATTTGGTTCTTTTAGACCAGATTAAAGTAATACTCTCTTTACAAGAGGTTTATGTACAAATCGCTTGCCTTGGTAAAGATCACATGAAAGGACAATTGCAACATCTACTTGATAAAGTGGGACTTAGGAGAAAGCTTCACAAATCCATGTTTCAAGCTCAAATAAATCAGTAAGTCCATGTTGCAAACCCAACAAGAAAGGACAAGCAAATCAGATCGGTATGGGTCAGCCCCTAGCATACCGTTGGGATTCATGCACTCTAAACCTAGAGTTTAATCTAGGTATGGGCATGCCTTTTAAGGTCCCTATGAAGTGGAACTTTCCTCAATGGCCATTTTCCCCCCAACAGCAAACAACAGTTGAACTGAAATATTTTATTAGCAAAAAATAAAAAATAAAAGTGCATTTAGTGTGGTTTAAATGTTATATTCAAACAAATTCAAACTTTTACTTGGCAGTTATTTCTATTGAAATACTTGTAAGTATTTTAAAACATGGCAACTCAATAGCATATACAGGCATACCTCACTTAAGGTCGCTTCACTTAAAGTCGCCTCGCTATAACGAACATGCTCCATATGCCTGTATTTCTCCAGAAACGCAGCACAGCAGCAGAGACTTTAGCACGTGGGGGTGGAAATAGACACTATCGCACCACCGCAAATCAGCTGGGAGGTGCAATCGCAATCAGCTGAGAGGCGCGGCAGTGCAGCAGCAGAGACTTTAGCGCAGGGCTTTGAGGCTCCGCATGAAGGAGAGGGAAAAAAAGTTTTAAAAGGTAGTGCTTCACTTTAAGGACATTTTTGGTTTACGTACTCGCTCTGGTCCCATTGAGTACGTTAATGTGAGGTATTACTGTACTTTCCTTACATTAGATTTTACCCTCCCCAATATAGGCACTGAAAACTGTTAACTAATTTTAGCATCCTATGGACCTCCAAGTATATGTGCTTCCTAGGACCAAAAACAAAAAAAGTTAA
Source organism: Rhineura floridana (assembly GCF_030035675.1). Taxonomy (NCBI): domain Eukaryota; kingdom Metazoa; phylum Chordata; class Lepidosauria; order Squamata; family Rhineuridae; genus Rhineura; species Rhineura floridana. Next base: position 137,981,811 of record NC_084480.1, read on the forward strand.
TTGCAACTTTTATTTTTAGATTTGGCTGGTATTGTGTTCATTTCAAGTATGAAACTGTGGTTACCAGGTTCTGAACATACGGGGTTTTGAACAATGAGTTTCCCATTTCAGACATAACCAGTTCTGGGGGTGGGGGAGGTAGAAAGAGTTGCCATGAAGAAGGAGCAAGTGGGCAAAGGATCATGCTTATTTTAATAAGCCAAGATATGCTCTGTCTACTGAGTCATATTACCTCATACGGGGTCATATTATAGGAAATCCTAGTCTTTCCAATATGACTACTCCAAAAGTTATTCTGGCTTCTTATTTTTAAGCAGTATGAGATATCTGTAGAAAATTGGCAGACTCCCAGATCATCTGCAATATTGAGTTGAAAGCTTTGTGTTTTATTAGTTGTGAGTGCTGGATAATTATGTGATTAAGATAATGCCAGCATAGAAATCGTTCTGTAATAACTATAAGAAGAGATATGTGGAGATAAGAAAATGAGCAGTCATATGGTTTGTCAAGTCAGCTTTTGTTACCTACATTCTGGTGTAAAAAAATTGTATCTGTGTATGGGTTGGAAATAAAGTAAGCACCCACAAAATCTGTTTGTTTCTGAGATCCCATGTCAAATAAGATCTTTTTAAAAGGATTTATTATTATTATCATTCAGAAACTTACACAATTCAGGTCTCCCAGGATTGTATCAATTTAGGACACAGCTGCAGGGAGTGGAGGACACATGTCAGAACGCTTTTACAAGTCGAAAATATCCTGCTTGCAAAGAATTTCAGTGTGTCTGTCTAAATGATCCCAGAACAGCATACATAACAATCTGCAGTAATATGTGAAGTAACAAGTTGGAGAGTAAGGACTTTTCTATTAATTAAACAGGAATATCAGTGCAGCTGTGTAGACATTTACATGCTTTGTTAAAATACACAGTGCTAATGCATACACTTCCTTGTGCACATGACTTACCTGAATTGAAAAAAGGATCACATGAATAGAAAGCCTGAAGTAAGTGTCTATCAGCCAACAGGCTCTCAATTCAAGGTCCTGCGACTGGCTGTGCTACTGAGCTCCCCACAGGCACTTTGCAAGCCTTTTGTTTCTTGCAAAGAGTCCTCCTCAACACTTTGAAGTGCCAACAATCAACTGATAGGTGGTGCTTCAAAGCACTGTGCTTTGAAGTGATTTATCCCACTTTGTCAGGACTTCAGTACATCCCATCATTGTGACCTCAGGTGATTGACAAGTGGGAGGCCCATCTGTCACATCTGACCTACAAGGGGTAGGGAAGATAAGGATCTGGCCCACCAGCCAGATCCAGTTCCCCAGCCCTGTACGAAGCCAAACTTTGGCTTAGCTCAGCACAGGTACAGCAGCAAAAAGGAAGAGTAAAGCGGCTGCAAATTCCTCTCTAGGAATCTTCAGACTTGTGCATTCACACTTTGCCAAGGTTTAGGCTATATAAGAGAAGTAGGATGCAATCCTATGCTCACTTACCGAGCAGTAAGCCCCATTGAAATCAATGGGACTTGCTTCTGAGTAGATATGTATAGGATTGCACTGTAAAGCTTTCAGTATTATGTCCAAAAACATAGGACTATCAAACTGATCACTAAATATGATGAGGGCAGCCATGTGAGACATAGAGCTATTCAAATCTCTGTTTCTAAAATGTAGCAGAATGTTTTATTTGCTCTGTTGCAATCCCTCAGTCTTTCAGACTGGCCCTTATCATTCAGTCAATAAATGAAGTACGTGCAAGATAATTATGCTTTTTTAAAAAGAAAGAAAAAAGAGAGAGAGACCACAATGGAGCAAATGCCATCAAACCACAGGTAGTTCTGTAAATAGCCATGCCAGGAATCATCACACCAGCATCTCTTTTATAAGCATTTTGTCCCAAAAAGAAGATTCAGAAACAAACAATACATTGCCAGTAAGCCAGAACAGGCAGGATTCTTTCTTATCTCAGGACCCTTTTTATAAGGCTCACATCCAAGAGATGTGCCCAGTTGATGGAAAACCACTATGTGCCCAACCTCACTCCCTTACTCAAATGGCTCACCAAATCACTCCCCTTTCTTTTAACCTAGGCCTAGCTTCAGGGTGGGTCATAATCTCACAAGACTGCTTTTCTATCTTGTTGCTCATGTCAAAGCTAATTTAATGGTGGCTTTTGCCTAATTAACACACAAACCAGTTATTGTCCAGTCTGTGGAAGTCCTCTCCCCCTCTCCAGATGCTCTAATGCTGTACAGTGAAAAATCACCCGCTGGAATTCAGTGCCTGTGCTTCCATGACGATGGCAGATTGAACAGGCGCCTGTCAATGTGACTGTACTTGACATAGTTATATTAAAAGGTCAAAGTAATTGCTGCATGGAGCTAAGGTCATGTCACCACCCAAAAGTGGTGGACACACTGCCTTCCTTTCATGCTCTGCTGATTTCAGTAATCCCCTGAGGTTATGGGTTCTGATTGCATTTCCAGATGGTTTCCTTTGGTATGAACACCAGTCATGATCTGTCCAGCATCATCATTTATGCTGGCAAAGAGCAATGCAGAGAGGTCACAGTAGTGCATGGATTGCTGAGTGGATACCAGCTGCTGCAAAACCTTGGCTCCTGATATTTTTCTGGCTATCTACTATTCAGGAGGAAGGCTGTGTTTGTTTAGTTTCTGCAAAACAAAAAGAAACATATAGATAAGCAGTAATTAGTACCCCTCAGATTCTCATTGTTCATACGCCTTCATTATAGAGTATTCCCCCTTTTACTTTATGTTATGACACCAAATGTGCAGTACTCCTCTGAGAAATGTATCTAGCCTTGTTGATGAAGTTACTTGCATCTGTCTGATCTGCCTTTTAATAAATTGTGATGTTCTATTGCAGGGATGAATTGTAGGCAGAATAGGTTATGATGTAAGATTACAATATTTGTTATAGTGATTATTGTGAGAAACCTGCATGCCTACTGTGTAACCCAATAAATGGCAGTCACGGTGATCATTGTGTCTTAAGAACCACATCACTAGCTCCATGCCTCTTTGGGACCTTTGGAACAATATTTTTCAGACATCAACCCCCTCCATGCCACTTGGCATTAGCATTATCAAATGGCCTGGGGGTGGTGGGTAGACAACAATAGCCTGTCCTGTTCTTGTGCCTTTTAAGTTAACAACAGTTTGATAAACAGGAATTAGCAGGTGAAGCTTTCCACAGCATGGAGCATAGGGTTGCCAGGTTCAGGGCCTGAGACTGATCCTGCATCTTTAGGAGAAGAGAAAGTCAGCCAAGTGCAGGTGTTCTTGCAACTCTGTAAGGGGAAAAACCACAAGGAATTCTCCCTTCCCCCTGCACAACTTTTAAAGATACAGAAAACCTCTTGGAGGCAATGAAGAGGTCTTCTGTATCTTTAAAAGGTGTGCAAGGGGAAGTGAGAATTCCACCTTGTGGTTTGTCCCATTACAGTGTTGTAAGAACACCTGCGCTTGTCTGCCTTTCTCTTCTCCTAAAGATACAGGATCAGTCTCAGGCCCTGAACCTGGCAACCCTAATGGAGCATAATCATCTGCTAGTTGCTACAAGATCAAATGGCTGTTAAAGGCCCAACTACAAGGGCCAGTTAAAAAGTTGGGAGCCTTAAAGGGGCATCATTGTTTGATGCTGGAGCAACTTTTGAAAACCGTTTGTGCTGTGGTGAATGTCTGCTGTTCAAAGGCCAAAAAGTAAGCATGCCCATAATAGCTCTTTGGATACCATCCACCGTATTTTGTCTTTTTCATATATAAAATGAAAGAGCAAAATATGTAGTCAGACCAATATGAATAGTAATGTGAGAAAGCGGACACAATTAAAAAGATTCTTCTATATCCTAGCCTACTTCAAAGCAGCTCATCACACATTTTTTTACATCAAAGTTTTCTCATGAAAACTTAGAAGGTCGGCTACAAAGAATAGTATTGTATTTCCTTCTAAACTGAGATAATTAGTAAAAAAAGATAATTAATTTATATACCCAAATCTCTGTTTCATCTCTTTTCTCACTTTCAACAACATCACTAGCAACATTGTTTTTTCACATATCTCAATCCATCCAGCTGTACTAAAAGAAAACTTTATAATTATTCAGCTGAGGAGACGTCTAAAAAGAACTTTTAAAAAAACACAGAGTTAAACAGAGGCTGTGTTGCTTTCACAACAGCCCTTCTCTGGAATTGCCAGCCTTGGTTCACTCACTTTTTACAGAGAATCCAGATGCTGCTGCCAAATTGTTGGAGTTTTTTCTTTGTTATCCACCCAGTCTCTCAACAATCAATCCCACTGAGTTCTTATGGGGCTGGTTGTTTTGGGGGGGTGGGGATTGTTGTTGCCTTTATGATTTTTTTTCTTAAAAAAAAGAAATGCACTTCTACAAACGTCAGGGTTGTTGTTATTACTGGGAATTTATTATCTGCCCTTCACCTAGAGGTCCCAGGGTGGGTTCCAACAATTTTAAAACACATAATTAACACATCCTAGCCTGCTAGTACCTCCTCACTTGTGAGTGGATGCTGCCATGTTGGTTATGTAATAGTAGGCAGGGATTATCCCCTGAAGTTTGGAAATAGAATATAAGATATTAAGTGCTGTGTGTAACCTCCACTTTAATTCCAGATTATTATGGAAAAACAATGCTTTAGCAGCACTGAAGTATACAAGGAACCTTTCGCCTGGTGTGAAGGCCAGGGGGAAAAATGGCAACATTGGTTGGAGGCAAAATAGGGCTTCTCCTTCAGACTTAATGATACTACAACACAAACATAAATTTACAGAGCAATCCAACTCAGGAAAAGCTGGCAGAAGGGGTGCCAGCAGAGGAGGAGCCAGTGGGAAACTCCATGGCATCTATTTAATGTTCAGGAGCTGCCAGGCTGGCAGAACATCAGCTCATCCAGGAGCTGCGTGCATGAACACACTGGCTGTCATGAATACCCCTACCGGCGAGTAAGAGTTCTCCATAGACTTCCATTATAATTATTTTATTAGACTGACATTTTTCTTGGCATAACTGGCCCAGATCAGGAGCTGCCAGACTGCTCCGAACAGGAGTCGGATGTTGTGTATGTACCCCCCTCGGCCCCTTCTCCAACACGCCCCTGCAACACCCTTTTTAGGGTCCTGGCTCCACCACAGCTGAGCTGGGGTGAGGGGCTTCTGGTGGCAGAGCCTGGCAGAGCTTGGCAGAGCTGGAACCCTGCTGGCTCAGCCAGGGGTCCACCACACCCAACTCTCTTCAGCCTGATGTACATACAAGATGGATTGCACCCTTAAACAGTAACAGAATTAAAACAAAACATTTTTTTTAAAAAGTGGAGTTAAACGTTCAGGGTGGTATCTAGGGATGGGGTTTGGTCTTTGGTTCCGGTCCATGTTTTGGTTTTTGCAACTGGCTTGTGGTGCCCGTCCCCAACATTTCCCTCCCCCCCTTTTTTTTGCTATTTCTAATTGGCTTGTAATAGCTAACGAAATTGGTAATGCTGTTGGCTTACCCTATGGTCTCTTGGGTTTTCTATTTAAATTTAAATTAGGCAGATCATCGCCTGTCAATTCTGCCTCTTGCCTCAGGTTGCTGCGGGCACTGGCCAGAGATGTTAATGGTGATTGTTATCACCTCACTGAGACAGAACTTCAAAGGAATACACATTGCAGCACTTTAGAGCAAAGCTGTTTATATTAATAATGATGTCAAATTAGGCACAAATTTGTTATTTAAAAAGCCGGTGTTACTAACAGTCACAAGCATTAATCAAACCTGATCCAAAGGCATACAGGATTTACAGATTCTGACAGAATTTGGTAACAAATCCGAAAATGCTGAAATTCACCCCCATCTCTAGTGGTATCCAATGCACTTGTTCCATTAGCCCAAGGATTTATGGTTGCACAACAGAAATTTCCCCTCTTTCCTCCCCCCCATGTGTGCCCCACACCCTCCCCAAATGTGCTAAAGAACGTTGGGGGAACCCCCAAAACAGATTTAGGGAGTGTGGGGGTGGAGGACAGGTGGAGAAATTTCCATTGTGCAAGCGTAAATCCTTCTGCTAATGGAACAATGACTTAATGCTACTTTGGATACAAGCCTCAGTGTCAAATTAAAAACCATTAAATGCAAGACGGAATAAAAATATTTTTGCTGCCTCCCTAAAAGTCAGAGAGAGGTCCATTCAAACAGTCTAGGGAGGAAATTACATAACTGGGGCGCTGTCACAGACAAGGCCCTGCAACTGAACCTCTTTTAGTAGCACACCATGCAACAGTTATCTTATGTATTTATTTAATAATAATAATAATAATTTTATTTATTGGTCGCCTATCTGTCCAGGTTAGTGGACACTCTAGGCAACTTACACTAGCTAAAAGCTATACATAATATACAATATACAATACACAAAAACAATCTACAGTCCTAACAATTTAAAACCAATTTCCAGTTAAAACATCATAAAATTAATCCTCCTCAATCCCATAGGCCTGCCTGAATAGCCAGGTTTTTAAGGCTATTTTAAGGGAGGGAGCATGTCGGAGATCATACGGAAGGGAATTCCAGAGGGTGGGGGCCACAACCGAAAATGCCCTCTCTCTGGTCCGCACCAGCCTAGCTGTTTTAGCCGGTGGGACCGAGAGAAGGTCTTGAGAGGCTGATCTTGTGAGGCGGCATATTTGGTGATTCTGGAGGCGCTCCTTCAGATAAACTGGGCCGAAACCGTATAGGGTTTTAAAGGTCAACACCAACACCTTGAATCGGGCCCGGTAAACAACTGGTAACCAGTGAAGATCTATTAATACTGGAGTGATGTGATCACGGCGATGGCTGCGCTTGATCAAGCGCGCCGCCGCATTCTGTACCAGCTGTAATTTCCGGACCGTTTTCAAGGGTAACCCCACGTAGAGCGCATTACAGTAGTCTAAGCGAGAGGAGACCAGGGCATGTATCACCTGTGGGAGCAGATGAACAGGGAGGTAGGGTCGCAGCCTCTGTATCAGATGTAATTGATACCAAGCTGCCCGACTCACCGCCGAAACCTGAGCCTCCATGGACAGCCTGGAGTCAAGAATGACCCCGAGGCTGCGGACCTGGTCCTTCAGGGGTAATCTCACCCCATTAAGTAGCAGGTCTGTAATACCCAACCTTCCTCTGTCTCCCACAAGTAACACCTCAATCTTATCGGGATTCAGCTTCAGTCTGTTCTGTCCCATCCAACCACTTACGGACTCCAGGCACTTGGACATGGTATCCACAGCCAACTCTGGTGAAGATTTAAATGAGAGATAGAGATGAGTGTCATCCGCATATTGGTGACACTTCAGCCCAAAACTCTTGATGATAGCCCCCAGCGGTTTCACATAGATATTGAACAGCATGGGAGAGAGGATAGAACCCTGTGGCACTCCACAGTTAAGGGGCCAAGGGTCTGAAACCTCATCTCCCAAAGCTATTCATTGGTACCTGCCTGAGAGATAGGAATGGAACCACTGTAGAACAGTGCCCCCTACTCCCAATCCCCCCAGGCGATCCAAAAGGATACCGTGGTCGACGGTATCGAAAGCCGCTGAGAGATCCAGGAGGACGAGGAAGGTATATTCTCCCCTATCCAACGCCCTCCTCATATCATCTACCAGAGCGACCAAAGCTGTTTCAGTTCCATGCCCAGTCCTGAAGCCCGATTGGAATGGATCTAAATAATCCGTTTCCTCCAAGTGTGTCCGTAACTGTTTGGCCACCACTCGCTCAATCACCTTGCCCAAGAATGGTAGGTTAGAGACTGGGCGGAAGTTGTTCAACTCTTGGGGATCCAAGGAGGGTTTCTTTAAGATGGGCTTTATCACCGCCTCCTTGAGGGCTGATGGCATAGCACCCTCTTCCAAGGATGCATTTACCACTGCCTTGATCCCTTCACTCAGTCTCTCTTTACAGCTCATTATGAGCCATGAAGGGCAAGGATCAAACAGACAGGTGGTTGGCTTCACAGTACTGAGCACCTTGTCCACTTCCTCAGAGGGAAGAGGCTGAAACCGATCCCATCGGACCGGAATGCAACTGGCCGACTCTGGCCCACTTCCTGTATCCATGGTGGACGGAATCATGCTCTTCAGATGCTCGATTTTACCAGCAAAGTGTTTAGCAAAATTATCACAGGAGATTTTTTTATAAATTTAGACAATTTATATACCGCTTATATTTAAATGAAACTCTAAGTGGGTACAACATAAGTTAAATCATCTTAAACAGCAAATACAAAAAAACCCACAATCTATAAAATACAATTAATAACTGAACATCCCCTTTAGCATCAACATTTAGTATACATTTTGCTTATAAAAAGGAAGGATTAACCCGTCTCCTTCCCCTGAAATTGCCTGTCCCTCTGCTACAATGAAAAAAAACCCTTTTCTTTGCTCCAATAGAACATTTTTTTCAAGCCTGATTGTTTTGTGCGTAAGTGTTATCTTTTTGGAGATTGCAGCTGGAGAGGGAAAGTTAATTCTTGCCTCCCCAGCTATACTCTCCAGGAAGATCATCCCCCTCCAATTAGGTTTTGGGAGAAAGTGAAAACAGTTTTATCAAGCCTATTGCTGCTGGGCAGGGGGAGTGTGTATGTTGCTATGTGTGGGTGGGTGTGGGTGTGGTGCATGCATGGTTGGGAGGGGGGATATGATGTGCATGATAGTTTTTCTGGTTTGCTAATATGCCCATAGGCTCAAAAAGCTTGGTGACTTGTACAAATCTGACAGTTTCTGACCACCCTTCAAGGACATCACCATGTAAGGGTGTTGCAGTAATCTTTCTGGGAGATGATCAAGGCATGTATCACTGCGGCTAAATCTCTGTTCTCTAGGAAGGCATGCAGCTGATACAGCAGCTAGATCTGGACAAAAGCACTGATGCCCACAGTGGTCACATGGGTGTCCAGGAGCAACGCTGGATCCAGGAGTACTCTCAAACTGTGAACCTGGTCCTTCTTGGATATATCCAAGTGCTACCCTCCCACACCTAAATCTTTGAAGCCTGCCCATCCTCTGCAAATCTGAAGTGGCATGCCTATAGCTCTATTGCTAAACATTAGCTCTAATGTTAATCAATGCAGTGGGGCTTACTTCCTAAATACACATATTTTGTAAGTTTTCCACAAAAAAATTATATTAGCTTCAGAACTGCACTGTATGATGCACAAATTAGGAATTTTCTAGTTAAGTACCTTGTGTATATACATGTTATACCATGATATAAATTGAGCTATGCCATGCTGAATTTAGTAGAAGTGCTGTTCATTTCCAAGCAACAGCACTATACACAAAAAGTGTTGTCTGTAATGCATTCTTATTATTGCTAAAATATTTGTTAGTTAAGCTTTCTTGCTGTCTATTTTATAAACAGCATAGGGAAATGTGGCTTTTAATAAATGTTAACTTCACTTAATTGAACAAATTGCCAAAGTATATACAATTTCCAGAACTCTTAATTTTCAAAGAAATGAGAGAAGACAAATTAAACCCTTGGTTAGCTTAAAGGCAAATTCTAATTTAAACCTTTTTGTACTATAAAATCTTAATACTGGCTATGAATCAACTCTATTTCCCATCTCAGTTACCTATCATGAGCTTTTAAGACTGTAAGAGCATAACCTTTAATCATGCAGGGGCGTTATTTTCATAGGAGTCCTACACATTAGCTTGGCTTTCTTGAAAGCCAGTGGGATGCAATGGATCAAGTATGAGATTTCCCATCAGAGAGATTCCCTCTGAGCCATGAAACTTACAGGCCTTGGGCGAGTAATTCAGTGTCATTTAACATTTTTCACAGGATTGTTTTGAAAACAAAGGGATAATCTCTCTTATGTGCTGTCCTGAAATTGGGAAGGATGGGATACATACTGCATAAAACCAAAAGCCATCACCATAATTTATTGTGGTGAAATGCAGTGATCACACAGATGGCAAACCCTTTTTGTTCCCTGCACTCATTTTCAGATGTTCCTCCTATCAACTAGTACACTGGTTCCCAAACTTTTCCCCTCCATGGACCACTTGAAAATTGCTGATGGTCTTGATAGACACCTCAATGATATATTTTTTTTATGTTGTAGCAATTGTAATGCACTGTGCTGGATGCTGTATGTTTTTTAATTGTACTTTTATTGTTTCATTTGTTTCCGTAGAATTCATATTATAGCACAATAAAATACAATATAAGAAATAAAAGAAGCAATAAAATACAATTAAAAAGCAATATGAGTATTAAATGCAGACATGCAATGGACCATCTGAATGAAGTTCACAGACCACTGGTTGTCTGTGGACCCCCTGAACGAACAATCATTTGGGAACTCCTGAACTAGTAATCGTAGTTTTGTATACAATATCGCACCATTTCCCCCTGTTTGTTCTATTCTCTTTGATAAGCATCTTCTCCTGCTGGCCATTTCATCCTGAAAAAACCTTTGTAGCCTTGCTTCTCTACAAATGGATGCCCTCACCCCGCAAGCAAGCTTTACTATACAACTATCTCTTAAAATGGTTTCAAGTTGGCTTACTTAAAATAGATCATAGCTAACATTAACCACAATTTGGATGACACAACAAGCTGGATAGGCAAAAATGCAAGTGAAAGCTTCCAAACTCCTCCAGGCAGCTACGTCAGTGGAGAGGGGAGTTTGCCTAGGCTACTTTATCTAATACTAAACAATAGTTTAATGCAAGGATCAGGAACTGCTATGCTGGCCTGTGACCTCCCCTCCTTGCCCCCCATGTTAGCTAGTGCTTACTTCTAATGACCTAGTTGCTGTCATCCATTGCTTATTGGATTGAACAGCAGTAAATTACAACTGGCTTTACAAATACTGTATGAAGTACTTGTGTGTGCCTGTTGCTAGCCAGACTTTATTACTTCTGTTGTTTATATCCTAGGATTGATCATTTGTTCAGAAAATATTTACTCAGCCATCAGATCAAATATTGGTCAGATGTTGTCAAACAATGGTCAAGTATTTTTGAGGCATTAATATCAGAATGACAAAGAGGAGACTAATTAGCAGATTTGCTAATTATACCTCCCCAACAAATAAGATGAATAAATGAATTGTTTATTTTATTGCATTTTTATTTGACCCTCTGCTCCTCCAAGAGCTCAGTGCGGTGTAAATAGTTCTCCCAGTGCCATTTTATTTACACAGTGACTCTGTGGGCTAGATTAGGATGAGAGTGTTTGAGTGGCCTGTCAGCTGCCGAGCTTCATAACTGAGTGAGAGTTTGACCATGGGCTTCCCTAGCAGCCTTTCCTCCAATCCCTTTCCTTTCCTTGTGTTCCTGTTTGGAGATACTTGTAGTTATAGCAGTTAGCTGGTAGTTAGGGTTACCAACCGTACTCTTTTAAGAGTACATGTATTCTTTTTGAGATGGTGCAACAGCATACTCTTACTTTTCACTTATCGAAGCCAAATATACTCTTTTTGAAATGACAAAATGATGGTAACCCTACTGGTAGTAGATGCTTTGCTGAGCTGCTAGCTTTGCCACTGACTGTTGCTGGCCTAGGAAGCAAGCAGCCCACACTGTTTCCTAACAAACAGGGCCTTTTTGTGTTTGTGTGAGAGAGTGACAATACTCTTGGATATAGTACCTCTTTTTTTGCTGTCCATGGCAGCCATTTTGTGATGGCACCTATGGTACTTTTACCAAGATATGAATACCATGGCCTCATTTTTTGACAACAAAAAAGCACTGCTAACAAATTGTAGTGCAGTGGTTCCCAACCTGGGGGCCGGGATGCCCAGGGGGGCCATGAAGTAATCCAGAGGGGGCCGTGAACAGTAAATAAATGAATTATTTATTATTTTTTAAAGAAGTCTTCACTTCTTTAAGTTAAGAGGGGGTTGTGATGTTCCTATGTTAATGTATATATGGTAAGTGTTGGTTGTTTAGAAGATACATGGTAAGTGGAGTGAAAGAGGAGGGGGAGTGAATGGGCAGTAGAATGCTAGATGATTGGCTGAGGGTTTAAAATGGCTGAACGTATAAAAGGAAGAGGGAAAGTGGAATCTGGGGGGAGAAGAGAAAGAGTGGGTTGCTTGGTGGGGTTTGAGAGAGTTGTTTGCCAGGAGAGAGTGGAGAAGGAGGGGGGTGGAGTTCGGATTAGTATTGAGTAAAACCATATGCTTATGTGCCTTAAGAAGAAATCTTGTTAATCTTGTTAGCTTTGTTATCTTTAATAAATACTTAATTTGGTTTACCAAAGGCCTGATCCTTGGCTGGGGTTTCACAGACCAGAAGGGAGGGTAAGGTAATGACCAAGGCTGAAGGGAAACTGTAACAAATGGTGGCAGCGGTGAAGAGAATAACAATACCAGTATTCAGAGTCTCTGGGAATACTAGTATTAGGACGTGACTGGTGGTTGCCTAGCAGGGGGATCTGTTGAGATCTGTGCTAGAGCGGGGAGAGAAAAAATAAAAAAGGACAGTCCGGACTGGTGGAGTCCCTGGTGATGCCTAGTGACAGGCAGTAGCCATGCGCAGGTAGGAACCTGACAGGGAGAGCCAGGGAAGGGCGTCACAGGGGTCATGAATTTTTTTCAGCTTATAAAGGGGGTCCCGTGCTCATAAAGGTTGGGAACCATTGTTGTAGTGTATTGGCCCTCCAGGCTTGCCATACCAGGAACTGCTGAGTCAACCCCAGAATGTGACAGTTTCAGTTCCAAGCCTGCCTTACAAGTAGCACCATGCTGTGGGCCTTGTTCTCTATATATGATTAGTTATAGTAAAGTTCTTGTTGTTGTTTGGATCATCTGTGTGGCCTCTTCCTTCATGATACTTTTCACTGGCGACGACGATGGGAACTACTGAGGCACACAGAGTGTTTTCTTCATGCATTAGAGGCTGAAAGGGAGAGAACATTTCTCCTTAGACTGGATTAGGACATCAGCTTGGGCCTTGTGGAAACCATTGCAAAGCACTCCAGGTCCATGTGTATACAGTATTGTGGAATATGGCCACCCAAGGGCGTCTTGAAGAATTTAACCCTGCATGTCCCAGCAAGTGGGACTTGCTAATACATCTTATGAGGATATCCTGAACGCTTTACAAGGACATTTCTCCAAAACTGTCTGAAATAGCACAACGTAATTCTTTCTACAAACGAAATCAGGGCCAAACGGAGAGTGTGTCACTGTATGTTGCTGAACTTAGACGCATGGCAAAACACTGCAATTTCCCAAACCTTGAGGAGATGCTGCGTGATCACCTGGTCTATGGGTTACATGATGAAGGCCTGCAAAAGTGTCTGTTTGCAAAAGGACAACTCTCATTCAAGACTGCATTAGAGGAAGCTCTGGCTACCAAAGCAGCAGCAGCCAGCACCCGAGAAGTGTGCTTGGCAAGAAACTCACCCTGTTCAGAAACCTAGCTGGCTAAAGATTCAAATCAACAACTTCTAGAGATCCACAGGCAGCAGTGCAAATGCTCGTCAACCAGAGTAGGTGCTGCAGGACCTCCGAAATCCAGACAAGTTTCTCCAGTGAAATGTAAGAGCTGTGGCGGATCCCATGAATGGCGTGCCTGCTGTTTCAGAGGTGCACAGTGTCGGTATTGTCAAAAAGTTAGGCATATTGAGCGGGTATGCCAAGCCAAAGCAGAAGCAGCCGCCCCCAGAAGTGTGGTGGAAAGGAAAACACCATCAAGGACACAAAGCAGTACCACACACACTGTACACTAGTTTTCCACATATGACAACGCAGAGGAGGTGATTAACCACATCAAGCCAGGGTTGCAGTACTCTGCCAATGTGAGGAAGGTGAAGGTGACAGTCACCATCCAGGGCACTCCATGCACCATGGAAGTTGATTCAGGCTCAGGTTATACTATCATTGGAAACCTACCAGCAAATATTTCCTTGTGGGGGCCCACAAATTGTCCCTTTCCACTCCAAACTTACTGATTACCAGGAAGATCAGGTTCCAATAAAGGGCGTCCCTGAAGTTGAGGTGCATTACCACACTTTCCATGGAACTTTACAGTTATTGGTTGCTCAAGGACATTGCACCAGTCTCCTTGGCTTAGACTGGTTTGAGCCATTGGGCATTGCTCTCACGGGGGTCCACCAGATTGGTGAATCATTATGGGATAGCATCCTAAATGATTTCAAAGCTGTTTTTGATAAAATTCTTGGGAAATATAAGGGGCCTCCTATTTCGTTGTTCTTGGATCCTACTGTGGCCCCCATCCATATGAAACCCTGTCATGTTCCGTTCGCACTGTGAGCAAAGATTGATGCTGAACTTGATCGCCTCATCGGGCAAGGCATTTTGGAGCCAGTGGCACACCCTACATGGGAGACACCTATTGTCACTCAATTGAAGGCCAATGGCGACATCCACATTTGTGGTGACTACAAGTGCACTATCAATAAAGCCCTGCATCAGTATCCATATCCAATCCCAGTGGTGAGTCATCTTTTGGCATCATTTTCACAAGGAAAAGTTTTTGCAATGTTTGACCTGCCCCAGGCCTATCAGCAACTGTCTATGGATGATGCTACTGCTGATGCTCAGACTATCATCACTCATCGTGGAGCATCGTGGAGTAAAACGCCTCCAGTTTAGTGTTTCAGTGGCCCCTGGAATTTTTTAGAGCTTAATGGAGGACATTCTCAAAGGAGTACCAGGTGCCATACTGTATTTTGATTTCTTATAGAAATGTTAGAATCTTAGCAGGAAATCTGATTAAGTTGTATATTTGCTCTCTATTGTTTTTACTGAATACATTTTAATTGCAATGGCTTGTAGCTAATGCAAATAAAGGATTTCAGTTCAATTCAATTTGATGATGTCTTGGTTGCCGGCAACTCCATTGCTGAACTTGCCTCACAGGTGCGGGATGTACTGCACTGTTTTGTTGTTGCTGGTCTCTGGGTCAAGCATGAGAAATGTGTATTTGGTGTTTTCCAAATTGAATTCCTTGGCTACAGTATTGATGCCGCTGGCATTCGGCCTACCCCAGAAAAATTTTAAGCAATTCATGACGCTCCAGTGCCCCATAATAAACAGGAACTCCAAGCCTTCTTGGGACTCTTGAATTTCTGTCATGCCTTCTTAAAACATAAGGCTACAGTGGCAGAACCATTGCATCGCCTTCTTGACAAGCATGCTGCATGGCAGTGGACAGCCCGGCATGATAAGGCTTTCCATGATGTAAAACACCTGTTATCGTCTGACAGTGTCTTGGTGCACTATGATGAATGGAAACCCTTGATTCTCACGTGTGATGCATCTCCATATGGTATTGGAGCTGTCCTGAGCCACTGTTGAGCCCCAGGTCTCTCAGGGTAATCAAGGAGGGGGGCTGGAGGAGCTTCAGCCCCCTCAGCTAGAGCAAGGGGCAGAGCCAGAGGAATTTGAAACTTTCAAGGACACTGGGGGAGGGAGTGTGCTTGACACTTTGCCAGTTCCCACGGACAGTCCTCCTGCTGAAGAAGACTCATCAACAGAACCGTTGGAGGAATCTGTGGCGTGTGTGCCAATTCCAATCCCCCTGGATCTCCCTCTTAACACTTCAAATGCTTGCTCGCCTCCTGACCTCCAGCCTGCACCTATCCAGTTGGTATTGTCAGATGAGCCGTTGGAGGCGCGCCCTCTTTCACCCCACGCCAGATGTCGCGAGAAGCTCGCCGGTCACAGGGAGGTTCCTCAAAGGAGTGAGAGATTAGGAGCAAGGACCTTTCCTATTTAAGCTTGCCTCCCCCTGACCGGGGTACTGAGTCAACTTTCTTCATCTGCTGCAGAGTATGCTAGGAGCTTAGATAGGGGATTGCAGTGAGCTAGTTTTAGGCGAATTAATGAGGCGTGCTACCTTTGATGTTTCAATTACCCTAATAAAACAAGAGTTGTTTTCATCCTCGACTCCAACTCGTGCCTCACACTCTGGACAGGACAGCCACCAACTTGAGGACTCTTGTGAGGTGCCTATCGCTTTCTACTCCAGAATAGTGTCTTCAACAGAATGGAATTATGCCCAAATTGATAAGGAGGCCCTGGCTATTGTGGCTAGCATAAAAAAAATTCCATGACTATGTCTATGGTCGACCATTCACTATTGCTACTGACCACAAGCCGTTATTGGGATTGTTTGCCCCTAACCAGCAGATGTCTCAAATATTATCTCCACGCAGGTTGTGGTGGACAATTTTCCTGAGCGTGTACGATTACACATTGCAACATCGGCCTGGCAGGAGCATGGCCTATGCTGATGCTTTGAGCCGCATTCCTCTCTCTTCTGCTGGGGTTGATGAAACCCCTCCGCTGGATGTGCTGTTGTTAGAGTCGTTACCAGAACCCCACTCCATGCTGGGAATAGTGCCACTGCGTTGTCCAAGGACCCAGTTCTTGCCTGTGTTCTCAACTGGGTGTGGAGGGTATGGCCATTAGGGAAGCTTGAGGATAAATTCAGACCATTTGTATCCAAACAACATGAACTATTAGTGCACAAGGGATGCCTCCTGTGGGGAAATAGAGTTGTCATTCCTACTGTGTTGAGACATTGGGTATTGGAGGCCCTAGTATAGTGTGAATGAAGGCTCTGGGGCGCAGCTATGTATGGTGGCCCAAGATGGACAGAGAGATTGAAAAATGCTTCAAGAGATGTGAGAAGTGTCAGGTTTCAAGACCAGCTCCACCACATGCCCCAGTGCACCTACGGGAATCAACAAAAACACCATGGTCACGGCTTCATATCAACTTCGCAGGCCCCTTCCAGGGACAAACTTTCTTGATTGTTGTTGATTCATACTCCAAATGGTTAGAAGTGGTTCTGGTATCATCAATGACATCTCGTATTGTTATCAAGACCTTACGCAGGTTTTTCACAACACATGGGTTTCCAAACACCATTTTCTCAGATAATGGGGCCCAGTTCACATCTGTGGAATTCCGCACATTCCTGGATAATGGACTGATTTGGCATGTCACTTCAGCTCCTTTTCATCCAGCAACCAATGGCCAGGCCGAGAGGATGGTCAGGACAACGAAGGAGGCATTGAAACAGTTTGTAGAAGGTGACTGGAACCAACGACTTGCAAGTTTTCTCCTGACACAACACATCACACCTTGTGCCACAACTGGAAGGAGCCCAGCTAAGTTATTAATGAACAGATGACTAATGATTCTGCTTGATCGGTTGCATCCTGACTTGACCGAGGACTGACCAAAGGAGTCTGTTGCAGTTCAAGAACCTGCATGGGTGTTCACCCCAGGTGACCCGGTGTATGTCAGGAACTACAGTGCTGGTGAAACGTGGATTCCTGCCACTGTGACCCAAGCCACTGGCCCATTGTCCTACAGGGCTCAAACACCAGACAGCCATGTGTTACATCGACATGTGGACCAGATGAGAGGATGAAGCCCACCTCCATCAGTTCTCTCTGAGGGTGCTGGAAATACTCAAGTGGAAAGAGAAAATGAGCCAGCGGCTGCTCCTGATGCCGGACAAGAGCAGTTGCACCTGGACCCTGAAGTGGACCAGCATGAACCAGAGCCAAATGGGGAACTAGGGACACATCATCAGCTTCAATGCAAAATTGTCATCGATCAACCTGCACCAGGGCTCATCCCAAGTATCTTCAGGACTATGAGAGCTAGGGGTGAGGGGTGTAGTGTATTGGCCCTCCAGGCTTGCCATACCAGGAACTGTTGAGTCAGCCTGAGGCTATGGTAGTTGCTGTTCTCGGCCTGCCTTACAAGCAGCACCATGCTGTGGGCCTTGTTCTCTATATATAATTAGTTATAGTAAAGTTCTTGTTATTGTCGGATCCTCTGTGTGGCCTCTTCCTTCATGATACGTTTCACAAATAACACCCTAATTCAAGGGTGGGGAACTTTTTTCAGCCTCAGAGTCCCATTCCCTTTTGGGCAGCCTTTTGGGCGCCACTCATCAGTGCTGGGTTGACCTCAGACAAAAGTGGATGGATTGGTGAATATACATTTTACCTTTGTACATTAAGCTAGTTTCTACACACACTCAAAACATCCTTCTCTATTCTCCATCCAGGCAAGCAAGATCAGAGTTCAAGGACTAATTTCAGCCAAACAAAAACACTTGAGGAGGTCGTGAAACAGAGACAGTGAGGGAAGTAGCCTGGGGAGAGGGCTGGGGAAGGAGTATAGACTGGTGAGAATCCCATGGGCTAGTCATAGAGGGCCGGAGGGCCACATTCAGCCCCCAGGCCTGAAGTTTCTGAGCCCTGCCATAATGAATGCTTTTTTAAAAAGAGTAAGCTGCCATCTACACAGTGGCATTGTTGGAATATTTGACTATAGTCAAATAATAAGAGAGTCAACGGACAGCATTTGACATATTATCGGATTTAGATGCCTGTAAAACATTTTAATAAACAGAAACCTTCCACGTTGTTCTCAAAAGAGATTAGTCAAACAAGCATTTTGTCCGTCTTGTTTTCTGAGAAACACAGCCCTAATGCTTTAAGCAGCTGTGGAAACTATCACAGCTAACAAAGTAGTTTCATCTAATAGGTCTTGCGGGGCAGATTTCACCGTACGTTGAAAGCAATAAGGTTTTACCATAATTATTGCAATCAAACGTGAAGGTACAATGGCATATAAAAAGAAAGGACAATCTCAGAGCACATGACATGTTACTTTTATTTTCCATTTTATTTAATTGTAATTGTTTTTTAGATTGAACACTCTCTGTGGACACAATCAGTTTAAAAACTGAGCTTGAAGGCAAGCATTTCTTTTAGACTATTTGTGACTCCAGGGAAGTGACTTGAATTTATAATCTGAGAAGAAAGCAAATTGTCCCTTGGTGTTTAGGTCCTGTTGCAGGAAAATATGTGATTTCCTTACCGTTCTGTGTTGTTGAGTGTCACAGGATTTTATTTTATTTTTCCATTGCAGTGACAATAAACACAAATAATTGGCAGATTGTTAGGGGAAGGAAATGAGAGGATCACTAGTTTGGGAAGGCTAAAATTGATTCTCTTGAGAGTAGCATGCAGTGCCTAACTCAAAAGCAGCCCTACTGTACTTAAGATCTACAGGTACAATTTACAAATCCTGTTTATTCAGGGTTATGTGTATATTTTGTGGAGGGGAGGAACATAAAAATCAAAATTTTAATCCGAGAGAAGCTAAATTCTGTGGCATGCATAAATTAGTTTGCATATTTTTTCTGCAATTTAAGTCATGCTCTCCATAATTTATTATATATTATATTACTAGAGACTCCATCAAGCCTTCCAAAGGCTTCACACATCTTTACTATCATAATGGCTACAAACTTTTTTTCTTTTCTTGTATATAATTAAAGTTGTGACTCAGGCCAAATGTTCTGGCTCTTCTCTTGGAATAAAAACATATATATACACAAACATGCCTGCCTTGTGGATACCGTAGCTGGAGTGGGGTCTGTGAGAAAATAGCAGTTGCGGGGGAAGAAAGACACCATATTTCTGCTATACAAATACTGCTGGTAAAAGCCTGAGGTTTTCTATTCACTTTTCACATTTATTGTTGTTCCGCAGGCTGGCTTGAGCAGGGCTTCCAGTGTTAGCATAACATTTGGCAAAGAAAGAAATAGATGTGCATTTTCTGAAGGGACAGTGTGTCACTGCTTCTTGGTTCTGTGTAGGCTCATATTTAGCTGTCTGAATAGGCCCATGAAACTTATTTGTTTTATTTATATCCCACTTTCCTCCAAGGAGCACAAGGTAGTGTACAAACATGTTTCTCCCTCTCCTGATTTTATTCCAACAATCCAGTGAGGTAGGTTAGGCCGAAAGATAGTGAATGCCCAAGGTCGACCAGTGAGCTTCATGGCTGAGCAGGGATTTAAATACTGGTCTTTCATGTCCCAATCTGACACTCTTAACTGCTACACCACACTGATTCTTCAGTGAAAAGCTTGCATATTCCCTCTCCTGCTGAACTGCTTTAAGCATTATTTATTTATTTATTTATTTATTAAACTTATATACCGCCTGACTAGCAACAGCTCTCTGGGCAGTGAACATAAAAAAAAAATACAATACAATTACACAATCTAATAGAACAAAGTATATAAAAACTGTACAATCTAAAATCAGATACAACAATTTAAAATTAAGTCGACTTAAATTAAAATGCCTCAGAGAAGAGGAAGGTTTTAACTTGGCGCCGAAAAGATGATAATGTCGGCGCCAAGTGCACCTCCTCGGGGAGACTATTCCATAGTTTGGGGGCCACCACTGAGAAGGCCCTAGATCTTGTCACCACTCTCCGGGCCTCCCTATGGGTCGGGACCCAGAGGAGGGCCTTTGTAGTAGACTGTAGTGTACGGGCCGGTGCATATCGGGAGAGGCGTTCCGACAGGTATTGTGGTCCTACGCCGTATAAGGCTTTATAGGTAAGTACCAACACTTTGAATCTGGCCCGGAAGCATATTGGAAGCCAGTGCAGACGAGCCAGAACAGGTGTTATATGCTCCGACTGCTTGGTTCTTGTTAGCAGTCTGGCCGCCGCATTTTGCACTAGCTGTAGCTTCCGAACCGTCTTCAAAGGTAGCCCTACGTAAAGCGCGTTGCAGTAGTCCAGATGCGAGGTTACCAGAGCATGTACCACTGATGTGAGGTCCTCCTTACTCAGATAGGGACGTAGCTGGGCTACCAACCGAAGTTGGTAGAACGCATTCCTTGCCACCGAGGCTACATGAGCCTCAAGTGTGAGGGAAGAGTCTAAAATGACTCCCAGACTACGAACCTGCTCCTTTAGGGGGAGTGTAACCCCATCCAGGACAGGGTATATATCCACCATCCAACTTATCACATACCAACTTATGTACTTTGGCCTCTTTCACAATATACTGTTATATTTGTTATTTCCTGTACCTGTATTATCATTTAATAATAGTACCTAACAATTCACAGTGTTGAAAGCGTTGCACATACATTGTTTTAGTAAAATTTACAATATCTCTGTAAAATAGGTTAGCATTGTTATTTCTATGTTTCTGATGAGGGGCTGAGTGCCTTGCCTAAGGCTGCTTAGTGAGTATATAGGAGAGGAAAATTTTCAATTTGGGATCTTCTGACTCAAAGCTCTTAAAACAAATGGCCATATCAGCTTCCATAGATGTTACACTAATCCACACTATGCATTTACAGTGTTATGTTTCTAGCCCTCTTGGAAATACCAGACAGCTTTCTAATGCTGAAGAGGCTTTGCACCCAGAAAGTCACTATGTTTCTTCGAAACCATCAGTTATGTTCTACAAGGAGCATCTACCAGATCACTAAAATTACATAACCTAATTTTTAGGAACTGTGATTCAAATTTTAAAAATGATTCCTATATTGGCATTCATATTACAGCATAGGAACACAGGAAACTGCCTTATACTAAGTCAGACTACTGGTCCATTTAGCTCAGTATTGCCTACAGTGACTGGCAGCAGCTGCCTCTCCAGGATTTCAGACAGGGAATTTCTCCGAGCCCTACCTGGAGATGCCGTTTTTGTTATTTAATTTTTGTTGCCAGCAGCTGGGGGAACAAAGGATAATAATGGCTTTCTCCTCTTGGTTCCTCCCTGCTACTGCTGCCACCACCTTTCTCCCCTTGGTTTCCCTCTACTGCTGCCACCATCAGCAGGGTACAATGACGAAGGAGTGAAAGCTTTTCTTCCCTTCATCCCACTGTTGCTGCTATAAAAAGTGTAAGAAAAAGTCTGCATGTTAAAATTCAGGCTTCTTTCTTGGGCTGTCAGCAGCAGTGCGTGCTTGGGAACCCCATAAGGGATTTTGACAACCTACCTGTCAATCATGTGATGTCACCTACATGTCAAATTTGGCCCATGCTGGGGAGCCAAAAAGGTTCCCTACCTTGGTCTAAGGGGTTACCATGGCATTAATGGGAGGAAAGAGTGAGGGTGGGATAGAGGAGGAACAGGGGTTAATGAACAGAGCAAATGGGGGCACTGCTCCCCTAGTATTTAGATAAGTTTCTTAGACAATTTCCAGTATATGGACATGGGAAGCACCATAAATTCTCAGAAGAAACATAGTCCTGAAAGACTTTCTTGAGAATGGAGCCAGGGTGGAAGGACACCATCTCCCGACCCCTGATTGCAAGTTCTATCATTACACTCAGGATAAGAGAAGGAAGCCCCTTATCTGAATCAAGAGAAGATCTTGATTCACACAGGTAAAGTAACCTTGGGAAAACGGGTCCGGGGGAAGGACATACCTCAGCTAATTAGGGGAGGGAGGGAACTGTGCAACCCCACCATTTAGAATTGGACTCCTGAATCTAACACCAGGAAGTATAAGCATGATGTTGCTTATGCAGCAGAATGCTGTGGCTTATACACTAGCAGGAACGTGAAAGATAGGGCAATTTCTCCGTTTAAGTTTTAAGCCATAAAACCCTTGGCTACTGAAGAAAGAGGGCTGAATGAATAAGTGCCATTCCCAGAGAATTTTGAAAAGCCTCTCCCTAAGAATATTGTTTTGTGTGAGAGAGAAATAGTATTTAGGTTAGGGAAAGAAAAAAATATACACATTTTCTACTGGGTTGCTGCTGAGGAAATTGAACCAGGAATGAAGATCCAGTAGAATTTGGCTTGATGTGTGTGTGGTCAGAGGAGACATGATAGAAGTGTATAGAGAAAGTGGATAGAGAAAAGTTCTTCTCCCTCTCTCATAATACTAGAACTCGTGGACATTCAAAGAAGCTGAATGTTGGAAGATTCAGGACAGACAAAAGGAAGTACTTCTTTACTCAGCGCATAGTAAAACTATGGAATTTGCTCCCACAAGATGCAGTAATGGCCACCAGCTTGGATAGCTTTAAAAGAAGATTAGACAAATTCATGGAGGACAGGGCTATCAATGGCTACTAGCTGTGATGGCTGTGCTCTGCCACCCTAGTCAGAGGCAGCATGCTTCTGAAAACCAGTTGCCGGAAGCCTCAGGAGGGGAGAGTGTTCTTGCACTCGGGTCCTGCTTGCGGGCTTCCCCCAGGCACCTGGTTGGCCACTGTGAGAACAGGATGCTGGACTAGATGGGCCACTGGCCTGATCCAGCAGGCTCTTCTTATGTTCTTATGTTCTTATGTGCACTGATTAGACTTCTTGATTTACAAACGAGGGACTGGTTAACAAGAATAGAGCAACTGTTAACAAGAGAAGAACTGATTTTCACATTTCTAAACACTGACAAGAATTTTTTTTAAAGTTTAAAATCCCAAACCCTACCCTCCCGTCCAGCCCTTTTATATTTGTTGTCATGTAAATGGATCCTTAGGGGATTAAGGAATTTTACAGAAGGTTCAATGATTGTTTTGTTCCACACTGATTCAAGGTTCACTACTTTCTAAAGTCCATCCTTTACATTTGGCTTTAAGTAACATGAATCTGACAGTGGCAATGGCCTCTTGGCAAAAGCACTGGAATGTCAGGTAGCTCTACACAATCTACCAAGTTTAAGGTATCATTACAAAAACGAAAGAGACCATTTACTCTGACCATCATAAACATTTGAGTATCAATCATATCTTCTTAAGCCACCTTGTTATAACGTTGTAATATTGGCATCAAGCAGTGAGATCAGCGAATTGAGTCTTGGTGATGGAAAGAAACCAAAGTAATGATCAACCAGGTGGTTGTTTTTTTAAAATGTGTATTTTTATTGATATTTTTCACACAGAGAACAATAAACAACACAGATGTCTCCAGAACTGCTGAGATTTGAGAAATAACATGTTAAAACATCACAGCCAGCATAGCCAATATGAAACAATCTGTTATTCAAGTAGGAAAGTGTTCCTCCAAAATGAAGTGGCAAGGTGGGGTGAGGGGGAAAGAAGTAGTATTAATACATAGTATTAATCCAGTGAAGTAGGCCAATATTATTGCTGTCCTCTAGGGATGCACAAACCTGCCAGTTTTGGTTTCTCATTTTTCCAATCTTCAGTTCTGCATATTTCTGCATCAGACTACAATTTTAATTTTTTTATAAAGTCCTCATGAAAATTTGTTAGCATTCCTTAAATATGATATGTTCATTAATATGCATTTATGCATTATTTGGTGGCAGAACTGCATCACAAAACTGAGAGAAGTGCAAAATTCGAAGGATAGTGGCGTTTTGGTCTGCACAGTATTTTTGAAACTGGGAATTAGGTAGGTTTGCATTAAAATCTGAACCAGATAATCTAATGCCGAACATGTTCACATACCTAATGGGACAAGTGATAGGGGGCATGACAGAACATGAGAGGAAATGAATTATCTGGGCTCCCATGACTGCAAACAGATGTATGTTACAATATTGGAAGGTAGGGGTGGGGTAGGGGGGAGGAACTTGTCCCACCATTCCATAGCTGAGTAGGCCTTATGGCTCTCTCCATTCATGAACATCTGGCATATTATATGACATCTTTTCAGCCATTTGGGCCACTTATGTAGAGGTTTATCTATCGATAGTGAGCTAACTAGTAGCAAGGATATTTTGATCCATTTTTTTAATCTCCCCACAATGTGAACAACCCCCCGTCCCCTGGTCTCTCTTAACCCTTCCTCTCTTTTTTCCGTCACCAGAGTTGAATTTTTTGTGTCATTGATTCCAGAAGGAAGAGCCAGATTAAAAAGGAGAGGTACATACACTTGAAAAATGTAAACACACATTAAAGAGCCTCATTATTGGAAAGGTCTAGCAAGCATGCATGATTTGTAATATTTTACAGATGTGAAATTTGGTGTCAGAATGGAAACAGTGGAACAGAGCACCCGTATACCCAAAGAAATGCATAAAAACAATGCATAATTGTTAGGTTGGTTCAATCTCTCATTATTCAGCACTTGATGATTGGCAGCTGAATGTGCAAACTGACCCCATTGAAAAGTATTGTGTTTGAGGTGATATAAAAGTTCTCTCTGTTGGTTTTAAAAATCTCATCAACACATTCAAATCACCACTTGATGCTGCAGTCATCAAATGATGAACATGTGTGCATGTGGACTGTCAGGCCCTTTCCTGTGATCACCGCCTTGGCACGGTCCCACCTCAGGGTCCTGGTCTCTTAACGGTTCTCTCATCGTCTTCTCCTGGCTTATTGCTACTTTGTGTCTGGGTGCACTTACAGGCCTCAACCTGCGCTCTATGTGGGGTTACCCTTGAAAACGGTCCAGAAATTACAGCTGGTACAGAATGCGGCGGCATGCTTGATTACGCATAACCGTCACTGGGATCATATCACCCCAGTGTTATTAGATCTTCACTGGCTACCAGTTGTCTACCGGGCCCAGTTCAAGGTGTTGGTGTTGACCTTTAAAACCCTATACGGTTTCGGCCCAGTATATCTGAAGGAACGCCTCCAGAATCACCGACTGTGCCGCCTGACGAGATCAGCCTCGCAAGACCTTCTCTCGGTCCCACCGGTGAGAACAGCTAGGCTGGTACGGACCAGAGAGACGGCATTCTCTGTTGTGGCCCCCACCCTCTGGAACACTCTCCCTTTCGATCTCAGACATGCTCCCTCCCTGTCCGGCTATCGCTGAGCCTTGAAGACCTGGCTGTTCAGGCAGGCCTACAAGATTGGGACAGATTAACTTATGTTACAATTGAATTAATGAATGGTTTTTTAGCTTAAAATTTGATTATGTTGATCTATATGTATTGTTTTTATTCTTGTTGTTCGTCGCCTAGAGTGTCCCTAACCCGGACAGATAGGTGGCTGAAAAATAAAATTTATTATTATTATTATTATCAACCCCCCTGTATCTTTGTGCCTATAAAGCATACAGACCTGGGTTGCTCTGGATACCTGATGATGTTACACTATCTCTTCACCACTGCCACCTTTGATACTGTTTCCCAACCTTGGTATATGCCCTGCCCATCCTTCTGGTCTGTGAAAACCCAGCCAAGGATCAGGCCTTTTGGTAAACCAAGAAATATTTATATACACAGGGAATAACAAGATTACTTAAAGGTTTAGTCAACAAGCATGTGGTTTCATACGATGCGTTACTCTTTATGTTTCTTAGTCATCAATAACCTGCCTCACTACCTGCCTAATCCAATCCACCCTATCCAAAACCAACCCACAGAACCAACCGACTGACCCCTCTCAACTGTCATCCTCTCATTTATACCTTCAGACACTCAAACGCTCAGCCAATCAACATACAACATTCTCCAACATTCCAACCCATGTACTCCCCCCTCTCACTCAATCTACTTACCACATATACTCTAATAAACCCGTACTTACCATATTTACAATATTATATATACAGAGACATCACATGGACCAGCTCTTTGAGAAGAGTCAACAAGAAGATAAATGTAGATAAAATGTTATCTTTTATTGAAGTGACTTAGGTTGGTTTAGAAAATTTACTTTGGGATCAACATTACAAGCACTGTGTATAGGACTGGAAAATGAGAGAATGAGTGAAAACAATATGTACAACATATATTTAATAACAATGATCATGGTATAGTAAGTAACAGGGCCACACTGTAAGAAGAATAAATAATACAGAGCATCTCCAGTCCAGTTTCCATTAATCATAGGGTAGCGAATACACTAACAGGTACTCTAGGTGTCAGTGACTGGAGGCCTCAGATTATAGGTCTCTCCTCCCTCCACTCACTGTCTAGTCCCTGGTTGCCAACCCAGGGGCCAGGAAGGAAACAGGAAGGTGGAGCAGATTTCCCCCAGGAAATTTCCTAGACTATCCCAAACTTCCAGTATCGAGAACATTCATTTTGGATACATTATTGACCTAACAGTTTCCAGTAATTCTGTAGACTTCTGCCACTCTCGACAGTACCTCAGCTCTACAACCTTATAATGGAGCACCCATTACCATTCTAGAACCATCGGAAAAATCATGAGGTACTTTATGTTGCCAGAATGCACATAAGGCCATTGTTCTTGCACTAAATTAGATTTTGGATAATTGAATATAACCCAACGTGTATGTGCCTCGGAGACCATTCTTAAATATCCTGAAAAGCAATGATTTGGGAGAGCATAATGTTTTTGGACATGAGAGGGAGAGAACTTAGAAACATTTTACAGAGATATTAAAGGCTTTTACATCCATTCATGTCACTTATCATCTCCCTTGAGCTTTAACAAGCAGCAAGGTTAACATTTGGTCATTGTTGTTTTTTAATGCAATTTACTTCATTACATTACCCTGTTAAAATTAGATTCTTATAGGCTTCCTAAGTGTGCAGCCCACTTAAGTGTTTTTTGTGGGCTTGTAAAGAAAATGTGATATTAAGGGGAATGGCCAATCAGTATCATTATCCTAAATATAGGAAAACAACCCATGCAAGTGATGATATTTTACTCTCCTTCCTCTTAAATGCAGTTCTGGTATTTATCTGCTCACATTAGAAAACTAATTACAGCTGCTCTGCAGAAATTAGGCTTATATATTTTTCTTTTTCTGTTAATAGCATCTTCTCAAGATATATGGAGACCACAGGACTGAAACCCTGTTTAAAATGTTATTCTTACACATTTTATTACTTAAGCCAAGAGGTTCATTAAAGAAGGATGCACCTGGCATTTAAGTAGGGAAGGGCACACCTCAGTTGTACAGCACATGCTTTGCTTGAAGAAGGGCCCAGGCTTAGTCGCTGGCATCTTCAGGTAGGGCTGAGGAAGCCCC
Organism: Rhineura floridana; assembly: GCF_030035675.1. NCBI lineage: Eukaryota > Metazoa > Chordata > Lepidosauria > Squamata > Rhineuridae > Rhineura > Rhineura floridana. The sequence goes on from NC_084480.1 coordinate 138,009,516, forward strand.
CTTGTCTGTAACCTTGGAGAGCTGCTGCCACTCAGTCACCTGGTTTGCACATAGCACTAAGTCAAACTATGGCTTAGCATGAGCATGTTGGCTCCTGGAAAGGAGTTTGTGTCCACTTTGCTTACGGCTTAGGTCCAGGCTATTTATCAGACCGTATCTCCCTGTATGAGCCTGCCCGGGCCCTGAGATCCTCAGGAGAGGCCCTTCTGTCAATACCCACATCTTCTCAAGTACGACTAGTGGGGACGCGTGAGAGGGCCTTCTCGGTGGCTGCCCCTAGGCTTTGGAATTCCCTTCCTAGGGAGGTAAGAATGACCCCCTCTTTGCAGTCCTTCCGCCGACAAGCAAAGACCTTCCTATTCCAACAAGCCTTTGGAATTGAAGGCTAAGGATAGGGCGTGAAGGGTGCTGCATTGCTAATGTCTAATATATAATTTTTAAACTAGTTTGAACTTTTTTAGCTATATGTGTGTATGGTTTTAATACTGGAAATAGTTTAATCTTATTTTAATGTAGACTTTGTATGTTTTTAATTATATGTATTTTTTATCTGGAAGCTGCCATGAGTTCCAGTTTTGGGAAAATGGCGGGGTATAAATAAAGATAATAATAATAATAATAATAATAATAATAATAATAATAATAATAATAATAATAATAATAATAATAATAATAATAATTGCTTCTCCTCCAGTCCTGCTGCTGTGCTGTAGTGAGCAATGCCATGGTTTGGCTTAGGGTGTCTGAACCCAAGTTTGTGATTTGTCTCACTCTAGGAAACGAGGGTTTGTTCTCAAGTTTACAGGTGATGATTTGCCTGGAGCAAATAAACCACAAGGCCGAGTTTAGATGACATGCTAAGCCACACTATGGCTTAGCTCACAGCAGTGCAGCAGCAGGAGGACCAGTGGAGGAGTGCAGGGGCCTCAATTTCCTCTCCAAAAACCCTTAGGCTCATGGTTTGGCTTCACATTATCTGTTAACCAGCTCACTGTGGTAAGTACTGACCTAGGTGGATGAATGATCTACACTGGTATGGCTGGGCAGTGATTGGATGCTGACTGGCTTGCATCCTTTCCTCAAGCAGAAAGGCAGGCTTCCCTGACTAGAGCTGAGCTGGCCTCTGGGGGCTAATTGGCAGAACAGGCAAGCCACACACACCCCGGTACATAGAGAATACTTTGGCTCTCCTTTATCACTGCCCAAAATATTGTGGGTTTGGGGTTGAGATGGATGATTTCTATGAGTCCCTTTCCAGCCTCTGATTTGGAGCCTTGCGCCTGGGGGTGAGAAACCCGCTCTGCTGGTCAGATGAGTTTCTTTTGTTAATCTAATAGAGTGGCCAGGTGGGTTAATGGGTCTATCAAGTGCTCATTAACTGGTGAATAGGCCAGGGAAATCCTATTGTTATTGAAACTCTTTAGGAGAGCCACCACCCCACCCCGCCTAGGAGAAGTTTGTGTTTGGAGTTGAGTCTGAGAAAGGCTGGGAACTGGAGGTAGGCAGAGAGGCAGGCTCTCTGCACCATGGCTTTGGGATGCCTCTTGTAACCCTGCTGGAAAAGCTGGATATTGGACTGCTGATGCCTTGAACCCCTCCATCCTAAGCTCAGGTTGGAATGTGTGTAAATAAACAAACCATATTTCATAAAGACACCACAGCCTCCACTGACCTTCTTCCCAAGGAAACCAAACCCAGGATGAGCACAGGAAACCCTGGAAATCTCACCGCTCGGAGATTGGGGTGGCACGCAACACTGATGTTAGAAGTGGGATTGAGTTTGCTGGAAGAAGCATTGGGAGCAAGGTGTGCCTGAGTTAAAATGGAGGGAGGAACAGCAACCCTCCTGGAACAGATGAAATTGATGTTCCAGCAACAAGCAGAATGGATTGAGAAATATCACCAGGAGGACCAGCAGCAAAGGCAATGGGACCAGCGGCAAAGGCAACAAGAACACCAGGAGGACCAGCAGCAAAGGCAACAAGAATGCCAAGAGGACCAGCAGCAAAGGCAACCCTGGGTAAGCGCAGGGACCCCCTGGAAATCTCACCGCTTGGAGATTGGAATGGTGCAACAATATGTTATTGTAATTTTTACAAGGGTTTTGCATGTTTATTGGCATTGTTTAATAAATGTCTAGCCTTAGGGTTGCCAGGTCAGAAGCATCGCAAAACCTGAGATTTTAGGGGTGGGCCCGAGTGATGTCACGGGGTGGGCCCGACTGATGTCATGGGGCGGGCCCAAGTGATGTCACAGGGTGGGCCCAAGTGATGTCATTAAACATGATACATTAAGCATCAATCACAGTTGCTTGGAGCGTACAATCAAAAAAAATATCTGCTTGGAAATTAAGCTAGACATTTTAGCTAAAAGATGGAGCCTGGGTAGGGAACATTTAATCTAGCCTACTTGTTTTCGGCAAGAAGGGTTTAAGTGCCTTCAGGCCAGGCCAGTCACCAGAAGGTCACTGTAGGAAGAAAGGAGCGTAGTGTTGTGGAGATGTTAGATGGGAGCATTCAGGAGTAAAGATGGATGCCCCTGAAGGCTGCGATTCTAAACACACATACTAAGGGACTAAGCCCCCATAGAACTCAACAGGACTTACTTCTGAGTAGATATAGTTTGGATTGTGCTGTTGGTAAAGCTTGACTAGGGATCCTCTGCAAAGATATCCATATCCAAGCAGGGTTGGCAACCCCCTACCTGGAATGCCCTGCCCTTATCTTTTAATGTGGCTGCTCCAAGCTTCTTTACAGATTTGACCCTTCACTTCAGAAAGAGGTCTGAGAAAAGAGTAAGAAGATTCTCTACCCTTTCTGTGTGCATAGATGCCCTCATCCTTCCCCTGCGCCCAGCAGAAGCTCTGGGCCAGGCGGGACGCAGTGGCATCTCATAGAGGACACCCTCCCCTTTCATGGGGTGTATGATTTGTCCTGGCCCAGAGCAGAGTTTGGGGTGGGCACCCCCAAATACTTATTTTTCCTGTATGTCTTTTTCTGCTTTGATTTTGTATAGATGCCCTCTTCTGTGCCCTGCGCCCAGCAGAAGCTCTGGGCCAGGTGGGACGCAGTGGCATCTCATAGAGGACACCCTCCCCTTTCCTGGGGTATTCTGATTTGTGCTGTCCCAGAGCAGATTTCAGGGTGGGTACCCCCAGTTACTTATTTTTTTCTATGTGTTTTTGTCCATTTTGATTTTGCACTGATGCCCTTCTCCATGCCCTGCGCCCAGCAGAAGCTCTGGGCCAGGTGGGACGCAGTGGCATCTTGTAGAGGACACCCTCCCCTTTCCTGGGGTATATGATTTGTCCTGTCCCAGAGCAGAGTTTGGGGTGGGCACCCCAGTTACTTATTTTTTATGATTTTATGACATCATTATGTATTTATGATAATATCAGAAGCCTGATGATTTTGATTGCATAAATGTATTGTGATTCTTGACGGGGAGAGTCCCCCGATCACAGTGATATATCATACAGGGTACCCCAACATATATTTTGGGGTTCAGAGACATGTTAAGTTTGGTTTGAAGTTGCTGTAGTTGTCAACTCTTCTTTTTTAGTGTTTTGAACTTTCAAGCAAATAAGGAACTGGGAACTAGGAACTAACTTCAGCGTCGTATCATTTAAATAGATTAAACAGTCGAGGGGGCGGCTGATGTTTTGGTGTATATCTCGTGAACCAGACCACCTAGAAACTTAAATTTTTTTTTTAATTGAAGCTGAGAGTCTGGAAATTAAGGGGTGCTAGCCGGAGAGCTGGAAGGGCCCCCAAAAAACTGGAGACTGTGGCCAAAAACCAGAGACCTGGTAACTCTATCTGGCCTATTTAATTCCAGTTATCACATCCATCTCGTAACTTCACTTGCAAACCTTCTTCCATATATGTATGCCCTGTAGCAAAAACTTCAAGGGGCCACATGCCCAGTTATAAAACTGGCTATCTAACTGGCTGCCACTGTCTTCCAGCTCTGATTTGGAATATGCATGTTCACATGAATACATGGGAAAGATGGAAAAAGCAGAAACAGGATATTATTTTCGGGGGGACAGATTACAATGCTCTGTCATATGTCATCTCAGTTTGGAGACTATATCCGTGATCTAACTGAGGTCATGATTAAGTCCCACTGAAATTAATGGGGCTTATATTAGTCATTCTTGTCTTGTCCCTCATGACTAACTGTAGCTGGATTGGCAGCTTATGTATATTGCCTGAGCATTCCCTGTTTTGTCTGTCCATTTTTATTATTATTATTATTATTATTATTTGATTTATATCCTGCCCTTCCTCCCAGCAGGAGCCCAGGGCGGCAAACAGAAATGCTAAAAACACTTTAAATCATCATAAAAAAACTTAAAATACATTAAAACAAAACAACTTTAAAAATTTTTTTAAAAGCTTTAAAAACATCTTTTTTTAAAAAAAGGGGGTTAAAACATATTATTAAAGAAAACATATTATTAAAGAAAACATATTAAAAGCAATTCTAACACAGACGCAGACTGGGATAAGTCTCAACTTAAAAGGCTTGTTGAAAAAGAAAAGTCTTCAAAAGGTGCCGAAAAGATAGCAGAGATGGTGCCTGCCTAATATTTAAGGGGAGGGAATTCCACAGGGTAGGTGCCGCCACACTAAAGGTCCGTTTCCTATATTATGCAGAACGAACCTCCTGATCAGATGGTATCTGCAGGAGGCCCTCGCCTGCAGAACGCAGTGATCGACTGGGTATATAAAGGGTAAGACAGTCTTTCAGGTATCCTGGTCGCGAGCTGTATAGGGCTTTGTACACCAAAACTAGAACCTTGAACTTGGTCCGGTAGCAAATGGGCAGCCATGTCCATGCCATGCTTCATCCATTCCTGTGAACATGCAGAGTCAATGGTATTTGTTTAATGTTCACTACTGCTGTCTTCTGCCTGTAACCCTGAATGGCCACAACTGAAGGTCCTTAGGCTGGCTTGCAACCTGTTTAAAGAAAAGCTCCCAGTAGCTTCTTTCCCAATGCACAGTTGTGCACTTCTTAGGCTTTTGTCACACTATAGCAGCACAGGAAGATTTTGGGTCCCTTTATGTGAAGGACTCAGTAACTGCTCAGGCCTGCTTCGCATCACTGCATTTCAATGAATTCTACAACTGAACGATAAAAGTATTTTCGTTTGTCTTTGTTCTGCTGCCTACCAATTTCCTTGTGTTGTTCCCTAGCTCTTATATTATGAGAAAATATAACTTAAAGTTTCCCTAGTCGCTATTTCTATTTGCCACCTTCAGTATTTCATCCATATGGTTCATAAAATGCATACTCTATCAACATATATAAAAAATTAGCCATATAGCAGTACTTGTGATTGAACTAGGAATAACATTCATTATTATTCAGTGTAAATGTGAAAAGCTGACCTAGACCTCAGAGTACTTTTCTTTTGCTTTTTTCCTTTTGTTTTGGTGGCCAGGAGTTTTTTTTTGGTGGAAAATGAAAAGTATTTGTAAGATGGTATGGCAGGAAATTATTTTTTGCTGTCATTTATTTGCTTTAGGGACAGTTAGATTTTAGTTGGCATTTCCTCAAAGACTCTTTTTATGTACAGAGAAAGTGTCAAAATACATTTCTAGCAAAGAAGACACTTGCTTTTAGACTGCAAGCTATTTGTAACCCCTGGGTTTGGTAATTGCTGTTGATAAAAGAAGACATGAATGTAAACAGAGATCCATCACTGGAGCAGCAACATCCATACTGCTGCTATTGAGCAGGTGACAAGCTCTCTGTTCAGAGTTGGGTAGCTGACCTGTAAGCATTATACCAGAGCTGAATATACTCAGCACATTAAAATGCTTGTTCCTGTGTACCAAAACCAGGGCTAGCCCAGGATCACAGGCGTTTTTAGGTGCTGCATCTTGACCTGGGCTCTTTCTTCTGCCTTAATTGAATTGTAATTCTAGTTTTATTGTAATTGATACATTTTTTGCCACCTTCAGTATTTTATTTTTATTTTACTTTTTACATAAAGAGGTGGGTTGCAAATAGAATTAAAATTAAAAATTTTTGTAAATACAAAAATAGATCAGAAGTGAGAATTCTCCAGTCCTGGGGCCTGAAATACACCAGGCAGAAAATACTGCTCCATTGTTCCTATAAGACAGTAAGAACAGAAGGCTGAGGTTTCTAGCATTTGTATGATATGACCAATCTGAAGACTTGTAACCCTGCTGGATGTAACAAAGACCTGCATCCTGCTTCCTTCAGTGGCCTTCAGTGCATTCAAAAAGCCCACAGGCAGGACGTAAATGCTGCTGTTATTCCTCAGTAGCTGGTAGGAATTATGGGGCGTATACTGCATTGGGTTCCATATAGTCATCTAATATGCAAACCCATTCTCCAAGTGTGAATACTTTTGCAGTCAAAACACAAGTAGGCTCAGGGGAACTCCCAAGTTTTGCAGAAATAAAAATAATGGGAGGGAAAAAACCTAAAGGGCAGGGAGAGACCGAAAACAGTCCAGTGAGGACTGAGCATGCTCACTGGCCACATCGTGCTGACTAACAGTTGGAAGGGGAAAGGAGAGTGGAATGAAGAGGAATGAAGAAGGGCATGGCAAACTCTTTAGATTTTCATTATAAGGAAAGCTCTCCATGCCCCTGATAATTTTGGCTGCCTCTCCCTGCCTTTCCCCCCCTCTTTTCATTTACTTGCCAATTGCAGGGCCTGATACCACATTTCCCAGTTCCATTCTGTGGCTGAAGAATTAGTACATGCAATCTTGATAGTTTACTAGGCTAGGTCCCAGCGTTGGGCCATTAAGGTTGCCAGTATGAACCCTGACATTGCTATTAAAATTAAAGATAAAAAATAGATGTATGAAGTGAGCTGCTACTAGGGAAGGAAATTTCTTTTATAGGAGAGGGAGGTGTGGTAAACTGGCCATGGGAAGAGCACCCTGTGCTATAATTGGAAGAGCTGTCCTTAAACACCTGTGCACATTGGTCATTTATACTTTACATGTTTCATGCAGGAAACAGAAGCGTAACTGAGTACATGCAGCACTTTCCCATTTTGTTACAGAGGATGTCATATGGCTCTCCTGCATTACTACACTGCCAACACCAGATGGTGCTATATAAAGCTATTAGGGCACCACAGCCCCCACAGCTCTGTATCATAGTGCCCTTTATTTTGGATGTTTTAATCTGGCAGCCTAACTAAGGCCTAACTCAATTTATCTGGGAGTAACCTCCATTGAGTTCAATAGGATTTACCTCTAAATTGGTTAGGATTGCAGCCTAATACCTGAGAAATGAAAACCTTGTAAAAGCACTAAGAAAGAAAATAAAAGTGTGCACATTTGCCCAATTTATGTAATTATATTTATGTTATGTGTGTGGCTACAAAATTAGGATCATTTTAAAACAATTCTAGATCCCATGGTTATAATCTACCCTATGAGTGCAGACAACAGACAAGTAGTTATTATACCCTTCTGTGTATAACCAAGCAGGGGGAAATGGCAATGTGATGGAATTAAAATATATTCCTGTAATAAAGAAACATCTGCCTTACTTTGGGTAAACATCTGTCTTTGTCTTAGGCTGTAACTAGACATTATGATGGATGCCTGCACTTGGCTGCATTTGCTGCTGTGTACAGGGGAGAACTGGGAGTGCAATGAAGTCTCACGTTGCACTTTTTGAATTACCAGATGTTACTGAGGAGATGAAGAGAATGAGATGCAGGGCTGCTGTTTTTGACAGCAGCCAGACATCCTCCACAGGGTCTAGTTCCAGATTTACCTTGAAAAATCAAGGTGATACAGGTACAGACATAGATACACTCTTGTGTTGCCTTACTGGCAATGTTTAAAGTTGCATAAAGACATAGTAAATATTGTGACTGCAGTCCTAACCCCACTTACGTGGGAATAAGCCCCATTGAATCCAGTAAGACTTTTCCTGAGTAGTCTTGGTTAGGATTGTATTGTGTGGGATTGTTGCTGATTGTAAAGGTAGGTTTATATAGGCAATAAAAGAGCAGTTCCAAATACAGTTTCATATAGATTCCCTCTCAAATAGCCGTTCATTTTTAAAATATTTATAGGGATGTGGAAAGTTCAGTATTCCTTATGAGTGTTGCACAAGTATAAAACTGAATGACTTGTAGTGCAAGATTGTTCATCTAGTTCAAAGTACAGTAGACAAATTTGGGAATTTGCTATGGAATATTCTCTTACAATGTGAATAGATAAATGCCTTAAGTAGAGATTGCCTCTTCATTTGTAGAGCAGACTTGTCCATGAAATAAATTCATGGAGAATATGGTGACAGCGACTAATTATAAATGAAAGAATAAAATATGTACTATCCCTTACAAAGAAATTCACAGATATTTGTTTTTGAAGCTAGTGGAATGTTTTTATAATACAACCGTATACATAGAATCACAGAATAGTAAAGTTGAAAGGGGCCTCTAAGGCCGAGTCCAATCCCCTACTCAATGCAGGAATCCAACTTAAAGCATGTCTACTCAAAGTAAGCACCAGTGAGTTCAATGACACTTACTCCCAAGTAAATGTGTAGGATTGTACCCGTCCCTAAGGCTGTAATTCTGTGTACCCACTTAGCTGGAAGTAAGCCCTATTGAACTCAGTGGTGCTTATGTTTGAGAATGGAATTGCACTGAATGCACTGGGGCTAAAGAGCCTCAAAAATCCACCTTCATTGCTACTCATTCTGTGATAAGAACTCTCAGAGCTTTCTCTTGCAATGAATGAATCTATTTTCAGAACAAAATTACTTTATGTCTTTATTATTAGGCTCATGTTGTGTATCTTGTTTTGGTGTTTTAATAGTTTCCCTCTGTTTAAATAAGTATTTTCTGTAAAACAAAAATCTACAAAAACTTTATTCAGAACGTTTGCATCAGAGACAAGGCATGCATTAGCCAGGAATCTACTATCACAGATTAGGAGGGGAAAAACACATAAGAAGAAAGTAAGTGCTCTGCTGGATCAAATCAAGAGTCCATCCAGTGAGTATCAGATTTCAGTGTTGATTAATAGAAGTTTTTTAAAACGTTTGTTTCATTCCAGTCTTTTCATTCCCCTGGAGAAGGAAACAAACAGTTGGACATGATAATGGGCAATATTTTTCTAGCGTTCTACACACCATGTACAATCTGGCATTTACAAATTTTGCTGTTCCAGTGACGGTTGGTATGTGAATGCACACAGAAGTTTCCTCTCCAATCACAAACGTACTCCAGAACCTTGAGAGGGGTGTGTGGGTACTAGTATGCAGCTCCTTGGATTCATCATGTGGTGTTTGCCCTGATCCAATATAGCAGTAAGTGACATGCTTGCTGTGTGTTTGAAGAGCCCCTTCTAAGTCCAGGTGTCTCATACCTTAAAAACAATGACCAGAACAAAACACTTGCAGTGTTGACCGCACTTTCAATGACAGAAGGCCCTGTAGCCATGTACATGTATATAATGTGTGTAAGTGTACAATGCATATGTGGAGATTATGTATATTGTTATAGATAATATTGCATGCCATATAATAACTTTTGCATACATCAGAAACCTGTTGTTCTGCACATTCATTTTCAACTCTTCATCTGGACAATCAGTCCCTTTCCCTATCCCTCTGTTTCTCTGGGCCTTCAACACTATACTCATTTCAACCCATAGCTAGTCGCTAGATTTTATAGATGCATATTTACCAATCAGCCACACTGATCTTTCAGTTTCACTTCTTTAGTCTTCCAATCCATATCCTCGTATGCTTGTTCAACCATGTCATTCAGGTCTGTAGATTTTGAATAAACCTCACAGCATCTTTATGGATTTGTTTAGCATCCAAAATGTCTCCAGTATTTTATTGAGAAACCTATCAATCCAGCTTATCATAAAAATACATGAACATTTCCACTAATGTCTACCAAATGCACCGGTAACAGAGTAGCAGCAAAGAGAAGAAAAGGGAGAAAAGGATGTCATTCACAAGGATCCTAGCTAAGACCCATCTTTCAGATTTTATACAGTTTCAAGTCTGTTTTCTTGATACACTTTTTTCACAAGCAAAATGTAACTTGGAAAGTGTCCCACATCTGTCCGAACTTCCCTTGCAGTAGTCACTTTTCCTTCTGACATCCCAGTACCATTATTCCCACCACATTTTCTCTGCCCATGGGATAAGGCTGCTGCTTTGCAGCCTTTCTTCCCTACCCTTCAGTCATCTTATCACTACAGGGCCTTACCTAGTTCCTCCCCAGGCTAATGAGTGCATGGGCATCAGCCAAAACCTTCTGGCTTGCTGTACCACATTCTTGCACAGCTTACAATTCATCAAGTGAAACACAGATGTATATTTTGACCTGCAAGGTGCTGGACATTCCTCCTGTTTCTGCATTCCCAGGCAGTCAGCAGAAGCAGGCAGCCTACTGAGTGCAAAGTATCATGGCATGCATGGCTGGGGGGCTGCATTTGGCTTGGGGGGGGTCACAACAAGTTGTGCATGTCTATTTAGCTGTGAGTCTGTTTTTGCCTTGTACCAGGCTTTACAGATCCCAAAGCTCGTCAGCAAAAGAGATGGCATTCTGTTTTTTTTTCTCAAGTAGTTTGTGCCAAGCTCTGCTGTGAGCATTTATGAGAAGAAATACAGTGGAACGACATACTCCCAGCAAACCACTGTGCAGCTTACCTGCCAAGCTCTCAAAAACACACATGAATGAAGTTGGCCCTTCATTCCTACACAGAAGACTTAATGTAGGTGAAGTGCATGGTAAGTTGCTTAATAAGCCTCTTCGTTCCACTTAGCACTGCAAAAGCAAATGGGCTTTGTGGGAACCCGTGTACAGTTGGTCTGCAACATAGTGTTTGTTAAGAAAAACAAATAAATTGAAATTCACTGAGTGGGAAAAATGAACCCACATGAGACCTTTTAAAAATATACAGTGATGCCTATTGTTCAGAAACAAGTAGTTATCTTTCTAGCAGTCGGTACTAGGCCAAATTTGCCTCTCATTTACATCCCTGTAGCTTCATTAAGGCCAACTGGTGCATAAACAGGCAAAGCTACACTCCTGTAGAGAGCATGAAAAATGATAATACTGAAATTCTAGCAGAGCCTGTTGTAGGTTTTTTCTAGTTAGTTATGTCATTTGCAATGCAGTTGTGAGTCAACAGTTTCTACGAGGTGATTCCAATGATCCATTTTTCTTGCTGGAGCCACATTTGTCTGTATATCACAGGAAGTTCCCTTAATCACAGCAGTTCTGGAAAAGGTGATAAAATGAGTTGGAGTGTTGGTTGGGGGAGGTATTGCTGTGTACTAAAGGAATAGGCCTCTCCCAGGGAGAGGTGAGCTTGAAGGAATCTAGAGGATGAAATTAGGATCACAGGTTGAGAATAGGGTGGCCACCTGCACCCCCCCCCAAAAAAAATGAGGAGAAAAGAACACAGATTTGTGTACCTTTTGGAAGTCCATAGCAAGTCCAGCAGAGGCATCCAGTACACTGTCTGTTCTATCTGTTCTGGATCAACTTTGATTATTGCATCCTGAAGTTGTGGACAAGCTGCTTGAAGAAGTGTGGCTGCCCCCCTGCCCCCTTGACTTTTGCCCATCCTGGCTTTTTAGATCTAGCTGTGGGGGATTGACTGGGTGAGCCCAGGGAGTTATCAATGTTTCACTGGAGGAAGGTAGAGTACCATCTGCCTTGAAGGAGGAGGTAGTGGTGTGTAAAGACCTCTTTGGACCCAGAAGTAAATAACTATTGTCCAGTGGCAAATACCCCTTTTTTTGGGCAAGATGCTGAAGAAGGTAGTGGCAATCCAACTTTACTCATGCTTGGAGGAGACTGAATATCTGGATCCATTTCAGTCTGGCTTTGGACCCAGTCATAGCACTAAAACTGCCTTGGTCTACCTGGTTGATGACATTTGTTGAGACAGAAATGAGGAAAGTACAACCCTGCTTGTTCTTCTTGATTTCAGCAGCTTTTGATACCATTTACCATGGTATCTTTATGGAGCTGCTCAGGGGGTGGGGAGTGGTTCTGCTCCTACCTCCAGGGATGTTTTCAGAAAGTAGTTATAGGAGGCTTCTGTTCAACACCATGAGAGCTTCTCTGTGGTGTCTCTCAGGATTTCATTCTCCCCCCTATGCTATTTAACATGTATATGAAGCTTCTGGGAGTGGCCATCAGGAGTTTTGGATGAAGTGTCAGCAACACGCAGATGACACCCAGCTCTGTCTCTCTGTTCCATTTGAATCAGGAGAGGCAGTTGAGGTACTAGACAAATGTCTGGAGGCAGTGATGGGCTGGATGTGGGCCAATAAACTGAATCCTGAAAAAAACAGTTGTTATGTGTTTTTGAATACAGGAGATGGGAAGATAGCCTGTTCTGGATGGGATTGCACTCCCCAGAAAGAAGCAGGTTCAAAGCTTGGGGGTTCTCTTGGATTCAACATTGTCATGGGAGGCTCAGATGGCATTGGTGGCCAGCAAAGGCCCCTTTTGGACAGAGATGACTTGGCAACAGTACTCCATGCTCTGTTAACTTCCAGATTAGATTATTGCAATGCACTGTATGTGGGACTGCCCTGGAAGATGACTCAGTAACTTCAATGGGTCCAAATTGCAGTGGCCAGATTACTGGCTGGGGTTTGATTTAGATCTCATATAACTCCTGTTTTAAAACATCTATACTGATTGCCAATTCATTTCTGGGCTCAGTTTAAGTTGCTTACACTAGTGTTTGAAGCCATAAATGACTTAGGTCCCAAATATCTGAGAAATCATCACCTTCCCTACAGAACCTCTCGGATCAGCAGAGGCGGCCTTCTTGGTAGCTCTGCCACCCTCAAAAGAGAGGGGTTGGTTCTCTGTGGCAACCCCTACGTTGTGGAATTCCCTCCCTGGCACCTTCGCTATACAATTGTGAGTGAATGCTAAATACGTACCTCTTTACCCTTGGCTTTGGCTCTTGAGATGGTTTTTTAAAGGCCCACCCTTTTCCTCTGAATGTAATGTGCTTTTCATTTTTTTTAATACTGTGTTTTAAATTTCTGTAAACCACCCTGCAATCTGTTGTTGAAGAGTGAGTAGTAGTAGTAGTAGTAGTAGTAGTAATGAAGCAAATTTAGAAATAATTACTGTAATTTCAGTGGCAATGCAATGCAGATCACCATAGTGGGGAAGACTGTGGACAAGTGACCTGTATGCCTCTTCAATCTGCTGTTCAGGTGTTACTCTCCTTTGTTGTCTTTAAATTGGTCAAATAGAGGATGCCTTCAAATAGAAAACTATACTCTGACACCCCTTCAAATAGAGCAGGTGTAGTCAACATGGTGACCTCCAGATGTTTTGGATTACAACTCCCATTTGCCCCAACCAGCACGGCCAATGGTCAAGGATGATGGGAATTGTAGACCACAATACCTGGATAGTTCATCATTGGCTACCCCTGAAATAGAGGAATATCCTCTGTAAAGTAGGACACATGGCTATCCTAGTCAAGAATGAGGCCAAGGTCAGGATCCAGCACATGCCAGAAGGTGGGCATGCCAGCCAGGTGAATGTAGAAGAAACAGGCAATGGAGCTGGTAAGATCAAAGGAACTGAGGAGAGATCTGCGAGCCTAAAACTAGTTGTGGGAGCAGGGTTGGTAAGCTGTAAGGAGCTTGTTGTAATGAGTCCAGCAGAAGAACAGTGGTTCCAAGGACAGGACATGTGTTCCGGCTCAGGATTCAAGTCTCTTCTGTCATGGGTCTTGACAAAAGGCTGTTACGTGTGGGAAGTTCACTTTGTATGCTGCCACAGAAAGAAACTGAAAGACCAGCCAGACCTTCCAGTGGAATTTGCTTTCCTACATTTGTTTAATCTCTAATGAGATATTTATGTCCTGCACAATCCCTTTGGGAACTATTTCCTTTTTATTATTATTATTGCCTCTGACTACCAGATGAAGACAAACAAGGGAATGACCATCCATGGTCTTCTCAAATACATCAGGATGATCTCTGTTGGACAGGATTCTGAACTGAATAAATTTTCAACTGCTGCTAGATGGATTTTAACTTTGAACCAGAAAGGCTCTTTCTTGCCTGTTTAATACCAACATTAATTATAAAGAAATGTACTTTGTGCATTCTGAATGTAGAATCTGGACTCTCCCCATCACTTTTTCATCACAGGGTATGTGCCACCAGGAGGTACTTCCTTGTCATTTGCTGCTCCTAACGTTTTGCGATGTCTTCCTCTGTTGAGCACAAAGGGCATCACTGCTACCTAAGATAATGTGCCAATATGACCTTGGCTAATTTTTCTTTTCTCTGTTTGAAAATCTCTCCAGGGTGTGGGAGAGGGATTACACATAATGTAACTGGCAGAGAACTCAAGCAGAACATGCACATTGCCATGGATATTATTGAGGCTTGTGGGAGTTTGCCCTGCTTGGTCTCAGATCATAAGAGATGCATGGAGTTTCTTTGTGGGAAAGGAGTCGGAAGTGCTAAGGTTGAGGCTGCGATGCTGTGGAGATGGGAGAAAATTAGAGCAGGAGCTAAGATATAATCTGTTCTCATCCTTCAAAGGAATCATGAGAAAGCATTGCACAGTTTCAGAACAAGGATGGATGAGAAATTAATTTTGGTTCAGATTTTAATGCAATTCTGCTTCATTTGCACTATCTGAAACAAAATGCAAACTCAAACACAACTATTCTTTGAAATTAGTATTTCTCCAAATTTTGAGCTGCAGTTCTCCAACCAAATAATGCACATATTAGGGGAAAGTGTGCATAAAAATGCATATATTAGAAAGAAACATATAGAATGCATTATATTAGGGGAAATTGCTTGTAAAAGTGCATATCAGATAAAAATTTCATACAAAGATGTGTATTAGGAGAAATCTGCACCAAAATGCACTTACTGCTGCATCATCAAAATGCAGAAGGAACCAAAATGCTGACCAGGAGCCCGTCCCTTCTCCTCCCATCCCCTCTACCATCCCTGTCCTGCCAAGGAGCTGCTGCCATGCACACCTCCACTAGAGGAGGAGCATCTCGATGAGGTTCCACTGCCCTATCGCCCCAGACATGCAGACAACTGAGACAGCAGGCTCAGCTGGCCCACACTTTCCCACCTAGGAGGAGCTCTCGCATGCGCACACATTCCCATTCTGTAACACCTTCCTCATGCAAGTAGAAAGAGCTCACTGGAACCTATTTAAGGGTTGTAAGAGTGTGTGTCTACTTGCTGTAACAATGTCTTAGCTTTGTGTAGTCATGTTATGTTGTGTAGAGATGCAGAATCTTGTGTGACCTGTAAACTAATCCATGAAGTGCTCTAAATGGAAGTTTTTCATTAAACATACTGGAAAAGAATATACCAGTGAGTCTTAGACCGATTCCAACAGGCTTGGCCAGGACAGTTATCTAGACAGTGCAAATGGTGAAGAGATAGAGATGAGATAAAGATGAGAGACTGAGCTGTCTAAAACCACCTAGAGAGTAAATAGCAGAGGTGAGACTTGAACCAGCACAGCTGTCTGTGCTATTCAGAAATCTTATTGAATGAAATACTACTTTCTGCCAGCTGTAATTGCCTGCTGGCCACTTTGTAACATCAGTGAGCACACCAAGCAGGGTAAACCTGGCTTTGACCAAGTCAGTGGGAAGCAAGGTCTTGAGGGCAAAGGCT
Source organism: Rhineura floridana (assembly GCF_030035675.1). Taxonomy (NCBI): domain Eukaryota; kingdom Metazoa; phylum Chordata; class Lepidosauria; order Squamata; family Rhineuridae; genus Rhineura; species Rhineura floridana. Next base: position 138,025,211 of record NC_084480.1, read on the forward strand.
GTGATATAAGCAGGAAGAAGCAGGGACAGCAGCAGAGACAAGCCCATTATTTTGATCTTAATGCACATTATGTTGAGTTGGATTAGAGAGGGATCCCTCAAGTCTTCCAACTTCAGAAGTAGATGTTAAATCCCGCAGTTCTGTGGACCATAAATCAGAAGAGCTAGTGAAAGAAAATGAAAGAAATCCCAGTAATCTTTCCCACCTAAGTTTTTTTTTTTTTTTTAACTTTTATACCGCCCGACTAGCAGAAGCTCTCTGGGCGGTGAACAACAAAAATACTAAGATACACAATATAATACAATAAAAACATATAACAATAAAGCATGTTCTTTGCATGTTCTTTGCATGCATTGTTGTATTAGCCACATGGGCTGTGACTTACCACCAGAGTATACACCTGCAGAGGTTTGAAGTGATGCATTGCAGATGAACTGGAAGAGGTAAAGCTCAAAAGTAAACAACGTTGCCAAGAGCTTCAGGACACATTTTGAGTAATGTAAAGAGTAATGTGCCCTTCAGAGGCAGCTCCAAATCTATCAGCATAAAAAAAGTTCTGTCCTTTCCATTTCCTCCCCTCACTCCTTGCTATTGACACAAGAATTTTTGTTGAAACAGTGAAAATTTGGACTAAACATTTTGTGATGCTCTGAAGGCTGCAACCCACGCTGTACTAGCAGTATATCACAAAAGATACATCATTTATATTTTTGCCTTATCTTAGAAGGGGCACCTGGTTATTTTTTCTTTGATTTGCTTTTCAAGTGGTAATTTAAGACCTTCCCCTTTGTTTGCTATGTTCCCCACTATCAAAACATTAGAGTACAGTATAAGTTTCATGGGGACAGACACCCCCTTTTCCCCCTTATGAAACAAATTCTGTGAACTTGAGTAAAACGTTGCTTTCATGCGTGCTTAGGACTACGTATTTTTACCCTTACTAAGCTGCCAAATAGGGCATGCATGATCTAGTCTACTTCCAGATAAACATTTACATAGAGCTGCTTGGTTGCACGGATGTTATGTGCTGCCTTGTCTACTGAATGAAAACTGTCAAAATTATTCTGCCTTTATCCAGAATTCTTGTACCTTAAATAGCATTGATTTGCAGTTCTGGTAAGCTGGTCTGAGCTTTATTCTTACCTTACCAAGACCTAAAACCTATTGGACAAAATCTTTTCTGATACAACCTGATTTTAACATCTTTCTTCTGACTGTTGCATTCCCACCACCACCACCACCATAGGTGGTGGAATATTGGGAAAAGAGGAGACTTCATTACTGTGGCAAGAAAAGTTAATGGTTTGAAGGGGTATCTATGTTTGTACATTTTAATAGGAAAAATGCATGGAAGTTTCATAAACACAGTTTATCAAACAAAAAGCAACAATAAGTTAGTAGTTACATAGGTCAGAAAGACTCACTGAAATGGTTGGCAAAACAGAAAGCGTTTAACCAAGATAGTAATTCTACAGAAGTGCAAAAAAAAGTGCAGTTGGTTGAAAGGAGCAGGGCTGTGTTGGTGGAAGACTGGCTGCTCACAAACTGAGAAGTGCCGAGAAGGAAGGAGGTGGAAGACATTTGTGTGCTCAGCACCACTGGTGCTGGGAATAGAATAAGTGGAAGAAGCTTGTGTAGCTCGGATGGGAGGGGGCTTGGCAAGCATACAAAAGAAAAATAGATTTATAGGCCCATGCACATATATTAATGAAAAAGCACATCTCTGCATTATCTTTCTGGACCGGGACAGTCTGACCACTGTTACACACTGGTAACCTCCAGGCTGGATTACTGTAATGCACTCTATGTGGGACTGCCCTTGAGGTTGGTCTGGAAGCTGCAGCTGGTGCAAAATGTGGCGGTGAGACTGCTCACTGGGGCAGGGTATTGCCAACATGTCACCCCGCTGCTGAAAGAAATGCACTGGCTGCCCATTTGCTACTGGGCCAAGTTCAAGGTTCTAGTTTTGGTGTACAAAGCCCTATACAGCTTGGGACCAGGATACCTGCAAGACCATCTTATCCCTTATATACCCAGTCGATCACTGTGCTCTGCAGGTGAGGGCCTCCTGCAGATACCATCTTATCAGGAGGTTCCATTCTGCAAACACAGGAGACGGACCAATAGTGTGGCGGCACCTACCCTGTGAACTCTGTACCCTTAAATATTAGACAGGCGCTGTCTCTGTTATCTTTTTGACACCTATTGAAGACTTTCCTCTTTCAACTAGCCTTTTAAGTTGAGACCTTATCCCAGTCTGCATCTGTGTTGGAGTTGCTTTTTAATATGTTTTTAAACCTTTTTTTTAACAATATGTTTTTTAACCTTTTTTTTAAGATGTCTTCAAAGCTCTTTTTAAAAATGTTTTTAAAGTTATTTTGTTTTAATGTATTTTGAAGTCTGTTTCTATGATGTTTTAAAGTGTTTTTTGTGCTTTTGTTTGCTGCCCTGGGCTCCTGCTGGGAGGAAGGATGGGATATAAATCAAATAATAAATTAAATAAATAAATAAAACTTTCGAAGAGACTTTATTTTCATGAATACACACACACAGGGCAGAAAGGTGCCCAAACTGATGTACATATGCTAATTTGAAGGTGGCCCACCACCCCTGTACACTTGGTTTGCAAGGCAGCATGAAAAGCAGATTTTTGCAAGATGCATCTTGCAACTCTTGGAGAGGATTAAATCAGACTCTAAACTGAATGGGAGCCCTGTCATTTTCTTGGAATTAGGAGCCATTCTGCTTCTTGTTCCTCATATATGAAACAGCATAGGAGCAAAACACAAGACCTGTGTCAAGCAGAACAAAGCTTGGTCAGCAAGAGATTTTCAGTTGTTCTTTTACTAATCAAGGATTTCCTGTCATAGTACCTTTCTGCTTATCTCTTTTTTTTTTTTTTTTCAATAATTTTTATTCAGATTTTCATAAAACATACAAGACAAAATCATAAAACATTCAAAGACAAAAAACAAAATCAAAAATAGTTAAACAAAAAGAAAAAAAGAAAAGAAAAAACAAAAATAAAAAATAAAGAGTAAAATATTGACTTCCCATTTGTCAAAGATCAAATCAGTTATAAGTCTATAATATATAACAATCCTGTCTCTTAAGTCATATTATAAAATCACTTTCCTCCAGTAGTTATCTTACTTAATCATCAAATCTCATAAACATTACTTTATTCTTTCCACAAAAAGTCAAAGAGAGGTTTCAATTCTTTAAGAAATATATCTATCAATTTTTTTTTCCAGATAAGCATATCGATTAATCCATCTCATTACTAATTATGATAATCTTATTGTCATAACCATAGTCAAAATAAACATTTCAATTAATCCATCACATCAGAATCTGTTAGGTTCAATAATTTCAGTAGCCATTGTTCTATTATCTCTATTAGTTCCATTTTCCATCTTCCATCTTCAGTAGTCTTGTTAAGTCCAGTAATTTCAATATCCAATCTTCCATTATCAGTATTCCATAATAATCTTGCTGTCAAAGCCATAGTCATATAGTAAGAGTCTGATGGGAATTACCTCTATCCCAAATATTTTCTTGCCATCCATTCTGAATAGGTTGCTGAAATACTGCTGTAAAATCATATCTCTGTTCTTTTTTTCAAAATACACTGGGTCATCTCTTAAAAGTTTTTCCATTGTCACATGGCTGCAGTTAATTCCATAGATTTTCTCTATATTGGGCTCCATCACATCATTCCAGTCCAGAAGATTATCCATGCCATTGATAACTTTATCTCTAGAATCTTCATTCATTTCTTCAGAGATAACATTGAGTTCCAAACAATAGATTTTATTTCTAAAGTCCATAGACTCCAAATCTTGTTCCTGTTCCACGTTGGTTCCAATCTCCGGGATCTCCTCTCTCACAGGGACCCCTAATCCAGTCTCCAGGGTCTCCTCTCTCACAGGGACCCCTGTTCCAATCTCCGGGGTCTCCTCTCTCACAGGGACCCCTTCCAGGGTCACCTCTCTCACAGGGACCCTTATATCTTTAATCTCCTGCTTCATTTTACTCAATTCAATTTTCATTATCTCAATCTCATCCATTATTTTCTGAAACATAGTTATTTCCAGATTTTCAGCCACTTTCTTAATTGCCATTTTAAAAGAAAAATATAGGAAAACCACTTCTTATTTCAGCAACAATTGGGTTAATACTCCAAACTTGGTGACATCACAGTATAAACAGAGCAGACAGCCTTATCTCTCCAATAGTTAAGTAAACAAAATGCAGTTCCCAGGATCGAAACAATTAATGGCAATCGTCAAGAAACAGATTCGTCAAAATAAAATAGACCAAAAAGAGAGTAGTCTCAAAACAGTATAATATTTTTCAAAATAAAAATCTGGAATAGAAATCCCTCTTCTGTGTATATCTTTAGAATGCAAATCCAGGACAGCTTTTTGCAACAAAAACAGAGATAAGCTATTAATTAGTGCGTAGCAGAGAGAAGTTATGGCTCCCCAGTGAGATGTCAAAAACTGATCAATCTGGCAAATCTCTTTTAAACAGCAACAATTTAAGTCAAGTAAAAGAAAAATATAGAAAGAAGGGTGCTTGCCTGTTAGTGCGTTCTCTCTTAGAAGATAAGATGAACGTTCGCTTTAACAGATAGAGCTTGCTGTTGAAAATCCGTCCCACCTTCGTCGGCTGGACCTCGTCCCATAAATTAATGAGATCTGGTCGTCCCAACAAAAATAGGCTTTGAGGTTAATCTCTTCGTTTCTCCCTACCCGGGAGAAGTTTAATCAGTCAAAAAAAAAAGAAAAAACTGACTGATATATCTGAATAAGCTTCTTTTGAGGCAGGAGCCCGTCTCAAAAGCAGGCACAGGCTAAGTCACCCTTCCCGGAAGTCCCCTTTCTGCTTATCTCTTATTGAGGAAAGTTTGTGCCCGTTCAGCAGATTGAAGATAAGTCAGACTGGAGAGGAAGTGTCCTCTGTAGATCCTTGTTAAATACACAAACACACAAGATAGAAGCCATTGCTATATTGACATTTAGGACTCATTTGTTCATGTGCTGCATTTCCAAATACATTCAAGATTTATTCAAGGCTCAAGGACAAGTTGTTGAAAATAAAACGCAGGTACTGCTGACAGAAATGTTTTGTAATACTTCAGTAGTGATGTCACCCTGTTGAATCCAGTTTTAGTTATTGCATTATTATAAACATATAGTACTCCACAATATTGTTGAAAGTATCCACATTTCAAATACACACTGATCTACTACAGCTTAGAATCCAAGCAGCATGCCCTAATGCAGCATTTTCCACAAGCAACATTATGGGTTTATCCACATGGGAGTCTAACTTTGTACTAAAGAAGCTGCTTTTACCATCGCAACAGCTTTTCAAGGTCCACACTTATTGCTCAATGGTAGCTTCCAATCCGCTGTTTTCTTTTTGCACAAGTAGACATTCCTCTGGAAAGGTTTAATATCGTTGTTTCCTTGTGGTCCCACCCCCAATTTTACATCCTTACTCCCTCTGGAGTATCCATGTTGCTAATGGAGAAGGGGAGGGGTTTTTTGTCAGTTTGCTGAAGCAGGGAGAGCCTGGGGGTGCAATTTACATGAAACCCTATGAAACTGACTAGAGGGGGGAGCGAGTGAAAGGCAAAGTAGGCAGCAGCTGCGGCAGCTTTTGCTGGCGGCAGAGAGAGAGGGAGCGGGTGACGGGGCATAAGAGAGCCTGCCCACTAAAAAACATCGAAGCAAAGCACTTACACGGAGGAGCACAGTACAGCTGAGATTGTTTTTCCTTTCCTTTTTGCATTATTGGGTTAATACAGATTTAAAGGGGAAAACTGCGTGATAGCTTCTTGCCTGCCACATCATGTGAACCATGCAAAGTACAAGGGTATGCAAGTAGCACCAGTCACACACTAAATTGCTGTGTGCATGAGCCCAACCTGCCTGCACTATATACTGATGACCCTTTCAGATGCCCCACTACAGGTTAACTATCATCTTCCAGGTTATAGCAATAAACAAGTAGAGAGCAAAAGTAAACAAGGTTCCCCATGACTCGAGTGAATGGATAGAGCTATGTCATACACCACTTTCAATTTTGAGACAGAAGCTAGAAACCAAATATTCTTCTAAAGTAGATTCCCCCCTCAAAAAAACTACTTAATTGTGTTAAACCCCGTTTATTCAGTGGTTGCTACAAGTATATCTCCCCTCCCCTGACTACTGCTGCTGCTGCTGCCTCCTCCTCCTCCTCCTCCCATTAATCACATAGAATCTACACCATCAATTATCATGCAGTGAAAGCAATGACATCACAGTGCTACACAGGCAATTACTGATGATGTCAGTGCCAAAAAATTCCCTAAAGTGGGGACACTATTATAAAAAAAAAAGGAACAGTTTTGGCGTAACTCTTGATATCAGCTTTGCAGCTGTACAGTCACTCGTTCCATTTTATTTATTTCTTTTGTAAAGAGTAGCATTGCTATCTGTTAATAAAATGAAAGGAATAAAATGAAAGTTACAGATTTAATACTATCTGAATGTTGCTGGACTACAACTCCTCTATTTCTTGAGCAGTGGCCATGCTTGCTGGGGTTTATAGACAGGGGCTCCAACAACATTTGGAGGATAACAGGTTCTCCATTCTTGTAATAAGGAGTTTTTATCTTAATTTCACAAAATTTATATGCTGCTCATTCAAACAAAAGACCTGTAAGTGGTTTATCCCTGCTGTCACCACAATCCCCCCCCAATATACATAGAAAACCAAAAAAGCATCAAAAAGAGGTGGTGCCCTTGCCCTCAACGTAATCCCAAAGGGGGCTATGATAAAACTTATGGAAGGTGCTGTTGGCTTTGCTGGTTTGTTTCTGAGCAGTGCACATTTCTCCTATACATGTTAAATGTATGATGACAAAGAAAAGAAAGGTCACTTTCAACTCTGCTATTAAGGATACAGAGGAAAGTCAGGCCCAGACAGTTGAAGAGGCTTGCTCAGTGTCCTGCAGTAAATCTGAGTTGTGATCCATTGTGCTAAGATGATGTAAAACTGGCTGATGAATGCAACTTTCTGTCCTAGATGCATTGCTGATACGAGATGTCAGCTTTTAGAAATGTGGCTCTCCTTCCTCTTCCCCTGAGATTGGCAGCCCTTCTGGGCATCCCGGAGATACCAACGATAATACTTTTTTAATAGTTGTGCTGAGTGGCACTTTTCACAACTGTCTTTTTTTAGAACCAAGGGGAAACATTTTTATGGTCTGTCATTTTACCCAGGGATTTCTTAAAGTCCTGCATCAAGCTATGAAGCCAAATGATGGGGGAATATGAGAAATGATTTTCCTTTATACAGAATTGATTTGCCAGAAAAATACTTTGTATCACTGTGTTATTTATTGAAGGAGGGAAAGGCAACCACCCTCACCACCTCATGATGAAGGGGGAAGTGAGGGAGCAGGGGACGTCCTTAAGGATGCCATTATATCCATGGGCATTACACTGGCAACCCCAGCTCCAAGCACTGGGGTAGAGTGTTGCTAGACAGACTAACTTTGGGAGGGGGAATGATATACCTTACCTTCAGTGATCTACTTCAGTCTTCATCTACTGAAAATGTATCTAGTTTTCACTTCAAATATAACTGACTCTAATTTTGGTTTGTTTATCCTGTGTGCTCTGTGCTCTGTCCTGTTATTCTAAAACAGCCTTTGCCAACCTGGTGCCCTCTAGATGTATTGGACTATAATTCCTATCAGGCCAACCTGGCATAGCCATGCCGGCTGCAGGCCTGATGGGAGTTGTAGTTCAATACATTTGGAAGTCACCAGGGTGGCAAAGGTTGTTCTAAAGGGTTATCCACATCTCTGTTCAAATGGTGTCTGTCTGTGGTATGAGTATGATGTTGGGTGGGAAGTAGAATGACTTCTTGTTCAGCACAATATTTCCAAAGTGGCAAGAATGTGTAAAACATTATGCATTGCTAAATCAATATAATTATTCTCTTTTCTTTTGCATGCATATTAGGCAAAATGTCTATGTGCACTTAATTAATCAGAATACAGTAGCAGATTAAAACCCCACAGTGCTTGTTGGTAGTGCAGAACATGTGGCCTATTTTCATTATACAGCTTTTATTTTGAATCCATTAAGGACATGTATATTTTCCTCCAAATCCACCTTGAGACAAGGACAGCAGTTTTCTAGTCCTCATGGTTATAGATTCTGGAAATGCAAGTCCCCCTAATATCTAAAAACCAGGCAGACAAATGAAACCAGGTTGATACTTTCAAAAGAGAGCTTGTGTGTGTGTTATGTGCTTTCAAGTCAATTACGACTTATGGTGACCCTATGAATCAGCAGCCTCCAGTAGCATCTGTTGTAAACCACCCTGTTCAGATATTGTAAATTCAGGACTGTGGCTTCCTTTATAGACTCAATCCATCTCTTGTTTGGTCTTCCTCTTTTTCAACTCCCTTCTGTTTTCCCAAGCATTATTGTATTTTCTAATGAGTCATGTTTTTTCATGATGTGTCCAAAGTATGACAACCTCAGTTTCATCATTTTGCTTCTAATGATAGTTCTGGTTTAATTTGTTCTAACACCCAATTATTCATCTTTTTCACTGTCCATGGTATCTGCAAAACTCTCCTCCAACACCACATTTCAAAGGAGTCGCTTTTTCTCTTACCTGCTTTTTTCACTGTCCAACTTTCACATCCATACATTGAGATTGGGAATACCATGGTCTGAATTATTCTGACTTTGGTGTCCAGTGATACATCTTTACATTTGAGGATCTTTTCTAGTTCTCTCATAGCTCCCGTCCCCAGTCCTAACCTTCTTCTGATTTCTTGACTATTGTCTCCATTTTGGTTAATGGCTGCGCCAAGGTGTTGATAATCCTTGACAAGTTCAATGTCCTCATTATAAACTTTGAAGTTACATAGATCTTCTGTTGTCATTACTTTAGTCTTGACATTCAGCTGTAATTCTGCTTTTGTGCTTTCCTCTTTAACTTTTATCAGCATTCGTTTCAAATCATTACTGGTTTCTGCTAGTAGTATGGTATTGTCTGCATATCTTAAATTATTGATATTTCTCCCTCCAGTTTTCACACCTTCTTCATCTTGGTCCAATCCCACTTTCCATATGATATGTTCTGCATATAGATTAAACAAATAGGGTGATAAAATACACCCCTGTCTCATGCCCTTTCCAATGGGGAACCAGTCGGTTTCTCCATATTCTACCCTTACAGTAGCCTCTTGCCCAGATTAAAGGTTGCATATCAGAACAATCACATGCAGTGGCACCCCCATTTCTTTTGAAGCATTCCATAACTTCTCCATCTTCTGCTTCCAATTATATAATCAATTTGATTCCTATATTGATCGTTTGGTGATATCCACATAGACAGTCATCTTTTCAGTTGCTCAAAAAATGTGTTTGCGAGAAACAAGTTATTGGCTTCACAGAATTCAATAAGTCTCCTGCTTCATTTCTATCTCCTAAGCCCCATTTTCCCACAATTTCTAGTTCTTCTCTATTCTTTGCTTTTGCATGCCAATCCCCCATGCTGTTTTGGTGTGTGATCAATTTCTCTCTGTACTTCTGCATAAAATCTCTCCATTTCCTCTTGTTCTGTGTTTGCCATTGGAGCATAGACTTGGATGATGGTTATGTTGATATGTTTCCCGTTAAGTCTCATAGATATCACTCACTCAGACCTTGTGTTATAGCTCCTAATTGCTTTTGCTACATCGCTTCTCACTACTAGAGCAACCCCATTTCTTCTTGATTTCTCATTTCCTGCATAAAATATTTTGTAGTTGCCTGTTTGAAAATGTTCCATTCCTGTCCATTCACTCACACCAAGTATTGTAATATTGATACATTCCATTTCTTTCTTGACAATTTCTAACTTTCCCTGGTTCATGCTTCTCATATTCCATGTTCCTATTGTGTAAGTTGTACAACTCCGGACTCTCCTTTCACATCTGTGCACTTCAGCCTCTGGGCTTTCTTTTGGCTTTGACCCAGCTGCGTCATTAGTCACAACGCTACTCGTACTTGGCCGTTCCCAGTAACTCACTGAGTGCCATCTGACCTGGGGGTCTCATCTTCCAGCACTATCTTGTGTTGCATTTTGGATACTCTGTTCATAGGGTTTTCATGGTAAGAGGTATTCAGAGGTGGTTTACCATTGCCTTCCTCTGAGCCTGAATGCATCTTAGTCTGGTGTCTCAGGTTTGACCATTCTGCCTTGGGTGACCCTGCTAGGAGTCCAGCCTCTTGACTGCATTGCTCTCAGCTTCTTCGATACTCTCAAAACCTCTCACCACTTTAAGGTGTGCATCATAGAGGGGGAAAACAGAGTTTGGCAGGAGATTAAAAAAACAGAGTTTGGCAGGAGATTATTTAGAATTTTAGCATATTTGTTTTTGGCATTATCTCTCTATACAGAATGTGGGTTTATGTTATTCAGGTAATCTCACACCTCCAAAATTGGATGCTATAGTAAATCATCTGGGAGTAAACTGAATTTATTCAAAGGAAGCACAAAGGTTAGCAGGGCCGCCTAAGATTACAATGGGCGATGTGATGGATTTTACAAAAGTTGAAATATGGTTCATTTTCTCTTCACATTGGGGTAAATAATGATTGTGATTAATCACATCAGCCAAGAAGCATAGGTTAGGATGCCTGTACTATAGGACAGATAGAATTCTGTAACATAGCTATTATTCTTGAGCAACAAACTTTAACACAGAAAGGGATGCTGAACTTATGGCCTCCCCGCCATCAACACCAAAACAAAACAATCCACCAGTCAAATTAGGTCCATCATCAGGAGCCAACATCCTTGGGCAATTGGCAAGACCCCAGAAGGACCCACTTCTGAACTCTGATCTGTCACTGCTGGTGTTCACTGCTGTTGCCACTTGCTCACTTCCTTGCCTTCTATTACTGAGGTACTCTGCCTCGCTGTCATCCAAAACATATCCATTAATACTTTGTCTCCTAAATGCGACTGTGCCATGCAAGTTCTTGACCAGCATGAAAGAGAAAGCAAGCCAGATATATACTTAGTTACCCTCTTAAAATAGGAGTTAAGCTTGCCCTCATTGGCTACAGGCGCAAGGACCCTGGATATACCTTACTCTGCACCTAACATCTTTTCCGCATGGCCATCACAGTTATGCTCTTCTGTTTGGCCATTCTTTAGCCCTGGCGAGAACAAAAATACCTTTCCAACAAGCTCTTTCCCTACCAGTAGATTAATCAGTATTTCCATTTCTTAAGATTAGGATGTTCCACCCTAGTGCACACAGAGCCCCATTTGCACTTAGTTCCTTTTGAACTAGGCTCTCGTGGTCAAGATAAATCTGAACTTAGGCTCCCTATTCGGTTTTGGACACAGTGCCCACCTCTACCTTTTTATTCAGGACCAATAGACAGGAGACATATGGCCAGCTAGCTTCCTAAATGCCCTGGGAGTGGAAACATAAAGCATCCTACTGCTTTTTTTTAGAGTGCTCATCTTTTGTTTTAACCCTTCCCCTTAGGAAACAGAACATTCAAGAGTTTTTTCCACACATGACCATATTCTGAAGGCCACCCTGGTAGTTGAGGATCACCTCCTCAATAGGATTGCTCTAGAACGTGCCCTTTCCCTGCCTTCTCTACCTGGTACCCTTACCTCTTCAGCACATTTGTTGTTTTCTTTAATTACAAATCTAAAGGGAATGTGAAGCCTCTTAATGTCCCTTTCAATCAATTATTTTTACTTTCCCACCATATTGAGAGGATTCAAGGAGAACCCAGGTTGTTTTCTTGGAAACTTATAAAGGAGTGCCTGCTTTTCAATTCTCCATCATAGCCTTTTCTCTGGATGTTTCTAGACACCTAGAGGCATCTCATTGTCTGGAAATCAGAGTGCTTGACCATCCAATGATTCATACTGGACCACTCCAAGGTATACAGCTCTAACCTTAGACTCCCAGGTTACAGTGAATACCTGAGAGGCTGCTCTTGCTCCTTCTCCCTGCTTTGGGACAGGTAAGTATTTATTTCTTTATTTTATTATTAAATTTATATCCTGCCCTTTCTCCTAGAAGGAACCAAGGGCGGCAAACAAAAACACTAAAAAACACTCTAAAATGTCTTAAAAACATATTTAAAACAAAACATCTTTGAAAACACATTAAAACAAAACATCTGTTGTAAAAAAAGCTTTCAAAACATCTAAAAAAGTAATTCCAACGCAGATGCAGGCTGGGATAAGGTCTCTACTTAAAAAGCTTGTTGGAAGAGGAAAGCCTTCAGTAGGCGCCAAAAAGTGAATTCCAAAGGGTAGGTGCCACAACACTAAAGGTCTGCTTCCTATGTTGTACAGAACAGATCTCCTGATAAGATGGTATTTGCAGGAGGCCCTCACCTGCAGAGCACAGTGTTCGACTGTTATATATGGAGTAAGACAATATTTCAGGTATCCTGATCCCAAGCTGCACAGGGCTTTATATACCAAAAGCAGAACCTTGAACCTGGCCTGATAGCTAATGATACTCTGCCCCAGTGAGCAGCCGTGCCACCTAATTTTGCACCAGCTGCAGCTTCTGGACCAACCTCAAGTGGAGCCTCATATAGAGTGCATTACAATAATCAAACGTGGAGGTCATCAGTGCAAGGACAACAGGTGTCAGATTATCCTGGTCCAGAAATGGCCACAGCTGTCTTACCAGCCAAAGCTGGTAAAAGGCACTCCTAGCCACTTAGGTCACTTAGGCCTCTAGCCACAAAGATGGATCCAGGAGCACTCCCAGACTATGGACCTACTCTTTCAGAGGGAGTACGACCCCATCCAAAGCAGGCAATTGACCAATTATCTGAACTTGAGAACCACCAACCCACATCTTGTGGGGATTTAGACTCAATTTATTGGCCCTCATCCAGCCCACCACCGAGTCCAGGCACTGGTCCAGGGCTTGCACAGCCTCTCCCGATTCAGATGCTACAGAGAAATAGAACTGGATAGCATACAGCTGACACCTCGCCCCAGATCTCCTGATGACTGCTCCCAAGGCATCAAGAAAGTCACACTAGTGCCTAAGGAGGACAGCTGAAAGTCAGCAGGGAATGTTTAGCCAGAGCAAAAGAGGATTTGCATTTAACCCTTGTTTACTTTGTTCTTTTGCTTCATGGGGAAGCTGCTTGTATGCTAGCAACCTATCTTTGTTATACTCTTACCTATATTATAAGTACCTCTCTTTTTTTACTTTTAGTAAACTTGTCTTGATTCATTAATGTTTTATACACCACCCACGTCTTAAGCCCAGCACCACGCTACTTTGAGGTGCTCTTAGGGAGACACAAGGGAAGTTTTTAGGCTGATTGGTAAAAAGGAGCCTTGTAGTAAAAATCCCCTTTAATCTGGAGGCAGCAGCAATTTTTTTAACTGGGAAGGGTGGGCAAGCAGAAGGGGACATTCTGCTTGGCTGGAACTCCTTTCCCAACATGGCACGAGACTCAGGGTGGCATCACACTTGCCCACTTGTTTCTGGATGAACAGGCAGCACCAAAGGGGAAGATCACTGGAGGAAAAGGGCTCTATGGGAGCCACTTATGGTGTCTTAGTGATGACAACCTCACTATTTTTGCAGTCCAAGGCAGGCAACAAAAATCAGGACATCTACTGAACCGTGGTGGGCTGCTCTATATTATTGGTGAGTTGTGTTCAGCTTGGTGGATCACAGGTTGTGCGTACCTGAGTTAAGATGGATGTAACTGAGTTTCCTAAATGTTGCTGATAATGTAGGCAGTTCAAAATCTCAGTGGCTGCAATTCTCCATGCTGTTTCGTTCTTAAATCCCAAAAATCTCAGTGGGACCTAAGTGTCTTAATTATCTTCAGGATTTGCAGCCAGTTACTAACTTATTCCTATATTAACAATACTTTTACTGTGTTCCATGGAAATTATTCATCCTCACAGCTCTTTATACCACCACCAAGAAAACAACAACAAATGTCAGAAGGCTTAGAGACTTTTCTGACATATTTATTACCGGGGAAAGAACTTCCGACTTTAAACTGTGCAACGCTAGTTCACCTTGTGCATTGAACAGCTGCCATTGACTTAGCAATCAGCAGGGCTTGGAGAAATTTTTCATGGCATTATGATGATTATAGAACTGTAAATTTGAATTAATATTGTGGCATCTCAAGAAAACTGATTTTGTAGCATGTAGCCTGTTTTAAAAATTCTAGTCACCCCTAATTTTATGGCCATTCTACATTAGTCTGCCAAACAGTGGATGAAAAATGACCGTCCTTGTCACTGTTTGGTGTCTCCCAAAGTGAAGGCACCTTTACTAACTGCATCTTCTTCCTTGATTTATATAGGTAAGGCACCATTTGCACATCAAACTGATAGATGAGAGACATATAAGTCCTCCAGCAGAGGGAGTAATGTCAATGTCATTCCTTTCATGTACGATAACAGAGAAATATTGCTAGGAAGCCAGATCTGAGAATGGGCATGCTGCAATAGTTAACAGCATGAACTCACTAAGTGGGCTTAGGCAAGCCTCACCACCACATGTGCACACACACACATACACACTGCAATATGCGACAATATTTGCCTATCTTTACAGGACTATTGTAAGGGTTGATGAAATAATATAAGTAAGGTGATTTAAGTGTTTAGGAAAAGGTGCTGTAATATTTTGATTATTATCATTTGTTTGGTGCCTTCAGATAAGTAGCATGCAAGAGTTAAAATCATACAGTCCCTGTCTGCAGACTCATAGTCCAATAAATAAGAAATAATAGAGAAAAGCGAAAGGAAGACAGGAAATTGGAGGAGAAAGAGGAGACCAGATAAAACTCTGAGAAGGGGAAGCCAATCAAAATAAATAACTCTTTATATAGCAAACAAATTTTAAAGCTCCTACAGTGACAGGCACTATACAGAATGAATGGCAATAGATAATGGGGCAACTAATATGCAAGTTCAGCTATATAACTAGACAACCATTGCAGGGAGAGAAGAAGGGGGGAAAGGAAGGAGGAACACCCATTCATTGGACCATCATAAACACTTAGTCATGTATAACTGTAAAACTGCACGGTACAGTCCTTTTTTCTCACTTTTGAATCCTGTTTTGTGTTTGCAGGGAAAACAGAAGCTGATGCTTGTTAAACACCTTTGCACCATATATTGCTGACAGTATGGACCAAGATCCACAGCCCTTTTAAATATCATAGTTATGCATTGCTTGAGAAGCAGCTTTAACTGCATGCCAGTTTGATCTCATCATGTTAAAAAACAAGCATTACTTGTGTTGACAATCTGGCTGTGTTAGCAGCATCAATAAACGACAGCATCTCAGACATGTTGACATTGCTTCCTGAGCCACATTAAAAGATATTATCACTTAACCTGCTGAGCAATGCTACAAGTCATACAATGGAGTAAATGTGCAGCTATGACAGCAACAATTGCTGGCAGCTGGCTGGGAATAAGACAGTGTCGTAGAGAATGTTTTTTCCTCCAAAAGCTATCCTATGCTGTCTTTGATACATGCTTTTGAGGAACGTGAGTTTTAGGATTGGTTTCTAGTGTGCTTCCCCAGTGATAACTTAAAAACAACAGGAGGTATTCAACGAAGTCATGCTCATAGACCTACCCCCATTTTTCAGCCCCATGGAACTCAGTGGGTAGACACGCATAAAATTGAGTTGTATGCCTCTGGTCAACTTCCTGATTCTACATGCTGAGCGACTGTTCTAAACAGTGGTATGTAGTGGTTGCTTTTTGGTAAAAAAAAAAATGAGGTGCCGGTACTCGTACCTTGATAAAAGTGCCATGGGTGCCACCACAAAATGGCCATCGTGTGTGTAAAAAAAAGAAGGGACAGTATTCTGTACCAGTGAGTACTGTCACAACAAAAGCACTGGTTCTAAACAAATTAATTGAGCCTATGTAAAGTTGTGTTTTGTGT
This sequence comes from Rhineura floridana, assembly GCF_030035675.1. Taxonomy (NCBI): domain Eukaryota; kingdom Metazoa; phylum Chordata; class Lepidosauria; order Squamata; family Rhineuridae; genus Rhineura; species Rhineura floridana. The sequence continues at coordinate 138,041,214 of NC_084480.1, forward strand.
TGTTGATTTTTTTGGAGGGATGTGCATTTAAGATTTTGTAGGTGGCACTATCAGAAGTGTACCTTGCTTGCTTATTTATTTAGACATTTTGAAGCTTCATACTGTCCTGTAATCAGCACCTGAAGCAGTGTGTAACTTTTAAAAAATATATAAAAATAACAACACTGTTGGGCGAGATCTCAATGGCTATCTCGCTGTGCCACCTTCCCCAGGTAGGACATGAGCTGCAATTGGACCCTGAATCGAGTGAGGAAGGAAACATGATCCAAACACAATAGAACTTTGATCAAAGGTTCTAACTGCCCCAAAGAAGCTCTCAGTCCAACTGAGAGTGCAGCCTTGGTCAGAAAGACAACTTTATTCAGGAAACAGCAACAATTTATAGATCAACATGGCATAGCAAGCAGTAAACATTGCAAAAGACAGAGTCATCAAACAAGGATGTAAACAGATGTAATATAGGGAACATACATATTCAAAAGAAACAGGAGGTGAAGTCTCATCCTTTCTGTCTTCCTGTTCTTGTTAGATCTTACTCTAATGTTATCACCCCTTCTGTGATCAGTACAGTGGAAGAGCATGTTTATTTCCCAGGGTCAAATACCCATTTGAAATGTGTATCTGAAAGTCACACATTCCATTCTCTGCCTTTGCTCCAGAGGGAGGGAGGCCACTTCATTGAATCCTAATTGCCAGTACGTTTATGAAAGAATTTGCACAACACTGGGAAAGTTTTTCTTTCTTGGAGAGAAACACTTTTGTTAGAACAGAAGTCAGAAAGGGAAAGCTTTTTAGATCCAGTAAAATAGCTTCTAAGGCGCTGATATTTTTCACACCAACAACACCAAATACAATTAAAATAACTTTTTAAAACTTGCATTGAACATATCCAGTGAAATCACTGAAGCTATTTTTACTCATAAGCATCTACGCATAGTTGTAGCTTGTTCACGACATTATATCCTATAGAGACTGAAATCCTCATAATTCTGTTTTTATAATCACAGTTGACTTCACCAGGGAACTGCACCAAAGGAATTATCTGATGCCTGGATGTCTGATGCCTGGAAGAGAGGGGTGAGTGGGTGGGGAATTTGTCTAATTTATCTCTTGACATGGATTTAAAGGAAAACTGATACTCTCTTGATGAAAGATTTCTTAGCTACTTAGAGCATTGTTCAAAATGCATTGGCCTTGTATTTTGCAGCTTTAATCACATAGAAAAAACAGAGTTTCTGAAATCTTAAATATTGGATTAGCTGTTATTTCATTTTTAGCATGCTGTGAAAAATATACCCAGAGTCATTAACAATACTATTGCATAAATGGTTATACATTAAAATATGAAAGGTACTGCATGGCTTGTTGCGGCATACAAATGAGGAAATCGTAGTGGCTTAATACAATATGGAAGCATAGCTTCAAAAAAATGTATCCGTGGTGCATAATGAGCTTAAATAGGCTTATAGTTCAAAAGACGACTGAGTGAGACACTTTTCCACCCACATTTATAATTTATACCCCACTTCACTTTCCATTGCCATGCTGCAGAACCATTTTCCACACTGCCCCCCTTACAGCTTAGTCCTGTGCATGTTTACTCTGAAGTAACTCCCACTGCATACACTTGGACTTACTCTCCAGCAGTAGTGGCTGATGCCCACTGGACCTGGTAGGGCTGTCAAGAGGTCATGGGGGCCTGGCCAAGTTGTTCTGGTTTCCTCCCCATCCTCCTCCCTTGCAGAGATACTGTGGGCACTTAAGCATTGCAGTTTTACCAACAGTTAGCATCTGACGGAACTGAAAAGTGTCAGGAGGGATCCCTGCTGTCACAGTTGCTTCTCTGTTGGGAGAAAAGTTGTGTGGCCCCCACCTGTTCTGGTTCTCTCCCTATCCTTCTTTGCAAAGTAACAGTAGACACTTAAGCATTTCAGTTTTATCTATACTTAATCGTGGTTCAGAAGAGGTCACTGCTGTCATAATTTCTAATGTGGATACATGCTACAATAACTGTACGTGACTCAGAATTAAGCCCCACTGAATTCCATGGGGATCGCTCCCTGATAAGTATGTACAGAATCGCATCCTTAACTGCTTAGTCTTATCAGTGCCAGACAGGACTGTTAACAAGGGATCATATAAATTTCCAACTTTGGGGAAAAGACTATTCCCCTCCCCCAACACATTAACTTCTACATCTTGCTTCCAACAAATACTTACCCCATTGTTAATAAACATACTTCACAAATCTGAATTAGATCAATTAGAATATCTATTGGGAGATACCTCCCCCAAAATTACACTTCAAATAGCAAAATATAGTGTAGCCATGCAAAACATTCGATCTAATATTGTAAAAGCTATTTCTTTCTGTAAATGATAATTATAATTTGTCATACTGGATTAGATATCTATTGACAAATGTGTTGTCTTAATAAGTTATTATAAAGTGCCAAGCGATTGATTACAGTTAATTTAAGATGATATGTTAGATATATTAATATTGTAAATTAAAGTTTAACCTTGACCTCACGGAAATTTAACTAACAAATCTAAGTTTTAAATGTTCTTAAGTTATTTTAAAAATTCATGTTTTTATATATAAAACTATGTATTAACTAAAATGTCATATAGCATATTGCTACATGTATGTTTTTGTCTTACTATGTTTTAAGCTGACCTATGGTCGAATAAAGATTGGATTGGATTGGATTGGAATGCAGAATGAGGTGGAGGGATATTTAGTGGACTAGGAGCTAGGAGACCAAGATTAAGATCAGCTATGAAACTCACTGTGTGACCTTGGGCCAGTCACTGTCTCTCAGTCTAACCTACCTCACAGGATTGTTGCGAGGATAACATGGGGAAAAAGAGACACATATGTACCACAAGCTGCTTGGAGGAAAGGTGGAATGGATATGAATATAATACTGATAAATAAGGAATAATAAAAATTAACAGTATCTGTCCATCCTGCTTGCCCACTGCTTTGAATTGAGGGAGGGGGTGCTGCAGCCCAACCTAACAATAAGAGAAAAAAGAATCTGGGACACCACCAGAATATTCAGGCCTACAAACACTGGAATTTGGATGTAGGTCCTTAGCAAACGCAATGTGTGGTTGTCTGCCAGGACAGGCTTGCATGGGTGGCATGTGCAGTGGTCCTGTACTACATGTAGGATCTGCACACTGAGTTCTCATCAGAACTATCATCTGCACCATCCTACTTTTTGTAATAGCATTTCAGGTTTGTCAAAATGTTTTAAAGTCTTTTTATCCTTACAACAACCCTGTTAAGTAGATCATTGTGCAATTTTAGCAAAACAACAAAAAGGACTGTACTACCACCAAGTTTATTATGGCACAAGCTGTTGTGAGCTAGAATCTGCTTCAGCAAATGCATCATTCTTGGCAATCTGTGAAAGTATATATAATAATACATTTGGTAGCCAGTGACACTGGACTGTTGTTTCATTATACAGCCACAAGAGTGGCATGGATCTTTCACATTCTGCCATGTTAAATTAAAAATACCCCCATGCCATTCTGCTGCTTCCTATAAGATCATTTCAGAACAAAATCTTAAACTTATACTCCTGAACTCAGAAACACTTGCTTAACAACCCTCTAAGTTTTCATGGCAATATACAAAACACTCGGAGAGAATCAAGAGTTCAAAGAATAAAACGAGAGGAAAAAATTCCACACCCTGATGGACTTTTTTCTGTTAGTGGTCTCATAATCTGTTGAAATTAATTAAAAATCAGCCATGTTCACAAAGTACCTTTAATCCTATTACTGACCTTGCCTCATACCTTTACCTTCATCTTCTTCAGTTTAAAGGTTTTAAAAATACATGGCTGATTTTTAATTAATTTAAGAAATTTAACATTGAATTCTATGATAGCACAGGCATGCTCAGTAAGAACCAACTTTCAATGTTCTAAAAGCCAGACTAACAGTTGTTTGGCTTGATTAATCAGGGGTCCACACCCACACCAAACATTTATTTCACTTTAAATAGTTGTTGCTTCCCCCAAAGAATCCTGAGAAGTGTAGTTTGTGGAGGGTGCTGAGAATTGTTAGGAGGCTCCTATTTCCTTGACAGAGCTCCAGCGACCAGAGTGGTTTAACAGTCAGGCCCTCTTCCCAGAGAATTCTGGGGATTGTAGCTCTGTGAGGGGAATAGAGGTCTTCTAGCAGTTCTCAGCAGCCTTCACAAACTACACTTCCCAGGATCCTTGGGGAGAAGCCATGGCTATTTAAAGTAGAATAAAGGTCTGATGTGTATGTGGTCAGAGACTGCTTTGGTTTAATTTTTTTTTGGAAGACTATTCTACATGTTGTAGAAAAAAAATGGGGGGAAACCCCCAAAATAATGATACTATTAACAACCTTTTTTTTGGAATGGAAAGGGGTTTTCGCTTTGCTCAGTGCCAGCCACCCAATCTCTTCCCCTCCCCTCCTCTCCACCTTCCTCCTCCTCCCCTCCCTTTCCCTTCCCACTCTCCCTCTCCTTGGCCCTCACCCAGGTCAGTTTCACCTATCCTAAGTATGATTGCACGGGAATAAATCCCATTGAAATCAATAAGCATGCAAATGATCAAACCTGCCCTCCCCTCCTCCTCCCTATCCCTTCCCTCCTGCCCTGCCCTCTCCTCTCCTCTCCTTCCCTCTCCCCTCCTTCCCTCTCTGCTCCCCTCCTTCCTTGCTCCTCTCCTCTCCCTCCCTCCCTCCCTCCCTCCCCTTTCTCCTCCCCCATGCTCAGTTTCACCGATCATAAGCATGATTGCACAGGAGTAAATCCCATTGACCTCAATAAGCATGCAAATATCAAGCCTGCCTTTCCCCTTCCATGATTCTGTGGTGGGATTCACGTGCTTCAAATGTGTGTTGAATGTGCTTTAAATGCATGGTGTGGTTGTGCCCTAGGTATACTGTGCATTCATTAGTGAATTGAAACAATTTTAAAAGATACTTTTTTAACAAGTGGAAGGGCTGTAGCTCAGTGGTAGGGCACATGCTTTGCATCCAAAGGTCCAAAACGCAATCTCTTGAAAAGACTATTGCCTGGAATCCTGGAGAACCAATGCTAGTCCATGTCCTCAGTAGTGAGCTACAGTAGTGTTTCAGTATAAGATTTGTTGTTGTTATGTGCCTTCAAGTTGACTACGACTTATGGCGACCCTATGAATCAGCAACCTCCAACAGCATTTGTTGTGAACCACCTTGTTCAGATCTTATAAGTTCAGGTCATAGAATCATAGACTAGTAGAGTTGGAAGGGGCCTACAAGGCCATCGAGTACAAGGTCTGTGGCTTCCTTTATGGAATCAGTCCATCTCTTGTTTGGTCTTCCTCTTTTTCTACTCCCTTGTTTTTCCCAGCATTATTGTCTTTTCTAGTGAATCAAGGGACACAGTAAGTCTAAAATTTATTTATGTATTTTATTTACAACATTTATATATGCTTTATTGTTCAAAACCCCAAAGTGGTTTACAGAAGGAATTAAAACAATAAAATTATTGGCAAAAACAGTTCAAGGCAGGTATTTAAAAACATTAAAATAATAAAACCAACAATGATTTAAAAACAAATAAAAAACATAATGCCTATATGCCTAGGTAGGCTTGCCTAAACAAAACATGTTTTTAGCAGGTGCCGGAAAGAGCACAATGAAGGTGCCTGCCTAATGTAAATAGGCAGGGAGTTCCAAAGCATTGGTGCTGCCACACAAAACGATTAATGTCTTACAAGAGCAGAATAAGTACTGTGTGGCACCCATAACATGGAAAGCAGACCTTGAACTTCACCTGATAGCAAATCGGCAACCAGTGCAGATTTCAGAGCAGAGGTAGTATGTGCTGATAGGGTCTCACTCATGTCAGCAATCATGCCACAGCATTCTGCACTGACTGCAGCCCCCAGGTCAAGTTGTGCTGCATGGGGATTTCTGTGACCTTGGCTGACTGGCTGCCAGGATTTATTTAGTTTTGGTTAGGACCTCTAACTGGCTGTGGGATGCTGAGTTTTCTGTCTTCCTCATAGGAATCTTGTTGTGGTTGGATGGTATTGCATTTAGGAAATCATCACTGTCTTTTGATTTTCTTTTTCTGTTTGCATTTCATTTACCTCTGACCTCACTCCCTTACATTCATAGAAGCCACAACAGTGTTTCCATGTGGTCAGCTTAAACCCACTGATAATGTGCCTTGTTGTTTGCATGATGGTTTGTTTCTTTCCCAATAGTGGTAAAAGAGAATTCACAATTGCTATTGTTCCTAATCTACTGCCTGTGAAGGGAGACCCAACCATGTGTGTTTTCTCTCTGTCAATTAATTTTTGCTACTGGAGCAGGGGATGGTGATCTGGGAGTGAGGGATTTTACATCTATTCCTCTGTCATGGACAGATCATCGCCTATTGAGGTGTAGGCTCACAATGTTTTCTCCCCTCTGCAAGGGTGGAGGACCAATTAAAATGGTCCGCCCCTGGAGACTAATGAATCCTGAAGGTTTTCAGAAGGCTCTGGGGAGTTTTCCGGCTGATAAAACTGACGCTCCTGTCGAAACCCTGGTCAATCTGTGGAATACGGAAATGACCCGGGCAGTTGACACGATCGCCCCGGTGCGCCCTCTCCTCTGCAGAGCTCAATTGGCTCCGTGGTTTACCCCGGAGCTAAGAGTGATGAAGCAAGAAAGGAGACGGCTTGAGTGCAAATGGAGACGAACTCCCGACGGCTGTGGTCTTGCACTTGTGAAGATCTCTACCAAGCTCTATGTGAAGGCGGTGAGGGCAGCGAAGAAGCAGTACTTTGCTGCCTCCATTCAGTCATCTTCTAACCGCCCAGTGGAACTTTATAAGGTTGTTCGGGGACTTTTACACTCTGGTCCTCAGAACGCAATAATACCATCAATAGCCCGCTGTAATGAGTTTGCGAGACACTTCCAAGATAAGATCGCAAACATCCGCCGGGACCTTGACTCCAATATTGTAGCAGTTGAGCCTAATGAGGTGTCCGGAGCACAGTCCTGTCCTGTTTTATTGGATGAATTTCAGTTGGTTCAGCTCGAGGACGTGGACAAGGTGCTTGGACAGGTGTGGGCGACCACTTCTGCTCTGGATCCTTGCCCCTCATGGCTAATAAAAGCTAGCAGGAACGGAACAGCCGGATGGGCCAAGGAGGTGATCAATGCCTCTTTACGAGAGGGAGTGGTACCACCCTGCCTGAAACAGGCGGTGGTGAGACCGCTCCTAAAGAAAACCTCCTTGGACCCTGAAAATCTTGACAACTATAGACCGGTAGCAAATGTTCCATTCCTGGGCAAGGTTTTAGAGCGTGTGGTCGCTCACCAGCTCCAGGCTCTCTTGGATGAAACTGATTATCTGGATCCATGTCAATCGGGCTTTTGGCCGGGGTTTGGTACAGAAACAGCCTTGGTCGCCCTGTATGATGACCTCTGTCGGGAGAAAGACAGAGGGAGTGTAACTCTATTGGTTCTCCTGGATCTCTCAGCGGCTTTTGATACCATCGACCATGGTATCCTTCTGGGACGTCTTGCGGACTTAGGAGTTGGAGGCACTGCTTGGCGGTGGCTGTGCTCCTACCTCAAGAATCGTCTCCAGAAGCTGGTGCTTGGGGAGCATTACTCGAGTCCCTGGATACTCCAATATGGGGTCCCACAGGGTTCAGTTCTGTCCCCCATGCTCTTTAATATCTATATGAAGCCGCTGGGCGAGGTCATTAGGAGATTTGGAGTGCGTTTCCAGCAATATGCTGATGATACGCAGCTCTACTTCTCCTTTTCATCTTCTTCAGGTGAGGCTGTTAATGTACTAAACCACTGCCTGGCCGCGATAATGGACTGGATGAGAGCTAATAAACTGAGACTCAATCCTGACAAGACTGAGATGCTGTTGGTGGGCGGGCTCTCTGCCCAGATGGTTGATGTCCGACCTGCCCTAGATGGGGTTACACTCCCCCTAAAGGAGCAGGTCCGTAGTTTGGGGGTCTTATTAGATCCGCTCCTGTCACTGGAGGCTCAAGTAGCCTCGGTGGCACGGAATGCGTTCTACCAGCTTCGGCTGGTAGCCCAACTACGACCCTATCTGGACAGGGAGAACCTCGCCTCAGTTCTCCATGCTCTGGTAACCTCTAGATTGGACTACTGTAATGCACTCTACGTAGGGTTACCTCTGAAGACGGTTCGGAAACTTCAGCTGGTGCAGAATGCTGCGGCCAGAGTTCTTACTGGGACAAAAAAATTTGATCATATAACACCTGTCCTGGCCCAGCTGCACTGGCTACCAATATGTTTCCGGGCCAGATTCAAAGTGTTGGTTCTTACCTATAAAGCCCTTAACAGCATCGGACCGCAATACCTGGCGGAACGCCTCTCCCGCTATGTACCTACCCGGTCGCTGCGCTCGACGTCGAAGGCCCTTCTCCGTGTCCCAACGCATAGGGAGGCACGGAGAACGATAACTAGAGCTAGGGCCTTCTCAGTGGTGGCCCCCGAACTATGGAATGCCCTCCCTGATGAGATACGCCTGGCGCCTTCTTTGCTATCTTTTCGGCGCCAGGTAAAGACCTACCTCTTCGCCCAGGCATTTTAAAAATTTTAAAAATTTTAAAATTTGAATTTAAAATTGAAAATTTTTAATTATGTTTTATTGTGTTTTTGTATTTTAACCTGTTTTATTATGCTGTACACCGCCCTGGGAGCTTATTGCTATAGGGCGGTGTAAAAATGTAATAAAATAAATAAATAAATAAATAAATTATTACTCACTTTTGGCTGTCAAAGTGAATTTATAGCAGCCCACAGCAGTGGCGTCACGAGGGGGGTGCGGACCGCACCAGGTGACACCATCAGAGGGGGGTGATTCTCAGCTTTAATTTAAAAAAAATAAGTTTCTAGGTGGTCCGGTTCTCGAGATATACATAAAAATGCCAGCCCCCCGTTAAATCTTTTTTAAACTACCGTATAGCACTTTGTAGCTTTAACCCCGCCCATACAGGATTGCAGCCAATCAGTGAAGTGTTTGTTTGACCTGTGGCAGTGTCTAGTAAACCTCATTGCGAGGCCAGAAAATGGTGGTTTCCTCCCCTGTTTATCTGAACATCTCATAAATTGGGTAAGTATATACATTTCAGTTTTTTCCCCTCTTGTGTGTAGGAGTCAGATCCTGGGCAGTGTTTTGAAAACCTTCCCAATATTTGCTTTTGTGGGGGTAAAAGCATTGCTAATCCCATATCTCCAGAGTAAATCCCATTGAATTCAATAGGATTTACTTTTGAGTAGACATGGTTATGAATGTGCTGAAAATCAATGGGACTTCGGAGTGAATGTAAAAAAGAACTGTGTTTGTGTTCTCTTTCTGTCCCCCCCCCCCCACCAGTCCTATTTTAAAGCAAGTAGGCAGGGCTTACTTAGGTATTACACTTTTTATTCTGTAGGAAACGAATACTGATTTTTTAAAAACTAATACTGATTTTTCTGCAATGACCAACTGGTTTGACAATAAACTATTATATGGGTTGTATGTATTTATACATCTGCAGTGTTTGTGTGTGTAGTCTTTCCAACAACCCTGTGAGGAAGGGTTGGAAACCAAGGCAGCTCACAACAAGAAATAAAGCCATTTAAAATCCAATAACCATAAAGCAAGAATAAACAGTTGGAAAACAGCCTAAAGAGGCATGATTCTGAATTTTGGGTTGGGTGAATGAAGTTTATTTATTTATTATTTGATTTATATCCCGCCCTTCCTCCCAGTAGGAGCCCAGGGCGGCAAACAAAAGCACTAAAAGCACTTTAAAACATCATAAAAACAGACTTTAAAATATATTAAAACATCTTTGAAAATATTTTTAAAAGCTTTAAAAAAACATTTTTTTTTTAAAAAAAGAAAAGGCTTAAAAACATATTAAAAAGCAATTCCAACACAGACTCAGACTGGGATAAGGTCTCAACTTAAAAGAACAAGTTGAAAGAACAAGGTCCTTATTACTGAGGCTGTAGTTCTCTGCACACTTCCCAGTTTGAGTAAGCCCCATTGAATACAGTGGGACTTGCTTCTGAGTAAACAAACATCGGATTGCACTATAAATATATTTACAGATTGTGTAATTCATAAACATATTTGAGAGTCATGTTTATATAAATATTTCTTCATACTGTGTCCCAATAAGTATTTGATTTCACACTATGGTTGTAGATGATTTTTTCCTCTACATTTTAAGTGTGCCCTTCTTCCTGGGGGTGGTCATGGTTCTCCATTGTTTTCATCCTGAGGGGAGGATAGGCTGAGAGATGGTGAGTAGCACATTTAAGGTCTTTTCACCTCCCCCCCTTTTTTATCTGTATTTATTTTATATTTCTCCAATATCTTCCCCTGGCTGTTTTTATGTATTTTAAATATTTTTAGATTAAATAAATAGGAAATCATAATTGTGAACCTCCCTAAAAGCAATTTAACTATCCTTGTGTTTTGGCAAAGTGATGGTGTGAAGGCATGCTGGTAGAACAAGAGACCATGTTTGAGGTGTGTTATAAGGTGTTTGAGGACTTTGTCACACATTACTTTTTGAGACCTGTAGATTCATGTTGGAAAGAACACGTGCACGTATTGAATGGTGGCTTGGGTGCTGTTTTTTCAGTCTACGCTGCGTGCGTAGGGAAGGTGATACATCATCTGGCAGCTAGCTTCATAAAGTGAGAATGAAAAACATTTGGATCACCATTCATTTGTTTACTTTTCTCACTATTGAGACCACTTCATATATTACTTTTTCATACACAGAAATTTAATCTTTGTATAGGAAAAAGTATTTTGTAAAATGTGAAGGACAGTGGCTGCCCAGTCAGTATAACCACTGTACAAGATCTACTCAGCCACTGTAATTACCTTTTTGTTTTGAGTGCCCTTTTGTCTGGGTCTTCGTTCAGGTGTGTATCCAACTTTGATGTGCTTATGGAAGGGGTGTGCAAGTAGTGCCCCCCCAAGTGTGGAGACTTGGACAAACATTGTGTTATGGAAAACCAAAGTCTGTGTGAAAGTACATATTTGGGAATGCCATCGTGTAATCCTAAACACAATAAATAATATCGAACTTGCACGTCACAAAATATATTACGGTCATGTCCATAAGCACCAGGAGGGTAGTCGCCCAGGGGATCTTAGTCCCTCTGCTGTTTTGGGAGCAGGGTCCCTATGTCTCCAAGCATCCTACAGTCAGCATGAAAAGGGAGTGTGTTAGTCACTGAGAAGAGTCTTCTAATAGGCTTCCTTGCCTTTCCTGCTGATTGGAGCCAATCAGAGTGAAAGGAGGTGAGTCAGCCACTGAGAAGACTCTTCTCAATTGCTAACACTCTCCACTTACATGCTGATTGGCTCCTAGAGATGTTTGTTGTTGTGAGAGAATGCATTAACAAAGATCTCATTCTTAATCCAGGAGTAAAAAAGGGTGTATGTGGCTGCAACTATCATGAAGGGACTCTGCACTTCTGAATTTTCTGCTAAACAACTGATAAATACCTATGTAACTTTGTGTCTGGAGACTTATTATTAAGAATCACTTTCCATAACTGTAAGGAGGTATGTCCACACGCAAGCATCCCAGACACCTAAATGAGGGGTGAGAGCAGCATAGGGACATAAGCAGATGTATTATACCAGGGGTTCCCAAACTTTTCTTCTACATAGACCACTTGAAAATTGCTGAGGGTCTGAAAGTATATGAAAATTTACTATGGGCATATGCAAGATAATTAACTCCCATTAGTGATAAGAGCCAGAATTTGGGCTGTGCGTATGATACTGTAATTTAAAGGTGTAATTTTAATTTTGCTAGTTGCTTATGTCACTACTATTGCCATTACATTCAGTGATATACAGGAATTACTATTTACAAGTAACATTAGTACAAAAAACATTACTAAGGATTCTGTATGGTCTGGTACGGGAGGAGGTCCATGGGGGTGACACCATGAGTTACCGCACCAGGTGACACCAACCCTAGTGACGCCACTGGCCCACAGAGTAGGCAAGAAAGAGCAGAGAATCTTCTTAACTCTTAGTCATTTCTCAAACCCCTCTCTGCAGTGAAGGGTCAAGTCTGTAAAGAAGTTTTGAGCAGACACATTAAAAGGCAGGCAGGGCATTACAGGCACGGAGTTGCCAACCCTGCTTTGATATGCATATCATTGCAGAGGACCCCTAGTCAAGCTTTACTAATAGCACAATCCTAACAATATCTATTCAGAAGTCAGTCCTGTTGAGTTCTATGGGGCTTAGTCCCTTAGTAAGTGTGTTTAGAATTGCAGCCTTCAGGGGCATCCATCTTTATTCCTGAGTGCTCCCATGTAACATCTCCACAACACTAGGCTCCTTTCTTCCTATAATGGCCTTCTGGTGACTGGCCTGCTGACTGAGGGCACTTAAACCCTTCTTGCCAGAAGCAAGTAGGCTAGATTAAATGTTCTTTACCCAGGGTCTCTAAGCAGGTAAGAAGGAATGGTCCTGTCAGTTCAGCTGGACCTGGGAACACCCTTATTTAGCTAATGTTTCTATCTTAATTTCCTACGGTTTCTGTCTTAATTTTCTTAATAATCAGAGATTTTTTGTTGTTGAGTGGTATGCTCCAAGCAACTGTGGTTGATGCTTAATGTATCATGCTTAATGACATCATAACACCTGCCCCTGTGACATCTCTAGGAACAGCCCCTGTGACATCACTAGGGCCTGCCACTGAAATCTCAGAGTTTGGGATGCTTCTGACCAGGCAACTTTAGTTTCTGGTGGCCTTTTCTCAGCAATCACCCCACTATTACTTTTCTGTGTTCAGTCTCTCCATGGTAAACTGCCAACAGCAATCAGTACATTTACACAATACTAAAAATAATCCCAAATTAAATCAAGCTGCAAGCACCATTTCCATCTTCATCAGTATCAAAAAATTGCCAGATTCACAGGATCCAAAAAGAAATGCATGACCCAGGATGCCTTTGGATAAAGCCACCTCCCTTCCCTCCCAGAACCATTAATTATACTAGTTATTCCAGCAGCTTTTAGTGAGGATGAACTGCTGTAGGTTTAGAAAGCACATTTTAAAAACTAATATTTTAGACTCCCTTCCCATTTAATAAACAAAAATGGTAAAGGTAAAAAAAAAAAGGACAAATAACAGACTCACAGCCATACAAATAGCCAGTTTAGTTAAACAACCATTCAGCAAATATAAAAATAAAAATAAGCAAACAACTGATCAGTGAAGAGAAACACAGTCCTGAGCCCTAGCTAAGGCTGTGTGGGTGTGGCCTTCAAGAAAACAGCTCTGAGCATGCTCAGACTATGCTTCAAGGCAGCCCTACCAGTTCTATATTGAGGCTGAAATTTAAGGGAAGCAGAAATTTCACAACTAGGGCTGAAAAGCTAGCAGCCCTAGTACTCAAATTTCACATGGTTTTTCTGCCCAGAGATACATGGGAGGGACCTCTTTGCCATAGCTATACTTTTGAATTAGGATTGGCTGAATGGTGCTGAGATCTGATTGACCAGAGAACAGGAGATTGACAAAAAAAGCCAACACAAGCCTCTGTAAGTTCATAGAAGTATGAAATATCTGTGGGACAGTAAGCGCGTGTGGCTTTCAGTTTTTTGGGGGGAGGCATTTAAAAAATGCTTGATATTCTCCTTGGGAGGACTGTGCCCCAGTAGTCCTAGTGCACCAGCCTCCACTGCTCTCCAGTAAGCATACAGAACAGCCTTCCCCAATCTGATTCCCTCCAGATGTTGTTGGACTTCAACTTCTATTAGCCCCAGGTAGCTTGGTCAATGGTTAGGGATGATGGGAGCTGTAGTTCAGTTTATCTGGAGGGCACCAGGCTGGGGAAGGCTGGAGCACAGGATCACAGCCTCAGTCTATTTTTTTCATAGGTGAGCAGAAATGTAATATTTATGAATCAGGTATCTAAATAGTCAGGTGACTATACACTCTCACACCTCCAAGAATGCAGAAACTAGCCATCTCTGATTTAGATCAGAGTGGTATCGATGAGTCTAAGAGGGATGGCTATCAGTATGGGAGACTTTTGGAGGTACTCATAGGAAGTAGTTTTTGAGCTGGGGGGGTCAAGATGGTTCTTAGAAAGCCCGTTATATAAAGCTTTCTGGGTTGGCAGCTGTGAAGCAGAGTTTCCATCAGCTACTCCAAAGATCAGCAGTTTTGCTTATATTGCTTGCTCTGTTGCTCCTGTGAACACTTGGGCAATGGTTTGAATACTTTATCACTCTCAATGACTGTGTGCTGTAAATGTTTTATGAGCAGGGGCATTCCTCTAAAACTCAGCCTTAAAAAACCAAGCCAACGATTACTAGAGCTGTCATTCTAAGTTATTATTTAGGGTTAGCTTAGAGAATTGAACAAATTCCTAAGAGTGAGCTACAAAACTGCTGCTTGGACACTGCTTGGAACACTTTTCAACATGATGGAGAATAATATCTCTTGTGCTTCATGATCTGTGATAATAAATTAAAGGCCTGCAAGATTTGCATGGCTGGGCATCATGAGGGTAGAGAAGTAAATATTGCGAGGAGGGCAACTGTTATGTGAAGTATCCCACAATTCACTGTGAAATAAGCATGCCTCAGAGGAGTATAACCCCCCCAAACCCACCGATGCATAGAAACACACACTCAGGAAGCAGGTATTCTCATCATTGGCATGGGTACTTCAGTTTGCATTTTGCTCCAAGTCCTGAGTTGGTGGTGACCAGGAGGAGTGAGTGTGAAGGCTTAGCAGAAAATGTCCCAGTAAGAAGAAAGGGCTCGTTTAAAGAAATTAGCTCAGGATAGCAGGTCAATGAGGAAACAGATGACTGACTCACTCACTCACTCACTCTCTTCCCAGTTACTGAGAGTGATTTCTGCTCTCTCGGTGGCCATGTTTCCAGTTCTCCCTCTCCTCCTTTGCATCTCTCCTTTGGGTTGCTGGCTGTAGATCTCTTGCTGGCTTCTTATCTTTCCAGGCAGTTACAAAAAAGCAGGGGTGAGATATATTTACTTATTTTCAGCATTCTTTTTTAAGCCCCAAGAGTTATGTTGAAAACCGTGTGCTAATGACATGCATCATCAGAATAAGAATCTCATTTCCGTGAAGATGGTGAATGTCAAGCCTCAGCAGGTGAACAGGCAGTTATTCCTTTGCAGTGTCTTTGCACTAGCTTTTTGCATGGATTTTAACATGATCTTTAGCACTGTTAAATGGCCATACCACAGCAGAGTCCAAAATCAATAGCTACTAAAACCAATTTAGCTAACGCAGTGAAGCCATAGTTGTTGTTGTTTTAAAAAAACAACTTCATTTTTAGTAGCTGGAAAATACTTCTTCAAACCACAAGGGTTAGAGCTGTGTGTACTCTGTACAAATGTACAGTTCTGCAATTATAATCTAAATCCGATGCCAAGAAAATCCAAAATCAGTTACATGTGTAAATTATGCAAACAATTGTGAGCAGATTTGCATTTTTGCTTAATTGCATAATACATTGGCTTCAGGGTACAGAAGCCCTGTCCAACAAGTAGAATTTTTTTCTATTCTATTCCTGTGACTTCTGAGATCAACAGGCATTGCACAAACATTTAAGCATAGCTTTGCAGCCATAAAGCCGAGAAGCTTGATTTTTAACAAATAAAAATGAAACAAAGCTGAATTTTGCAGCAAGCAATGCATTCTGTGATTTTATATATGTCCCTCTGTAATTATACATAACCAACCCCTAAGTAATTAAACTACCACCCTGCCAGGAAAGACTTTTCATAGTGGAGCTATTTTTGCATTTAACAATTTGCCCAGGTGGATGAGTGCTTGAAATCAGATCACAGAGTACAAGTACAGAAGTCTAGAGGGGTTTCTTTTTCTAATGGTTTTTCTGTATTAATTGGGCTGCTGTGATACTTTGGAATGTTTTACAATAATCTTAAATATTCCTTTTGATTATGTGGCTTCCTTGCAAATCTCTTCTTGTTGAATGAACATAAGAATATAAGAAGAGCCCTGTTGGATCAGATCAAAGGCCCATTGAGTCCAGTATTCGGTTCTCACAGTGGCCAAGTTGATGCCTATATGAAGTCCACAAGCAGGACCGAATAAAATAGCCCTATCCTACTGTTGTTTCCTAAGAACTGGTATTCAGAGGTGTACAGGCATACCCCGCTTTAACATACGCAATGGGACCGGAGCTTGTATGTAAAGTGAAAATGTACTTAAAATGAAGCAATTATCTATGCATGTACTGCACTGCAATCGCCACTAGATGGCAGCAGTGTCATGCCATTAAGTGTCCATTATTGTGAAGCGCGTATGTTAAAGTGGGGTATGGTGGAGTATGGAGCATGTACTTTATAGCGAGGCGACTTTAAGTGAAGCAACTTTAAGCAGGGTACGCCTGTACTGACTTTGATACTTGAAGTAATATAGGAATCATGGGTAGTAGCCACTGATAGCGTTAATCTACATGAATTTGTCTAGTCCTCTTTTAAAGCCATCATTACATCTTGGAGTGAATTCCATATTTTAATTAAGTGCTGTGTGAAGAAGTACCTAATTTTGTCTGTCCTCAGTCTTCCAACATTCACCTGGGATGACCTCAGGTTATAGCGTTATGAAAGATAAAAAAACTTCTTTCTGTCCATTTTCTCCAGATCATACATAATTTTATACACCTCTGTTATATCCCTCCTTGGCTTTTTTTTTTAAACTAAAAAGCCCCAAATGTTGTAACCTTTCCTTGTAGGGCACTTGCTATAACCCCCTGATCGTTTTGGTTGCCCTTTTCTGAGCCTTTTCCAACTCTGCAATATCTTTTTTGGGGTGCAGCATCTGTAACCAAACTCTATATTCCAAGTGAGGTCACATAACAAATTTGTATAACGCAAACATGATATGGGCTGTTTTATTTTCAGTCCCTTTCCTAACAACCTGTAATATGGAATTAACCTTTCTCACAGTAGCCACAACAGGGGTGGAGTTGTATTCAGCGAATAATGGCAACCTCCGTCCCATAACAAGTTAAAAAACAGAGATCCCAGTACTGATCCTGGAGGGAACTCTACTTTCTACATCCCTCCATAGGGAAAACTGTTCATTTATTCCTACTCTGCTTCTTGATTCTTAAATGCTTACTGATCCAAAAAAGAACCTATGGTCTTATTATCCCATGACTGCTAAGCCCACTCAGGAGTCTTTGGCAGAGGACTTTATTGAAAGCTTTTTCAAAGCCTAAGTACACAGTGTTGATGAGATCAACCCGACACTCTCAAAGAATTCTGAAGGTTATTGAGAGGGAAATAGGGATGGAAAGATCTGGCAATTTCAGTTCTCTCAGTTTCTCATTTTTCCAATCTTAAATTCAGTTTTCCACTTTAATGCACCAATTTGTGATTTAAAAAAATCTCCTAATAAACACATTATTGTAGGCAGTTTTGACTAATGTACACATTTTTGCAAGCCATTTCTCATCATACAGGTATTTTTGCATGTTATTGTTTCCCATATATTGATTTCTTTGCACACGTTCCCCTCATATATGCATTTTTGTAAACATTGTTTGGCTGGCAAACTGCATCACAAATTTTGAATAAGTACAAATTTCAAAGGATGACTATATTTTGGTTCTCATATTGTTTCAGAAATTGCGAATTTGATAAATACAGCTTGACATGTGAACTGAATCAAAATTCTCGCCCATCCCTAGACAGAAGTAATGATATTTTGTCTTTGGTAAATAACTTCTTGTGTTCAGAAAAAGGATCCAAAGTTGTGTATCCTTCCCATAAGGAACTAACTGTATTAATATACCACAGAAATGATTATAGAACCACCATTGTAATAATGACACTTACAACAACCTAGACATTTCAGCAGTTAACATGCTTAGAAATGTCAATGCCTTCCATGGCATATAAACATCTTTTCAGCAATTCCTGCACTTGCTCCATTACTTGACAAGTTCTTACTATTGTTGGCAAATACAGCGTTTGCTGAGCAAAAATAAAATGCTAGAACCATTTATTGAGATCACTAATATGGCTTTGGGTATTAAAATTCAGAAGAGCATTCCCTACACAACTTATTTGCATGAAAACTCTAACTCGGGAATGTCTAGTATATCTTTTTAGAACAAAGCATAAATTAGGAGTTCATGCTTTTGGCAAAACATCTGAGAAAATTTGAGGGAATCCAAAAGGATTTGAGCAAGATGAATGAAATTCAATGGAAAGCTATGGGAAATGGTTGCATTGCTACTGAATTACACCTAAATAAAAATTGAGAAATAGGGCCTCTTCAGACCTTTTTTTTTAATTTGAAGGTATATTCTGCAATGACATTGGCACAATAATAGTGGATTAGTGGTACATTTATACTGGACTGTCCACACAACATTGTGCTTTGCTAGTTCTGCGATGCTTCCACAATGTTAACACATTATTGCCATGCCGAGGGGCACTCTTGCGCTACAGCACAATGAAAGCAGGACAAAACTAAAACTAAAACACCACAGTGGTATTTGTGGTATTAAAAGTTACAGTATTTTAGCAGAAGCTATTGGGCGTACATCAATTGGAAATGAACCAGTTTGTCCACCCCAACACTTTTGTAGACGCAAAGAGTATTGAAAGTGGGATCACATATAACTGTCCTATCATGAGCACAAACAATCATGAGTGCACAATAAAAGGGATGTCTGGAGGAGCTCCAACAGGGGGGTGTATGCTTAGGCAAAACTACCCTAGGAATTTAAAGAGAAGCTTAGAAAATTTTAGTAAGACTTACAAAATGTCTCAGTGGGGTTTCACACTCTACTCCTTGCTCTGATTTCACTCATCTGTTAGATGCATTTTGATGGGAACCTTACTCATATGTTGATACAAGTAGATGGCATTTTCATATTAGAAACTTTAAGTGATTTAAAATAGCATTTAAAGACACCTTCTAGAAAGCTACTTGTCTACCTGAGGTGGGCCCTAGGTTTGTACAGTGCTTGAATTGAACTAGTTCATTTGAATGAAGTTCACTGAATTAGTTCAAAAACTGAACTACACATGAATGTGCTTCCTGTAATGGCTGGGTGAACTAAAGATGAATTAAGTTCATTTGGGGGTAGAACGTTGATTTCTAGTTCATCTTCACATTCATTACCTTCAATCAGACATCTGTAAAGAAAGTTAGAAACCAAAATGTAGAGGCAACATTTTGTGGCTTATTAGGCAGATATGGAGGCACTGCTGCTGCTAAGGATGCTTAGTCATTTAATCACTGTTGATAAACAACCAGAAGGAAGGAATGTGAGGCATTTCCTATATCTTCCCTGCTGAAGAGACTTGCTCTTTTCCAACAGGAGCATTAACAGCAATACATATAGGTACAGGAATAAAGCAATTCATGCCTTGTGCCTGTAAAAACTGTGTGGCTGGCACAAATTAAACAAGGTAAACCTTTTCTCTTATGGAAATACAGTAATGGGGAAATGTCACCTGTTGACATTCTGAAAAATGTTCAGGAAGCAAGAAGCATCAGGGATGACTTCTCCAGTTATCTAGTGACCCATCCTGTTTGTTCAAGTATGCTCTCTATGTATGTGATTGAGAGAGATGCACTTGGACAAATATATATGTGTGGGATGTGGGTGAGAGAGAGGGTGGGATGGGAAGGGGGGAAGAGGTATGTATGTGTGTTCTGTGTGTGAGAGAGATAAATGCACTTGGGCAGAGAAGGAGAGATGTATGTATGGTCGTAATGAGATCACAATCAGGACCAGCAGGACATAGGTGACTTCCCACAGTAAGCATGAGGTTGTTAACAGGAGGGGGGAAGCATGTGTACTCTCTCTTTGTGCCATGCCATGCCCCCCCTGTAGCAGCCATTTTGGTCATGCCACCACATCCCCCACATGGCAGGCATATTGCGACTGGCCCCAGAGCATTTTTTCAGCATTAAAAATCTGTCCACTGGTTCAGAAAGATTGCCAACCCCTGTTTTATGCTATTATAATAATTTTGTCTTCTTTTACTATGTGGTTAATATGTATGTTGTTGTTTTTTAATGTAGGATATCTTGAGGGTTTTTTTTAAAGGAAGTCTATATGTAAATACAGAGGAAGGCAATGGTTAACCACCTCTGAATACCGCTTACCATGAAAACCCAATTCATAGGGTTGCCATAAGTCAGAATCGACTTGAAGGCAGTCCATTTCCATTTTTTTCATATGTAAATACACACAAAAAATAAATTGTGCTGGTAGGAAAAGCTAATGCTTACAGCGTGTCTGTATTTGAGGAGATAGACAATGCTGCTTACACTTCAGTTCTCGCCACATGTACACAAATCAGTTTATTGAAATATTATATTCACACATACAGGTGCATTACTTGATAATACTAACTACTCTGTGTTTGATGACTAAATATGTGGACTGAT
Source organism: Rhineura floridana (assembly GCF_030035675.1). Classification (NCBI taxonomy): domain Eukaryota; kingdom Metazoa; phylum Chordata; class Lepidosauria; order Squamata; family Rhineuridae; genus Rhineura; species Rhineura floridana. The sequence goes on from NC_084480.1 coordinate 138,061,694, forward strand.
TCCACTGAAAAGCTCTGCATCTTGAAACACACTGCCAATAAGAAGACATTGGTGCCTTTTAAGCTGCTAGAAAGAGTAACAAGTGATTGTGGTTTGTAGGATCCATCAGAAAGCTTGCATAAATGTACAGAAAGACATGGCTCTATAGTAGGGATCGGTGAGAATTTCGATACAGTTTGCATGTTAAGTAAAATTTATCCGATTTGCACTTTCCAAATCAGTGTGAAAACCAAAACACAGCCATCCTTAGAAATTTGCATTTATTAGAATTTTGTGATGCAGTTCACCAACTAAACAATATTTACAAAAATGCATATATGAGAGGAAAGTGTGCATAAAAATGAATATATGAGTGAAAATAACATGCAAAATGCATTAGATAATGAGAAATGGCTTGCAAAAAATGTTTACCTTTGTTAAAACTGGTTACAATAATGTGTTTATTAAGAGAAATTTGCACTAAAATATTGGAGAATTTTCACTAACATTTTTTAAAAAAATGCAAACTGCTGCAGAAATGGGGAGAACTGAATTTAAGATTGGAAAAATGAGAACTGAGAGAAGTGAAACTGACAGAACTTCCCATCCCTACCCTATAGCGAAGAGGCTGCAGCATCTAATTGGGACCAGCTTTCTTTGTTTCACTTACGAGTAGGGAAGCCACATCCATCTTGCACACATAAAATACACGTCCTTCTTTGTCATTATGATATATTTCCATATGTGAGCACATAAAGAGAATATATGGGAGGTAACACTGGTGCATAGCTGGCATGCATCCCAGTAAACATAAGCTTCTGTGGGACCCCCACAGGGCTGTCAGATCATCTGAGCAATTCTCCTCTCATGAGGCATTGTTGAATTGCAAAGGGAGTGTTCTGAGGCAGGTCTGTTCTCTTCCCCAGCGCCCAACGGTGATTGGCATTAGAGGACATTTTTAATTGCTGCAAAGATAGACCTCTGTTTTGCATGTGGTTGCCAAACTTCTCTGCAGGAAATACGCGTTAACAGGATAGAGTTCTGGGAATGTATGCCATTGCCTGCTTACTTGGTCTGTATACACATGCGCACCCCCCCTAATTGTTTCGTTGTGTTGGCCTAGCTGTGAGTCAGTATCCTCATCTTTTCTTTTGACAGGTGTTCGGCAGTGGGTACTATTATGAGAACGTGCTTGTTAATAATAATAATAAACTGCTCTTCTTTTGAGGGACCATGCAAGTGACCTAACTGCAAATATAATGAAATATTTAACATACTGCTCTGTGTGTGTATGGGAGAGCGTGTGTCTGCGTTGGTGTCAAGTTTCTTCTGCTCCAAAGACGTGGAAGCAGCAAATGGAAACTTGTAGACCAGGAAGGTGCCTAGAGCAGCTGTTCTCTTTGCACACTCTGTGCATAACAGGCATCTTCCCATTGGCTCCATCAGGGATGGGGAACGTCTGCTGTCCTCTAGATACTGCTAGATTGCATCTTCCAGCAGCCATAGCCAGCGGGATGATGGGAGTTGTAGTTCAGCATCATCTGGAGGGCCACAGGTTGTTTGTAGATCAGTGTTACTCCTCTATATTGCAGGGGGCCAAGAGTGAGAAGAACAGCAGGGGGCCAAGAGTGAGAATGTGCAGCTGGTGGAAATGAATGAAAGGATTCTCTCTGTTGCAGTATCTGGGCTATGAATATCCCTGCTCTCAGAGATCTGCCTAGTTTCATCCTTGATAGTATTTCAATGGCAATTTGAGCACCTCATTTGCGGGGGGAAACACCAATGCGGGAAGCGCCCAGCAGCTGCCCCCGCTGCCCCGAGAGGAGCCCGCCTGTCATGGCCCCTTCAGAGGACTCAGAGGAAGAGGCAGAGTTGGCAGACCCAGGAGAAGGAACTAGTGGAACCCCTGAGGACACAACTCTGGCTCTTCCCCAGCTGGAGAATGTCCAGGACCTGGCTGAAGCCCCTCAATCGGATTCTGGGTATGAACAGGAGGCTCCCCTCCCCCCTGCAGAAAGGAGACACCAGCGAGTAGCACAGCAACGAAGGAAGAGGTCAGGTCGTTTAAGAACAAGCAGCTCTGAGCAGCTGGGAGACTAATCACAGGCACCTGGCTTAGGGAGTTTGTTATAAAAGGCAGTTCATGGCTGCAGCAGACTGCTGACTACAACGTCGGTTGTGACCCCTCGCGTGTAATGCCATTGCTAGCCTCTAGACCTTCAGACTGGACCCCTGGCTTTCTGAACTCTGCTTCCCTACCTGGACAATGCTCTTGGACACTGCTACTGGTTAGTTTGTCAAGCATTTCTTCTGCCAGCCGGCCTCCGTTATCTGCCTGGCCTTGACTGATTTATTGCCCAGCTAACTGCCAGTTGCTTCGTTACTGCCCAGCCCCCAGCCCTGAAGCTGACACCGCCGATCCACTCGAGCCCGCCAGCACCATGCCGGAAACAGGGAAGCAACAGTTTGACCAGCAGCAACAACTGGAACACCAGCACAACATCAGAAGGTGTGGGGGAGGGGGGAGTGTCTCTCACCGCGCTTTCCAGCACGGGGCTTTCTGCTCAGCAACAGCCACTGCCATCACATTCTTCTCCTCCTCCTCTAAGCAGGACCCAGGTCTTTGCTGCCACTTCTTCAACAACAGCCCGGTGCTGGGCCTCCTGCATGGGGCCTCCCGGTGTGGGGGTCTCCTGCTTAACAACAGCCTGGCACCTCCTACCCAACAACAGCCTGATACGGGGCCTCTTGTGCAGGGCCTCCCAGCACAGGGACTCCTTCTTGACAACAGCTGCCGCCTCCACATCTTTCTCCCCCTCCTGCTCCAGGTAGGACCCAGATCCCTGAGCCTGAGCTCTCGCAGCTGCCCTCCAACATAAACTGCCAGCAGCAGAAGCCCAGGGAGCAGCAGCTGAGTGAGCCCGAGGACATGGGGAGGAAGACAATATTGAACCAGCAAACAGCTTCGCTGTAATAAATGCCTGTCGCCCTTCTGCCTCTCGAGAACTGCCCCCCCGCTAACATCACCTCCTCTTCCTGGTGGTGTCGATAATGATGTTTCTATTTAATTTAATTTTTGTATATTGTATTGTTTATATTGTATATTATTTCTTGTAAGCCGCCTTGAGGGCCTTTGGCCGAAAGGCTGGGTATAAATAACAACAACAACAACAACAGGGACATGAAAAGGATGTCAGAATGGAATTTTATTGTTTCTAAATGTTGTGGTGAGGATTATTCTTAGTTGGAGTCAACTGGAATAGAAAGAGCTACTAAAATAAAAATACGTATAAGATTAAGGTGAAAAATGTTTTTGACTGGCTAATGTTTATTATTTATTTATTATTTGATTTATATCCCACCCTTCCTCCCAGCAAGAGCCCAAGGCAGCAAACAGAAATGCTAAAAACACTTTAAAACATCATAAAAAGACCTTAAAATACATTAAAACAAAACAGTGTTAAAAACATTTTAGAGGGTTAAAAACATTAATAAAAAACATATTAAAAGCAATTCTAACACAGACGCAGAATGGGATAGGTCTCAACTTAAAAGGCTTGTTGAAAGAGGAAAGTCTTCAAAAGGCACTGAAAAGGTAGCACAGATGACGCCTGCCTAATATTTAAAGGGAGGGAATTCCACAGGGTAGGTGCCACCACACTAAAGGTCCGTTTCCTATATTGTGCAGAACGAACCTCCTGATCAGATGGTATCTGCAGGAGGCCCTCACCTGCACAGTGCAGTGATCGACTGGGTATATAAGGGGTAAGATGGTCTTTCAGGTATCCTGGTCCCAAGCTGTATAGGGCTTTGTACGCCAAAACTAGAACCTTGAACTTGGCCCAGTAGCTAATGTTGAGCTTGAATGCATGTTGGTTACTTAGTTTGTGATATATTTTTCCTGGCTTTTGGTAATCATATAAATTAGGGGCTAATTCACCTTCTATAGCTTTTCTCATTTTTTTCTATCTGTAGTATTTTTAGGATACCTCAGTTGTGTAATGGAACAGCAACATTTTTGAGTTTCAGATCTGTCCACCAATATTATGTATCTGTAATAGTTAGACTGTTATATTCATAATGTGTAATTTAGAGTCCAAAAATTCTGACAATCACATCTTCACCTTTTAAAGCAATAATCTGCAAATGTGCAAAAATAAGCCCTCTTGAAAATATTGAGTTAAAATATACACTATATGTACCTTCTCCAAAGACTGAGGCAGCTAACAAAACTGAATATATAGAAGTTCATTATGAAACATGAAAATTTAATAAAATCAAATGGCAACAGAATTAAAATAATACCAAGATTTTAACCCATAAACCTATTTACTCTCTCCCAAGTCAGCCTTAAAGTATGGGCTTTGCAAAGTAGTAACTTTAGCGCATGAGTTGTATTGGATATAAAGCATTTCATGCTTGGAAAGAAACTGGAAAATTTCGGCAAAAGTTAAATTGAGTATGAGAAACAAAAATCTCTTGTGATAGACTGCTGAACAAATGATTATGGACTGAAACTATGTACAAATGATTATTGTAATATAACTGAGTCTATAATTTATAAATAGATCCTTTGGGACAGTTAATGGAGGACATAAAGGGTAAAGGTTGTTCACTCTCAAGAAGGATGTCATTACAAGAAAATATGGAAAAATAATTGCTCATGTGCTATTTTGCAAAATCTTTACTATAAACTATCATTGGACAGATAGAGTGTTCTGGTGCATATGTGGTGTAGATATGGAACATATTTAATGCTTGTCAAATAGTAAAAACCCACAAAAGAAAATTTTTATACTTCATTTATATCCCATGTTCCTCCAAAGAGCTCAAGGCAGTGTACATGCAACAGAATTATCCCCACACTGGTCCTATAGTAAGATAAATTAGGGCCAAGGCCCTGAACCAGTGGGTTAAAATTCCAAGAAAAAGGATTGAGACTAAACAATGGTCCTATTGGTACAAGCTGTTCAACAGTGGAACAGACACCATTCAGAAGGTGGTGGACTCTTAGAGGGTTTTAAGCAGAGGCTTGGGTGGCCACCTATCTGGGATGCCATTATAGCAGATATCCTGCATCAAAAGGTTGGACTAGATGATCTTTGACTCCATTCCAACTCTGTGATGCTAAGTCCCGTGCTAAAGCTTTCAGTGGAATGAATTGCGGTGAACTCTTCCTGAATTGCACTTGGTATATGTTGTGTCTATTTTTTATACCTCATCATAACCAGAAGAGAGGGACTCCTGAGGAACAAATTATGGAACGATTGTTGTGATGATGTGCGCCTGGCGCCAACACTGTTATCTTTTCGGTGCCAGGTCAAGACTTTCTTCTTCTCCCAGGCATTTTAGGATGTGTTTTTAAATTGTTTTTTTAAAGTGTTTTTAAATTTGTATATTTGTATATTTGTTTTTAATGTTTTTAATTGTTGTAAACCGCCCAGAGAGCTTCGGCTATGGGGCGGTATACAAATGTAATAAATAAATAAATAAATAATCACATTTGATAGCTCACACTTGATGGGAGTCATTTGTGCAGGGACTATTAGAATAGTAGGCAGGCTGCATGGTAACAAACCATAACAGCACTCTGTTGTGTTTGCAGAGGTGGTGTTCTTGTAAGAAGAAACATTTTTGGGGAAGAATACTAATATATAGATATATTCTACCAATTAGATTATTCCCTTGGTAGGCATTTTAATATGTTGATCAATGTACCTACTATCTCTTCTTTCATGAAAGTCCACTTGCAACTCAGCGCCATCACTGTCCATCTAAAATTAAGCTCTCATATAAATGACAACTCTACAATCTCCCAACCTAATGCCGAATGAGGCTTAAAAAACCCTTTTATCCAGAACTAACTGTGAGGAAAACATTATCTCTCTCCCTTTGGTACTTCTTCTGATTAGCTGATTAGTTGTGCTGTAAATCTCACTGGCTAGAATCCAAAGGACTGTGGAACTAGTTCCATGAACAGAAAATGGAAATGGACTGCCTTCAAGTCAATTCCAACTTAGGTGACCCTATGAATAGGGTTTTCATGGTAAGCAGTATTCAGAAGTGGTTTACCATTGCCTTCCTCTCCATGAACAGAAGAGAGGGGTTTTTTTTAATCATTCTCAAATAGCAGTCCCCCACCCCTCCATGCATTTGCCGTATGGAAACTGAGAGGGAGATTCAAAATCAGTTTGTGATGATGGCATAGAATAGTGATAAGAAATCTGTGGCCCTCCAGATGTTGTTGGACTCCATCAGCTGAAATCAACATGGCAAATAATCAAGGATGATGGGAACTGTAGTTCAGTAACATCAGGAGGGCCACAGGTATCCCATCCCTGGCATAGCTGTTCAAATGGGGAAGAGGAGAGATTAAAAAACCCACTGCACAAGCACAAGTCCTAAAAGGACTCTAAGCAGCTCTATAAATTCCAGCCAATATTTTTTCTCATTATCTCAAACTATGCTGTACTATAAATCAGGACTGCACATACACAACTTATGTTCTACCAAGGGAAACATAGCCCACCAGCTATATATTGTTACTTGCTAGATGTTTGACAACTCCCTTGTTTTTACAGGAAGCAACACCAAGTTTATTTAGGCTCTGGAAGGCTACCATGGAGTGGGCTGCATTTGGCACAGAAAGTCAGTCTTTTCATCCTTGCCCTGATTTACTGAGCAGAGCCACAAATCTGCTTGACAATTTACAGAGTAACACAAGAAAAATAGATAGGTCCCTCCTCCAAGGAATTCCCCCCCCTAAAATTCAACAGTGAGAGGAGACAACAGAGGGACGCAGGGGAAGGGCAAAAGGGAGGGGTGCAAGACTAACACAATGAAAGGGTGCAAATGTATTTATTTATTGGTTGATTTTGCAAGTGTATAAGCTGCTTTGCATCCTGACACCATCAAAGTGTTATGCAACAAGATAAAAAAGATAAAATGTAAATAACACAAATTCTAAAACAAAACAAAACTATGAACTCTAAAAGCATAAACACATTCCTACAGATGTACAGTTAAAATTTCATTAGTGACTGGGTCACAGGTCAGGGAAAGCCTTCTTAAACAAAAAAGAGTTCGGTAGGTCTCTAAACATCATGATGCTGGGCCCCTGTCTGCTTTCAGCTGGTCATTGATTCCATAAGGCTGGAGCTGCAACACTAAAAGTTAAGTACCTAGTACAAACTAATCACACATCTGGGGCTTGCAGTACTCTCAGTTGTGCCCCATCTGAGGAGCGCAGTTGTTCAGTAGTGATATATGTAGCAAAGTGAGCAATTACCTGATCCCCACTTGTTTAGGGCTTTAAATGCTAAAAGCAATACTTTGAACTGTGCCCAGTAGCCTATGGGCAGCCAATGCAGCTGGTTCAGTTGTGATATTATGGGGTGTTGACAGGATACCCCAGTCAACAATCTTGCTGCTGCATTCTGCACCAGCTGCAGCTTCTGGGTTAAGCCTAAAGGAAACCTGACATAGAGCTTAAGTAATCCAGTCTTAAAGTTACCAGTGCCAATCCTATAGTAGCCAAGCTATCTTGTTCCAGGAATGGCTGTAGCTGGTAAAGGGCACTCTTAATCAAATAGGCCAGCTGTGCCCCAAGTGACAAGGATTTATTTTTTTATTTTTTTATATCCCGCCCTTCCTCCCAGCAGGAGCCCAGGCCTGCAAGGATGGGTCTGGGAGCACCCCCATACTATGTACCTGTTTCTTCCGAGGGAGTGCATCCTCATCCAGAACAGGTAATTGATCTATCTGCCAGACACAGAAACCACTTACCCAAATAATTTCTGTTTTGCCAGCATCAAACTCAGTTTATGGGTGCATACCTAGCCCACCAGTGTACCCAGATACTTGTCCAGAGCCTGAATGGCCACAGATGTTATGGAGAACTAGAGTTGCTTGTCATCAGCATACTGATGACACTTTGTTCCAGATCCCCTAATGGCCACTTCCAGTGGCTTCATATAGATGTCAAATATGACTGGGGATAAAATAGTGCCCTGAGGCACCCCATAACACAAATGCCAGGGGGCTTAAGAGCATTCCCCCCAATGCTACTATGTAGAACTGACTCTGCAGGTAGGACTCAAACCATTGTGGAACAATCTCTCCCTGCCCCCCCATCCTGCAGAGTCAGTCCAAGAGGATGCTATGGTCGATGACATCAAAAGTCACAGACAAAATAAGCAGGGGACCAGTTACACCTACATGCACTTTTTGAAGTAAAACATATTGAATTCAATGGGGCTTGAGAGTAAGCAGACAGGAATGAGGAGTAAGGAGTTGCCAAAGGTAATAAACTCTCCTGTTCGTCATCTGACCTTGCCACATTTAGTCAGATAAATCATAGCTCAAGAGTCCCTAAAACATACTTAGCCATCTTGTGCACTCATTAGACTCATTAGGTGTCCTATGTAAATTATACACTAATACCTTGTATTAACGTACTCAATGGGAACAGAATGAGTACGTAAACCGAAAATGTCCTTAAAGTGAAGCACTACCTTTTAAAACTTCTTTTCCCTCTCCTTCATGCGGAGCCTCAAAGCCCCGCGCTAAAGCCTCTGCTGCTGCACTGCCGCACCTCCCAGCTGATCGCAATCGCGCCTCCCAGCTGATTTGCGGTGGTGCGATAGTGTCTATTTCCACCCCACACGCTAAAGCCTATGCTGCTGTGCCTCCCAGCTGATCGCGATCGTGCCTCCCAGCTGATTTGCGGTGGTGCGATAGTGTCTATTTCCACCCCACACGCTAAAGCCTATGCTGCTGTGCCTCCCAGCTGATCGCGATCGTGCCTCCCAGCTGATTTGCAGTGGCGCGATCGCGTCTATTTCCATCCCCATGTGCTAAAGCCTCTCCTGCTGTGCTGCTGCGCCTCTCCCTAACCCTAACCCTGTAAGTGGTTTGCTAGCTGTGTTTCTGGAGAAATACAGGCATATGGAGCATGTACATTATAGTGAGGCGACATTAAGTGAAGTGACGTTAAGCGGGGTATGCCTGTATTGGGAGCAGTTAATTTACATATTTTGTCTGTAATGATATTTTCTGAAGTGCAGTCATAAAATTTTGCTGAATGCCTTTCAGTTCCTCTCTCTCCCTCCTTTCTCTTGTAATCTGTCCTTTTAGTATATAATTAGCACACTTAAAATCCATTTACTTGTCATCTTATTTCTTAGTATAATAAGCCTCTGCCTATGGAGCCACTCATGTTTAAAGAAGCTCCTTTAACATTCAATACACTCTCTGTATTTCCATGTTGTATTCAAAGACCTATAGCTCATGCCTGCTGCACTTTTGCAATAGCAGTAGAGCTGCTTGTCACTTCTGCACATCATGATTAATGTAAACTGAACAATTTTTAGCTAGAATACTTCCATTCAGGGTTGCAATTCCTGTCTGCAGGGCCTTTCTGTGCAGCCTGCAGGCCTCTCTACCTAGCCCCCCTCCCTCTTCCCTCTTTAGCCAACTTTAGTGATAAAAAGTTCTGACAATTTCCAGTCTCTCAGTGTCTGAGTTTTCCAATCTTAAATTCAGTTCTTCACATTTCTGCAGCAATTTGTAATTTTTTTTAAAAAAAAATCCTCCTGAAAATTCTCCAGCATTTTAGTGTAAATTTCTCTTAACAAACACATTTTTGTAGGCAATTTTGACTAAATGTACACATTTTCAGACAATTTCTCCTAATATAAGGCATTTTATATATTATTTTTACTTTGATATTCATTTTCATGCATACTTTCTCCTAATATATGCATTTTTGTAATCATCGTTTGGTTGGTGAACTGCACTGCAAAATTCAAATAAATGCAAATTTTGAAAGATCACTGTGTTTCAGTTCTCATTTTGTTTCAGAAAGTGTGAATTTGATAGATTTGGCTTGAAATGTGAATGGAATTGAATTCTCGCCCATCCCTACCCCATGCTGGCCCCTCCTAGATGGAAACCTAGCATTGATACCTTGTATAACTTAAACCCTTGCACACATCCTCTCCACTGGTCTTTGGTGGCATACAGGTCATTCTGGATTAAATCTGGTCATGATTTCACCCTTGCCACTCACTCACCATTGACCCTGAAACTTGCCATTCCATGCATTTCCTGCTCATGGGAAAGAGAGGTGAAAAAACATTAAAAGTTTGTTGGTGTAAGAAGGGCACCGCAGCACCATTGTAATTGTTTCCTTTGCGCCTTTGGAGATTCCTTTGGGGATCCCCAGAGCTGCATCAGGAAAGGATAGTGCTCCAGCCTCCTCATGCTCCCCCCCTCTAGTCTTGACATCCTCGGGAGAAGCCCCATCACTAGTTCATCTCTCTGATATGATGATAGTTCAATATCCAGTTAGGGCTGATCCAGACATTTGTCTTGCCTCACCATCAAGCAACCAGCTTGCTCCATCATGCCTCCAGAGTAAACATGTCAAAGTATGTGTGGCACATCCCTTTTTCACATGGCGCTGGAAGTGGACTGGGAGAAGAAGATCTGCAGCTCACTCATTTTTTCTGTTTGACGCTTCTGTATAACATTCAAAGTTGGCCTGGGAGCGACCTCTCACTTTTGCAAAACACATGCAGCTTATGACATGTTTAAGTGTGTGTGTGTGCCACCATCTTTTCCAGTGAAATACATGTATAATCAGAGAATCACGGAACAGTAGAATTGGAAGGGGCCTATAAGGCCATCAGCCTCCTGCTCAATTCTTTGAGAAAAGCAGCATTTTATACATGCAGGTGCTACTCTCAACTGACATGGCTGACTCTCAGCCCAGAAGTGAGTATTCTGAATGCAAAGAGTTTCTGATTTGGATGAGCCACAAATTAAAGGAAAATGGAAATGTCTTGCTGACATTTTAAAATCTTGAACTAGAATCTTCCAGATTCTAGACTCTATAGTTTCCTTTTATCTAATACAAGTTTCATCTGATAGAGTGGACCAAGCCTTATGCCAGGTGTGGGGAATTTATCCAGCCAGTGGGCCAGATCCTTATTTCCACATACGCCCACAGGCCAGTTGCTTGACATCACAGTAATATCAGGTGATTCATTTTTGCCCACATGGTTTGAAATCAAACTGCAAGGGCAAAAAAAACCTGTGCAGCACTTCCAAAGGGCTAACGAATAGCTTATATCATAACAATTTTGTTGCCCTTTTGGGTGCCACAAGACTTTTTTTTCTACAACAGACTTAATAAGTTCTTATCTCCTGAAACTGATTTTTTCATTGACTAACATTGTGCATGGCAGTGGCAGTTGTGATTCGTAATTAATTCTATAACATTTATAGCACAACTTCTTCCTTTTTTTCTGCCATCCCTAATTTGGGATGAAGGCAAAACCTTCAAATCTGTTCTGTCCTAGTTTAAATTGGAGGCCCACAAACATTAAAAAAAATCACTACCAATTTGTCCAGTAATGCATTTATTTATTTATTTATATCCCACCCTTCCTCCCAGTAGGAGCCCAGTGTGGCAAACAAAAGCACTAAAAACACTCTAAAACATCATAAAAACAAACTTTAAAATATAATTAAAACAAAATGATGCTATCTCATTCTATACTGTCTGTTACGATTGAAAATGACTCAAGTTATATCTGGAAGCCTCAGTGTTTTGTGGGGTGAGAGAATGCAAAAATGGAGCAACAATGGAAAAGGCCCCGAAGCAGTTCTTCTTACAAATTTTGCCAATCTACTTGTTACCTACTGTAACCCAAGCATTCAAAATTCTATTTGCGCTCTCGCTTTATTCATGAAAGTCACTTATGCTAAATTGTAAACAAAATGCTGATTGACAGAAGAGATTGACAGCGATCAGCAAAGCTCTCTAGCACTTCAGAAACTTTCCTACTAAATAATCTGAATGTCAGCTCTTGATATTGTGTCCTCAAAAAGGAATGTGCTTCAAAAAGAGGGTACTGAGAGTTTCTTAATGACCCCCAAAACAATAAGAATTGTCTGCCAGAGTAAATTGTATATTTAATAGGATAGGTGATGTGCTACCAACTGGATAATCTGATGTGTTAAGTATCTAAATTTAGTCCAAAGAGTGCTTTTGGAACTGAACAGTTACTTTGGTTAAATGTGTATGTCACCACTGTTTAGAATTACACTATGCAGGAACATTTTTACTATGCTTTGAAATCTCCAGTTGACAATTAATGTTTTTAATTGCTGTAAACTGCCCAGAGAGCTTCAGCTATGGAGCAGTATATAAATGTAATTAATAAATACATAAATACATAAATAAATTCTATAGGGCTGTTAAGCAGAGTGTGAAGAAAGAAAATCCAGATGTTGCTATATACTGTATGCAAGCTGCAGGGTGTGGACAGAGTTTACACCTATGCAAGGTTTAATGGGCCAAGGTATTATTTACATTTTTATCTATGTACCAATGTCTTCATATGCACCATTAGCAAGGTAAAAGTAACTTTTTAACCCAGAAGGAAGCATAATGGAGCATAATGGAGTGTGTGCAAAGGTACATGCTGTTGGTCAGTGAAGCATGCTGTGAGACTCACAGACAGGGTTTTTAGCAGAGAGAGTGAAACCTGAAGCAGAAGGGTTAAGCTGAAAGAACAGAGCGCCAGTTTGCCAAGGTCAGTAGCTGGCTGGGAAGCCTGATAAGGTGGGATGCTTGGAAAAACTCAGTGTGGGGGAAAAGTCGTCTGTGAAGAGAACTGTGTCTAATGTCTTTGCCTAGTAAAGACTCTTACAAGAAACTTGCCTGGCCTGGCTTATTCCTGTTCTATGCGACTCTTGGATTCCATCCTTGTATGATCTATACACGCACACGCCAACAGAGGTTATGGGCCCAGCTTATCATACAAGGTAACGGGTTCGAGAGCCGTTGACGTGACGTTGTTGCAGAGAGAAACAAAGTGCAAGAAAGAGGCAAGTGAGAGTGGGCAACATGGCTGTAAACCTGTCATCCGGGATGCCGATGGAGAGGCTGAATGCTGTAAACTACTCCAGCTGGAAATGGAGAATGAGAGCAGTTCTGATTAAAGAAGATTTGAATGATGTCGTAGAAAACCCCCCTCCGGCAGCTCCTTCAGCAGCGTGGTTGAAGAAAGACGAGAAAGCGAAGGCTTTTATTACTCTGGGGCTGTCTGATTCTCAACTGTTGCTGGTGAGTAATGAGCCGACAGCTAATCAGATGTGGGAGAAGCTAAGAGCCGCTCATGTGCAGCAAACTGCAGGGAGCAGGCTGTGTTTAGCACGGAAACTTTATCAGATGCGTTTTACAGAAGAAGTGACTATGACAGAGCATCTGGCTGAATTTCGTAGATTAAATGCTGAGCTGCAAGATAGAGGAGTGCATCATAATGACATTCAGATGGTCTATATACTGTTATCCTCATTTGATCAAAAATGGGATGTCCTGGTCTCTAGTCTGGAAACTTTACCCGACGGACATCTGAATTTGGACTTTGTAGAACAGAAACTTCAACAAGAGTGGAATAGAAGACAAGAGAATAAGAAAACAGAGTTAAAAGAGACTGTGGCTGTACAACAACAACAACATCAAAGAAGCAGGCAAGAGAATAAAATATGTTACTTTTGTGGGTCCCGTGGACATATACAGAGACATTGTTTAAAGAAGAGAAATAACAGGGACTTTGGAAGTCAGAGAACCAGCGTGAACTTTGTTACTAAGGAGGACAATAAACTCATTAACTCTAAGTGGCTTCTCGACAGCGGAGCGTCTAATTGCCTAATCACAGACTCTAGTTTATTTTACACTTCAAAGCCGGCGCAGGAGAAGCTTTATCTGGCTGACGGATCGACTCAGGACGCTATTGCAAAAGGCACGCTCAGGTTGAGTAATTTGGGAACTATATTAACAGATGTGTTATTGGTTTCTGGTTTAAAATATAACATTCTATCAGTGAGAAAATTGGCTCAAATAGGTTGTAAAGTTACATTTGAAGGGGATAGATGTTTTGTGAGAAAGGATGGTGAAATATGCATGCAAGGAAAATTACAGAACCAAATGTTTATGGTTGAGTGCAAGATTGATGAATCAAAATATGTTAAAAATGGTGCATTCAGAAAACAGGTACATGATATCAAACAAACTGCTGTGAAGAAATGTGTTGTAGAACAGCCATCCCAGGAGGTCATTTCAGCCTCAATCAATACATCAGAAGATCCCTCTAATTTGGCTGATATTGCTCAATTACCTCGTGCTGAGCAAGAAAAATGGAAGGCTGCAATGCAAGAAGAACTAAATGCCATAAAGGAAAACCAAACATGGTCACTATGTACATTGCCAGAAGGGAAAAAGGCTGTGGGATGTAGATGGATATTTAAGAGAAAGAGGAATAGTGCAGGTATAGTCACAAGATATAGAGCCCGCTTAGTAGCGAAGGGCTACACGCAGATTTATGGCACTGACTATGACAATGTGTTTGCGCCTGTAGTAAAATTCGAATCAATCAGGCTGTTACTAAAGATTGCTGCCATAAATCAAATGCAAGTGTTCCACTATGATATTAGCACTGCCTTTCTTCATGGAGTGCTAACAGAAGACATTTACATGGAACAGCCAGCAGGGTTCACCGAAACACCAGGCTTAGTATGTAAATTACATAAATTCTTATATGGATTGCGTCAAAGTGCAAGGTGCTGGAACACACGGTTGGATGAAGTGTTAAAAGATATGGGTTTTTCCAGATGTGTTGCTGATACATGTGTGTATGTAAAAAGCATGAATGGCAAGAAAACGTATTGTGCTATTTATGTTGATGATATTCTGTTTTTTTGCCTGGGAGAAGCAGAAGAAAGACAGTTCTTTGATAGCTTACAACAGCAAGTGGACACAAAGCGCCTAGGGCCGGTTGCACAATATCTAGGAACAGAAATAATACGCACTACAGATGGTGGTTTTGCCCTATTGCAGACAGGGAAGATAGATAGTCTGCTAGAGACTTGTGGCATGAGTGAATGCAACCCTGTGAGTACACCAATGACAGTTTCATTCCAGCAAGAAGAATGCAACAAAGCATATGAAAAGCCAGACTTTTACAGACATGTTATAGGGAAACTGCAATTCCTTGTAAAGGTATCTAGACCAGATATATGCAATGCAGTGGGCATTTTATGTAGAAAAGTCGAAAAACCATCAGAACATGATTGGCTTGGGGTCAAAAGAGTGCTAAGATACCTGAAAGGCACGAGAACAAAGGGATTAATGCTGTCAGCACAGAAACACGGAGGCATAGACTGTTATGTAGATGCAGATCATGCTGGAGACATAGCCAGTCGAAAATCTACAACAGGCATTATTCTTAGATTGCATGGCTCAGTACTGGATTGGTGCAGCAGAAAGCAGAATATTGTAGCAACATCCAGTGCTGAGGCTGAATATGTGGGTCTGTCTGCAGCTTGTAATGAAATCCAATGGTTTACGCAACTTGCTCAAGAAGTGCATGTGAATACGAAATATCCCATAACAGTATTTGAGGATAATCAGACTTGTATCGCATTGGCAACATCAGAAGCTAACACAAAAAGAACAAAACATATCAGTGTGCGATATTTCCACATTCGCGATTGTATACAACAGGGAGTCATTAGGCTACAATACTGTGACACAAAGCATATGTTGGCAGACATACTGACGAAGCCACTCAGTGAAGATAAGTATCAATCTCTTGTACAGATGCTTAACGTGAGTGAAATAAATGACTCTGTAAAACTTATGTGAATAAAGAAATAAAGAAACAAGACCTGAACTGAAAATGTAAATAGAAACTGTAAGGATACAAACCATGTACTGATATGTATTGTAATGAAAAGTTAATGTTGTAGAAATGTAATGATGAACAATGAAGTTTTGTAATCTGTGAGTCTCAGGTGGGGGCTGTTGGTCAGTGAAGCATGCTGTGAGACTCACAGACAGGGTTTTTAGCAGAGAGAGTGAAACCTGAAGCAGAAGGGTTAAGCTGAAAGATCAGAGCGCCAGTTTGCCAAGGTCAGCAGCTGGCTGGGAAGCCTGATAAGGTGGGATGCTTGGAAAAACTCAGTGTGGGGGAAAAGTCGTCTGTGAAGAGAACTGTGTCTAATGTCTTTGCCTAGTAAAGACTCTTACAAGAAACTTGCCTGGCCTGGCTTATTCCTGTTCTATGCGACTCTTGGATTCCATCCTTGTATGATCTATACACGCACACGCCAACACATGCAAAGAGGCTGATACATGATTGGATTGCTTGTGTCTTGCCTGTTGCATAATTGGTTTTGAGAGAAAAAGCACCAAAGAAAAAACATGGACACATGGGAAAGATGGTGGAAAAATAGGCGCAGAGGAAATGGATAACTGAGAGAAGACGGGGCAGGCCAAGGGAAGAAAGGGGTCAAGGTGGAAGAAAAACTTTGCATAGAAACAGTAGGTAGTGGCCTATTACTCAAGAGTGAATATCAGAGTGAGGGACTTGAGTGAGGAGAGGATGCACAGGCCAAGCGGATGGACGAAAGAGAGAAGAGCAGGTGGTAGATTGAGAAGGAGCTTGAACACAGGGTAGTGGGAAAGGGCAACCATCTTAAGAAGCTAGTAGTTGAACATAAGTAGAGTAGGGGCCCCTCCAGAGTGTCACTATTTTGCAGGAGAGATTCAAGCACATAATGGAACTTTGGGTTTGTACAATTAAAGTGGGTTAAAGTGCTCTGTTGCCCTAGTGCAACCAATCCACTTTCAAAAAGAAACAGACTTTTTGTGGCTAGAAAAGTGACGGGAAAATGCATGCAAAAATGGGATGAGTGAATGCATAACGAGAGGACATGCTACCACCTTGCAAGCAATTCAGAATGAATGGAGAACGAGCACTCATTGACATATAACCATCCTGCAAACAACTAAGGATTAATGCTCAGTAAAGATCAGACTTTGTCTAACTATTGTGTAAGCTTTGTGCAAACAAATCGGGATGAATGCTCAAATAAACAGGAGGAACCCTAGGAGCAAGGGGACTGGGGGAATTTCACAAAGGGCCTAATTGTGCTGTTTTCAGGAAGGGAAGCAGGACTGTGGATAAGAGAAAGCAGAATGAAGTTGTGGGAAAAGGATATTCATTTGAACTCACAAAAAATCGTTGCCTTAATAACAACAACAACAACAACAATAATAATAATAATGTATGAGCTGGGATAAAGGGTTTTGAAAACCTTTTCCCTGCTAATTAAGCCATTTACAAGCCATTCGCAGAAAATAACATTGGCAGAATTTTATGTCAAAATTATAGTATAACACTCAGACCAAGTCCCCAATGTATTTCTTTGATGACATTTTTCTCCTTGTTGAATATCTTGCTACATGACCAGAGTAGTGCTCTGGGACTTACTTAATAGTCCCAGAAGGGCTGTGGAAGACAAGGCATTAATGTACGCATCTTCTTCCCCAAAACTGAAAAGAATCTTGATTTGTGTACCGCACAAAAGAACTGGCTCCACGAGCTAGAGGGAGCCCCAGCTGACGAAGCGTCAAGGCGAGTTAAGCAGCAGAGCGAGTTCGGCAGCAGGGCGAGGAGGCCAGGGCCCCCCACTCTGCCCGTCTGTTCCCTGACCTCAACTAAACTGCAGTCTCCAACCCATTGACGTAATAAACCTTCAACAAAACTATGCAGGTAAGAAGCCAGCAGGGGTGTGGGGGCTTTCCAGTGTTTTGCACCGCCTGCAGCATGTACGACTATCTGCCTGTTGGACAGAAGTCGTGGGTATGCTCTTGGTGCAATGAGCTCCTGGCTCTCCGGGAACGACTTCATTTCCTTGAGGACAAGGTGGCGGAACTGGAAAAGCTGAGAGAGGCAGAGAGGTGTGTGGAGGAGGCCTTCAGGGACGTTATAGCTGTGTCCCACTCCAACGATGATAGCTCTCCTGCTATCATAGACAACGATGGTCTCGGGGAAGGAGAGCATCCAGCTGAGGAAGAGGGAAACGATCCCTTAGAAGGGACCCATTCCTTGGGGGATGAGCAGCTATCCTCTTGTGCCGAGGATATATCTCCAGGGGGTGGAGGGATCCTTGTAGTGGGTGATTCGATCATTAGGAACATAGACAGTGGGGTGTCTGATGGGCGTGTAGACCGCAAGGTGTTTTGCCTGCCTGGTGCGAAGGTTGCGGATATCGCCCGTCGTTTAGATAGTTTGGTAGACAGTGCTGGGAAGGAGTCAGTGGTCATGGTGCACGTTGGCACCAACGACATGGGGAAATGCAGCCGTGAGGTCCTGGAAGCAAAATTTAGGTTGCTAAGTAGGATGCTGAAAGCCAGGACCTCCAAGGTGGCTTTCTCTGAAATGCTACCGGTTCCACGCGCAGGACCAGCCAGACAGGCCCAGCTTCGCAGTCTCAATGCGTGGATGAGACGATGGTGTCGGGTGGAAGGGTTTGGATTTGTTAGGCACTGGGGAACATTTTGGGACAAGCCGGGCCTGTACAAAAGGGACGGGCTCCACTTGAACCAGAATGGAACCAGACTGCTGGCACTTAAAATTAAAAAGGTGGCAGAGCAGCTTTTAAACTGACTGAGGGGGGAAACCCGACAGGAGCTGAGAAAGGTCCGGTTCGGAATAAACCTCCCCCCTGGGATAAAAACCAAAGAAATGATGAAATTTTAAAAGGGGTAGGCCTAGAAGTAGGCATTGTGAGAGCAGGGGCACAGGATATAAATTCAGAAGACCAAAATTACCACAGGCCAAACCACAAGTGCCAAAGACACTTGAAGAGAGACGCTGCTTACAAGTGCCTGTACACTAATGCTAGGAGCCTGCGAACCAAGATGGGAGAACTGGAGTGCTTGGTCTTAGAGGAGAGCATTGATATAGTGAGCATAACCGAGACCTGGTGGAATGGAGAAAACCAGTGGGATACGGTTATCCCTGGATATAAATTATATCGGAAGGACAGGGAATGACGTATTGGTGGCGGAGTCGCTCTATACGTGAAAGAAGGCATTGAATCCAGCAAGCTCGAAACCCCAAAAGAGGCAGACTCCTCCACAGAATCATTGTGGGTGGTGATACCATGCCCCAGGAGGGACTTAATACTGGGAACGATCTATCGTCCCCCTGATCAAAATGCTCAGGGAGACCTTGAGATGAGATATGAAATTGAGGAAGCATCCAAACTAGGAAATGTGGTAGTAATGGGTGACTTCAACTACCCGGACATAGACTGGCTGCATATGTGTTCCAGTCATGACAAAGAAGCAAAGTTTCTAGATATTCTAAATGACTATTCCCTAGACCAGTTGGTCATGGAACCGACCAGAGGGACAGCAGCCCTGGACTTAATCCTCAGTGGGGACCTGGTGCAAGATGTAAGTGTTGTTGAACCGATTGGGAGCAGTGACCACAGTGCTATTAAATTAAACATACATGTAACTGGCCAATTGCCAAGAAAATCCAACACGGTCACATTTGACTTCAAAAGAGGAAACTTCACAAAAATGAGGGGATTGGTAAAAAGAAAGCTGAAAAACAAAGTCCAGAGGGTCACATCACTCGAAAATGCTTGGAAGTTGTTTAAAAACACTATATTAGAAGCTCAACTGGAGAGCATACCGCAGATCAGAAAAGGTACCTCCAGGGCCAAGAAGATGCCAGCATGGTTAACGAGCAAGTCAAGGAAGCTCTTAGAGGCAAAAAGTCTTCCTTCAAAAAATGGAAGTCTTGTCCAAATGAAGAAAATAAAAAAGAACACAAACTCTGGCAAAAGAAATGCAAGAAGACAATAAGGGATGCTAAAAAAGAATTCGAGGAGCACATTGCTAAGAACATAAAAACCAACAACAAAAAATTCTATAAATACATTCAAAGCAGGAGACCATCTAGGGAGACAATTGGACCCTTGGATGATAAGGGAGTCAAAGGTGTACTAAAGAACGATAAGGAGATTGCAGAGAAGCTAAATGAATTCTTTGCATCTGTCTTCACAGTGGAAGATATAGGGCAGATCCCTGAACCTGAACTAACATTTGCAGGAAGGGATTCTGAGGAACTGAGACAAATAGTGGTAACGAGAGAGGTAGTTCTAAGCTTAATGGACAATATAAAAACTGACAAATCACCGGGCCCGGATGGCATCCACCCGAGAGTTCTCAAAGAACTCAAATGTGAAATTGCTGATCTGCTAACTAAAATATGTAACTTGTCTCTTGGGTCCTCTTCCGTGCCTGAGGACTGGAAAGTGGCAAATGTAATGCCAATCTTCAAAAAGGGATCCAGAGGGGATCCTGGAAATTACAGGCCAGTTAGCTTAACTTCTGTCCCTGGAAAACTGGTAGAAAGTATGATTAAAGCTAGATTAACTAAGCACATAGAAGAACAAGCCTTGGTGAAGCAGAGCCAGCATGGCTTCTGCAAGGGAAAGTCCTGTCTCAGTAACCTATTAGAATTCTTTGAGAGTGTCAACAAGCATATAGATAGAGGTGATCCAGTGGACATAGTGTACTTAGACTTTCAAAAAGCATTTGACAAGGTACCTCACCAAAGACTTCTGAGGAAGCTTAGCAGTCATGGAATAAGAGGAGAGGTCCTCTTGTGGATAAGAAATTGATTAAGAAGCAGAAAGCAGAGAGTAGGAATAAACGGACAGTTCTCCCAATGGAGGGCTGTAGAAAGTGGAGTCCCTCAAGGATCGGTATTGGGACCTGTACTTTTCAACTTGTTCATTAATGACCTAGAATTAGGAGTGAGCAGTGAAGTGGCCAAGTTTGCTGACGACACTAAATTGTTCAGGGTTGTTAAAACAAAAAGGGATTGCGAAGAGCTCCAAAAAGACCTCTCCAAACTGAGTGAATGGGCAGAAAAATGGCAAATGCAATTCAATATAAACAAGTGTAAAATTATGCATATTGGAGCAAAAAATCTGAATTTCACATATACGCTCATGGGGTCTGAACTGGCGGTGACCGACCAGGAGAGAGACCTCGGGGTTGTAGTGGACAGCACGATGAAAATGTCGACCCAGTGTGCGGCAGCTGTGAAAAAGGCAAATTCCATGCTAGCGATAATAAGGAAAGGTATTGAAAATAAAACAGCCGATATCATAATGCCATTGTATAAATCTATGGTGCGGCCGCATTTGGAATACTGTGTACAGTTCTGGTCGCCTCATCTCAAAAAGGATATTCTAGAGTTGGAAAAGGTTCAGAAGAGGGCAACCAGAATGATCAAGGGGATGGAGCGACTCCCTTACGAGGAAAGGTTGCAGCATTTGGGGCTTTTTAGTTTAGAGAAAAGGCGGGTCAGAGGAGACATGATAGAAGTGTATAAAATTATGCATGGCATTGAGAAAGTGGATAGAGAAAAGTCCTTCTCCCTCTCTCATAATACTAGAACTCGTGGACATTCAAAGAAGCTGAATGTTGGAAGATTCAGGACAGACAAAAGGAAGTACTTCTTTACTCAGCGCATAGTTAAACTATGGAATTTGCTCCCACAAGATGCAGTAATGGCCACCAGCTTGGACGGCTTTAAAAGAAGATTAGACAAATTCATGGAGAACAGGGCTATCAATGGCTACTAGCCATGATGGCTGTGCTCTGCCACCCTAGTTAGAGGCAGCATGCTTCTGAAAACCAGTTGCCGGAAGCCTCAGGAGGGGAGAGTGTTCTTGCACTCGGGTCCTGCTTGCGGGCTTCCCCCAGGCACCTGGTTGGCCACTGTGAGAACAGGATGCTGGACTAGATGGGCCACTGGCCTGATCCAGCAGGCTCTTCTTATGTTCTTATGTTCTTAACTGGCTGCCTGCTGCCTCTCATATATACATCTGTGACAGTGCCTTCATAGATAGGGGTGGATGTCATTGGCAGGAAAAAGCCACAAAACCGATAACTAATGTAACTTTTCAACTTGAATGTGAGCTTGGGGTGGGGGGAGTTTAGGCTGTGATTAATGGGTCTCCTCTGTTGCATTCAGGACTGTGGCTTGATGGACATCACACATTTGTGTCTATGTGTACCTTTGATCAAGAAGCATGAAGGTTATTCCCAGACAACTTGCGCCATAAGCACATTCATTTCTAGAACTGTAGATTCTTGCTGCTCCGTCAGCTTTTCAGCAGTGAAATTAGCTGTTAAAAATGCAGGTGTGCTAGAGGTCATTTCATGTTGGGTAAGGGGGAAGAGTTGTCATCTGTCTGCTGTGTAAAAACCTAAATGTATCATTCCTGGCAGATGACTTTGACAAGCTACTGCCTTTTGAAAAGTTGAACATTCTGGAGCAAACCCCATTGAGTTCCAGGGAGCTTTCATGATCTACATCTCTGGAGATCATAGCATTCATGTCACGAGAAGTATATAGATAAAAGATCAAGCATTTTGCCAATGATGGGCGTACTAAAATAAATGTAAAATCTAGGCTTAGCTGTTCATTTCCATTTATAGATACCCATGCTATTTTTTTCTAGTCCATTCTGATCTATATGGATTAACAGTTTATCAAGTGTTTTATACTTTTTTTAAAGTTTGTGCTGCTATATCTAGGGTTTTTGGACACTAGTTAATGACGTAAAAGAAAAATATGTTACCTACCAACAGAAGATCTGTCAGACTAAGCCAAACCTAGATAGGGAGGCACCCTATCTCCCACCAAGTTTGTTACTTGTGTTCCTTCTATCCTATAGCCTATTGCCTTACCAATCCATCCTCATATAGCTGAGGAAGGTGGAGAAAAGTTGACTCCTCCATGAATGGAGCTAACCTGCACTCATTGCTTCAGGTCTGTTGGGTCTAAGTATCCAAATAGTAACTGCTTTAGAAGGAGACAAGAGTTTGGCCCACAGGCAGTATTATAACTGGGAGTGGCTTGCCTAGTGGGCCAAAGCTACTATAGTAACCTCCTGGCCGCAACATGGCTGTGACTTACCCAGAGCTTGGAAGTAATTCGTTACAAATAATAAATTACTTGCAATTTACTACTTTTTTGAGGATCAAGTGGGTAATTTTGTTACATTTTGCTTGTAATAGAACAAGGAGTAATTTCATTACTTTTGAGCTGTAACTTTAATGTTTCCAGCATTACTTTTGGGTGTTAGTTGGGAGGGGAGCAAGAGAAGTCTTCTGCTCCTCTGATTTGTAGATAAAAATAATGTCCTTCAAACTGGGCTTCTATGCAGCATCACTCTTCGCTCATGCACTATAGGTGTTAGGAGGTGACGAGGGAGGAGGTGGAGAGCAAGACCGGAGTGGAGTGGAGAAAACAATTGTTTAAAAATGGCCAGGAGTGGAGGGAGAAAGGAGCCGGAGGGCAAGGAGGCAGCGACAGAATGGACATGAAGAATTGGCTGCAGAGGTGAGAGATGACATGTGTTTGGTGCGCAAAGCATGTGTTTGTGGCATGCAAACCTCTGAGCAGTGGCTTCTGCCTCCCTCCCCACCTCTCCTCTCTTACCAGCAGAGAGATGGAGAGATGCGAGCAGAGCCAAAAGCGAGGCTTCGGGGTGAGCGAGGGGCAGGCAGAAGTTGCAGCAGTAAGCAGCCAGGGTCCTAAAGAGCTACTGCTTCCAGTTTTCTTTCCTGCCCTTCCTTTCTTCCTAGCAAGCAGGATGCATCTTCATCTTGTGAGGAAGATATTCCATGGAAGCTCTTTTGTGCAAATCCTCCTCCCTATGGCAATTGCAAAGAGTTCCAAACAGGCACTAGTCCAGGCACTTCTGAAATATGATTGTATAGTTGGCTTACAGTACAATATTTTACAAATCTACTCAGAAGTAAGTATCTTTATGTTTAATGGAGCTTACTCCCAGGTAAATCAAACTGGGTATAGGATTGTACTAATTAGGCAAGATAAGGACTGATAAGGACAGCCTTGAAGCAGTACCAATTTGTGGGGGGGGGAGGAGAGAAAAATAGGACAATATAGTACAAAGATGCATCAATCTGGTTAAGGCAAGTAAAATTTGATGCATATAATACAAGGACTAACCTGCAATCCAATACATGTCTACTCAGAAGTAAGTTCCATTGGGTTTAATGGGAATCCCTGGCAAGTGTTTATTGGAGTACACACTTACCTGGGAGTAAGTCCCATTGAACCCAATAAAGCTTACTTCTGAGTAGATTTATTGGATTGCAGCCTTGGTTTCCTTTTGCAGCCATTGTAATTCTGTCTTCTATATCTTCTGTATCTTCACAACAGCCATGTGAGGTAGGTTAGGCTGAGAGTTAGGGACTGGCCCAAGGCAGTAAATAAGCAAAAACATTGATGAGTAAAAATTTAAAATATGCTCAGAGTATTTTTGTTGCTCTTTGTCAAGGCCTTGTGTGTGGGTTTTTATGTTTACTGGCTCATAACTTATTTTTGCCTGAGAATGTCATATTTCATACTGTTACAGATGCCCAAATTCTGTGGGGTTTTTTTAACTTTAGTTCTTTGCATGGTTTAGGGGTGGCATTGCAGGATATCAGGCTCTTATGGATTTAACAGCTGTGGGGCAGGCAGAAATTAAATGGAGTAAGCCTTTTGTACTATGGAAATACAGTTGTGTGGAAAGCTGTTAACATTGTATCTGTCAGACATTTTATTACTTGTGTGTCTCCCCCTCCCCAGATTTACTTTTGATTTGTGGATGCCATGACCATTGCCATTCCCTCTCCCCATTTAGCCTCTCCCCCATCAGTTGCTTTCAGAACAATTGTAATTGTAACGGTAATTACTACTTTTTTGGGCCATGTAACTGTAACTGTAATTTATTACTTTTTAAAAGTAATCTTCCAAGCTGTGGACTTACCAGGAGAGGGAGCAGGGGAGGAAGTGAGGTGGAGGCTGTGTAGTGCACAAGCAGGGCTGCTGGGTAGGCATTGGAGCAATCTGATTACATGGAATCTGCAGTGTATGTACTTTGTGCTACAGGAATAACATCAAGATTTGGACAAAACTCTGTATGTCTATCACCTTTATATTCTATCCTTTCTCTATGGAGCTCAGGTTACTCACACAACAACTCTGTGAAGTCTGACTGGGACTTTCACCCATGGCTATCAATGGCTGAGCAAGGACTGAACCCATGCCTCTCTTGCTCGAGTCAACATGCTGTCAGTTATGCTGGTTTTCATGGTGGACTGGAGCTGTAATCCTGTACACACTTAGTAAACCCTGTTGGACAGAGTGATAAATAGTTCTGTGTAAACAAGGATGGGATTCCATTGTAAGTGACATGTGGCACAATCTTATACATGACTACTTAGAAGAAAGCCCCACTGAGTCCAATAAAACTCATTCCCAGGAATAGAGCTCAATCCCATCTGAGTAGAAATGTATAGGAGTGTACTTTTCAGGGGTTGAGCGACAAGTGCCTTCCTCAGTGTGTTGTCAGGAGTTTGTTGGTTTCGAAGTACTCTAAAATCAGTTCACAAAGCAAAGGCCTTTTAAATAATTGTATCACCTAAAATGCTGTATAGTAAGATGGACATTTTTTGGAAGAGGGGTAGGGTCTGGAATTGTATAAATGCCCAGCAGGAATCAGGGCATATCTGCTCTGGAAATATAGCAGAAGCCTTTCAGCACCTAGTGCAAGGCAACAAAAAGTTCTGGGCCAGATATAAGGAACAAGCATTCATTAAGTCCATAGTCTCTGAGATCAGTTGCTGGAGCATGAAGTGCAGAGGGCAAAAAGCACTGACTGTATTGCTGACCAGGCAGTACAGAAGGGCAGGCTCCTAGTATTTCTACTAGCCTGGCTGATCCAGAGACTTTGTGTCACTCTTGGTGCCCAAAGAGAGCTATGAGAGATAAGTACACTGCTCCAGGTAGCTCCCTGATGCAGGTCCATGGTCTTGGGCTGTGAGGTTCAGGTGCAGTCTCTGGGTCACTATCACAAAAGGAGTACAGGATTCCCTGTACCTTTTAATAAGTGTTGAAGAGTTGAATAAGAAAAAAACCCTCATCTCCTGAAATATTAAGGAAGCGATCCTATGCATGCTTAACTTGGAAATGAGTCCAATTGAACAAAGTGGGATGTACTTCTGAGTAAACGAGTATGGGATCAGACTACAGAAGGTATTGGGATTCTACAGTCCTTTTCATCTGGGCACCCAAAGCAGTATAAAAAAATCCTAGTTTGGCAAGCTCAAACCAAAGTAGTTGAATGAAATACTATTTATATACAAAAAGGTTGCTCTTGCATCTGATGCCACTTTCTGCCTTCCCCAACCTGGTGCCCTCCAGATGTTTTGGACTACAAGTCCTATCAGCCCAAGCCAGCACAGACAGGGAAAGACTGGCTTGGGTTTTGCAGTTGATTCAGTGGACCCTGTTTTTTTCACCATTGAAAGGATAAATAATCAGTATGCATACATCCTTGTGGTGTTTTAGCTGAAACTGTGTACTGTTTTTTTGCGTCTGCTGCTTACTCCTTGCCAAGTAGTTGTCACAGTGAGTTTTCTTTCAAGGTGATACAGTGTTACTCATTTCCATTTGCCACCAAGTCTCTCCAGTCAGCAAGAAATGCTGCAAGGCACAAAGTGAAGGCCATTGTCAGTTGACTTGTTTTGGAAATCACTGAACCCCTCTGTCAAATAATTGCTAGTCTTCTCACACACAGCCGAGCTTTTTGCGTTTTGTTGAGAAGTCTGAGTCATCCTGGGATCTGCATCACTGGAGCTGTTGAATCCCACATGCCACTTGCAGCCACTTCTATCATGATTGTACTTGGTAAATAAAACAAATATGACTGCTTCTCAATACCAGAAAGCTTTGTTTTCAGTCAAATAACTTATTTCTTAGCATATGTAATCCAGAGAGTGTTATGAGGAAGTTTTCCCCCATCAGTCAGTCTTATGGAGAATATTTTCACTCAAATACTTACAATTTGAAATTACACTGGAAATACAATGGCTAAATGAAAATACAAAATCTTAATCTGACTCTGAGAATTAAATACTTGGATTTTTATTTATTTTTCAGATTTTGATGAATAATCTGCAGCTTTTGGAAATTGCTGGTGGTCAAAGTTTAGCAACAATGCCTTGGGATATTTTTTTAAAAGTTTCTAATATTCAATGTGTTTTAAACACTTAGTAGTCCAAAGAAAAACTTTTTAACATTTGAGACTCCCCCACCTCATTCCCAACACTGATTGTTGGTGTGATTTTACAGATACTCTGAGATTCAAAACTGTGATGGAAATGAAGAAAATACAGTGTGGGACCTGCAACAAAGTATTGCAGTCTGGCATGTTCCTGTTAAGTATTCCAGCCAGCCGGCCATGCCCTTTTCCAGAATACTCCATTCCAGTTTTCCATCCCCTGCAATAGTCACTCATCATTCTGTGCCCACTGACCATGCTCAGTCCTCACTGGACTATTATTGGGGTTTTCTTGCTTATAGTTTTATTTTAAATATTTTTGTACATCTGCAGGCCTTGAGGTCTCCCCAGCAATCTTGATACCTCCCTCTTATGTCAATGTGTTGACTTTTTGTCTACATTAGGATCACCACTTGGGTATCCAAGTTTGCTATTAGGCTATAGGATGCAATGTCAGTTGCTAGTATTTCATTAGTTGTTGGCTATGGGCTCATTTACATGGCAGTTTAATTTGAGATCGAGCCTCCCTGCATACCTATTAAATTCGCAGCGATCGCATGAAGTGGGAGGCAAAAGGAGGCATCCTGCTGCTTTCCCTTTAAATCTAAAGCAAATCAATCCACTTTAAATCTGAAAAGGGAAGGAAAAACCGTCTGAACTTTGCATCTCTAAGGGCATGTAGACGATTAGCTCTGATACTTTGGTGACTCCCCCCCACTTCCTCCCCCCCACTTCCTCCCCCCCCTTTGTTTACCTTTTCCTGCTGGCACCCGTTCTGCAAGCCTGCTGCAGAGGAAGAGATACTTTGACCTTAAGAGGGTGTGGTCATTAGGAAACTGAGATTAACCGTTTCCCTTCAGTAAGAACGGGAAAAAACGATTTGAGGGCTCATATAAGGTAAGTAGTGTGAACCTTTAAACCGTATCACGATGAGAAAAGCTTTGTCTTTAATCTGCAATTCAGCTGAAGTCAGCTGCAGTGTGAATGAGCCCTATGCCAGACACAATCACAGTGGTAATACTGTGAGAGATTCTGGTGCAATGCTGGAATAGTTCCACTCTATCCACCACCCAGGGCTCCTTTTTGGATTCTGACTGCAGTGAAGCTCTATATGCCATAGCCTGGCCCACATGCCTTCCTGCTTTTTATTAGAGTACAGCAAGCTCCTGTTGTCTGTGGCACTTGAGTCTCCTGGGTTATTGGATGGTCACCCATGGCCTAAACTGGGCTTGCATAACATGATCAATCAACACAAACACATCATGGCCCACCAAAGCCATGATATATTTCCTGGTTTTGCTGCATACGCAGCACTGCACATACAGGGTTTTTAAATACATATTTCTATACCTATTCTTCAGTGCCCGTTAGGGTTGCCAGGTCTCTGGTTTTCACCAGGAGACTCTGGATTTTTGGGATCCTCTCTGGGTCCTCTCTGAGCCACGCCAATCTCCAGACTCAGAGCTTTCATTTTTTAAAATAAGTTTCTAGGTGGTCTGGTTCAAGAGATATACACCAAAACATCAGCCGCCCCCCACAACTTCTGTTAAATAAGCTCATAGCTGGCTGCTCTAACCCTGCCCTTTTAGGTTTGTAGCCAATAAATGAAGTCAGGAGTCTGATTGACAAAGGATTTGTTGACCTCCAGGCAATAGCTAGAACCCATTGCAAATTCAGAAAATTGTTCTTTTCCTGCTTGTCTGAAAATCTCAAAAATTGGTAAGTATATAGCTTTTAGCAGTAGCAAAA
Organism: Rhineura floridana; assembly: GCF_030035675.1. Lineage (NCBI taxonomy): Eukaryota > Metazoa > Chordata > Lepidosauria > Squamata > Rhineuridae > Rhineura > Rhineura floridana. The sequence goes on from NC_084480.1 coordinate 138,090,449, forward strand.
ATCCCTTTGTGTGTGCAGCAGATGTAGAACAAAAAATCACAGCAGGATCTTGGTAGGTAATTGTTCACTGTAAACAATTTCAGTTATGATTATGATTGAAAGTGTACATGCAGGGTTTTTTACATTACGTGAAAAACAGCATATTATATACCGTATATTCCGGCGTATAAGACGACTTTTTAACCCCGGAAAATCTTCTCCCAAGTCGGGGGTCGTCTTATATGCCGGGTGTCGTCTACCATCTACCACTTATTACCCCACCTTACTTGTGTCGAGAGTGCGGGTGTGTGTGGTTGCTACTGGCTTGGGGTGCCGCATTCTTTTTGCTTGTGTGTCAATTTCCTTGTTAATTTCTCCTCCTTGCTGGGTGTGTGTGTGCGGTCTCTCGCCTCAGCGGCAGACGCGGCTTGGCCAGGAGCTGCGGCTGCAGCCTCCGACCCCCTTTTTCTCTACCGATCCTCCCTTTGTGCCCTGACGATCGGGAGCCTGAGGCTGCGGCTCCCTTCGTCTTTGATTTTTACGGGCGGCGTTTTACCCCACCTTACTTGTGTCGAGAGTGCGGGTGTGTGTGGTTGCTGCTGGCTTGGGATGCCGCGTTCTTTTTGCTTGTGTGTCAATTTCCTTGTTAATTTCTCCTCCTTGCTGGGTGTGTGTGTGCGGTCTCTCGCCTCAGCGGTGGACGTGGCTTGGCCAGGAGCTGCGGCTGCAGCCTCCGACCCCCTTTTTCTCTACCGATCCTCCCTTTGTGCCCTGACGATCGGGAGCCTGAGGCTGCGGCTCCCTTCGTCTTCGATTTTTATGGGCGGCGCTTTAGTTCCCCGTCTGGAGCCTGTGTCTGCGGCTCTTTGCCTTCCCCTTTTGGCGGCTCCTCTTGCTTGGGCTGCCTTGCTCCTCATCCGCGGCGCTTTGTTTCTGCCCTAGACAGTCCTCTCAGCCCGCGGCTGCGCTTTGCCTGTTGGTCGATTTTCTTCGGCTACGGGAGTTTACAGGCTGTACTGCCTCCTTTACGGAGTTTTTTCTAGCATATTTCCACCAGCCGCGATTAAGTTGTTCAGTCCTGCGGCCGTATTCTACCGTGGCGGCTCTCTCTAATTTTACAGTTAAAATTTCATGCCATTCTTTTCTGCCCGCCATTGCTCATTACGTTTTTTAACAGTTGTTGCTGGGCAAAATAAACGTCATTCTTGTTCGATTTTCCCGCTTTTACTACGGGCGCCATTTTAATGGCCGTTTTTTCCCGTTCTCTCTGAGAGCCCATTAGCATTGCAAAGGGGAGGGTTTTTCTCTCTCACGGGCTGGGGTTAGTGGGACCCAGCTTTTTGTCAAGCTACCTGTGTGTAATCAGCTCCCTGTGTATGTGCTGCAGATAGGAAGTACTTCACTAACCCAATCTCTGTGACTGACCCTGGCAACTATTTAGTTACTGCGCTTATCTGCACCAGTATAAAGACTCTTTTTGCTGCAACACTGCTGATACTTCACTGACTGTACACCAGGTCAACTGATAGTGTGTCAGACTGTTGACTACATACAAAGCTATTTGGCTATATATCCTCCAAAGCTTTTGATACTGTGCAATCCTGTGCAATATTACCTTTTATGCCAAGTGTACATTCTGCCCCATCGTGACAGTGTACATCAGCCAGTGCATTCTGCCCCAGTCGTGTGCCGTGTACTGCGCCTGTTCTAAGACCAGTATCTGTACCTGTTCATACAGTATAGCACCAGTACATACAGTACAGTATACAAATGTCCAACAGTCAAAACCCCATCATGGCTCCACCAGCAAGAAGAAAGAAATATGAAGCCAGTTTCAAACTTAAAGTTGTAAACTTTGCCATGGAACATAATAACTGCGCTGCTGCAAGACAATATGGAGTAACAGAAAAGATGGTTCGGGACTGGAAAACAAATGAAATAGCATTAAAGAGTATGCCAAGGGGTAAGTGTGCATTAAGAAGAGGCACCCCACATTGGCCAGAACTTGAAAAACATGTAGCAGACATGGTGAATGAGCATCGCCAAAACGGTTATGTAGTGACACGAAATAAAATACGTTTGTTTGCACTTCAGTGGGCCAAATCTAACCCAGATCACAGCAACAGATTTAAGGCCACTGTATCCTGGTGTACTAGATTCATGGGAAGGCATAATTTGGTACTGAGGCAAAAGACGAAATTTGCCCAAAAATTACCTGCAGATCTTGATAGCAAAGTAAATAGTTTCCATCGATACGTAATACAACAGCGCACTAAACATGGCTATGCATTAAGTAGTATTGGAAATATGGATGAAACTCCAATGAATTTTGATATGGTTGGAAATAAAACTGTCCATCAAAAAAGTGAAAAAACAATTTTAATTAAAACAACAGGACATGAGAAGTCCAGTTTTACAGTGGTACTAGGATGCACAGCTGATGGCACCAAACTGAGACCAATGATTATTTTTAAAAGAAAAACAATGCCAAAACTCAAGTTCCCTGTTGGTTGTTTTGTACATGTGAATGAAAAAGGCTGGATGGATGAAGAAGGGGTAAAGCTATGGCTTGATAATGTATGGAGCAGGCGACCAGGTGGACTTATTCAAAAACGTAGTCTACTGGTGTGGGATATGTTCAGGGCTCATTTAACTCCCAGCACCAAGCAAAGGCTTGCAAGACTAAACACAGATGCGGCAGTTATTGCTGCAGGATTGACATCGTTGGTACAGCCACTGGATGTGTGCCTAAACAAGCCATTTAAAGATCGCATTCGAGAACAATGGAATGAATGGATGGTTAGCGGCGAAAAGTCATTCACAAAAGGAGGAAACATGCGTGCTCCACAGTTGGATGTTTTGTGCAAGTTTGTCATAAAAGCCTGGAATGATATTGATGCAGAAACAGTAATCAAGTCTTTCAAGAAGTGTGGCATATCAAATTCATTAGATGGTATGGAGGACGACTACTTGTGGGAAGATGAAGAGGAAGCCGAAGCTGAGACCACACCATCTGATACAGAATTCGATCCATACGATGACTGCCTTACAAATGTATCACAAGATGTTATTGATGTACTTATGATATCAGATGACGAACAGGAGGATTTTGAAGGCTTTTAAAGGGAAACTGTTTGGTTGTCAGCTTAGAAAACAAACAGCATGGCAGCTCCCATGGGTTTATTGTCTTATCCTTCCTTTCAGCTTTAGAGTGAATTAGGAAAAGTTTAATCCACTTGCACTGTTTTATGTTTACATGTTTGATGACAAACAGCCTTATGTTTGTAAGTGACAGTTTTCCTGCTAAGTACCTGCATGTCATAAGCATTTGAATTAAAATTACCATATTGAAATCAAATCTGATGTTTTTTTAATTTTTATTTGGTGTGCGTTGGAAGAGGGGTAGTCTTATACGGCGAGTATATCCCAAACTCTATATTTTAACTGGAAAAGTTGGGGGTCATCTTATACGCCCAGTCGTCTTATACGCCGGAATATACGGTATTTTATCTTTCAAATAATTTTTGAACAGAAATTTAAAAGAAGTGTACATGCAGCTTATGATTACAATGTGTTATACTTTTCTAATTATCAGGAGTCAAACAAGTTTAAATTTTCCTGGGATGTTGAAGAGGGCAGTTTGTCTAATTCATAGCCTGTTTTGAAAATCCTATACAGTACTCGCATTTCTGGGAGTAAAGTTGCAATACTAATTCCACATACTGGGAGTAAACCCCATTGAATTCAATAGGACTTACTTTTCAGTAGACAGGGTTAGGATTGTGCTGTAAATCAATGGGACTGTTGAGTGAACATAGCAAAGGATTGTGTTTGTGTTGTAAATCTCTCCCCCTTCGATCTTATTTTCGAAGCTATTAGACGCTGCTTTTATTTTGTAGGAAATTAATACTGATTTTTTAAAAAGAAAATGTTCTGCGATGACCATCTAGTTTTGACAACAAACTATTATATGGGGTGTATGTATTTTTACATCTTGTGTGTGTGCGTGCGTGCGTGTGTGTGTGGTCATTCCAACAACCCTGTGGGGTAAGGTTGCCAATGGGAAACCAAGGCAGCTCACCACAAGAAATAAATCCATTAAAATCCAATAACCATAAAATAAGTTGCAAAAGTTGCAAAACAGCTTAAAGTGGAATTATTGTGAATTTTGGGTTGAGTGAGTGAAGTTCCTTATCATTTGAGGCTGTAGTTCTGTGCATGCTTCCCTGTTTGAATAAGCCCCATTGAATACATTGGGACAACATTGGGAATATATTCCTTCTGAATGAACATTGCACTATAAATATCTTTACAGGTTGAGTAAATAATAAACATCTTTGACAATCATGCTTATATAAATATTTCTTCATACTATGTCCTGATAAGTATCTGATTTCACACTATGGCTGTACATTATTATTTCCTCTACATTTTAAGTGTGCCCTTCTTCCTTGGGGTAGTCATGGTCTCCCTCTGTTGTTTTCACTCTGAGGGGCAGATTAAGCTGAGAGATGGTGAGTAGCCCATGGTCACCCAGTAAACTTTGTAACTGATTTCCATTTGAAAAAATAATTAAAATTATTTCCATGCAGGCAAAGTTTATGAAGCAGATCCACACAATACATGTAAAACACATCCAACTCACATTTAAAGCACATGACTTCCCGCAAAGAATCCCAGGAAGTGTAGTTTCCCCCTCACAGTTATAGTTCCCACCACCTTTAACAAGCTACAGTTCCCATGATTCTGTGATGGGATTCACATGCTTCAAATGTGTGTTGAATGTGCTTTAAATGAATGGTGTAGATCTGCCCTAGGTATACTGTGCATTCATTAGTGAATTGAAAAGAACAATTTTAAAAGATACTTTTTGAAACAGGGAAGGATTGTAGCTCATTGGTAGGGCATATGCTTTGCATGCAAAGGTCCAAAATGCAATATCTGGAAAAGACTATTGCCTGCAATCCTGGAGAACTAATGTCCATGTCCTCAGTAGTGAGCTAGATAGAACCAAATGGCCTGTTTCAGTATAAGGTTTGTTGTTGTTATGTGCCTTCAAGTCTGTAGCTCAATGATATTTATTTTTATTTATTTATTTTAATAATTTATACCCCACCCTAGTTCATAGAATTCAGAGCGGCGAACAAAAAACAATGTCCAATACAATCTAATATAAAATAATAAGAGTACAATAAAATCATTAAAAATCAATTAACTATTAAATGTTTAAAAGCTAGAAGAAACAAAAAAGTTTTTAACTGACGGCGAAAGTCCATGAGTGAGGAAGAACGTCGGATCTCTGGTGGAAGATTATTCCATAGGATGGGCGCTATGGTCGAGAAGGCTTTATTTCTATTATTGGCACGGCGGATTATAAAGGTGGATGGGATGATGAGAGAGTGTTCGAAAGGTATTCTTGTCGGTCGCTGAGGTTTAAATTCCAGAATACGATTTGATAAATATATTGGTGCTAAACCATTTAGAGCTTTGAAAGTTAATACTAAAATTTTGAACTGATGACGGAAAGAGATCGGAAGCCAATGGAGTTGATAAAGAAGAGGTGTGGTGTGTGTTTGTGGACCTGCTCTGGTCAGCATTCTTCCCGTCGCTCTCTGTATCAGCTTAAGCGGGCGAAGTGATATGGTACATACTTTGCCCCCTCGCTGGATTGTCACCTTGTAGTGGTGAGTGGGCTTGCGTGTTCGAATGAACCATGTGAAAGATGCCATCAGGAGTCATGTACTCCCAGCAGGGTCACCCATGGTGTTAAGGTCAAGGGAGATAAACCAGACAAAGAACGATCCAAGAAAGTCTTCAATGGCCGAACAGGTGGAGGATAACAATGTGTATGTTACAACGGCTGTGAAGGCGGATGAAGACTGCAGCAGATAAAAGACTTCCAATTGTCGTGGTATCCATGCCATTGGATCAAAGCCTTTTTTCTGTCAAGATTGTGTGTTGATCATTGTGCACCAATCTCCTCAGATAAAACAAATTCACGCACAGGCGTCTTCCAACCAAACCAAACCAAACCCAAAGTCCCATAGCAATCGGTGAATGGCAACAGGGGCAGGACTGTGAAATCTGGAAGTCCCTAGTCATGGACCGGCACATGGGCGCTGGATACAGATTCAGTCGTCCTGGCTCAAGGACCGAGTCAGTTGAGTAGTTTGGCAGCTGTATCCATGACTGAACAGTCCTATTCAGGATCCACTCTGCTCATCCCCTATGGGGAGGGGGCTAGAAAAGGTTCCCTAAACATAGTCAGCCTCATCTCTCTCCCTGACTGGATCACCGCATCCGGTGGGGTCACTACTTAGCAATCGCAAAAGACAAATGAACTTTGGGACGTGGAATATATGGACATTGCTGGACAATACAGATAGTGAACATCCTGAATGCAGGACTGCCATCACTGCAAGGGAGTTGAGACATTTTAATATTGACATAGCAGCACTCCAAGAAACTCGAAGAGCAGGAGAGGGACAATTGAAGGAAGAAAAAGGAGGTTACACCTTCTTCTGGAAAGGACTGCCTGAACAAGAACGATGACTACATGGAGTAGGCTTTGCTATTAATAATGATCTTGTGAAGCTCTTGTCAGAAGTTCCTACTGGCATTAATGAACGACTCTCAACTCTCTGATTAAAACTTGCCAAAAACCAGCAGGCAATTATTGTAAGTGCTTATGCATCAACATTAGATGCTGATGAAGACATCAAGGAAACTTTTTATACCCAGCTGGACACCATCTTATCAGAGATACCTAAGGAGGATAAAATTATCCTCTTGGGCAATTTCAATGCAAGAGTTGGATATGATTTCAATTTATGGCCAGAAACCATTGGGAAAGAAGGAGTTGGCAATAGCAACCTGAATGGAATTCTACTTCTGACTAAATGTGCAGAGCATAATACAAACACACTCTTTCGCCAGAAAGATAAATTTAAAACATCATGGAAGCACCCTCGGTTGAAGCACTGGCATCTCCTGGATTACATAATTGTCCGTGCCAGAGATCGTCATGATGTACCCCTCACCAGGGCCATGACAAGTGCCAATGACTGCTGGACAGATCACCGATTAATTCGATCCACTAGGGCCATTAATATTGTTCCTCAACATAGGCTCCAAGGAAGAAAACCAAGGCGTAAAATGAACATCCATGCCCTTCAAGATCCTATTAAGCAAGCTTGCTTTTTCAAACAACTCTCAAGAAACATCTACCTACGGAACTCCCTGAAAATGTTGAGGAACACTGGATTAAACTGAAGACTTCCATTATTGCAGCATAACTATTGGATACCAAACTAAGAAACTTCAGGACTGGTTTGATGAGAATGATAGTAAAATTGAACATATCATTGACAAGAAAAGAAAACCCTTCCAGATATGGCAAAAAGACATTAACTGTGCTGCTAAGAAAAAAATCTATGCCAGTGCAAAGGCTGAGGTCCAAAGAAGAACTAGAGAACTTAAGAACGCCTGGTGGATAAAGAAAGCTCAAGAAATCCAGCATTTTGCAGATGCTGATGATGCATGGGGCTTTTTTAATGCCACAAAGGCCATCTATGGACCAACAAATTATGGTACAAATCCCTTACGTTCAATAGATGGTAGCAAACTTCTTAAGGATAAAGAGTCTATTGCACTGAGTGGAAAGAGCATTACTACGACCTTCTTAATCGTAACTGTATTGTGGCTGATGAGGTCTTCTTGCAAATCCCGTAACAACAAATTAGGGATGAGCTTGCAGTATCCCCTAATTTGGATGAAGTTAATCAAATGAAGAATAACAAAGCTAGCGGACCTGATGGGATTCCTGCTGAAGTCTTTAAAGAAGGTGGGCCTGAACTTACACAACAACTTCATAAGCTCATCGAAAAAATCTGGATGAGGGAGGAGATCCCGGAAGACTTTAGGGATGCCATAATTATCACTCTTTTCAAGAAGGGTGATAGAACAGATTGTGGGAACTACCCGGGCATCTCTCTTCTAGCTACCACAGGTAAAATCCTTGCAAGGATCCTCGCAAATTGCCTCCTACCTATCTCAGAAGACATCCTCCCTGAATCCCAAAATGGTTTCCGCCCTTCCAGGCACGACACTGCACGACACCTTCAAGAAAAATGCAGGGAGCAAAACCGACCTCTGTATATGGCGTTTATTGATCTGACTAAGGCCTTTGATACTGTAAATTGAACTGCTCTCTGGACCATCCTTCTGAAAATTGGATGCCCTGATAAATTTCTGAATATTTTGTGATTCCTCTATGACAACATGACGGCAACAATTTTGGATAACAATGGCTCTCGAAGTGATCCATTCAAAGTGGGATCAGGCATCAAACAGGCATGTGTCATTGCTCCGACCTTATTTGCTACTTTCAGCGCCATGATTCTGCACCTTGTTGAGGGGAAACTTCCCACTGGTGTGGAAATCACGTATCGAACAGATGGAAAGCTTTTTAATCTCAGTAGGCTGAAAGCAAAAAGTAAGGTAATTACTGTTGGGCTCTCAGGTTATGTGTGTGTTCCTCACAGAGAGGAAAGCAACAGACAAACCTGCTCTTATGGGGTTAAGTCAGTTGGGAAGAGTGCCAAGGCCATCGATGGCAGCTGTGCCATCACAAGGGCACTCTTATCTACATAAGGCTGGAGAGAAACCGAAAGGACGTGGGGGTGTAGCGTCTATGTGGAAGAAGCTGGTTGTAACTCTAAATGTCTCAGTAAAGACTCTTAAAAGAAATCATTGCCTGTGACTGGATCTTTTCTATACCTGAACCTGCTTTTGGTGTTGTATTGGACCACACACGCACTATCGCAGCGCGACAATTACAACCTCTGTCGTAGAACTTCAATATGCTGATGATAATGTAGTCTCTGCACATTCAGAGGAAGATCTTCAAACTATCCTAAATGTCTTTGCAGAAGCATATGAAAAGCTTGGCCTCTCACTTAACATAAAAAAAACCAAAGTGCTTCATCAGCAAGTACGAACCAATCCCTCTGTAGCACCATCAATCCAGCTTAATGGTGCAATGCTGGAGAATGTCGATCACTTTTCTTATCTTGGCAGCCATCTTTCTGTAAAAGCTGACATCGACGCTGAAATTCAGCATCGTCTGAGCTCTGCGAATGCCACATTCTCCCGAATGAAGCACAGAGTGTTCGAGGATCAGGATATTCGCAGGGAGACCAGAATGTTTATTTACAAAGCCATTGTACTACCGACCTTACTGCACGCCTGTGAAACATGGACCCTCTATAAACTCCACTCCCAACTTCTTGAAAGATTCCACCAACACTGCCTCCGGAAAATTCTGCAAATTACTTGGGAAGATAGGCGGACTAATGTTAGCATATTGGAAGAAGCAAAGACCACCAGTGTTGAAACAATGATCCTCCAACATCAACTTTGCTGGACCGGCCATGTTGTTCGAATGCCTGATCACCATCTTCCAAAGCAGCTACTTTACTCCCAACTTAAGGATGGAAAACGGAATATCGGTGGACAGCAAAAGAGGTTTAAAGATGTTCTCAAAGCTAATCTAAAAAAATGTAACATGAGCATCAAGAACTGGGAAGCCTTGGCCCATGAGTGTCCCAATTGGAGGTCGGCCATTATCAAAGGTGCTATGCACTTTGAAAAAGCACGAGTACGGGGCGAAAGAGACAAACAAGCTAAGCAGAAGGCACATCAAGCAAATCCTCATTGTGACCATCTTCCATCTGGAAAACTATGTCCTCACTGTGGGAAGCTGTGTGGATCCAGAATTTGCCTCCACAGTCACTTACATACCCACTGTTAAAGACCTCACCCTGGAAGACAATCTTACTCGGCCACGAGCGATCGCCAATGAATGACATGCTTTGCATTGAAAGGTCCAAAGACTATTGGAAAAGGCTATTGGCTGGAATCCTGGAAAAACAATGCTAGTCCATGCCCTCAGTAGTGAGCTAGATAGAACCAAATGGCCTGTTTCAGTATAAGGTTTGTTGTTGTTATGTGCCTTCAAGTCGACTACGACTTATGGCGACCCTATGAATCAGTGACCTCCAACAGCATCTGTCATAAATCACCCTGTTCAGATCTTGTAAGTTCAGGTCTGTGGCTTCCTTTATGGAATCAATCCATCTCTTGTTTGGTCTTATTTTTCTACTCCCTTCTGTTTTCCCCAGCATTATTGTCTTTTCTAGTGACTCTAAAATTTATTTATGTATTTTATTTACATCATTTATATATGCATTATTGTAGAAAACCCCAAAGTGGTTTACAGAAGGAATTAAAACAATAAAATTATTGGCAAAAACAGTTCAAGGCAGGTATTTAAAGACATTCAAAATAATAAAACCAACAATGATTTAAAAACAAATAAAAAACATAATGCCTATATGCCTAGGTAGGCTTGCCTAAACAAAACATGTTTTTAGCAGGTGCCGGAAAGAGCACAATGAAGGTGCCTGCCTAATGTAAATAGGCAGGGAGTTCCAAAGCATTGGTGCTGCCACACAAAACGATTAATGTCTTACAAGAGCAGAATAAGTACTGTGTGGCACCCATAACATGGAAAGCAGACCTTGAACTTCACCTGATAGCAAATCGGCAACCAGTGCAGATTTCAGAGCAGAGGTAGTATGTGCTGATAGGGTCTCACTCATGTCAGCAATCATGCCACAGCATTCTGCACTGACTGCAGCCCCCAGGTCAAGTTGTGCTGCATGGGGATTTCTGTGACCTTGGCTGACTGGCTGCCAGGATTCATTTAGTTTTGGTTAGGACCTCTAACTGGTTGTGGGATGCTGAGTTTTCTGTCTTCCTCATAGGAATCTTGTTGTGGTTGGATGGTATTGCATTTAGGAAATCATCACTGTCTTTTGATTTTCTTTTTCTGTTTGCATTTCATTTACCTCTGACCTCACTCCCATACATCCATGGAAGCAACAACGGTGTTTCCATGTGGTCAGCTTAAAACCACTGATGATGTACCTTGTTATTTGCATGATGGTTTGTTTCTTGCGCAATAGTGGTAAAAGAGAATTCACATACTGGGAAGTGTGGCTTCAACTGCCATTTTTCCCAGGCTACTGCCTGCCAAACTATGTGTTTTCTGTCTGTCAGTTATTACTCACTGGAATTGGGTTGGCTGTCAAAGTGAGTTTATAGCAGCCCACAGAGTAGGCAGGAAAGGGTAGAGAATCTTCTTACTCTTACGCATTTCTCAGTCCACTCTCTGCAGTGAAGGGTCAAGTCTTTGGAGCAGCACATTAAAAGGCAAGCAGGGCAGTACAGGCACAGGGTTGCCAACCCTGCTTTGCTATGCATATTGTTGCAGAGGATCCCTCGCCGAGCCTTACCAACAGCACAATCCTAACAATAAGTAAATCCTGTTGAGTTCTATGGGGGTTAGTCCCTTAGTTTAGAATTGCAGCCTTCAGGGGCATCCATCTTTAATCCTGAGTGCTCCCATCTAACATCTCCACAACACTAGTCTCCTTTCTTCCTACAATGGCCATCTGGTGCCTGGCCTGGCCTGAGGACACTGAAACTCTTTTTGCCAGAAGCAAATTGGCTAGATTCTGGGCTCATCCAGACGACTGCAAAATGTGTGACATGCCCGCTATGTGTGTTCATTATTTTTCCGTCGTCCAAATGATGTCTCGCGCTGTTATGCATTTTCGCGGGTTAAATCCGCTCCTTGCAATACTGGCAAAAATGCAATTTGATGTTTAAAATCGGGAATCATCCTCTGTGCCTTCAGGAGGTAGGATGCAAAACCGCAGACTTTACAGCTGATGGGTGGTTCTTGGGCGTTTTGCCTTGCCCCTTCTCCTCATTCCAGCCAATCACATATCTGCACTTTTGTGCATGTGCGAGAATAAGCCCGGGGAAATTGAAGCAATCATTGCAATGGTGGGGTGTTGGGGGTGTGTCTGCAACTACTGCGCAGATGCATTTTATTTTTTGCCAGCCTGCAAACTGGGTGGCCGCTCTGGGTGAGATCTGCAATGCAGACCAAGTGAGAAAGGGGTTGCTGGTCGGTTTCACGCATGCCTCCGGAAAGCTTTGTCAATTTCATTCTACTCCCTGGGGTTTTTGTTTCAAATCATTTCCCCCGGGAAGGAAAGGGAGAAGGAGGGGTGTGTGAATGAAATCGACAAAGCTTTCCAGAGGCAGGCGTGAAACCGACCAGCAGCCCCTTTCTTGTTTGTATTTGCGATATTACGCTTAAACGAATGTATGCTTTTCTGCCTTTATGGATATTTAAGGAGATACACACGCTGGCAATTGCACTTATTTCTCCAAAAAAGCAAGAAACTGTCAACCCCCCTCCTTCTCCCTTTCCTTCCCACAGCTAAATGATTTGAAACAAAAACCCCAGCGAGTAGAATGAAATTGACAAAGCTTTCCAGAGGCAGGCTTAAACCGATCACCCCCCTCCTTCTCCCTTTCCTTCCGCGGTGAGAACTCCTTTACAGCCATATTGTGCTTCATTGCAAAGGGGGAGAGGAGCATACGTCATTTTTTTGCTGACCAACCGGTTGATAGGGGGAGGTTTTAGAGGCGGAGCTTGGAAAAAGCGAAAAGAATGTAAGGGTCTTACTGCTGCGGGTGTGGGTGCAAAAAAGTGTTTTTTTTAATTGGGAAAGAGCGAACTAAAAGGCAAAGTGAGGACTATCAGATGACAAACCAAATATGGAAACCATGGATTATCCCGCTCCGTTTGGATAAGCCCTAAATGTTCCCTACCAAGGCTCCATAAACAGGTGAGAAGGAATGATCCCATCACTTCAGCTGGATCTGGAAACACCCTCATAAAGCTAAGATTTCTATCTTAATTTCCAATCAGACATTTTTTTGTTTGAGTGGTACACTCCAAGCAACTCTGGTTGATGCTTAAGGTAGCATGCTTAATGACATCACTAGGACCCACCCCCAAGACATCACTAGGGCCTGCCACTATGAGATCACTAGGGCCCATTCCTGAAATCTCAGGGTTGGGGATGCTTCTGACCTGGCAACCTAATGCCTGTATACCTCACCTTATCCTATATGAGCATAAAAGAAGCAATGGCAAAGTTTTTTGTGCTCACTTAACATCATGGATGTTTTGTGGGGCCTATTCAAGATGTATCACTGTATAGTGTGGGTTGACAATTCGGTACCCATGGGTGCCGTGGCACCTGCAAAGGCCTTCATTAGCACCCCACAAAGAGCTCCCAGACTGTGAGGATTTTTTCTTTGATTTTTTTTTAAAAAGTGTCTAACCTAGAGATGTGAAGGTCCAGAAAAACAAAGGAGCAAATTTGCCTCTACACCCTCCCTTCTTAGAAGAAGATGTTGCCAGAGAAATCTCCTGAGAAGGACGGGTTGGCGGGGACATGGTGTGAGGCCATTTTGGCAAATCAGGTTAGGGACTGAATTTGGCTTATAAACCAGCTCCGCCCCTAATCTAGCGTCTTCTCTCTTTGCTGCACTCACCCATCCTCCCTGCCATATGGGCTTTGCCAGTCGCCATATTGGGGCTGAGTAGGAATTTTTGGTTTCTGATTTCAGCTCCCTTGCGGTTTGCCTACTTCATACTACAGGAATTTGATTCATTTGGCTTTCGGAGTGGTGAGATCAGCTCACCTTATTGGCATGGAGTTTGGGCAGGTGGGGGTAAACAACTGGTATACTGAAACATTATTGGGCGAAGAGCACCTTTTAGGGAACCGCCACTGCTTGCTGTGTGGGGGGGACCTGGGGGTGCCCTCGTGACCTGACTTGCACATCGGGGTAAATGCCAGGATGGCGGGGCCATGATGCAGAGGTGGGCTGCACACCCAAGGCTCAGACAGCAAGGAAGGATTGAATTGCTTCCCTATCCTTGGCTGGGGAACTTCATTCGATGGCTGCTGAGATGCCCAGGGGACTGGAGGGATTCTGCCCTACCAGAAAGAGTTTAGTGCTCACCTGCCCAAGTGGTTTAAATTTGGTTTGAATTGGTTTGATCTGGTTTAATTTGCTCAATTCAGTCAATTTGGCTGCAGTTCCTCCAAAGGAGGTTTGTTATATTTGAATAACTATAACATTTCATCAGTATTATGTCTCTGAGTCTTCTCTGTGGGCATGGTGGCAAAAGAGCATTTTTTCTGGGGGGTTTCTCCAAAGCCGTTTTTGTTTTGTTTTTGGGGAAAAAAATGAAAAAATGGGCTATGACATGTAAAGGATACAGAAGCTTGTATCTATTTGGGCAAACCTTCAATTTTTCAAAGTCCATGATAAATATGATGACAAATATGAAGAAGCAGAAACGGAGGGTGATAGCTCAGAAAATGACACTGATTAAATTTCATGTAGTATTTACTGAGTCTTGATGCCCCTCCCTCCTTTTTCTCAGCTCTTTCTATGGAAATGAGCACTTTATGCCGGCTTGACACTATGGAAGACTGGAGACATAATAATTTTCAGAATACATGATAATTTTTTTTTAGTATAATGGTTATGGTTTCTTCTGTTTTTATGGGTGTTTTTGCCTGCTACTCATAAATTGGGTTCAGTAACTTGTAGCTCTATTTGTAACAAAAAAAATAAATTTTATAAACTCAGTTTGTAATGATTGTCTGAATAAACTACATTTTAAATCTACTAAACATTATAATTTAATGGCAAAGCAAGTTATATATCTTTATGTTCCTGAAGTAAAAAAGTGAATTTTGTTATGTAAAGGGCACTAAAAAAAATGCACTGCAGATTTTTTTATTTTTCCCAAAATTTGCACCACCGCCCTAAAAAACAAAAGAAAAAACACTAACTTTTTCCATGGTTTCAAAATTTCTGGAACTTTTACATCTCTACTCTAAGTCTCCTAGAAAGAAAATTATGAACTAAAATGTGCAGGTACTCTTCTAAGCAATTTCTGTGAAATGAGCCAGGCTGGCTGCTGCTCCTGCCTATCAGTATTTTTTTGCCGAGTGAAGTCAGATCTCTGATTGATAAGTGAGTTGGTTGGACACCAAGCAGTAGGAATTCCTGGGGTCCTAAAGAGTTTCCTCCTCTTTAATACACTTTTCCTGCTTCTGTCTTATTTTGCATTAGTCCTTGGAATCTCCATAGTTTGCCTTTCCTTTTTACCTAGGAATCTTTCCTGTGATGGGTTTGTCTGAGATCAGATATTCCCTGGAAGTCTTTCTGCAAATACTAGTACACAATAAGTGTGGGTGGATGTTAAAGAATCCTCTCCTCAAATGGCAAATACAAAATATGAAAACTCTGCAAAGAAGCATGTCTTCTGCTGTGTGCAAAAAGGCATGTATCCTGTTGTGCAGAAGCTGATGTCCAGGTACTTATTAAGAATTCACTGTATTGTTAATTTACCATACAATGGTATGCATGTCTATTTCGTTAGAGTAAACAAATATTGCATGGTCACTTTAAGGGATGTTTGGGAAATATCCCATGTACCTGTTTACCATGATGTAACTTCCTAATGGGTGGGGTTTAGTTACCTGACTTCCTTCTCCTTTGTCCTGGGGGATTTTTGAATAATCTCCATTGATCTTCCTACCTTTGAGAGAGGCTGCATAGCAAGATGCTCTCTCTGAGAGCATCCATTACTAAAGACCAAGATGACTGAGACTATTTTTTCTTTCATCTAAGCTATAGAGCCTATGTTCCTAACATATGAAGAATTCGTGAGTAAACATTCTTTTTCTTTTACCTAAAGGATTGTATCTGTTGTTATTTATATAGAGAAAGGTGGGGCTGGTTTACATTCTCATTCTGCCGCTTGTATTTTTACAACTCTGCTAAGAAATAGGACCAACCAAATTAGTTCCTATTTCTGTGTGTATTTTTAATAATACCGAACATATTTCAGAAGTAAGTCTCTTTGTGCTTAATGGGTCTTACTCCCAGGTAAGTGGGTGCAGAATGGCAGCTTGGGCTTGGCTTTAGGGTTGGCATTGGGGAAAACAGGGTTCTTGTGCCTTTAACAGCTGCATATCCATAACTAGGACCAGCAGGACATAGCTGAGGTTGCCTGGGGGGCAGGGAGAAGCAATGACTGTACTGCATGCCACTGTGGCAATCAATTTGTGACTGGCACCCTCACTACTCTCTCAAAATTGTATATTTGATTTTAATGTTTTTCATTGTTGTAAACCGCCCAGAGAGTTTCGGCTATGGGGCGGTATACAAATGTAATAAGTAATAATAATAATAAATAATAATTATAAAATTTGAAATGTGCCCCCTTGTCCAAAAAGGTTGGTAACCCCAACTGTATGAGGTCAGCTGTATACCTTTTTATTTGTATTTAATATTTTATTTATTTTCTAAATAAATTCACATTATGAAATAACATAATTTGCCATTCTTTCTGAGTGTTCAGTGCATACATTGATTGTTTGAGGTCACAGGTAAATTATAAAATTGTTAAATTCCAAATAAATACATAACTGAAAACCCTCTGAACAGTTCCCCCTCCCCCCAACCAGATGGTGCAACTTAGGAAATAATAATAATGATAATAATAATAATAATAAGGGGGGCAGTGGATAAATGGGGAAGTAAATAAGTAAATAAGAAGAAAGAAAGAAAAAGAAAGAAAGAAAGAAAGAAAAAGAAAGAAAGAAAGAAAGAAAGAAAGAAAGAAAGAAAGAAAGAAAGAAAGAAAGAAAGAAAGAAAGAAAGAAAGAAAGAAAGAAAAGGGTAGTGGTGGTAGAAATAAATATGTTAAGTATACAATATTTTTTTTTTTTTGGTACACAGCCCAGAGAGCCACTCGCTATGGGCGGTCTATAAATGAAACAAACAAATAAATAAATAAATAATTGTCCAATATTAATCAGTCCAAATTTTAACATAATAAGATGGTGGGTTTTGATTGTGTGCGTTGTTGTTAACATATTGGATAAATGGAAACCATATTGAGGCAAATTTGTTAGTTTTGGAAATTCCGCCATTGGTCCTCAGTTTGTCTGTCAATTTGCCATTAAGGCAATAAACCAGAGTTTGTGGTATCAGTATGGTATTGTGGCACTTTTTAAGTCTTTCCAGTGTCTTGCTATTGTTGAATGGGCTACCATAAGCAAATGTCCAATTAATAGTTTATTCTTCTCATTCACATCTATATATTGGAGATTGAGATGCACCACCTGTGGGGTCCTGTCCATGGGTCCAGACATGACCAATTGGATTTCGTTAAATACCAGATTCCAAAATGTCTGAGCCCAGGGACAAGACCACCATATATGGTAATATGTGCCTCACTCCCCACAGCCCTTCCACAGTATCCAGCCATTGCCAGATTTATTCAGGATAGCCATAGTGGAATGACGTACCATCTATGTACCAATTTTAACATGGATTCATGTAACTGATTGGAAACTGATTTTATTATAGGTTTTTGCCAATAGGTGTGCCATACTCCCTCATCTATAGAGATATTACAATAGTTCTTCCATTGTGTCTTGAGGCTCGATAGCTGTTTACCTTCTAATTGACTTCTCCTTGGGTAGATTGCTGATCATGCAAACTCTTTGTTCATTCTTTAGTATGAGTTTTTCTCCAATCTTGTACCAGTTCAGTTCACCAGTTGACTTTGCTGTATGAAGCAAGCAGTGCCTTTCGGTCAGCAGATGGCACTAGACAAAAAGGCATTTAAGAAAGTGTTGTGGTCCTCATCAGAAAGAAATGCTTGGATGTTTGCTGTTGTAGTAGTGCTTTGTTTCAGTTTTATTTGAGATGAACTGTGATGTTTCCACAAGAACCAGAGTTTCATATAACAATAAAGAGAGACCAATTATTGGGCAACCCTGTCATCTGCGTAGGTCAAGTTTCCAGAGAGAGGAACATAATGGATTATTAAATCATGTGAAGTTTTGTGGTTTGCCTTGACTTGATCAAAACACACAAAACCGTATTCAGTGTGTGGTGTGGGTAATTATTTATTTAATCCTAAATAAAAGAACAAAAATGTTATGCATGTCAAAAACAAAATCTAGGAGAATAAGAGTGCATCGGTACTTCCACCCATAATAGGGCTTATCCACATGGGAGAATAACTTCGTACTAAAGAAGCTGCTTTTACCTTCATTATAGAATTGCAAGGAGGAGCTCTGCGCAGCGAGACAGTTTTTCCTTTCCTTTTCGCATTATAATTGGATTGGGTTAATACGGATTTAAAAGGGAAAACTGCATTAGAGCTTCTTTTTGCCTGCAACGTCATGTGAACCATGCGAATTACAAGGGAATGCAAGTAGCACCCAACACACACTAAATTGCCATGTGGATGAGCCCATAGTTTCATATACCGTGTCTACAAGCTATCTGAAAAGTATCAAATTTCCAGAGGTAGATGATCAGCAGGGTAAGGAAACTTATCTAACGGAAGATGAAAGTCTTCATATCTTTAAGTGAGCTATCTTTGCTACTCTTGGTGTGAAGATATTTCTTGGCTTTGCATTTTCCATATAATTATGGTTTGATGTATGTTGTTTTAAGGGATTAATCTTTTTTTGTTTGCTGTTTATGTTTACTGTTGGTAGGTTGATTTTATTGTGATATTCTGTATTTTAATCTTTTGTACACCGCCCAGACAGCCACTCGCTATGGGCGGTTTAAAAATGAAACAAACAAATAAATAAATAAATAAATTGTGGATGTAAAAGAAGCTAAGAAGCTTTTCTCTGTTTAATGACCCTGAATTCTGATAAAAGGAACTGATAACATTAATAACCTGTCCTAAAAGGAGTTTAATGATGAAATCTAACTATTCAGTCAATTGGGGAGGTGGGAATTATTTAAAAGGTTTCTCCCTCCCTCCATATATAAAAGCCAGTTGCCAGCATTCTGTCACACTCTAACATGACCAAGAAACAGAATTGAAGATTAGTAATGACTCAGGTCAGAAAGGACAGAGAGCATATTTAGGCCCACCCCAGTCACTACTGGGCATACAAGGTTAGCACTACAGTCATGGGCAAGTAAGGGTCAGCACCAGTGTGTGCATGTAGCTCTTCTCTTCCACCACTGGTGAGAACTGGCTAGAATAGCTCAACAGCAGTTTTGCAATGAGATCAGCTGAATCTACCATCTACATACAAACAATGATGCAGAAAGATATAGAGTGAGGCATTATCAATAACAGCTGTGACACTGTGGCATTTACTCTCAATGGAGGCCTGCCAGAAACACCAGATTTATGAACCATTCACAAGCAGTGTACAACATCTCTGGTTAGGAGGCTTTTAGTTCTGTAATTAATTTCTTGGTCAGTGGTGCTTTTTTTGAAAAAAATGAGATTCTGGTACTCACATCATGATCAGTTTTTAAACGCCTCTCTCATTCCTTCCCTCTTCCTATGCGCTCAGCGTGTTGTGCTGATCCTGTTTGTGGCAATCATATAATATTGATTTTACAGAGAGAGAGAGAGAGAGAGAGAGACTAGGGATGGAATCCATTGGCCAGTGCCAGTTTGAAAGCATTATGTCAACCTAACAGGCTGGTATCAATTCAAGTATGTTCTTTGTCCTCAAGCTACTGCTTTTACCATTTTTCCCCCTCAGAAAAAAATACTGATATTAATATCAATATTTTAAAGGAATGTCAATCAATTAAAGGAAGGATTGATAAAAATTTTGATAGTAATAAAAAACCATTTCTAAAAATAGCGGAAAATCACTACATAAAAATCTAATCTGCAATGACAGCAAATAAGCGAATTTAATGGAAAATTCAGTACTATATCAGAATTGGGTAGAATTCTAGCACATCCCCAATCCCCAGCACACACACACACACACTGATGCTGTTGTTTAATAACAACACATAGCATTCTCCAGTACCAGAGAAAATATACAAGGTGGCCATACGACAGTTGCTCTTGCAAGCACACAGAGTACACACATATAGAGCACAGACACACATGCATCTCCCTGTCTCTGTCACTCTTAAACACACACATTTCACATATTCACCATCATGTCTCCCTCTCTTTCTGCCCAGATGCATGCAGGGACATCCCCCACTTTTGCCTACTTCCAATGGGACAAAGGAGGAACCTGCTGCTGGCATTCAGCATTCAGTCAGTAGCACCCTGAGTGTGCACTGTGCACTGCTCCTTCCTTCTCTCCTAACCTTTTTTTAAAAAAATAAGTCCCAGCATGGTGCTAAACTGGCAGGCAGCCGTAGCCTGAGAAAAGGTGCTGGTATTCCATTCTGGAGCATTCTGCCAGGGAAAAAAGCACTGTTCTTGATATTGGAGATAACATTGCTCTAAGTATTTGACTTTTTATTTTTATAGGTATTGTATTCTGCATATTATTGCTTCATTATTATTTTTAATTACAGAGCATTTTTAAAATGATGGCCAGCACTGAAATAATAATAAACACACAAATGAAAGAGCCATAGATGAAGCATGACTAAATTTCAGTCTTAAGAAATATGAATAGGCAGATAACGCTGTCATGTTTGTCAGAGCACACTTTGATTTGAACAAAATCTATCCTACTCTTCAGCCTAAAGGCTCTCAGAGTGGCTTAGCCAACAATAATTATCAAAACAATAAGATCATTTTTTTAAAAAAGCAAATAGAAAAAGATTGCAGTACCAAATCAGGTTAAAACAAGAGTCTAGTAATTGAACAATCTAAAAAGTCATCATAGTCAGTGCCAGATAAGCCTCTCTTGGCAGGGAGTGCAAAAGTTGGAGCACCATAACCAAAAAGGGTGTCAGGTAGAGATGGGAGAGAAATTATAATTAATTTTAATGTGAACCCACCTACTTTGCACTTCCTGAAACAACACTGAACCAAAATATAACTCTACTCTGAAATTCACACCTCTCTGAATTTTGTGGTGCAGTTCTCTAACAAAAAAGTATATAAAATGTGTATATCAGGGGGAAGTGTGCATTAGAATGCATATATTAGTGAAAATATATTAGACAAAACTTACAAAAATGCATTCTGTTAAGGGAAATTGCTTGCAAAAATATATATATGAGACAAGATTGCTTACTAAAATGCTGAGAAATACATTGTTTTTTTAAATGTAAACTGATGTGGAAATGTGGCAAACCTATTTAGAAACCTAAATTGACAGATGCATCCATCCCAAATGTCACGTCACCATCTGCCTCGCCTTCAAAGGTGAGGGGACCTGGAGAAGGGCCTCTGAGGTTGAGGAAACTGAGATGGACACAGCCTGTTGTGAGGAGGAACACTGTCTCAATTCTGCTCATATACCAAATTCCCTCTGCTCCCCTGTCCACTATCTCTAATGGAAAAAACCTCACCTTGGAGAAGCAGTTTGATGTGGCAGGTGACATACAGCTCCCTTGAAAGGCAATTTTTGGGTGAATGTCTTACAGAATTCATGGGAGGTAGGGATACTATTGCTGGTGGGGCCTTTTTTACATTTTAAATTCCCCTTTAAGGAAGAAGAAGAGCTGGTCTCAGCAGCCACTTATGAATAGATGCTATCTCCCCCTCCTCCCAAAATGCCCACAACACAGTATCATTCAGGAGAATTTGGGAAACAAACAGTAGCTGTCATTTTTGGTGGTGGCCTGGGGTGTAGTTGTCTGGGGTCTGGGTGGTAGGTCTTAGACCCCATACTTTTCTGGGAGCAGAGTCCAAGCTGGGTCCCTATATTTCCAGTCTCCTATCAGCCAACCAGCATGAAAGGGGTGTGTGTTAGCCACTGAGAAGAGTATTCTAACATGCTTCCTCGTCCTTTCCTGCTGATTGGAGCAAATCAGTGTGAAAATAGGTGAGTCAGCCACTTAGAAGACTCTTTTCAGTAGCTAACACCCTAGAGATGTCTGTTGTTGTGGGAGAAGACACATGCAGGAAGGACTGAGCAGTGTGGAGATGATGACACAGAGCAAGCGGGGGGGCAAGGCTGTGAGGGGGCATAGCATGACTATCATAAAGGGACCCTGCACTTCTGAATTTGCCACTACACTACTGTGGGCCACCAGCCAACTGCTGCCAAAACAGCTCCTCTTCATCCCTGTTAAAAAAACAATGACAGTTCCAGGTTTTGAGTGGCTATTGGGCAAGATGCTTTCACTTCCTTCCTGGTTGCATCCACCTCCTTCTCATAATCACTTACTAGGGTTGCCAGGTTCAGGGCCTGAGACTGATCCTGTATCTTTAGGAGAAGAGAAAGTCAGCCAAGTGCAGGTGTTCTTGCAACATTGTAATGGGAAAAACCACAAGGTAGAATTCTCACTTCTCTCTTCTCCTAAAGATACAGGATCAGTCTCAGGCCCTGAACCTGGCAACCTTATCACTTACACATGCTACTTTCAGTATAGTAACCACACCTGCTGAGCTCAGTGCACACCACGCCCCCATAGGGACAAGACAAGGTGTGAAGGGTTACGGCACCTTCTGCTTGCTCCTCTAATTGCTTGCTCACACAGGATCAAACAAGAAGTTATGTTTAATATGTAGCATATATCTACATGTGTGATTTTCTTCCCCTACTCTAAAGTAAATGCAGAGCAGCTTAATCCAGACTGGGGCCATGATGCATAAAGTGGGGAGTTTTAATCCTTCCTTTTCCAACAATGATCCCCCAACCCCTCACAACACAGTGATTACCAGTAATAATAAATTATAACTCTCATTGCCACCAATGGGAGCTTTTTTGTTACTGATAACTGCTGCGAGAGGGACAAATTTCAGGAATACTGTGGTTGGGATGGGCAGGATTAACCCCCCCATTCTATGCATTGTGATCCCAATCCACTTACTTTTGAGTAAGAAAAAAATGCATATGTGTTTGTAGGCTACATGCATTAATAAGGTCACAGCTCCCACAAATCCTTTAGGAAATCCTCCTTGAAAAATCTGTGGAATGCGTCCTCAATTCACAATCTGAAAATGGAGCAGTAAATGGGGGGGGGATTTCCATTCAGCACTAATTTATATTAAAGGTCTAAGAACTAAATTTGAATTGTATTCCTAGTTAGCAAATAGAGTCCTGTTTCTAGGCTGTGTTTGTATTGTGGTTAACAGGAGAACTAACATTGCTCATGCTCTTGCCATTAAGCATTTACATAAGTTAAAAGGAATCTGAAAATGAGCCTGTTTTAGACTGCATTTGATTTTTGAACATAGAGGCACTCAGAGACAATCCTCAAATAAGGCAGATGTGGGATAACGTCTCCTGTGTCATGCGAATTTATGCCCTAAGATTACTTACTTAAATCCTTCTTAACTATCTCCTTCTACGCTGTGGATGCAGTGGAAGATCCAGAGTTGACCAGTTGCAATCCGGTTCAGTGGGATCGGTTTCGGCCTCTTCTTTCTGAGGATGTGGACAAGGTACTTTCAACGGTGAAGCCTACCACCTGTCTGACTGATCCTTGCCCATCATGGTTCCTTATGAATTGCAAGGAGAAATTGGGCGAAGGGATCAGGGTGGTGGTAAATGCATCCTTGAAAGAGGGTGTACTGCCACCGGCCCTCAAGGAGGCAATTATAAAACCCATTTTGAAAAAACCCTCCTTGGATCCCCAAGTCTTGAACAACTTTCGCCCCATTTCGAATTTGCCATTTTTGGGCAAGATCATTGAGCGAGTGGTGGCTAGCCAGTTGTCAGCACACTTGGATGAAACATGGTACTGAAACAGCCTTCGTCGCTCTGGTGGATGATATGAGGAGGGCATTAGACAGGGGAGAATTCACCTTTCTTGTCCTCCTCGATCTCTCAGCGGCTTTTGATACCGTCGACCACGGTATCCTGTTAGATCGCCTGGAAGGATTGGGAATAGGAGGCACTGTTTTACAGTGGTTCCGTTCCTTTCTTTCTGACAGGCATCAACAGGTAGCATTGGGAGATGAGGTTTCAGACCCTTGGCCCCTCACTTGTGGAGTGCCACAGGGTTCTATCCTCTCTCCCATGCTATTTAACATCTATATAAAACCGCTGGGAGCTATCATCAGGAGTTTTGGGCTGCGGTGTCACCAATATGCTGATGACACGCAGCTCTACCTCTCTTTTAAATCCTCACCGGAGTTGGCTGTGGAGACCTTGTCCAAGTGCCTGGAATCCGTGAGTGGGTGGATGGGAAGGAACAGGCTGAAGCTCAATCCTGATAAGACCGAGGTGCTGCTTGTGGGTGGCAGGGGAAGGGTGGGTGTTGTTGACCTGAGGCTTAATGGGGTGAGTTTACCCCTGAAGGATCAGGTCCGCAGCCTCGGGGTTGTTCTTGATTCCAAGCTGTCCATGGAGGCTCAGATTTCGGCAGTGAGCCGGGCAGCTTGGTATCAACTACACCTCATACAGAGGCTGCAACCCTACCTCCCTATTCATCAGCTCCCACTGGTAGTACATTCCCTGGTCACCTCTCGATTAGACTACTGCAATGCGCTCTACGTGGGGTTACCCTTGAAAACGGTCTGGAAACTACAATTGGTGCAGAATGCGGCGGCTCGGTTGCTTACAAACAGCCGCCGCCGCGATCACATCACACCAGTGTTATTTCATCTACATTGGCTTCCAGTTGTTTTCCGGGCCCAATTCAAGGTGTTGGTGTTAACCTTTAAATCCCTATACGGTCTCGGCCCAGTTTACCTGAAGGAGCACCTCCAGTACCACAAATTAAGCCGCCCGACTAGATCAGCCACGCAGGGCTTTCTCTCAGTCCCACCAACGAAAATAGCTAGGTTGGTGGGGACTAGAGAGAGGGCATTTTCAAATTCAAATTCTTTATTGTTACAGTCATAGACCAAAACATTTATATAAATGAACCTATGTACATTTATAACAAAAATACATCTATACAATCGTATCAAAAACATAGAGAAGTATAAAAACAATAAAACAGTTATATGGAAAGGGAAACATCTGAAGGGGTAAGTACCCTCCGGATTGATTGAGCCGCAGAAATATATTTGGCTACAAGCAAGGTAGTATCCCTGTTAGCCGCAGACAGAAGGTAGCAGAGTAAGCGGTCAAGCGGTTTATTAGGGAATTTATTTATAATAGGAATTATAAATTTAGAGCGAAATGCAGCATATAAGGAACACTCAAAGACGACGTGGAATAGGGTTTCTATGGCACTGACACCACATGGGCATAAACGATTTGCGTAAGGAATGCGTTGAAATCTCCCTTCTAATAAGGCGGAATAGAGACAATTAAATCTAGCCTTCATGAAGGCTAGACGGTATTTGGGGATCGTAAGGTATTCCAGATAAGAGGCGCTGGATGATGGCGCAAAACTCAAACCAAAATGAGTGGGGGAACAGGTCGAAGTGGCTGCAGTGATGGAACTTTGAAGGTACATATCACTGATACGAGTCAGGATTGAAAGCTTAGCTGACTTTGGATCCTGAGTCATCAGATGTTCATTTGAAAGGCCAATATTTGCAAGATAGTTTATAAATGTTTGGGCCCATTTTGAAATAAAAAGATCTTCCCAGAGTAATGGGAGATAGCCAGAAGAGTATTCATAAGACATTTTAACCCAAAAATTTAGGGCAGTCTTCCATGCTTGGGACTTAAGTGAGGCCAGACCAGTTTCCAACCTGAGGGCAGCCGAAGGTACACATCTGGGAACACCTAGAATTTGTCTAAGAAATAAAGATAGAACTGCCTCCATTGAGGGGTTGAAGGCGCCAATCCATAAGGGAGCCCCGTAAAGAAGTTGGGAAATAGTTTTTGATCTGAAAACCTTGATGGCTGCCGGGATGTACTGTCATAAGAACATAAGAACATAAGAAGAGCCTGCTGGATCAGGCCAGTGGCCCATCTAGTCCAGCATCCTGTTCTCACAGTGGCCAACCAGGTCCTTTAGTAAAGAAAAACCTTCGGATGCCAGAGAGGGCATTTTCAGTGGCGGCCCCCACTCTCTGGAACTCCCTTCCGTTTGATCTTCGCCATGCCCCTTCCCTGGATACATTTCGCCAAGCCTTAAAAACTTGGCTCTTTGGACAGGCCTTTGGGATCTCCGGGGTGGGCTAATTTTTCTGTGATTGTTTATTGTTTCTGTGAAAATTGTTTATTGATTGCCCTACATAGTTTTATGCCTGCATTATTATTGACTGCATTGTATTTTATTCTGTAATTATATTGTATTTTATTGAATTTTAATATGTACGTCGCCTAGAGTGGCTTCGGCCAGATAGGCGACACAAAAATTAAATTTATTATTATTTTTTATTTTATTGTCATATCCATGTATTTCAAGGAAAAACTGAAGCAAATTTAAATTCAAACACATGGAAGGTGTTGTACTTGACAAAACATTCATGTGAAGCAACTCCCTCACTGCTCATGCAAATTGTGGAAAGAGGTGTTTTTGTGTAATAAAAATCACTTGAAATGCATGATGAGCAGCCCCTGGTTTCAAACAGCTTTTCAGATGGCATTATCTGTATATTTTTGCCATTTTGCAATTATTCACAATGCCCATTAACCAGTTTGCACTTGGTCTACCACCAAACAAAAAATTCTCAGATGTTGAGCTAGATGGAAGAGTAAGCTCAGCAGCCCCAAGGCCATGCATAGCCTACCAGTGTTGATGTTGATTTTCTCTGCCTGAAGGCATAGCTGACTCTAGACCTGAAAGGGGAAAACAAACAGCGGGCCTAAGATCATTACTTATCATACTTATTTTCTGACCTTCATTCAAAGAGTACAAAATGGTTTGTATTGGGCTGTCCCATTTGAACCTTGTAGGGTTTTAGATTAAGCTGAGAGACAGAGAGAGATTTGCCCCAGGCCTCCCCATGACATGTAAGGTTGAGCAGGGATTTGAAGCACGCCTCCCCAGCCAAAATCCAGTATACCATCTACTTTACCCCACTGATTCTTTGTAGGCAGTGGTGGTTGATGGCTCCATGTCAGTGGGGCAGTGGAATCCACTCCAGGTTTTAGTTCAGTTTTCAAGGATCTGTGAAAGATATGTGCATATCACCCCTGTGCTTTATCGACTCCACTGGCTCCCAGTTTGCTTCCGGGCCCAATTCAAAGTGCTGGTTCTGACCTTTAAAGCCCTAAACGGCCTTGGACCAATGTACCTGAGGGACCGCTTATGCCCATATGTACCTGCCAGGGATTTAAGATCATCCGCCTGTGGTCTCCTTTGCGTGCCTGGAGTGAAAGACATTAGACTGACTGGCATGCGGGACAGAGCTTTTTTCATCTGTGGCCCCCAAGCTTTGGAACACCCTACCCCAAGAAGTCTGCTCTGCTCCCTCCCTGATGGTTTTCCGGAGACTTCTGAAAATGATCTTGTTCCAGAGAGCCTTTGGGAGGGACGGACAGTAGAGCCTGACACTGATTTTATGCCTTCTATGTTAAATTTTACCCTTGTAGTCCCCTTTAGTACCACTCCATATACATATGTGTGTAATATATAATATTAAAACATTGTGTATAGCTTAGCCAATTTACGTCATCGAATGCAAAAGACCAGGATGTCATATCCAATATGTAGGTAAAACCACAACTGACCTACGCACATGCTTCAGAAACCACAAATCAGCAATCTTAACAAAAAAAGTAGAGCAACCAGTTGCAAAACATTTCAACATGGATGGTCACAGTCTGTTGGACTTTTCTATAACAGTGATAGAGATGCCAACGGATCCAGCAGCATTGACTAAAAGGGAGAACTTTTGGATTTACTCTCTGGACACATTGACACCACATGGCCTGAACCTGGAGGACAGCACCACCACTACTTAGCTTCTGCAAATGAAGCCCCTCTGAGCATTCCATCCTCAAAGCTCTATAACTGCCACCTTGGTAACAGCATTTGTATGTTAGCAGCTGATGAAGGCAGCAGCTGAAACATTTTGTTAATACAATAAAAACCTCTGTTTTGTTAATCACAATTACGTTCATATATATATTTTAGGTGATTAACGGAATCCTTATAGGGATCCAGAGCAAGCTTGAGTGAAGTTCTGTTTGTTGCTTTCAAAACTGTCTTATCTGTATACCAAAGCAACTTGCATCTAGTGAGGATCCAGTCTTCTTCATTCAAGTTCTCCATCATGCACAACAACAACAGCTCAAGGTACGCAATGTATTTACAAGAGAAGATTACAAAATGCCAACTCACTATAGAGCATCTTAAAGTATATAAGACCTTAAACATTATCTCATGAGGCCTTGAGATCTATAAACCAATTTCTGTTCCAGAAAGTATCCCTTTATGTCTAAATTGGCACATAGAGAAACATCAGCTGAGCATATTCCTTATTTCTATGATTATTAAGCAGAATCTCCTGAAAATCAAGACCTTGAAACAAGCACTACAGCAGGAATTAATGTTTCAAAGAAACATTCTAACACCATGCGACTATGAACGCCTCCTGTATCTGCTCCATAAAACAGAACAGACAACTTTTACCAATGTCCATGCCACCAAAGAGAAAAAACTCAAAAGGGATATTATAAGATATCATCTTCCTCTTATTCCATCCAATTTAATAACACCGGGTTCTATTTATAAAGAAATATTTTCATCTTACAAGAGCAAAAGCTAACCACACGAAAAAGAAAAACAGGAGATTCAAAGGAGTTACTCCAAAAACTTCCACATGTATAACAAGATCACCTGACCCAGGCCCTGCAGGAGAAAGAAAGCATCGCCCCAAGGGAAGGAGAGGCTGCTGCTGCTGTGCTGCTGCTGCTGCGGGACCACCACCTCCACCACCCTTCCCAGAGGGACTTCTGCCTGGCAGGACCAGGCCCCAGGTACCCAGCCAGCCAGGACTGATTCTTACCACCTGTCCCTCTTTGGAGGGATACATAAGCCGGCTGGCTGAGGTGGCCTGGGAGACCCAGGCCCTGCAGGAGAAAGAAAGCATCGCCCCAAGGGAAGGAGAGGCTGCTGCTGCTGTGCTGCTGCTGCTGCGGGACCACCACCTCCACCACCCTTCCCAGAGGGACTTCTGCCTGGCAGGACCAGGCTCCAGGTACCCAGCCAGCCAGGACTGATTCTTACCACCTGTCCCTCTTTGGAGGGATACATAAGCCGGCTGGCTGAGGTGGCCTGGGAGACCCAGGCCCTGCAGGAGAAAGAAAGCATCGCCCCAAGGGAAGGAGAGGCTGCTGCTGCTGTGCTGCTGCTGCTGCGGGACCACCACCTCCACCACCCTTCCCAGAGGGACTTCTGCCTGGCAGGACCAGGCTCCAGGTACCCAGCCAGCCAGGACTGATTCTTACCACCTGTCCCTCTTTGGAGGGATACATAAGCCGGCTGGCTGAGGTGGCCTGGGAGACCCAGGCCCTGCAGGAGAAAGAAAGCATCGCCCCAAGGGAAGGAGAGGCTGCTGCTGCTGTGCTGCTCCTTTCTTTTTCTTTTTTTTTACTTTTTGTTGGTGTGTTGATGCAATTTGAGATGAATGGGTGCCTGATTATATGAATGTATGTTTGTTTATATGCTGTATATATGGCTGTATATATAGCTGTTTTTATACGTTTAATTGTTGTATATTTTAGTTGTATTATGTGCTTCAGAGAGAGTTTTATCCATCAGGCGGGGAGACTTGAGGGGGCCCCAATTGCCGTAGTGACAGGCAAAGGAAGGTATGGCGCTGTGAGAAGGACGTGCCAGGTAAGGGGAACGCGGTCCAGACATGTTGTGGCTGTGCCTTGTTCCGGTCCTTCCCACACCCGCAAGGTCGTTGGTAGTCCTATCAGCCAACTCTCAGATCTCCAGTTGCTGTTATTAAATGCCAGATCGGTATATAATAAAACCTCCCTCGTCCACGATTTGATTGTGGATGAGGCAGCCGATCTGGCATGTATAACTGAGACCTGGGTGGGTGAGCAGGGAGGAGTTGGTCTCTCTCAGCTCTGCCCACCGGGGTACCTGGTCCAGCATCATGGTAGATCTGAGGGTCGGGGAGGTGGGGTTGCTGTCGTCTATAAGAGTTCCATCTCACTCACCAAGCACCATGTTCATTCAGTTACTGGCCTGGAGTGTTTACACCTTGTGTTGGGCCAGAGGGACAGGCTGGGAATCCTTTTGGTGTACCGCCCACCTTGCTGCCCAATGGCTTCCCTAACTGAGCTGGCGGAAGTGGTCTCGGATATATTGTTGAGGTCCCCCAGACTAATAGTACTGGGGGATTTCAACATTCATGCCGAGACCACTTTGTCTGGCGCGGCTCAGGACTTCATGGCTTCCATGACAGCCATGGGGCTGTCTCAATATGTTAGTGGTCCAACACATGTATCGGGGCACACTCTAGACCTTGTTTTTGCTACTGAGCATGGGGAAAGTGATCTGGATGTGGGGAGTTTTACAACACTCCCTTTGTCATGGACAGACCACTGCTTGCTGAAGTTTAGACTTTCAGTAACCTCTTCCCTCTGCAAGGGTGGGGGACTTATTAAAATGGTCCGCCCCCGGAGACTAATGGATCCTGAAGGTTTTCAAAGGGCTCTGGGGGATTTTCCGGCTGATAGGACTGGCGCTCCTGCTGAAGCCCTGGTCGCTCTGTGGAATACGGAGATGACCCGGGCTGTAAACACGATCGCTCCTGCACGCCCTCTCCTGTGTAGAGCTCATACAGCTCCATGGTATACTCCGGAGCTGAGAGCGATGAAGCAAGATAGGAGGAGGCTTGAGCGGAAATGGAGACGAACTCCCGACGGATACAATTATGCGCTGGTTAGTGCTTCGACTAAGCTCTATGTAGGAGCAGTGAAGGCAGCTAAAAAACATCATTTTGCTGCCACTATTAAATCATCTCTTTGCCGCCCAGCGGAGCTCTTTCGAGTTGTCCGGGGGCTTCTCCATTCAAACCCTCCGGACAGGGTGGAATCATCGGAGGCCCGCTGTAATCAGTTTGCCGATCACTTCCAGAATAAGATCTCATGTATCCGCCGGGACCTAGACTCTCAAGTTATAGCAGTAGATCCTAGTGAGGTGTCCGGAGCACAGTCTTGTCCTGTTTTGTTGGATGAGCTTCAGTTGGTTCAACTCGAGGACGTGGACAAGGTGCTTGGACAGGTACGTGCAACCACTTCGGTACTGGATCCTTGCCCCTCCTGGCTGATAAAAACTAGCAGGAATGGAACAGGTAGCTGGGCCAAGGAAGTGATAAATGCCTCTTTACGAGAGGGAGTGGTCCCGGGCTGTCTGAAAGAGGCAGTGGTGAGACCACTCCTGAAAAAGCCTTCCTTGGACCCAGACAATTTTAACAGCTACAGGCCAGTGGCGAATGTTCCATTCCTGGGCAAGGTCTTGGAACGGGTGGTTGCTGGCCAGCTCCAGGCGCTATTGGATGAAACTGATTATCTAGATCCATTTCAATCGGGTTTTAGGCCCGGTTTTGGCACTGAGACAGCCTTGGTCGCCCTGTACGATGACCTATGTCGGGAAAGAGACAGAGGGAGTGTAACTCTGTTGATTCTCCTTGATCTCTCAGCGGCTTTTGATACCATCGACCATGGTATCCTTCTGGAGAGGCTCGCGGAGTTGGGAGTTGGAGGTACTGCTTGGCAGTGGTTCCGCTCCTACTTGGCGGGTCGTCTCCAGAAGGTAGTGCTTGGGGAACATTGCTCGACACCGCGGGCTCTCCAATATGGGGTCCCGCAGGGGTCAGTTTTGTCCCCCCTGCTTTTTAATATCTACATGAAGCCGTTGGGAGAGGTCATCAGGAGTTTTGGAGTGCGTTGTCATCAGTATGCTGATGACACGCAGCTCTACTTCTCCTTTTCATCTTCTTCAGGTGAGGCTGTCGATTTGCTGAACCGTTGCCTGGCCTCGACAATGGACTGGATGAGAGTTAACAAATTGAAGCTCAATCCAGACAAGACTGAGATGCTGTTGGTGGACGGGTTCTCTGATCGGATGGTGGATATATACCCTGTCCTGGACGGGGTTACACTCCCCCTAAAGGACCGGGTTCGTAGTCTGGGAGTCTTTTTAGACTCTTCCCTCTCACTTGAGGCTCAAGTAGCCTCGGTGGTTAGGAATGCGTTTTACCAACTTCGGTTGGTAGCCCAGCTACGTCCCTATTTGAGTAAAGAGGACCTTACATCAGTGGTACATGCTCTGGTAACCTCACATTTGGATTACTGTAATGCGCTTTACGTAGGGCTACCTTTGAAGACAGTTCGGAAGCTACAACTAGTGCAAAATGCGGCGGCCAGATTGCTGACAAGGACCAAGCGGTCCGAGCATATAACACCTGTTCTGGCCAGCTTGCACTGGTTGCCAATATGTTTCCGGGCTAGATTCAAAGTGTTGGTATTAACCTATAAAGCCTTATACGGTGCGGGACCACGATACCTTGCGGAACGCCTCTTCCGATATGAACCGGCCCGTGCACTACGTTCTGCTACGAAGGCCCTCCTCCGGGTTCCAACTCACAGGGAGGCCCGGAGGGTGATGACAAGATCTAGGGCCTTCTCAGTGGTGGCCCCCGAACTATGGAACAGTCTCCCTGAGGAAGTACGCCTGGCGCCGACTCTGCTTTCCTTCCGGCGCCAGGTCAAAACCTTCCTATTCTCTGAAGCATTTTAAGTTACATTGATCTAATTTTAATAATGTTTATTGTATTGTTGATTGTATTTTAATATTATTTTGTTATTCATTGTATTTTTATACTATTTTATGTTCACCGCCCAGAGAGCTATCGCTAGTCGGGCGGTATATAAATTTAATAAATAATAAATAATAATAATAATAACTTACAGAAATGACTCCACAACAATAATAGATCTCACTGCAGGCAAAATGTCACCTAATGAAATTAGGCTTCTATTCAATGGCCTCAACTTCTGCCCAACACCTAGAGAGCACAATATAGCACAGATGAAATGTGACATCAAAGCGTTTGAAAGGAGATGCAGATTGGATTAATTTTTTTATGATGACTGTAAGAACAACACAGACCTCTACAATAGAAATCCTCTGCTACAATTTCTGCCACCTAAAACTTGGACACCGAACATTAACAGGAATCCAGTCCTAGAAACCTTTCTCTTATCAATAAACAAAGTCATCAACAACCACACACCAACTCCTACTCACAACAACCTTTCAAAAGAAGAAAGAATAGCCTTAAGGAACCTTCAGATGAAAAAGGGATGTTGTCATCAAGCCTGCAGATAAGGGTGGTGCTGTTGTGGTGTTTAACACTACAGACTATATAGCAGAAGGTCAAAGACAACTAAAGGATGAAACAACATATAGACTTCTTGACAAAGACATCACGACAGATCTCAATACTCGTATCATTACATCTATAAAAAACCTTACAAGTAGGAAACTTCTTAAAGAGGAAACTGATGATCTCCTTGTTAATCCAAATCCTACCCCTGGAAGGTTTTACATGCTGCCTAAAATCCACAAAGCCAACAATCCTGGTCGACCAATTGTCTCAGGTAACAACAGAGCTACTGAAAGGATTTCTCTGTACATTAACTTAAATTTCCAAAACATGGTGCAAAACCTCCCATCATATATCAAAGACACCAAGGACTTCGTACTTGAAATTGAGTCTTTAAACAAGCAGTATCAATTCCACAACAATATTATACTAGCTACTTTAGATGCCACATCTCTTTACACCAATATACCACATAATGATGGGATTCAGGCTTTAAATGAGTTCCTTAACACCAGAGATATGAACAGTCCTCCAACAGAGGTTCTCACAACTTTAGCTACACTAGTCCTGACTTGTAACAACTTTACATTCAATGGAGAACACTACCTGCAACTACAAGGCACAGCTATGGGGACTCACATGGCTCCATCATATGTGAATCTCTTTATGGGTAAACTGGAACAGGAGATCCTCAAAAAGGGCATCAACAAACCACTTATATGGTGGAGATACATCGACGACATTTTTATGGTCTGGACAAATGGTAAAGAGAGTTTAGAACAATTTAAAAATTACATCAACTCTATCCATCCATCTATTAAGTTTACATGTAATAGTACAAATGACAATCTGCACATCCCTTTTCTGGATGTCCTTCTCACCACTGAAAACAACAAAATAGACACTGATCTCTACAGCAAACCCACTGATGCCCACACCTATTTAAACTGGAAATCCTGCCATCCTCAGCATATAAAGAAAAACATTGTGTATAGCTTAGCTCTGAGAATTAAACTTATTTGCAACACTGAAGATAAATACCAGAGAAGGATCAGTGAACTTAAAGAACACCTTCTTTTAAGAGGATATCCTTTACATATTATCGATTGCAACATCCACTGAGCCTCCATTCTGTCCAGAGAAAACCTCTTCCATCATACTGAGGTGTCAAAGAGCAGAGAGCAACGGATTTCATTTGTGGTAGATTTCCATCCAGCATCTCCTAACTATCACCAAACAATCAGGGAGAGCTACCCACTGCTGGCCAACTCTGAACATCTTGCTAGAGCCATCAACAGGCCTCCTGTTGTAGCATTTGCAGCCTCCTATTTTGCGCAGACTGTTAGTGAGAGCTGTGCTTAAGCCACCTATCACCAATCCTGGGTCTCATCCTTGTCACTCCAAACACTGTATCACCTGTGTGTACCTCAGGGAGACAGCTACTTTTACAAGCACTAGGACAGGC
Source organism: Rhineura floridana (assembly GCF_030035675.1). NCBI lineage: Eukaryota > Metazoa > Chordata > Lepidosauria > Squamata > Rhineuridae > Rhineura > Rhineura floridana. Next base: position 138,124,981 of record NC_084480.1, read on the forward strand.
AGGACCTATTAGAACATCACCTGCAGGTCCTGCAATATAATTTACATTATCGAATGCAAAAGACCAGGATGTCATATCCAATATGTAGGTAAAACCACAACTGACCTGCGCACACGCTTCAGAAACCACAAATCGGCAATCTTAACAAAAAAAGCTGAGCAACCAGTTGCAAAACATTTCAACATGGATGGTCACAGTCTGTTGGACTTTTCTATAACAGTGATAGAGATGCCTACGGATCCAGCAGCATTGACTAAAAGGGAGAACTTTTGGATTTACTCTCTGGACGCATTGAAACTACATGGCCTGAACCTGGATGACAGCACCACCACTACTTAGCTTCTGCAAATGAAGCCCCTCTGAGCTTTCCATCCTCAAAGCTCTATAACTGCCACCTTGGTAACAGCATTTGTATGTTAGCAGCTGATGAAGGCAGCAGCTGAAACATTTTGTTAATACAATAAAAACCTCTGTTTTGTTAATCACAGTTACGTTCATGCATATATATATATACACACACACATGTTGGCAGAACTCACTGAGGTATCACTACAAAACAACATGAAGGAGACATGCAGGAAAATGAAGATCATGTGTACACTCCAGCCAACAAAATCATTTCCCTTTAAATCTGAAATCAAGTACTGTTAATGCAATTCCCAACTACAGAATGTCAGCAGCATGACAGACAGTATTGGGTGATACAAACATTCTATTTATCATAAACAATAAAATACAACACAATACAGCCTTCCACCTGAGAAATAACCTTTGCTTTTTAAAATGGCATCTAGATAGCAGCCATAGGTGAGACAATGCCTACCCTGTCCTTCCCTCTTCATTCCTGATTTAGCTCTCAAGGAGAATAATGAATTTATCACATTTAAACAAATTAAGCTTTCATCTGAATGAACAAAAAACTAAAATACCAAGACAATGATGTCTGTTTTACATTTGAAGGTATACATTGTAAGAATTTTACCTGATTAGACTTCTGTAGTTTATCATATGTGGAGCTACCTTTGATGACTGTTCAGAAATGTCTCCTAGTTAAGAACATGGCTTCAAGGCTTTTGATGAGGACTAGTCAGAGGGGTCATATCAGGCCAATTCTTAAACATCCTCCTCAGTCACCATTTGTACATTTTTAGCACAGTACAAAAGTACTAGTACTTACATTGAAATACCTGTACGGTTTGAGACCAGAGTACCTGAAGGAATTCCTAACTCCACATCAATCTGCCCATGCAATCATAATTGGAGACCCTCTTCTGTGTACCCTCAAGTCAGGAAGTCAGGTTGATGGTGGGATGGGTGGGTCCGCTCAGTTGGCCCATTTCATGTAATTTTTCCCTCAACAAGCCTCACCTGCTAGCTACTTCGCTTACTTTTGGGCACCAAGTGAAGGTCTTTTAATTCTACCAGGCCTTTAATATTTTAATCTGTAATGAGATTCTGCTGTTAAGTTTTATCCTATGTTTTAATGTTAAGGTGTTTGCTGTGTGTTTCACAAATTCTAATATACATTAAAATAAAAAGGACCATAAAAACTTCAGCTGCAGTCATAAAAGCCAAATAACTTTAAACCACACACCCCAAATGCCTGAATAAAAAGATGGCTTTAGCTGACACTGGAAGTCAGTAAAGAAGACGACAGTCATTCCATCAATGGGAGGAAATTCCACAAACAGGGTGTCACCACAGAGAAGGCCTTATCCCATGTCATCCCATAATGGTCTTCAAATGCAAAATTACAAACTGCAACAAGGAAAAAAGGTGGAAGACTGCAGAAGAAGCCAATGTGGTTGCACCAAAAGCTTAGAGATCACCTGAAAACAACAACAAAAAAGGACACATATTGGAAGTGGAAGGAAGGCCAAGCCACAAAGGAAGAGTGCAGACAGGTAGCACAAAATTGCAGAGATGGTGCCAGGAAGGCTAAAGCTGAGAATGAGCTGAGGCTAGCAAGGGATGCTAAAAGCAACAAAAGAGCTTTCTTCAAGTACATGCATAGTAAAAGACAGAGAAAAGAAATGGTGGATCAGCTATTAAGTGAGTATAGCAAAATGATAACAGAAGACAAAGAAAAGGCATAAGTGCTCAATTCCTACTTTGGCTCAGTCTTCACCCAAAAGAGGATCCATCACCCTCCTGGCAAATGTGAAGTACAAGTTGAAGGGGTAGGATTGCAGTTTGAGATTGATAGACAAATGGTCAAGGAATGCCTAGTTACTTTGAATGAGTCCAGATCTCCAGGGTCCAATGAACTGAATCCTAGAGTAATGAAGGAACTGGCTGAAGAACTCTCAGAACCACTGTCTATTATCTTTGTGAAATCATGGAGGATGGGTGAAGTGCCGAATGACTGGAGGCAGGCTAATCTTGTCCCTATCTTCAAAAAGGGCAAAAAGGAGGAACCTGGAAACTACAGACCAGTCAGTTTGACTTCAATCCCTGGGAAGACTCTGGAGCACATTATAAAGCACCTTGTAATCTGTAAGCACCTTGAAAGCAATCAGTGATTACTAGAAGCCAACATGGATTTGTCAAGAACAAATCCTGCTAACCTTATCTCATGTTTTGATTGAATAACCTCCTGGTAGCTGTGGGAACGCTGTGGACATAATGTATCTTGACTTCAGCAAAAATTTTGACAAAGTACACCATGATCTCCTGATTAGCATGCTTGCTAAATGTGGGCTGGATGGAACAACTAACAGTTGGATCCACAGTTGGCTACAGAATTGTACTCAAAGAGTGCTTATAAATGCTATACTCTCAAAGGGGGGTTAATGAAGAGATACCGCAGGGCTCAGTGCTGGGCCCAGTGCTCTTCAAAAAATTTATTAATTACTTGGATAAGGAGGAGCAGGGAATGCTTATCAAATCTGCAGATGACACAAAACTGGGATAGATAATACCCTCTGTAATGGGCATGGAAAGTTAAAGAGGAAAGCACAAAAGCAGGACTACAGCTGACTAAAGTAATGACAACGGAAGATTTATGTAACTTTACAGTTGACAATGAGGACATTATACTTGTCAAGGATTATCAATACCTCGGCACAGTCATTAACCAAAATGGAGACAATAGTCAAGAAATCAGAAGAAGGCTAGGACTGGGGAGGGCAGCTATGAGAGAACTAGAAAAGGTCCTCAAATGGAAAGATGTATCACTGAACACTAAAGTCAGGATCATTCAGACCATGGTATTCCCGATCTCTATGTATGGATGTGAAAGTTGGACAGTGAAAAAGGTGGATAAGAGAAAAATCAACTCATTTGAAATGTGGCATTGGAGGAGAGCTTTGCGCATACCATGGACTGCGAAAAAGACAAATACTTGGGTGTTAGAACAAATTAAACCAGAACTGTCACTAGAAGCTAAAATGATGAAACTGAGGTTATCATACTTTGGACACATCATGAGAAGACATGATTCCCTAGAAAAGACAATAATGCTGAGAAAAACAGAAGGGAGTAGAAAAAGAGGAAGGCCAAACAAGAGATGGATTGATTCCATAAAGGAACCCACAGACCTGAACTTACAAGTTCTGAACAGGGTGGTTCATGACAGATGCTGTTGGAGGTCACTGATTCATAGGGTCGCCATAAGTCGTAATCGACTTGAAGGTACATAACAACAACAATGGGCATGATCCCATATAGGTTTAAAAAGAACTTATTGTTGCTTGTATTGCTACATAGTTTGCTTATTTTATAGAATGTGTATGGCAAAGGAGTAAAAGTGCAAAACAGTCTTTTGAAAAAGGGCTTCTGTGCCCCCCTCCTGTGTAAAGCAGTGAGTCTCTATGAGAGTTTAGTAGTAGAGTACAGAGAGATAAGATGTCTGGGATAGTCAAATGTTCAGAGAGACTCATAAACATCTGATAACTTCTGATATCAATAGAAGCAGCTGCCGGAACACCATTTAATACAATTTAAGGTGTTCTGTTTTTGGATGAGTCTGAAAGAGATGTAGCAACCAGATCTACCATAGAGGCACACCTGGTTAAGCCAACTAGTTGTTGACAAAGGTTTTAGCTCGTCACCCTTGCTGTCTCTGGCAGATGGCACAAGAGGCAGCACAGAGAGAAGGACGCTGATAAAGCCTCTCTGATAGGAAAGTATATAAAAATCCAAGCCCCACTAGGCTTGGTACTCATCTCCAGCTGGAGGTGGGTTGAAGAATGCAGGAGTGATATGCCATCTATGTCATCTGATGGGTGAGATATATTTCCATGTACTTTGTAACTATGACTCTGTAAAAAGACTGAGTTTAACTCAGTCCTTTCATCTATTGCAACCTAAGTAAGTAAGTTGTATCTTCAAGGTCTTATACTTTGATGTTATACAGCAACCTACTTTCTTGCTGATTTGTATTCTTATTTTCTATTTCTGCTATGATATGCTAGGGCAACTTAGAATGCATTTTAATAGTTGCAGTGTGCAAGATTATATATTGTAAGACTATTCTGCTGTCTGAAGTCTGACTCCCAAATAGAAAATTTCTGGTAACTCCCAAGAATCCTTAGGTGGGGTCTTTAACTATATCCACCTACTTTTTGAGGACTGCTGTAGGAAACCTGTGAGCTTGGTGAACTAATGTTCCACATACAAGGACTCTGAATAGATATAGATAAAGGGAGAGAGAAAGCAAGAACTCTTGACCCTGTGCATTCTTAGGAAAGAGGGCCGGCCTTGCCAGTATCACCTGGTAGACAGAAACAAAATTCAAAGTGATCTTTATAGGCTGGAGCATTGGGTTAAAGCAGAATGAAATTTAACACGGATAAGTGCAAAGTTCTATACCTAGGAAAAAGAAACCACATGCACAGTTATAAGATGAGGGATACTTCGCTCAGCAATACTACATGTAAGAAGAATCCTGGAATCGTTGATCACAAGCTGAATAGGAACCAACAGTGATGTGGCTGCAAAAAAGGCAAATTCTATTTTAGGCTGCATTAACAGAAGTATAGTTTCCAAATCATGTGAAGTACCAGTTCCCCTCTATTCGGCACTGGTGAGGCCTCATCTTGAGTACTGCGTTCAGTTCTGGACCCCACACTTTAAGAAGAATGCAGACAAACTGGAACAGGTTCAGAAGAGGGCAACGAGGATGATCAGGGGACTGGAAACAAAGCTCTATGAGGAGAAATAGAAAGAACTTAGTATGTTTAGCCTTGAGAAGAGAAGACTGAGGGGAGATATGATAGTACCCTTCAAGGACTTGAAAGGTTATCACACAGAAGAGGGACATGATCTTTTATTGATCATTCCAGAGTACAGGACTAGGAAAAATGGGCCCAAGTTACAGGAAGCCTAATTTTGACTGAACATTGGGAAAAACTTTCCAACGGTTAGAGCAATACAACAATGGAACCATTCCTTAGGGAGGTGGTGGGCTCTCCAACACTGGAGGCATTCAAGAGGCAGCTGGACAGCCATCTGTTGGGAATGTTTTGATTTGGATTCCTACATCAAGCGGGGGTTTGACTTGATGCCCTTATAGGGCCCTTCCAACTCTACTTTTCTATGTTCCTATGAACATTGTTGCTACATAAAGAAATCAATTGAGAGAATTAACAGAGAAGTCTAGCTAAGATAGAGGAATGGAGTGTGATCAAAGACAGTGTGTACCCCCCCCCCAGCAATGTAAGTGCCAACTCCAGAAGTAAGAATCTATAGCAGCCCAACATAAGTTTCTTGATTCCTGGGATAAAGTTTTATCCATTACACGCAGAGATATAATTTGTCATGATGACAAACGAATGACATTTCCTTCAATTGAGGCCATTTGAATTCATCACATATTTTGACAGGTACACGCTTCCAAAGACAGCTCTTGCCAAGAGATGTCATTGTAGCTCGCCAGATCTTTCCTCCAGAGATCTGAAAATAGTAATTTAGTGAAAAGTTCAAAGAAAGAACAGCAGGGAGGAAAAGCCCTGAAATTTTGCAAGTGTATTACAGACCAGGAGACTGAAGTTTTTTCTTTGTTTTTGAGGAAATAAAAACTGTTATTTGGATTATCCCCCCCCTTTGCAACAGTTAGACAACATACTGTGTGAAACACAAACAAAATAGAAATAGGAAACAACTGTAGCAAATCTGAAGTGCATTGCGTACAACTGGGATGTGGAGAAATTGTCAGTTCCTTTCGTGCTGGGGATTTCACATTCCTTGAGGTGAACCTCTTTGAAAAGCAGTGGTTTGCAGATGAAAAACAGTTCTTTTTAAAAAGAGGGGGGAAATCAGGGGGGCAAGGAAAATACAGTTCATCTGTGGGGGCCTCAGGAAGTGCTACACACATGCACTTACCATTTGGTGGAAAGGCGGGATGCAAATTTAACAAATTAATAAGTAACTCAAATTAAGGCAGAGAACTTAAGTGGCAAAACTGAGAGAGAGAGAGAGAGAGAGAGAGAGAAATCAGATAGGACATTAATCTTAGAAACTGCCGTCACAATGAAGATTCCCTAAAATGATACAATCCAGTAGGAACTAGGGATATCAGATGGAAGGAGGAGCTATAGCCAAGGTAGAGTCAATTAGTTTGTTATACTTCTGTGATATCCCTAGAGACAGTGAGGGATGGTTGCTCCATGTTGGAGTGGTAGTGGAATCTGCTCTGGGTGAAGCACATATTTATTTATTTCTATTTTATTTATTTTAAATATTTCTATTCCGCCCTTCTACCCTATAATAGGGCACTCAGGGCGGCTTACAAAAATAGAATCAAACACATACATAATAAAATTGTAAACAATAAAATCACAAAAACATTAAAATAAATGAAAATACATAAAATTAAAATACATAAAGTACTGTATGTGTGTGTGCGTATTTGTGTGTGTGAATGTAATTGTGATTAACAAAACAGAGGTTTTTATTGAATTAACAAAACGTTTCAGCTTCCGCCTTCATCAGCTGCTAACATACAAATGCTGTTACCAAGGTGGCAGTTATAGAGCTTTGAGGATGGAATGCTCAGAGGGGCTTCATTTGCAGAAGCTAAGTAGTGGCGGTACTGTCCTCCAGGTTCAGGCCATGTGGTGCCAATGTGTCCAGAGAGTATATCCAAAAGTTCTCCCTTTTAGTCAATGCTGCTGGATCCGTTGGCATCTCTATCGCTGTTATAGAAAAGTCCAACAGACTGTGACCATCCATGTTGAAATGTTTTGCAACTGGTTGCTCAGCTTTTTTTTGTTAAGATTGCCGATTTGTGGTTTCTAAAGCGTGTGCGTAGGTCAGTTGTGGTTTTACCTACATATTGGATATGACATCCTGGTCTTTTGCATTCGATGATGTAAATTATATTGCAGGACCTGCAGGTGATGTTCTAATAGGTCCTGCCTGTCCTAGTGCTTGTAAAAGTAGCTGTCTCCCTGAGGTACACACAGGTGATACAGCGTTTGGAGTGACAAGGATGAGACCCAGGATTGGTGATAGGTGGCTTAAGCACAGCTCTCACTAACAGTCTGCGCAAAATAGGAGGCTGCAAATGCTACAACAGGAGGCCTGTTGATGGCTCTAGCAAGATGTTCAGAGTTGGCCAGCAATGGGTAGCTCCCCCTGATTACTCGGTGATAGTTAGGAGATGCTGGATGGAAATCTACCTCAAATGAAATCCGTTGCTCTCTGCTCTTTGACACCTCAGTATGATGGAAGAGGTTTTCTCTGGACAGAATGGAGGCTCGGTGGATGTTGCAATTCATAATATGTGTAGAATATCCTCTTAGAAGAAGGTGTTCTTTAAGTTCACTGATCCTTCTCTGGTATAGTGTTGCAAATAAGTTTGATTCTCAGAGCTAAGCTATGCACAATGTTTTTCTTTATATGCTGAGGATGGCAGGATTTCCAGTTTAAATAGGTGTGGGCATCAGTGGGTTTGCTGTAGAGATCAGTGGCTATTTTGTTGTTTTCAGTGGTGAGAAGGACATCCAGAAAAGGGATGTGCAGATTGTCATTTGTACTATTAAATGTAAACTTAATAGATGGATGAATAGAGTTGATGTAATTTTTAAATTGTTCTAAACTCTTACCATTTGTCCAGACCATAAAGATGTTGTCAATGTATCTCCACCATATAAGTGGTTTGTTGATGGCCTTTTTGAGGATCTCCTGTTCCAGTTTACCCATAAAGAGATTCACATATGATGGAGCCATGCGAGTCCCCATAGCTGTGCCTTGTAGTTGCAGGTAGTGTTCTCCATTGAATGTAAAGTTGTTACAAGTCAGGACTAGTGTAGCTAAAGTTGTGAGAACCTCTGTTGGAGGATTGTTCATATCTCTGGTGTTAAGGAACTCATTTAAAGCCTGAATCCCATCATTATGTGGTATATTGGTGTAAAGAGATGTGACATCTAAAGTAGCTAGTATAGTATTGTTGTGGAATTGATAATGCTTGTTTAAAGACTCAGTTTTAAGCAAGAGGTCCTTGGTGTCTTTGATATATGATGGGAGGACGGTACCACCACTACTTAGCTTCTGCAAATGAAGCCCTTCTGAGCATCCCATCCTCAAAGCTTACAGTGGTTCCTGTCAAAGATTGCCCCCCTGGGATCCCTTGACCTCAGCACCCCAAGGGGGGTTCTTTGCTTCCAAGAACAGTCCCAACACCTTTGGGTCTCTGCTTCCCAGGCGAAACCCTCCCTCCTTTCAGGATTAAGTTCACAGTAGTAACTGCCACCACTCCTTTTCCAGCTTTGTACTCTGAGGAAGGGGACCTCAGAGCGCCAACAGAATTCCATGAGCATACTACTTGTTATAGCCTTCAGTCTGGAGCATTAAACCACACTAATCAACCTTAATGAGTAGCATTCAGCGATGAAAGACTGGATTTAGAATCATTAGCTTCAAGCAATACACACCATTTATAAAAGGGTAGTTTATTTAAAAGAAAAGAAAGGTATATACTAAAAGAGAGCAACAATTGTTTCCTTAAAGCTAGTCGCCCCAGCTGGGCTATGAGAGATACCTTTGCATAACAAAGGTGAGAGGTTCAATACAGACAAAAGAACATAACAAAAGCTTCCTAGTCTAAGATTTTCTACTCACAGTACAGTAGCCTGGTACCCAGTGGCTTTTTACTAGAAATCCTTAGAAGAATCAAGGTAAATGGAAATAAGGAACAACAATTGAAGGACCATCCTTCATTTTTATGGAGTTTAGTGGTCACCGGGGGGGGGGCAATTAGCCATCCTGGGATCCCCTTCCATGATCACCTCCTTTGAAGATAAGGGGTGTGTGATGTCCCTGTATTTTAATATCTGTAAATATGGTAAGTGCAGGTTTATTAAATGATATATGGTAAGTGACTGAGTGAGAGGGAGGAGTATATGGGCTAGAATGCTGGAGAATGCTGTATGATGATTGGCTGAGCGTTTGAGTGGCTGAAGGGATAAATGAGAGGATGACAGTTGGTTCAGGGTTTTGTTTTGGGGGAGCTGTTGGTGATTGGTTGTGGAGTGTGGATTGGAGTTGGTTGTGGGTTGGATTATATTTGGCTGGTATTTAGACAGAATATATAAGACTGGAAACATAAAGAGTGACACTATATGAAACCATACGCTTGTTGAACATTCCTAAAGTAATCTTGTTATTTCCTGGTGTTATCAAATAAATACTTTTATTGGTTTACCTAAAGCCTGATCCTTGGCTGGGGATTCACAGACCAGAAGGGAGGGCTAGAGAGAGCAGGGTCTGAGGTTCCCCACCCCTACTCTAAAAGCATGGGACAACACCAAATAAACCGAAGCTGGACCAGCAAAAGAGTATGTTTATTGAACACAATGCAATATAGCATTGGGTGTGTGGGAGGAATATTTTTAGAGGAGTATGCTCTTGAATTGGACTGGGTGGAGCCTTTATTTGTGTGCACAATTCCTCATCCACTTGAAAATGCAGAAACCTGTTCCTGTATGCATATAGCTCCTAGTTGGACTGGGGAGATTGCTTTGTACTTATTTTAGGGGCTGCTCCCCTCAAGCTTTCAGTGAACATGTGAGGAGGTTGAATATCCCCTCCTATTGACAGTCTGTCCCCTTATAAAGCTATGAAATGATCTCTATTCCCTAGATACATTTCGCCGAGCCTTAAAAACATGGCTCTTTGGACAGGCCTTTGGAGTCCCCGGGGTGGGCTAATTTCTTTATATTGTTTTAAAATTGTCTATTGATGGCCCTGTACTGCCGCTTTTTAAAATGGTTATTGTTGACTGCATTGTATTTTATTATGTATTGTATTATTATGTATTGTTGAATTTAATGTTGTACGTCGCCTAGAGTGGTTTCGGCCAGATAGGCGACTCAAAAATTAAATTTATTATTATTATTATTATTAGCGGTGAAGAGCTAGTGTATCATCAAGTATCCAGGGCAACCCAGGGCTGTATGCTTTATAGACAAAGATATAGGGGGGTTGTGGATGGCAAGGGCACCCAGACACAAAGTAACAATAAGCCATAGGGAGATAAGGTGAAGTCTCTAGCAGTATTGCTTATAGGGAGTGCCTGGTGGTGCTGCCTAGCAGTGGGATCTTGTGAGATCTGTGCTAGGGTGAGCTAAAGAAAAATAAAAACTATGTTTCTCCCTGGTGGTAGCCATGGGTGGGAGCCTGACAGGTGGTGCCAGGGGAGAAACATTACAGGGGGTTAGATAGTGTCCCCCCCCCGGGGTCCTGATGTGTAATACCCCCTTTTCCTGATTTTTGATCTCAGGAAGCAAACAAGCGATAACAAATAAGGTTCAGCTGCATCTTCTTGACTTTTGCAAATTGCCTGTCTGGCACTGAGGGGTGGATCTTTCTCAACTGGGTATCCCAGGGATCCACAAGGCTCCCAGAATTCTCTCTGGTTGAACCATTTTAGCTTGACCAAAGATAACAAAGGTAGCTATTCTTGACATTTCCATGTGGTCAGCTCAACCCCTTTAAACCTACTGATGATGCACCTTGTAATTTGCATGATGGTTTGTTTCTTGCCCAATAGTGGTAAAAGAGAATTCACATACTGGGAAGTGTGGTTTCCATTGCTATTGTTCTCATTTTACTGTCTATCATGGTAGACCGAACCATGTATGTTTTCTCTCTGTCAATTATTACTCACTGGAATTGGGTTGGCTGTCAAAGTGAGTTTATACCAGCCCACAAAGTAGGCAGGAAAGAGTAGAGAATCTTCTTAACTCTTACACATTTCTCAAACCTCTCTCTGCAGTGAAGGGTCAAGTCTGTAAAGAAGTTTGGAGCAGCCACATGCAGGCAGGGCATTCCAGGTACAGGGTTGCCAACCCTGCTTTGACGTGGATATTTTTGCAGAGGATCCCTAGTCAAGCCTTAACAACAGCACAATCCTAACCATATCTACTCAGAAGTAAGTCCTGTTGAGTTCTGTGGAGCTTAATCCCTTAGTGTGTTTAGAATTGCAGCCTTCAGAACATCCATCTTTACTCCTGAGTGCTCCCATCTAACATAGGGTTGCCATGTTGCCCGGTTAGCCAGGTTTTACCCAGATTCTTTGTATGCCACCCAGTGCCTGGTTAGCCCCTTAGGTGGCCCGGATTCTCAGCTTTAATTTTAAAAAAAAAGTTTCTAGGTGGTCCGGTTCTCGAGATATACATAAAAACATCAGCCGCCCCCCGACTATTAAATCTTTCTTTAAACAGTACTGTATAGCATTTTGTAGCTTTAACCCCGCCCGTTCAGGATTGCAGCCAATCAGTGAAGCCAGGGTTGTGTTTCAGTTTGATTGACCTGAGGCAGCGTCTAGAAAACGTCATTGCAATGACAGAAAATGGTGGTTTCCCCCCCCCTTTTATCTGAAAAGCTTATAAATTGGGTAAGTATATACATTTCAGTTTTTTTTCCTCTTGTGTGCAGGAGTCAGATCCTGGGCAGTGTTTTGAAAACCTTCCCAATACTTGCTTTTGTAAAAGCAATGTTAATCCCATATGCCCATTGAATTCAATAGGACTTACTTTTGAGTAGACATGGTTATGAATGTGCTGAAAATCAATGGGACTTTGGAGTGAATATAAAAAAGAATTGTGTTTGTGTTCTCATTTTTTCTGTCCCCCCCTCCAGTCCTATTTTGAAGCAAGTAGGCAGGGCTTACTTAGGTATTACAGTTTTTATTCTGTAGGAAACTAATACTGTTTTTTTAAAAACTAATACTGATTTTTCTGCAATTACCAACTGGTTTGACAATAAACTATTATATGGGCTGCATGTATTTATACATCTGCAGTGTGTGCGTGTATGGAGTGTTTCCAACAACCCTGTGAGGTAGGGTTGGAAACCAAAGCAGCTCACATCAAGAAATAAAGCCATTTAAAAATCCAATAACCATAAAAACAAGTATAAATAGTTGCAAAACAGCATAAAGTGGCATGATTTGGAATTTTGGGTTGTGTGAATTAAGTTGCTTATCACTTGAGGTTGCATTTCTGTCCCTGTTTGAGTAAGCCCCACTGAATACACTGGGACTTGCTTCTGAATAAATAAACCTAGGATTGCACTATCAATATCTTTACAGTTTGTGTAAATAATACATATATTTGATAGTCATGCTTATATAAATATTTCTTCATTTATCATATTTTTGGTTTTTGGTTAGGAATCCTGACTGGTTGTGAGATGCTTAGTTTTCTGCCTTACTCATAGGAATCTTGTTGTGGTTGGTATGGTATTGCATTTAAGAAATCATGGTACGAAATGGCCTGAATCAGTATAAAGCAGATTCCTTGGTTCCTAAAAGTGGGAAGAGACTCAAGGGCCACAGTGACTCCAACATTTATTTATGTATTTTTATTTACAACATTTATATACCGCTTTATTGTAAAAAATATCAAAGTGGTTTACAGAAAGAATTAAAACAATAACATTATTGGCAAAAGCGTTAAGGACAGATGCTTAAAAATATTCAAAGTAATAAAACCAACAATGAGTTAAAAACAGATTTAAAAACACAATAGCTTCCACATGCCTGGAGAGGCTTGCCTCAAAAAAACTGATTTTAGCAGGTACAATAGGCAAGGAGTTCCAAAGCGTAGGTGCTGCCACTTTACAGGACTGATTTCTTACAAGAGCAGAACAAGTACTATGTGGCACCCATAACATGGAAAGCACAGCTTGAACTTGAACACAGCTTGAACCCCAGATCACTGCAGGTCAGGCTGGGTCCATTCAGAGCAATTTGTGTCAAAAGGGGGGGGGGAGCAGCCATTGTGTCAAATGGCAGCGAGAATGGGTGCGAAGAAGGAGATGCACAGGCAGCTCGCACACATCTCTTTCTTCCTTTCCTCCCTCGCAATTAAACCCTGTTTAATCAGGGTTTGAAAGCCTGATTGGGGGGGGGGAGAAGGAGAGCCATGTCTCCTTCCCCCCCCCGACTGTGCAAGCTTCCCAAATCATCTGAAATCAGACTGCTCTGAAGTGCCAGAATGGCTCCTTTTTGGCACCCTGGGCTCCTTCTAGGAGGAAGGGTGGGAAATAAATGTAATAATAAATAAATTATTGACACATCAAACTCTATTTTTAACCTTGAGCCTACAGAGCCCCACCCACAGCACAGCTGCAGGCCATCCGGATTGCCTGATCAGTTTGGTGCACTTGTGAGGAGTAGCTTCTTCACCTCACAAGTAGCTTGTTACTCCCAAGGAATCCTAGTTCTTCTGGTGTCTTATTTATTTATTAGATTTATATGTTATGTTATGGTTTTTTTCTAGGCCGCCTTTTGGGCAAAAAGGCCCCCAAGGTGGCTTACACACAAATAGAAAAACACAATACAAAATACAAATAAAAACACCACAATTTACAAAAATTCAAGCCAACAAAATCCTAGCATTTCTAAAAAGCAACAACGGTTAAAAACCAAAAGCACTCATCTTCCTGATAAAGGACAGTCCCCAGAAAAATGTCAGTAAGAGCCGGGGGGAGGGGGCAAGGCAGGGGTGATGGTCCCAACACAGTCTCACCCATGTAACAGTCCCATGCTTATATCCCATTCTTCCTCCCAGTAGGAGCGAAGGGCGGCAAACAATAGCAGCAAAACCACTCGAAAACATCATAAAAGCAGACATTAAAATATATTACAACAAAACATCCTTAACAACATATTACAGCAAAACATCTTTAAAAACATCTTTTTGTTAAAAAAAAGCTTTAAAAAGTATTTTAAAAAAAGTTTAAAAATATATTAAAAAGCAATTCCAACTCAGATGCAGACAAGGTGATGATGTTATGCAGGTGAAGATACACATAGGAGTAGGCTTGGTTCTCAATGGCTCCATCAAATTTCTGGGTCAATGCATTAAAGTCAGCAAGGTTGTTGAGAGAGCGGCACAACCTGATTTTCCTCAAACAATTGCAACAACAGGAGCAGGGGCTGGGTTTTGTCTAGTGTTGCCAGGTTCTTGGCCTGAGACTGATCCTGTATCTTTAGGAGAAGAGAAAGTCAGCCAAGCGCAGGTGTTCTTGCAACATTGTAATGAGAAAAACCACAAGGTGGAATTCTCCCTTCCCCCTGCACAACTTTTAAAGATACAGAAGACCTCTTGGTTGCCAGGCTAGGCTGCCAAGAGGTCTTCTATCTTTAAAAGTTGTGGAGGGGAAAGGGAGAATTCCACCTTATGTTTTTTCCCAGTACAGTGTTGCAAGAACACCTGCACTTGGCTGACTTTCTCTTCTAAAGATACAGGATCAGTCTCAGGCCATGGACCTGGCAACCCTAGTTTTGTCCCCATCCCAGCATGTCCCTGAGGACACAGTAACTTCTTTCTATAAAGAGAATACATGCCATTCACTCCTATGAATTAAAAGTAAAAGTGCAGTGCTTAGAGATACCATTTTACTGTTAAGCCCCTGAATTGCATGAAGTCCAGAGGCAGTTAAGGCCATAAGAATACCAACAAAGCAAACAGACTTGTCAACTCCCTGTCACAGTGATGCTTTGAAATGTTAATCATTTACTGTTTTACAAAGTACTGTAAGGGCTGCTGAGGGGCATGATATCAGCACAATGTGTTGTCATTAGCTATGGCACAATAAACACTGTACGTGTCGATATTATTTTAAATGGCAAGATATAATAGCTACCATAAGTTTACAACCACGTCTGCTTGTTTGTTCGCATCCCCAGCCACGCATCATGCACCTTCCCTTGTTAAATATTTCTTCGGCACATCACTTTTCTGACAGCTAAGCAATAAAGTTGTAATAAACTCAAATTATGTACCTAAGTAATGGGTCTTCTTTACAGACTCACTATGATAGGTGTCAAGTGCTGCGGTAGTTTTGATTTAGCAGGCTATTAATGGCTGCATGTGGCACGACATAATGCATTAAAACAGAATTGGATTCCCAGAGGATTCATTTGCAGATGATATGAGGGGGGAGGGAATTGTTCATTGAGAAACAGTTAACAACACAGAATTTAGATGAGTGAGACTTGCTGCAGCCGCTCATAACTTCCTTTGCAAAATATATCTGCATAAAACTACACCACTGTTTCCTTCTGCATATAAAGTATTTGCTTTGAGGGCATTTAAGTAGAAAAAGATCCGATGAACATGATGGAGAGCCCAGTCTTGTCACAATTGCTGAGGAGGATGCTAACCTATTTAGAAAATTGTATTAGCGAAGAAAAAGGTATTGAGGAGTGGAATGATTCCATGCAAAGGTAGAATTCAGATAAACTAATTCTTAAGAGAGTGAAAGCTGATCAAACCCTTAAATAAATGTGCAGTATTTTAATGCATGCAATACCAGAGTTAGAGCAGATTTCTCAGCTTAATAGAACTGTGCTAAAAGTAGAACTGTACTGAATATTCTCCAGTTTTGATTTTCAAATACAAAGTGGCAAATCTTCATAATAAGGGTGAAAACAGGAAGCTTATTGGGGGTAGGGTTGCCAGGTTCAGGGCCTGAGACTGATCCTGTATCTTTAGGAGAAGAGAAAGTCAGCCAAGTGCAGGTGTTCTTGCAACACTGTAATGAGAAAAACCACAAGGTGGAATTCTCCCTTCCCCCTGCACAACTGTTAAAGATACAGAAGACCTCTCGGTTGCCAGGCCCAGCCTCCAAGAGGTCTTCTGTATCTTTAAAAGTTGTGCAGGGGGAAGGGAGAATTCTACTTTGTGGTTTTTCTCATTACAGTGTTGCAAGAACACCTGCACTTGGCTGACTTTCTCATCTCCTAAAGATACAGGATCAGTCTCAGGCCATGAACCTGGCAACCCTAATTGGGGGGGGCTGTTCTGGGTTAGCCAATCAGATATTTAGAAGAGAGAGAAGAGTGAATGAGGACAGTAGAAATAATCAGGACTCTCAATGGTATGGTGGTGCCTCCATGATTTGCTAGGATAAGCTCCCACCTTACAGAATCCAGAGGATTCGAGCTTGAGGGCAAATATAGCCAGAGAAAACTGAAATGGCATAACTAAAAGTTCACTTTACTTGGTCAGCCATACAATTACCTCACTCTTCATGCAAACAGAAATGTAGAATGTGGATTATAGGCCACCTTTAGTTCCTGTTGGCAGAAAGATGGCCTATAAAAAGAGTGAGTGAATGAAACACATTTATCTCTTGTTATAAAAGACTTTGTGATGGTGAAGGGAAGGGGAATGAGCTATGAAGAAAAGGATAAGCCCTTAGTAAGAGGTGATCGAAGAAATAGCGGAAATAGTTGCTGAAAGCATTGGTACAGGGAGAAGAGTTACTTTTGTGTAATGAAATTGCAATGCAGACATGGCAAAAAGTCAGAGCAACCTGACAGACATTTTGTGGAGAACGTGGGCATAATTTCCATTTTCTTTCTCATCCTTTTTGTGCCTTTGAATAACATGTATAACATGACATTTTTGTGGAGTAATCTTTCTAGAAGTGACAAAGCATGATCTTCCTTAATTTGTTGATCAGAGCTTGTTCTCCTAATTAGTGTTTTAATTGCTGGCTTGAAACATTCATATCGGCCAAATAAAATTTCACCATAGCATTTTCCCCCAAGGTTTTCTTGGGGAAAAAGACATTACATTTAACTCATTTTTCCAAAACAATCTGTTATTTTGGAAACTTCAGCTACACAAAAAGATTTCAGGGTGAAGTGTTTTCTGTAGAAAGTAGTGAGTGCATATTAATTGTTAAAATACGTTATATTCAGAGAAAAGGCTTCAGGCATTTTCATGCCTGTGAAAAAACAATTGGGCTCCTGCTGGGAGGAATAACTAACTAACTAACTAACAATTGCAAAGCACATGAGATTTTTCCTGTGAAATATGTCATCCTTCCATTAAAAAGTTCTGGCTGGGATCATCATCCAATAGCGTCATGCCTAGCCCTGACCTGGTGCCAGACCCTGAGTCTTCAGAGGATGAACAAGAGACTCCATAGTAGGGTTGCCAGGTTCTTGGCCTGAGACTGATCCTGTATCTTTAGGAGAAGAGAAGCCAACTGCAGGTGTTCTTGCAATTCTGTATGGGAAAAACCACACGGTGGAATTCTCCCTTCCCCCTGCACAACTGTTAAAGATACAGAAAACCTCTTGGTTGCCAGGCCGGGCCTCCGGACACAGACACAGCCTGCGATAAAGCTTGCATCCTCTCATCACCCCCTGCTCCTAGTTAAGGATGGATGAGGAATCCATTTTAACATGGATTTATACACAGACCTTGTCAGCTCCAGCTGATTCAGTTTTACCCAAGTTGGACTGCCTCTATATCAAGCATCCACATTCATAGAAGTGCTCATGTGTTTGTTGCTTTGTTTGTTTTTAAAGCCCAACTTATTATTTGCAAAATTATATTATAGTATATAATTTATTAAACTTTTATCTACACGTTCCTCCAGAAGAAGCCCAGGGTGGTAAACAAAGGACAAAACACTAAAAAATATTGAAACATCTCAAAAACAAAACATTTTAAAAACATTTTAAAATCAAAACATCTTAAAAACGTATTTTTAAAATCTTTAAAAACATCTTAAAAAGCAATTCCAAGATAGACACAGACTTGGGTAAGGTCTCCACTTAAAAGGCTTGTTGAAAGAGGAAGGTCTTCAACAGGCGCTGAAAAGATAACAGAGATGGTGCCTGTCTAATATTTAAGGAGAGGGAATTCTAAAGTGTTGGTGCCACAACACTAAAGGTCTGCTTCCTATGTTGTGTGGAATTGACCTCCTAATAAGATGGTATCTGCAGGAGGCCCTTGCCTACAGAGCATAGTGATTGACTGGATATATAAGGGGTAAGACAATCTTTCAGGTATACTGGTCCCAAGCTGCTTAATGCTTTGTACACCAAAACTAGAACTTTAAATTTGGCCCGGTAGCTAATGGGCAGCCAGTGCAATTCTTTCAGCAGCACAGTAACATGTTGGCAATACCCTGCCCCAGTGAGCAGTCAGCCCGCCACATTTTACACCAGTTGCAGCTTTCGGACCAATCTCAAGGGCAGCCCCACATAGAACGCATTACAGTAATGCAGCCTGTAAGAAAGGAATGAATTCGACAACACTAAATGTCTGCTTCCTATGTTGTGTGGAATGGACCTCCTGATAAGATTGTATCTGCAGGAGATCCTCACCTGCAGAATGCAGTGAGCAACTGGATGTATGAGGAATAATAGGATCTTGCAGGTATCCTGGTCCCAAGCACCTTTGTACACCAAAATCAGCACTCCGAACTTGGCCTGGCAGCTAATGGGCATCCAATGCAATTCTTTCAGCAGCAGGGTAACATCTTGGCAACATCCTGCCCCAGTGAGCAGCCACACCACCTCATTTTGCACCAGCTGCATCTTCTGGATCATCCTCAAGGGCAGCCCCGTACAGAGTGCATTACAGTCATCCAGCCTGGAGGTTACTAGTTCATGGACATCATTGGTCAGGCTATTCTGGTCGAGAAACGGCCACAGCTGTCCTGCCAGCTGAAGCTGGTAAAAGGGCCTCCTAAGCCACTGAGCTCATCTGGGCCTCTAGCGACAAAGGTGGATCCAGGAGCACCCCCAGACTATGACTGCTCTTTCAGCGGGCAATTGACTACTTATGCAGACTTGGGAAGCACCTACTCACAGCACCTCTGTCTTGTTAGGATTCAGAGTCAGTTTTTTTGTCTTCATCCAGCCCACCACTGAGTCCAGGCACCAGTCCAGCTCTTGCACAGCCTCTTCTGATCCAGATGTTACAGAGAAGTAGAGCTGGATATCATGAGAGTACTGCTGACACCTCATCCCAAATCTCCTGATGACCGCTCCCAGGGACTTCATATAGATGTTAAACAGTGTTGGAAACAAGGTAGGGTTGCCAGGTTCTTGGCCTGAGACTGATCCTGTATCTTCAGGAGAAGAGAAAGTCATCCAAGTGCAGGTGTTCTTGCAACTCTGTAATGGGAAAAACCATGAGGTGGAATTCTCCCTTTCCCTCCACAACTTTTAAAGATACAGAAGACCTCTTGGTTGCCAGGCCCAGCAGCACCCCACAGCACAACTGCCATGGGGCCAAAAGACAATCACCCAGTGCTATTTTCTGAAACCCTGGAGATAGGATGAGAACCACTGTCAAACAGTGCCCCTGTTACCCATCTCACCAAGTCGTCTTAGAAGGATACCATGTCAATGGTATCAAAAGCTCTGAGAGATCCAGTAAGAATAACAGAGTCACACTGCTCATGTCCTTCTCCCAATAAAGGTCACCCATCAGGGTGACCAAGGCTGATTCAGTCCCATAACCAGGCCTTGAACCCAGATTGGTATGGGTCAAGATAATCTGTTTCATCCAAGAGTGCTTGCCATTGCTGCACACAACCCTCTCAATCACCTTCCTTAAAAAAGTGGCGGTAGTTGACATTAACTAATGGGTCCAGAATGTGCTCTTTCAGAAGCGGACAGATCACTGCCTCTTTCAGGGTGGCTGGGACCACTCTGTCCTGCAAAGGCACATTAACCACAATCTGGATCCACTCAGTCACACCCCCATGGCAAGCTTTAAGAAGGCAAGAGTCAAGAGGACTTTTATACAACCAAAAATATGGATGTTATACATTTAATACATATAAAAAGCCCTGTGTGATACAATATTTTTGCAACATCCTTTTAAAGTATTAATATGTTAGTATTTGAATACAGTTACATGCATTGCTAGGTCTGCTAATCTGCTGATTACTTTAGGAAACCTGGAGTGTATATGTGTATAACGTTATACGTGTAATATGTATAATAATGCAAATGATTGTTGTATTTTCATTTTTAACAGAACTGGTAAAAAATAAGTCACCTGATATAAAGCAGTAAGATGGGAATTAGAAAAAATCTGTGTACATCAGCTCGACATCAAGATGACGAGAAAACTCTGTCCTTACCCTTACCCACTTGTAGGCTATCCTGGATGATTACTGGCTGGACAAGCAGCCACCCTTGTTGCTTCCCCATGATTTATTTATTATTTAAAGTATTTGCACCCAGCTCTTCAAAAATCTTTCTCAGGACACTTTACAATAGAATATAAAATACACTGATATCAAATATATAAATCATAACTGCAATGGAAGACCTGTATTAATTGTCTGTCTTCTTAACTAGCACAAACAGGTTGAACTGACTGGTTGCAGGTATTGTGAAAACTAGTGACATTTGCATTCCTCATCCAGTGGAAC
Source organism: Rhineura floridana (assembly GCF_030035675.1). Taxonomy (NCBI): domain Eukaryota; kingdom Metazoa; phylum Chordata; class Lepidosauria; order Squamata; family Rhineuridae; genus Rhineura; species Rhineura floridana. Next base: position 138,145,627 of record NC_084480.1, read on the forward strand.
TATATCATGTCTTTTCAGCTGTTATCTCCTATTCCATGCTGTGTGCCTTCTGAGTCTGGCATGCAGACCTTTAAATATTAGCACAGATTCATGAAGAAGAAAAATGATACTTCATTGTACAGGTAAACATGCTGTACTTGATCAGTGTTATTTTGCATTATAGATTTCTGGGTAGTCTGAAAGTTTAGGTGTTTGCAGCTTCTTTTTAATAGAGCACTGAATACTAATAGGTTATTGACTGTGTAGATTTAGTATGCAGAGAAAATGCTTAGCAACAAGGACTAGGACAAGTTCATCTTCATACAAAAAGATGAAATATTCAGTCTTAGTATAATACAGAGTGGGTAGCAATCAATACCTTGTACGAACTGCATTGCAAATTATAGGGATTGGCTTTGGAGTGTAAAAATAATACTTTTCTGTCTTACGTCCTAGTCTTCAGCACATTTACTTAAACGGAGTCTACTGATTTCAGTGAAACTTCCTCCTAACCAAGTAGAGACCACTTTACACACCACAAATTTCCTGCATGGCTGTCCAAAATGGGCATCTTGTGTGACTTCCAAGATGAATCATTCAATGGAATCATCAAATTCCACAAATAATCAGTCTCAGATTCAGTAACTGATAGGTTGTTTGTACTGGGATCAAGACTCCAAGCCTTCCCAATAATAATTCAGATTATTGCGTTGTCCAGTTGAAATTCATGGGGCATTTTCATGTGCACTTTCCTCCAGGCATCTGGGGGGCAGAATGTGGTGCTCATTAAAGCCACAGATCTATTCTATGACTGAGAGAGTTTCAGTGAGGGTAGGAAGAGTCCAGGCAATTCAAGATCTGTAGGACTGTAGACAGGTCCTAATCAAATAAATTATTCCAATATTATTCAGAGCAGAACTGAGCCCAATGTAGAGTTGCATGTTTCACAGCCCTCAGTGAGTGGATTTCATAAATAGCCCCTCCCTCCAGGTCTATTTTTGAGTCACTTGGCCACTTAATATGAATGTGACAGTGTCCAGCAATTCACTTCCTAGGTTTCTGACTGGGGCCATGAGACTTAGGAGAGGCAGCTGGTATTATTTCTGACCCAACAAAAAACAACAACACCCCACCTTGTAGCTTCTGGAAGCAAAAACCTAGTGACAGATGATTAGGGTGCTACACACACATGTACATGAGGCACATGTTTAATTCAACTGCAGGCTTAAAAGCGAGGATGACCATTCATGTTGTAGAGCAAAACAATATTCAGGGTCAGCAAATAGAATTATTGTTATTATTGGTGTGTGTGTGTGTGTGTGTGTTTGTTTGTTTGTGTTTAGTGGATGGGCAGCTGTTTGAGGGCCAGCCCTGGCAAGAGGAACTATTATGGCAAAAAATAAAGTATCTTGGCCACGGAAGAACAGTATAGATCTCGAGGATGACTGCAGTCCACCACTGGGGTATCCTGCGTTGGTTACCGATGGAGAGGAAAAGGGACAGGTGGGCAAATGGCATCTTTGAACAGGCCAAAAGAAAATCAAAAGATGTAGGCATTCTAAACTGTTTATTCAAGTGGCTTTTGAATGGAAATTCTGATTATTGATTCAGGTGCACAAGAAGGGAGGTTTCTAACATAGCAAGTTTAGATGAGAAAATGGACAATTGGGACACAAAAGAGAAAATCCTGGAAATCTGTTATGGAGGAGCACATTCATAGGGTGTAGTTTTGACTACTATTTATTACAACTGGGCATAGCCTAAAATTTAAGATATGCAGACGATACCATAATACTAGCAGAAACCAGTAATGATTTGAAACAAATGCTGATGAAAGTTAAAGAGGAAAGCACAAAAGCAGGACTACAGCTGAATGTCAAAAAGACTAAAGTAATGACAACAGAAGATTTATGTAACTTTACAGTTGACAATGAGGACATTGAACTTGTCAAGGATTATCAATACCTTGGCACAGTCATTAACCAAAATGGAGACAATAGTCAAGAAATCAGAAGAAGGCTAGGACTGGGGAGAGCAGCTGTGAGAGAACTAGAAAAGGTCCTCAAATGCAAAGATGTATCACTGAACACTAAAGCCAGGATCATTCAGACCATGGTATTCCCGATCCCTATGTATGGATGTGAAAGTTGGACAGTGAAAAAGGTGGATAAGAGAAAAATCAACTCATTTGAAATGTGGTGTTGGAGGAGAGCTTTGCGCATACCATGGACTGCTAAAAAGACCAATGATTGGGTGTTAGAACAAATTAAACCAGAACTAGAAGCTAAAATGATGAAACTGTGGTTATCATACTTTGGACACATCATGAGAAGACCTGATTCACTAGAAAAGACAATAATGCTGGGAAAAACAGAAGGGAGTCGAAAAAGAGGAAGGCCAAACAAGAGATGCATTGATTCTATCAAGGAAGCCACAGACCTGAACTTTCAAGATCTGAACAGGGTGGTTCATGACAGATGCTATTGGAGGTCACTGATTCATAAGGTCACCATAAGTCGCAGTCGACTTGGAGGCACATAACAACAATAGTACTCAAAGCCATAATGGATAATCTGTCAACTTTTCCTTTTTAGAATTAGAGAATGTTGCTTCTCCACTACGCCAGGGGCACTGTTGTCTTCTGTGGCGACCCCGGCAGCATCAGAGCCGCCACCCAACGGCAGCTGAGCTTTTATGCCCCCTGATCCAGCCAGGAGCTGATGCAAGAGGCTGCAAGATTAACTGCAACCTCTTTCTGGAGCAAAGGTCAGGCAGGAGGTTCCAGGCCTTGCAGCACTTACCTGGGACCTCAGGTGTCTTAACAGACAGCAACCCAGAGGTGTGAGCAAGTAAGCACCCAGATGTTCAAGTACTCACTCCCAGGGCAGGTCTTTTCCAGTCCCCCAGTGCTGCAGCTGTTCAAAGCTGTGCAGCTTTGTGCAATTATGACTTGAATAACCATTTAATTTAACTTAAAGTGTTGTTCTTTTGTTAGTATTCCTTGTTGATGGAAGGATAGCTCTTCCAACATGGCTGTATGTGTGCATATGCACACAGTCCTTTGATAGGCAGCATAAGAGAGACTTAAGTAGATGATATGTCTATGAGTAGGTTATAACAGGCAGTTCTCTATCTGTGAAATTTCATAGGTATCCTAGCATACATAGAAAGCTCTGGCAATTATCTATCTTTCACAGAGTACACTCAACAACTTTTCATTACAAGGCTCAGTGACATGCACAAATCTTGCAACACAGCTGTGGCTTGTATGTATGTCTCCAGCACGTCAGTCAACTGAAAACATGATCATGGTGGGGATTCTGCAAAGTCTGTTCGGGTCTTCAGAAAATCTGCAGAGCAGCTTGGTATCTTGCAAAGCCCTGCAGGATTTTGCAAACTCCTGAAATTTATATTATTTATTATTATAAACAAACAAGGCACTAAAACACTTTAAAACATCATAAAAACAAATCTTAAAATACATTAAGACAAAACAGCGTTAAAAACATATAAAAAACTTTAAAAAGGGTTAAAAACATTATTAAAAACATATTAAGCAATTCTGACACAGACACAGACTGGGATAGCTCTCAACTTAAAAGGCTTGTTGAAAAAGAAAAGTCTTCAAAAGGTGCCAAAAAGATAGCAGAGATGGCACCTGCCTAATATTCAAAGGGAGGGAATTCCACAGGGTAGGTGCTGCCACAGTAAAGGTCTGTTTCCTATATTGTACAGAACGAACCTCCTGATAATATGGTATCTGCAGGAGGCCCTCACCTGCAGAGCGCAGTGATCGGATGGGTATGTAAGGGATAAGACGGTCTTTCAGGTATCCTGGTCCTAAGCTGTATAGGGCTTTGTACACCAAAATTAGAACCTTATACTTGGCCCGGTAGCAAATGGGCAGCCAGTGCATTTCTTTCAGTAGAGGGGTGACATGTTGGTGATACCCTGCTCCAGTGAGCAGTCTCGCCGCCGCATTTTGCACCAGCTGCAGCTTCCGGACCAACCTCAAGGGCAGCCCCACATAGAGTACATTACAGTAATCCAGCCTGGAGGTTACCAGTGCGTGGACAAGAGTGGTCAGGCTATCCCGGTCCAGAAACGTCCGCAGCTGTCTCACCAGCCAAAGCTGGTAAAAGGCACTCCTAGCCACTGAGGTCACCTGGGCCTCTAGCGACAAAAATGGATCCAGGAGCACCCCAACACTACAGACCTGCTCTTTTAGAGGGAGTACGACCCCATCCAAAGCAGGCAACTGACCAATTATCTGAACTTGGGAACCACCAACCCACAGCACCTCCGTCTTACTAGGATTCAGACCCAGATCATTGGCCCTCATCCAGCCCACCACCGAGTCCAGGCAGCGGTCCAGGGCTTGCACGGCCTCTCCTGATTCAGATGTTACGGAGAAATAGAGCTGGGTATCATCAGCATACTGCTGACGCCTCACCCCAAAACTCCTGATGACTGCTCCCAAGGGCTTCATATAGATGTTAAACAGCATGGGGGACAAGATGGTACCCTGCGGCACCCCACAGCACAGCTGCCAGGGGGCCGAAAGACAGTCACCCAATGCTATTCTCTGAGAACAACCCTGGAGATAGGATTGAAACCACTGTAAAACAGTGCCTCCAATACCCATCTCACCAAGTCGGCCCAGAAGGATACCATGGTTAATGGTATCAAAAGCCACGGAGGGATCAAGTAAGAACAACAGGGTCGCACTCCCCCTGTCCTTCTCTCGATAAAGGTCATCCATCAGGGCGACCAAGGCCGATTCAGTCCCATAACCAGGCCTGAACCCAGACTGGGATGGGTCAAGATAATCTGTTTCATCCAAGAGTACTTGCAGTTGATGCGCCACAACCCTCCCAATCACCTTCCCTAAAAAGGGAGTATTTGCAACCAGTCAGTAGTTGTCACAAACCAATGAATGAATGAATGAATAAGTTTATTTCGGTCAAAGACCAGCAAGTACAAAATAATTAGGTCATAGTCATAAAATGCATATTTACAAATTTGTATCATTAGAACTAAATAGCCGATTGGCCAAAACTAATAAAACCAACAACAACAACAACAATGTTTATTACACTGTAGCCATAGGCCATTGCATAGCATAATAAAACCAATAAAACGCTTTAAAAATCTTTGGGTCCAGGGTGGGCTTTTTCAGGAGTGGTCGAATCACCACCTCTTTCAAGGCAGCTGGAACCACTCCCTCCCACAATGATGCCTTGACCGCACCCTGGATCCACTTGGTCAGACCCCCTTGGCAAACTTTAATAAGCCAAGAAGGGCAAGGGTCGAGAAGACACGTTGCTGGCCGCATCATCGCAAGCACCTTGTCCACGTCATCAGGCAGCATCAACTGAAACTGTTCCCAAGAAATTGCAGCAGAGGTTGCACTGGACACCTCATTGGGGACTATAGTATGTGTAGATGGGGCATCAAGACTGCTATAGAGGCGAGCAACTTTACCCTCAAAGTGCCTTGCAAACAATTCACAGTGGGCCTCCGAAGGGTCTAAGACTCCATTTCCTGGAGTTGATGTCAACAGACCTCTGACAATATGGAAAAGCTCCACCGGACAGCTACTTGAGGATGCGATGGAGGCAAAGAAGTGGGCCTTCTTCGCCGCCCTCACCACCACACAGTAGGCACGGTTATGATGTTTTACTCATGCCAGATCAGCCTCACAGCATGTCTTTCGCCACTTGCTCTTTAGCTGTTGTACAGCCTGTTTCATTGCCCTTAGCTCACTGGTGTACCAAGGTGCAAGCTGGGCTCCACAGTGCTGGAGAAGGTGCTCGGGGGCAACCGTGTCGAGAGCCCGATGTGCCTCACTGTCCCACAGCGTGACAAGGGCTTCAACAGGGTCACCTGCTGTATCTACTGGGAACTCCCCCAGGGCATTCAGGAATCCAGTGGATTCCATTAGTCTCCGGGGGCGGACCCTCTTAATCTGTCCACCACCCCTGCAGGGAAGGATCAGAGCCATAAGTCTAAACTTCACCAGGAAGTGATCTTACCATGACAATGGGGTGACATCCACCCTCCCATCTCCAGGCCACCCCTTCCTTCATCTAGAGCAAAAACCAAGTCGAGGGTGTGCCCTGCCCTATGTGTTGGGCCAGTAACAAGTTGAGACAGCCCCATGGTCGTCATGGAGGCCATGAAATCCCAAGCCGGGACACTAGAGGCAGCCTCTACATGGAGATTGAAATCACCCAGGACTATTGTTCTGGGCTGCTCCAATGCCACAGCCGAGACGACCTCCACCAGCTCAGTCAGAGAAGCTGCCGGGCAGCAGGGTGGACGGTACACCAGCAGCAACCCTAGTTTACTGTCTCCTCGGCCCAACACCAGGTGCAGGCCCTCACAGCCAGCTCCAAGACAGAGTGGTTTCCTGGTGACAGAGATGGAAGTTCTGTAGACCACAGCAACTCCTCCCCCCCGTCCCTGCAGCCTGTGCTGGTGCTGCAGCAAGTATCCAGGTGGGCAAAGTTGGGTTAAATCAACTCCTCCAAGCTCACCCACCCAGGTCTCAGTAATACACACCAAATCGGCACCTTCATCCACAATCAAGTCATGGATGAGAGTGGTCTTATTATGTACCGATCTGGCATTAAACAACAACACACACAGGCCAGTGGGCACAGCAGATGAGCAATGAGGAACCCATCCATGAGAGGAGTGGGGTGAAATTGGGGTGGCATCACCCATGTTCCTCCATGCTAAGACTAATATGGGCCTAACATGAGCCCACCAACAAAGCCTGCCGGAGTGAATTATCCCAGTAGGCCTCTGGGAACAGTCACACACATTCAAACTTACTCACACAGGGCCCATCTACTCCCCCTCCTGTCTCACACCCAGGGAGGGCCAGCCTTCTGCCAATTACAGACTCTCACTCTGAAGGCATCTGGCAACTTTCTCCTATCATTCAGTTCACTGCACAGGCTCCCACCCTATGCAGGAACTACGCATGCACCATATGCCCTCCCCACCACCAGTCTCCTCTAGACTGGTTTAACAGAAAACAAATTAAGAAATACAAACCAAGAAAAAGTAATAGAAGGGGGGTAGTGCCCTCGGGACTCCCTAAGGGGCTCCCCAAGGGCAGCTGGGCTTTTATGCCTCCTGGCTCAGCCAGCAGCTGTTACAAGGGACTGCAAGATTAATTGCAGTCTCTCTGGAGCAGGGGCCAGGCAGGGGGTCCCAGTCCTTGCAGCACTTACCAGGGACTTCAGCTGTCTAGACAGACAGCAGCCCAAAGGAGCTAGTAGCCAGCACCCAGATGCCAGATATTCACTCCCAGGGCAGGTCTTCTTCAGTCCCCTCGTGCTGCAGCTGTTCCCTTCTGGCTGCCAGCGTCATAAATAAATCTTGATATTTCTAAATAATGATAATGTCTTGATTGTAGTGTGAACAAAACTGCTTGCCAGAAAACAACTATATTTTGCTATTCTGAAGACTGTTCAGCTCACAGCAGGATATTACATCAAGGTGCATAACCAGCCTGTTATGTTGAAGCCAAAACAAGTTTTTTAAAATGATACTGCTGATTATTAGTGCTCAGTTTTGCCTTAAAGTAGGATTTCTACATGGCATTGTTAAAAGTCCATGTCACTATGGCCAACACTCAAACGTACATTTCAACTCAAAATTACAGATTGTTTTACAAAAATTAAAGTTATTTGGTGCCTAAACTCTTTAGAGAGCTTTGAAAAAAATATCTAAATCTATTCAGGCTTTATCCCATCAAATATGATGTGAATAAGGATTGGTTTATATTTATATGTTCATTACTTAAGAACTATAGCCTCGAATGATAACGTATATGAAAAGACAGTAGCATAGATGAAACACCACCTCATATTACTCAAATACATATTTCAATAATTCACATATTTGTGAGTCTGCACAGATGAAACAAGTGATGTACATGTATGTCCAAGGCAAAGTACCTCAGGCAGTAATTACATCAGCATCACATTTGGTCATCTCTGACTTCCCCATCCAATGGGCCTGATGTCCCTTTGCAAAATTCAAAACTTGTATAATTTATTTGGGGCTTCACATCAGTCGTCATATTTCTTGTATGCTACATATTTATGCTTTTCATAATGTCTCATCAGGTCTAGAATCCTTACAATAAAAGTCATAGTGAAAGTAACTTTAAACTTTCTGCTTCTTTATAGTGGGAAAGCAGCAAGCCAATTGGCCTCATGAACATTTGTTTATTTTAAAATGTCCAAAAATAGTAGAGTTCAAATCAAAATTTGCAAAACTTCACCAACTTCATAATTTGACATTCAAAATTTGAGGTCAAAATTTAAAATGTGCTTGTATTTGTCATACAATGAATGCAGTAACATACGCAATTAATATAACTGACTTCTCTTGCAGATCATAAATTAGATACCATCAAATGTTAATTGTATAGCAGAATGTTTGGATGCCAAATGTTGCTGCTAGAAATCAAATATTTACACAGCCAGAGAATAAAGAGAATATTTTCTATGAAAATTCACAGAGGGAGATATTCATTTGAGCACTGACTGCATCCAGTATGTCAATGCTATTTAAGTAGCCTTGGTTCTGTTTTTCATGGCTTACAGTTAGTCTTCTATTCTTGTTATTTGTATTAATCATTCCTTTTAGTACAGAAATGATGCTTTATTTCTTGAGGATAGTGTCCATATGGTAAGACATGCTGTTTTGTTCCCTCCTTGTTGGTTCTGAACAGATAAAACAGACAATAGAAAGAGAGATTAGCACCATTCTGAACTCTTGATTGCTGCTTTATGACTAGAGTGTCAGAGGCGAAATTAACACCCATGTCTGTTCCTTTCATTTCCATCACCTCAGTAAAATTATTGCTTCTTGTTGACAGCCTGCACCAGCAGTGGGGAATCCATATGAAATAAATATTAGAGAGAGCTGGTTAGGTTATTACTGATTATGCTGTATTTTTTTTTTTACTTTCTGATCTACCCAGTAGAAAATGGCATCATATATGTATTACAGAAAACAGAGGAGGGGTCCCTATAGCATACAAAAAGAGAGAGTCACAGAAACCAAATGAAGAATAATATTGAGTAAATGAACAAAACAAAACAAGGCCACTGAAATGACAAATACTGAAATAATCCACACAACACAAGTAGAAAATCAAATGATAAAAATAGCTATACACAACACTGAAAATATACAAAGATTATAGCACATGTTGACAACAAAACAATTCTCCAGTAAATATAGGATGAGATTTCCTGGACTGAAACTTGTTTCATTGCTATGAATGGCAGATGCAGAACCCTCATTGCCTCAATATTCTTGTGAACATTTCTTCATTCAGGGAAACATCAATGCCATGAATCCTGAAAACATATTGTTATGAAAATCATTAAGAAAATCACCCACTGACTAATAAAAAAGTAAGACCATCATGCATAATATAATAAAAATACTGATTGCTTTTTGTTGGATGCCCTTGTGCATCTGAATACAATCAAAAAGGTTATAATTCCAATTACTGAAACATTACATGGTTCAAATTCAAAAAAAAATTAGCCTTTTAACGTATTTTAATCAATTTAAGTTCTAAACAGATCCAAACCTGTAAAATAAAGAATTTTCAATGTCAATAGGAGTGAATATATGAAAGCTGTTCACTAAAATAAATCAAACTGAGGCTTTATATAGGAATAAAGTTGCCAATTCATAAATTTACACAGCTGAAATTATAACATTTGGCACCTCTAATGAGAAACAAGCCTTACATATGTATAAAGCCAATCATTTGCGTACTAGACATTCCGCATATTGTCACTTTGTTACACACTGAGCAGTCACTCTTAGACCATGACAGAACCAGAGAAAACACGGCTTAGGGGGAATGCGGAAGAGATGAGTGGGCATTTTTGATACATTACTATTCATCTCCCTTCCCCCCACCATTGCAAGAATCTGATCTGGATCCAAAGCATCAGAACTGAATGACTCTCACCTCCACAGCCCTGGAGCAACCATTTTGAGTTATTTTTTATTTTGATTTGTACCCCCATTTTATCCTAAGGGTAACATGCTGACAATATCTTTCCCCAGTGAACAGTTGTGCCACCTCATTTTGCACCAGTTGCACCTTCCGAAACCTCAGGGACATTTTTTAAACAACCCTAGGACACCATTTTTATACAATATTACAGATGGGACTGACATAGAATGACTTGCCTACAGCTACCCACTCACAACAGAGTAGAGCTCCTTACAATAGGTGTGTGTATGTGTACCTCTGAATGCAGCCTTCTGCTGAATTTCATTCAGTCACTGAGCATTTCCAGGAACTCTTCTCTGCTGAGGTACTGGTAAAGCAACTACACAGGGCTGAGATCAATGTAAAAGGAAATAACGTTGCCTCAGCACCACTTAGAAGAAGGAAGATAGGTGGTGCCTAGTGGAGGAAGGTGGCTATGGACAGTCATGGCCTACCAACATGGAGAGCAAAATATCCTTACACAGTTGATTTCCCATCCCATTACAACATTATTTGTGGCACGAGTTTCTGAATTCTGAAAGCATGTCCACCCATACACTAAATATTGCGTATGAATTTTGCAAAATATGTACCCTGTGGATTCCCTCCCTTTGAATATTAGGCAGGCGCCATCTCTGCTATCTTTTCGGCGCCTTTTGAAGACTTTCCTCTTTCAACAAGCCTTTTAAATTGAGACCTATCCCAGTCTGCATCTGTGTCAGAATTGTTTAAATGTTTTTTAGTAATGTTTTTAACCCTTTTTAAGGTTGTTTTTTTAATGCTGTTTTGTTTTAATGTATTTTAAGACCTGTTTTTATGATGTTTTAAAGTGTTTTAGTGCTTTGTTTGCCGCCCTGGGCTCCTGCTGGGAGGAAGGGCGGGATACAAAATAAATAAATAGTTAAAGAATTATTTGACCTATCTAAAAACATTTTCTTCTATGTCTCACATGCATAGTGTGTATTCCTCTTGCTGCTGGATCTTTGTCAATATCTGACTAAATTCTTGGCCTCCAACCAATTCAGAAAATTCAGAATGCACTTTTAGCTAAGAGCTCATGGAGGAGATTTCAGGAGCATTCTATGTCCTTGTTAGACAATAATATACCCCCTTGGGAAACACTTGTCATTGCCTGCTACCTAGGCCTGTTTACGCATTCATGTTGATCACTTCCAAACAAAAAGTGGGGGGCCACCATACATCAAACCTCATGGACAGCACTCACATCACCCCAAACACAATGGAAGTAGTTCATGTTTGGCTGGGAATAATCAAATGATGACCTAGCAGACTATGATATGGCCCAGAATTGTCTTGCATGAACCAGCTGAAATGTGTTTCATCCAATGCATGGCCAGCGGTCAGGGATGATGAGCTTTGGAGTCCAGCAACATCTGGAGAGGCACAGGTTTCCCATTCTTGCCCTACTTGTAACTATGGGAGGATAATAATAGAATCATAGAATAGTAGAGTTGGAAGGGGCTTATAAGGCCATCAAGCCCAACCCCCTGCTCAATGCAGGAATCCAAAACAAAGCATTCCCGACAGATGGCTGTCCAGCTGCCTCTTGAATGCCTCCAGTGTCAGAGAGCTCACTACCTTTCTAGGTAATTGGTTCCATTGTCATATGGCTCTAACAGTTAGGAAGTTTTTCCTGATGTTCAGTCGAAATCTGGCTTCCTGCAACTTGAGCCCATTATTCCGTGTCCTGCACTCTAGAACGATCGAGAAGAGATCGTGTCCCTCCTCTGTGTGACAACCTTTCATCTACTTGAAGAGTGCTATCATGTCTCCCCTCAGTCTTCTCTTCTCCAGGCTAAACATGCCCAGTTCTTTCAGTCTCTCCTCATAGGGCTTTGTTTCCTGTCCCCTGATCATCCTTGTTGCCCTCCTCTGAACCTGTTCCAGTTTGTCTGCATCTTTCTTGAAGTGCAGAGACCAGAACTGGATGCAGTATTCAAGATGAGGCCTAACCAGTGCTGAATAGAGGGGAACTAATACTTCACGCAATTTGGAAACTGTACTTCTGTTAATGCACCCTAATATAGCATTTGCCTTTTTTGCAGCCACATCGCACTGTTGGCTCATATTCAGCTTGTGATCAATGACAATTCCAAGATCCTTCTCACATGTCGTACTGCTGAGCCAACTATCCCCCATCTTATAACTGTGCATTTGGTTTCTTTTTCCTAAATGTAGAACTTTGCCTTTATCCTTGTTGAATTTCATTCTGTTGTTTTCAGCCCAATGCTCCAGCCTATCATGGGCCCTTTGAATTTTCTTTCTGTCTTCCATGGTATTAGCTGTGCCCCCCCAACTTTGTATCATCTGCAGATTTGATAAGCATGCTCTGTACCTCCTCATCCAAGTTGTTAATAAAAATGTTGAAGACCACTGGGCCCAGGACCAAACCCTGTGTTACCCCACTCGTTACTTCCACCCAGTTTGAGAAGAAACTATTGATAAGCACTCTTTGAGTACAATTCTGGAGCCAGCTGTGGATCCACCTGATAGTTGTTCCATCCAGCCCACATTTAGCTAGCTTCCTAATCAGAATATCATGGGGCACTTTGTCAAAAGCTTTGCTGAAGTCGAGATATATTACGTTCACAGCATTCCCACAGTCTACAAGGGAGGGTTACCCAATCAAAAAACGAGATAAGATTAGTTTGGCAGGATTTATTCTTCATAAATCCATGTTGGCTCCTAGTAATAACTGCATGGTTTTCAAGGTGCTTACAGATTGACTGCTTTATCATCTGCTCCAGAGTTTTTCCAGGGACTGATGTTAGGCTGACTGGTCTGTAGTTCCCCTGGTCCTCCTTTTTGAAGATAGGGACAACATTAGCTCTCCTCCAGTCATCTGGCACTTCACCAGTCCTCCATGATTTCGCAAAGATAATAGACAGGGGTTCTGAGAGTTCTTCAGCCAGTTCCTTCAATACTCTAGGATGCAGTTTATTGGGCCCTGCCAATTTGAACTCATTCAAAGTGATTAGGTATTCCTTGACCATTTGTCTATCAATCTCAAGCTCCAATCCTGCCCCTTCTACTTCATATTTCCCAGGAGGGTCATAGACCTTTTTTGGGGAGAAGACTGAGCCAAAGTATGAATTGAGCACTGTGACGCGTCCTTCCCTGGCTCTCCCTGTCAGGTTCCTACCTGCACGTGGCTACTGCCTGTCACTAGGCACCACCAGGGACTCCACCAGTCCGGACCGCTCTCTCTTATGGTTTACCTATCCGCTCTAGCACAGATCTCAACAGTTCCCCCTGCTAGGCAACCACCAGTAACGTCCCAATACTAGTATTCCCAGAGACTCTGAATACTGGTATTGTTATTCTCTTCACCGCTGCCACCATTTGTTACAGTTCCCCTTCAGCCTTGGTCATTACCTTACCCTCCCTTCTGGTCTGTGAAACCCCAGCCAAGGATCAGGCCTTTGGTAAACCAAATTAAGTATTTATTACAGATAACAAAGCTAACAAGATTAACAAGATTTCTTCTTAAGGCACATAAGCATATGGTTTTACTCAATACTAATCCGAACTCCACCTCCCTCCTTCTCCACTCTCTCCTGGCAAACAACTCTCTCAAACCCCACCAAGCAATCCACTCTTTCTCTTCTCCCCCCCAGATTCCACTCTCACTCTTCCTTTTATACATTCAGCCATTTTAAACCCTCAGCCAATCATCTCGCATTCTACTGCCCATTCACTCCCCCTCTTTCACTCCACTTACCATGTATCTTCTAAAACAACACTTACCATATATACATTAATATAGGAACATCACATTTCCCCCCCCTTAAACAACAGCAGAGTATTATTCCTGTTCCAGGATTTATACGTCGCGTTAACAAATAAAAGTCTCTATGGGGAAAATGTCTTTCTTTGTTCCTCTGTCTGGTCACGTCACTGCAGTCCCAGCCACTTGCCTGGAAAGTCCATCGGCCAGTACATTGTCCTTGCCTTTTATGAACTGGAAGTCCACTTGATAGTCCTGTAGGGCCCAGGACCACCTCTGCAGCATAGTGTTATGGTTTTTCATAGTCTGCAACCATAACAAGGCCTGATGATCCGTAGTCACTGTGAATCTTCGTCCCCACACGTATGGGCGCAACTTGTTCAGTCCCCACACGACCGCTAGGCACTCCTTCTGGACCGACGAATAGTTTTTCTCCCTCGGCGTCAGCTTGCGACTCAGGTACGCCACTGGATGTCTGGTGCCTTCTCTCTCCTGTAGCAAGACGACTCCCAGCGCCAGGTCCGACGCATCTGTAGCCATGATGAATGGTTTCTCATAGTCTGGTGCTATTAATATGGGTCCTTGGCACAAGGCTTGCTTCAGCAGATCAAAAGCCTTCTGACATTCATCCGTCCATACCACACGCTCAGAACACTTCTTCTTTGTTAATTCATGCAAGGGGGTTGCTATTTCCCCAAAATTTCTCACAAACTTCCTATAAAATCCAGCCACACCCAGAAATGCCCTTACTTGTTTTTTGGTTAAGGGGATCGGCCACGCTTGTATTGCCTCCACCTTGCTCCATAAGGGGGTGATTTTCCCACTCCCCACCTTATGTCCTAAATAGATTACTTCCTTTAGTCCAAACTGGCATTTCTTAGCTTTTATTGTGAGGCCTGCTTTTCTTAAGGCCTCCAATACTGTTGTCAGGTGTTGGACATGCTCAGGCACCGACTTGCTAAAAATGGCCACGTCATCGATATAGGCCACTGCAAAATCTGACATGCCTCGCAACACAGTATTGATTAGCCTCTGAAATGAACTTGGTGAGTTCCTTAGTCCCATGGGTAAGGTCACAAACTCATATAACCCATCTGGTGTACTGAAGGCAGTTTTGGCTCTGGATTGCTTGTCTAGTTCCATTTGCCAAAATCCTTTACAGAGATCTAGTGTAGAGATAATGGTTGCCGCCCCCAATAACTCTAACATTGCGTCTACCCTAGGCATAGGATAAGCATCTGGGACAGTAATTTTATTGATTAGCCGATAATCAATGCAAAACCTTGTCGTTCCATCTTTTTTCGGAACCAGGACAATACTTGAGGCCCAGGGACTGATGGATTCCCTGATCACTCCTAATTCCAGCATATCTTCCACCTCCTTTTTGATCTCATTCAAAACTTTCCCATTCGCACGGTACGGAACAGATCTGATTGGGGCATGATCTCCAGTATCAATGGAATGTATAACTATACTGGTTCGGCCAGGTTTGTTGCTAAAGAGATTCCTATAGGTTTTCAAAACTCTCAGAATCTCTTCTTTTACTTCCTCGTCTACCTCCTCTGACCATTCCACTTGATCTACCCCTCCTTTGTCTTTGCTTTCCTGTACCAAATCTGGAAGTTCAGGCCCACTTCCCTCAGGGAATAAGGTAACTTGCAACACCTTTGCATCCCTGGTATGGTAAGGCTTTAACATATTTACATGAACCACTTTGCTTTTGTTTAATTGGTCTGTGGTGATTACATATGTCACTGTGTCAAGCCTTTCTCTGATGGTATATGGTCCTTCCCAGTTAGCCTGTAATTTGTCATGTTTCCTGGGTATGAACGCCATAACCATATCTCCCACATCATACACACGTTCTCTGGCTGTTCTGTCATACCAGTAATATTGCTTCTCCTGTGCATGACTCAAATTCTCTTTCACTACTTCCATCATTGATGTTAATTTATTGCGGAATTCCAATACAAAATCTACTACAGAAGTTTTGTACTCTCCCAGAGTTCCTTCCCATGAATTTTTTAGCAGTTCCAAAGGTCCCCTCACTTTTCTAGTAAACATTAGTTCAAAGGGTGAGAAGCCTGTTGACTCCTGAGGGACTTCTCTGTATGCAAATAAGAAGCATCCCAAACGTTCATCCCAGTCTTGTGGGTGATCTTGAACATAGCTTCTGATCATGCCCTTCAAAACTCCATTGAATCTCTCAGTTAGCCCATTAGTGGCGGGATGGTAAGTAGTGGTCTTTAGATGTTTTAGACCACAACATTTCCACATACATTGCATCACTTCTCCCATGAATACACCGCCTTGATCTGTCAGCACTTCATGAGGGAAACCCAGCCTCATAAAGATTTTTAATAAAGCCTCTGCCACTACAGGGGCTTCTACAGATCTCAGTGCTTCTGCGTCCACCACCACCACTAGATATTTCTTGCCATGCCTTGTGGGTTTGGAAAAAGGGCGCACCAAATCTATTCCCACTCTATAAAAGGGTTGTCCAATTATAGGAAGGGGCTTTAAGGGTGCCTTGGTCTTTACTCCACTCTTTCCCACCTTTTGGCATATTCCACAAGATAGACAATGTTGTTTTACATCCTTGGAGATATTTGGCCAATAATAATGTGCAGCCAATCTCCTCTTGGTCTTTTTTATTCCCAGATGTCCTGCACATGGGACATCGTGGGCTACCTCTAGCAATCTGGTTCTGTATTTGCTAGGTACTATCAATTGCTTCACTGGTTCACATTCATCCTTTCTCTCAGCAGGCATCCACAGTCTATATAAAATCCCATTCTCACACACAACTTGATTCCTCAGTTTGTCAGTGAAAGGAATCTGTTGGGTCAGGGTTTGTTCCTTTATCTGCTTCAAACTGATATCTTTATGCAGCTCTTCCCTGAATTGCTCTGCTTCTTCCCCAGAGACCACTTGATACAGTTTGTCTTCTTCAGCAGGCCTGCTAGTGGTTGCTATGGTGACCTGAGGCTGGTTAACAGATTCCACCCTGTTTGTTTCAGCCCCCCTTAATATGGCTTCTTTTTCTCTGCCAATTTGCTGTCTGGTCACTACATAGATCTTTCCTTGGGCGCCCATTACATCTCTTCCCAGTATTACTGGTTCTTGTTGCTGGGCATTAATACCAACTTTATATTGGCCCTTTCGGCCTCTCCAAGCCATATCCACCAGGGCCACAGGCAAACATTCTGGTTGACCTCTCACTCCTTGGATAGTCACAGTTTCCTGAGGTAATATTACCTCAGATTTTATTAAATCTGGCCTCAGTAATGTCTGAGCGGCACCAATATCAAGCAATGCCCAATAATTTGCCCCTTGTACACTCACTTCCTCTCTCAGACTTGAATCAAGGTCTGTTACTTCTGTTCAGTTTATCTGGCAAAACTGAACCTTTTTCGCTGCTTCTAAAGCCTTGGGCTCTGTTTTCACTGCCCTTGTCTGAGCAGGATTACTACTGGGGTTGGCAACCTCACATTGAAAACGTAGGTGCCCCGGTCTACCACATTTGTAGCATAATTTCTCCTCACTTTTAGGGTACACAGATCCACTCTGGGGTGTCCTGTGCCCTTCAGATTTTAATGGAGGACTCACTCGCTGTGGTACCACATCCCTTCTGCCAGCACTATATGGTTTGGGTTTAAACTCTCTTGATGTTTTCCCCACCCAGCCAGTTCTATTAGAGGCGAAGTGATCCGCCATCTCTGTGGCCTCCTGCACAGATGTAGGGGAACGGTCTTTGACCAGGAGCCTTATTTCTGGTGGTAACTGATGGTATAATTGATCCAGTATCATGAGGCTTTTCACCTCTTCCACTGACTGAGCTTTGGCACTACTCATCCACTTTCCAAATATATCCATCAACTTTGCTCCCAGTTCCACAAAAGACCTCCCTGTCTGTATCTGGCAGTTTCTGAAAAGCTTTCTAAAATAATCAGACCCCAGTCTGAATCTTTTAAACACTGCTTCTTTGAATTCAGCATAGGTGACGGGCCTGTCTGAGGGGAAATATTGGTATACCTCAGCCAATTCCCCTTTAATCAGGTTTGATAAATACTGCATGTATTTATCTTCAGGTAGCCCGCACAACTGAGCTGCTTTTTCAAAGGTGCTGAGGTAAATTTGAGGATCTTGACCAGGCTCATAGACAGCAAAGTCCTTTGGAGTAATTTTTATTTTTGCTCCATCTCTCTCCTTCCTTGTCTCCTCAGAGTGAAATTTCTCTCTATCAAATTTTAACTTTTCTACTTGTAATTGAGCATCCAATGCTCGTTGCTTCTCCCTCTCCTCAAACCCCAATCTCATTCTCTCAATTTCCAACTCCCTCTGTTTTTCCTTCCCTGCACCTTCCATCCTCAATCTCTCAGCTTCCAACTCCCACTGTTTATCTTTTTCCTCAGCCTCAAAGACCCGCTGCTTTTCTTTCTCATCAGCCTCCCATCTTAACTTCTCTCTCAAGTACTCTATATAAGCGGGATTGCTTAAATATCCTTCTGGGGTCTCTTCTCTGACAGGTTGTTTTTGCTGGGCAGTTGCAAATCCTATAAGTGCTACCCTCAATTCATCTACCCCTTTACCCTCGTGAGGTAAATTGAATGTTATGCACTTCTCCACCAGCTCCTCTCTTTTCATTTTTATGTATTCAGCCATGGTGTTTGAGTTCACTCACTCTTTGCCACACACTCTTTGCCAGTCACTCTCACAAGTAATCTTGTTTTGTTATTTCTGTTTGCCACACCACTGTATCTGGATTCTCTGTTGTTCGTATCCCACTGCTACTGACACCACATGTGACGCGTCCTTCCCTGGCTCTCCCTGTCAGGTTCCTACCTGCACGTGGCTACTGCCTGTCACTAGGCACCACCAGGGACTCCACCAGTCCGGACCACTCTCTCTTATGGTTTACCTATCCGCTCTAGCACAGATCTCAACAGATCCCCCTGCTAGGCAACCACCAGTAACGTCCCAATACTAGTATTCCCGGAGATTCTGAATACTGGTATTGTTATTCTCTTCACCGCTGCCACCATTTGTTACAGTTCCCCTTCAGCCTTGGTCATTACCTTACCCTCCCTTCTGGTCTGTGAAACCCCAGCCAAGGATCAGGCCTTTGGTAAACCAAATTAAGTATTTATTACAGATAACAAAGCTAACAAGATTAACAAGATTTCTTCTTAAGGCACATAAGCATATGGTTTTACTCAATACTAATCCGAACTCCACCTCCCTCCTTCTCCACTCTCTCCTGGCAAACAACTCTCTCAAACCCCACCAAGCAATCCACTCTCTTCTCCCCCCCCCAGATTCCACTCTCACTCTTCCTTTTATACATTCAGCCATTTTAAACACTCATCCAATCATCTCGCATTCTACTGCCCATTCACTCCCCCTCTTTCACTCCACTTACCATGTATCTTCTAAAACAACAACACTTACCATATATACATTAATATAGGAACATCACAAGCACTTCTGCCTTTTCTTTGTCATCTGTTATCATTTTGTCATTCTCATTGAGTAGCTGTGCCACCATTTCTTTTCTCTGTCTTTTACTATGGACATACCTGAAGAAAGTTTTTCTGTTGCTTTTAGCATTTCTTGCTAAACTTAGCTCGTTCTCAGCTTTAGCCTTCCTGATGCCATTCCTGCAGCCATTCCTGCAATTCCGTGCTACCTGCCGTGTACCTTCCGTGATAAGCCAATTTCACCCCTGCTCTCTACAGTATAGGGACAGACAACTTCTGTAATCTAAGGGTGCACTTAGTTCTCCATCCACTGGTTCAGGAACTGGGAAAATGCAATCCCAGTGCATGGCTGGTTAGGCTCTTTATAAAGTTGGCATCTCCTGTCAGAAGGTCCCATATATCATGGATGGCTAACCCCCCAGCTGTCAATCTTCCTCATCCCCACAAGCACATTTTTCTGACCCCACTAATTTTGGCGTAAAATAAATAAACCTCTCTGCCCAGCCCAGTGCCCTGATGGGGATGCAAATCACCCCCTCTCTGATCATCAGGTCACTCAAGGATCAGCTGACGGGGAGCGTTTGTGTTGTGTGAGAGTGTGGATTTGTGAGAGGGAGCATGGGGTGAGCACACCTACTGCTGGCATGTGGCCCCCAGAGGGTTGGCCACGAGTGAATGAGTCCCTCGGGCCAAGAAAGGTGAGCCAAACATGACATATACAAAGCACTTCTATTTTACTTCAGATATTTGTAGCCTACCCTTCATCGGATCCAATCTCAAGGTAGGGTACAAATATTCATTTTAAAACAATACCAATAAGAAACAGAATCCATTTCACAACAACAGCAGAAGAGCAGATAAAACCCCATAGTTAAAGCAGAGTGGGACTCTTCCCAGCCTAC
Organism: Rhineura floridana; assembly: GCF_030035675.1. Classification (NCBI taxonomy): domain Eukaryota; kingdom Metazoa; phylum Chordata; class Lepidosauria; order Squamata; family Rhineuridae; genus Rhineura; species Rhineura floridana. The sequence continues at coordinate 138,165,781 of NC_084480.1, forward strand.
TCTCTTTATTCCCAGGCTGCACCCCTTAGTGGCCCTTCCGGGAATGTGTCATTGAACTGCGATGCTGCCTCTTACTTGCCTGCATGGAGAATAAAGAGCTCTATGGGGTGTGGCTGTTTGTAAAAGCCTTTGAGCTTTACTGTTCCAAAGGTGAGAGTCACACCTGTAGCTCCTCCCACTTCTGTCTCTGGCTCCACCCACCATTGGCATGTGGCCCCATGAAGTTTTCACATCTGACTCTTGGGCAGCAGAGGTTCCTCATCTTTGTAGTATAGAGTCATTGATTGGGGGGGTACAAAAGTAATGGTGCATCCTCAAAAATCAAATTCAGATTTGCAGTGGTCATCCTTTGCCTTATCAGAATGCACGTCAAGACAGTAAAAGAGTAGCCTTTAATAGACGCTCATTGTTTGGACACACAATGAAAGTATACTGAAAGTATAAACATTTTACCTGTGTCACAGGCCACCAGTTGAGCAGCTCTGTTCTATAATGTCAATAATTGTGAACAGTTGTGGGATATATTGTATGAAGGGTGGTATACAAATACCTTAAATAAATGATTTTGCTCTAGTGGGGACATGAAAGGGCATCCTTTGGTGAGAGAGCTGAACTGGATGGCTTTCTGGATTTGTCAAGCTGTGCCCTTACATGATTTGATTATAATAAGGCTGCCCAAGAATCCTGCCAAGTAACTCTGTGCTCAGCCTACCTAAATGAGGAGCTCCATGGGCATTTAACTGTTTTTATAGATTAGTTTAAAGGTGACCGTCTCAGATCAACAGAAATAGCTGTTGTCTTTCTTATACATAATATCACACCACTTATGCTTGGATTTATTTCAGTTAATGCCATTTTAATTAGAGCAAATAAGCCAATGTTAATATTTTCCTCCATAATCGTTTACCACTTAAACTCATTTTGTCCCTGCTGTAGCTTCTAGTATAATAGTGATGCTTTTAATTCTTTGTTGCAGCACTGCTCTGATGTCCCAAATGGCAGGCAGCTCAGTGCTTAGCTCTGCCCTGTACACACACATACATACACACACACACACACACACACACACACAGAGTGAGAGAGAGAGAGAGAGAGAGAGAGCATTTTGCAGATTGCAGTCACATGATGCTGTTACATCTGTCAATAGCTACTAGTCATGATGGCTATGTACTACTTCCAGTATCAAAGGTGGTATTCCTCTGAACACCAGCTGCTGGGGATCAATGAGTGGGAGAGGCATTTTGTACTCATGTTCTGCTTGTGGGCTTTCCATAAGCATCTTGCTAGCCACTGTGAGAATAGAATGTGGACTGAATGGCCTTTGATCTGATCCAGCTGGACTCTTCTTATATTCTTATCTCCACATGGACAATGTAAGAGGAAGTTAGTCTGATCCGTGCTGTAGCTTGAAATCAAAGCTCAGGCTGTCAAATGATTTTTTTTTTAAATGGTTGTTTAATCAATCAATTTTTAATTATCAAAACCTCAATATAGGTGCATTAGAATATAGGTGCATTGGAAACAACTGGAAAATTATTTGAAATATTGAAGAAAATAAAAATAATAAAGAAGAAAGAAAGAAAATAAAGAATAAAAAACTAACATTCCTATTCTGAAGTAAAAAAAAAGGTTAATATATTATTTTTAATTCTCTATCACTTTTACAAGGCAGAACCAAGAAATAACAAGTGTACCCTTAAAGATCAGCCATACTAATTAACATTTTGGCCCTGCCAACTGATCAGTTGAAACTTTAGATGTTAGACATAATGACTGAGAGCATAATCCAACTGCTATTTGCACTGGCCTGAAGAGAGCTGAATATGGCGGACTCCAGATGACCTGGCTGAATCCTGGCTATGGCGGGCTATACTGGCAGAAGCCCTTCATCCCGGCTTAAGTTGTGGCAGAGCTGGGACCCAGCCCGCTCAGCCAGGGGTCTGCCAGAGAAGCCCAGCTTGGTGTAAGGGGAGCCAGTGGAAGGCCTGAAAAAGTGGCTTTCTAAGGAAACAGCCAAGGGTGGGGAACTTATGTGATATCCAGGTCCATCTGGCTCCCTCCCATGGCCCTCCATCACGGCAGCAGGTATGTTGGGAAAAGGGGTGGTAGAAGGAAACCTGTATTTTCTTTCCTTCTGCCACGTCCTCCTGGCACAGCCAGCGTCCTCCCCTCTGAGAGGCCTCTGAGTGGCAGCTGGATGTGGCAGCTGCTTCTGCTAGCTCCACCTCTGCCAACTTCACTTCTGCCAGCCTCCGACAAGTTGGATTGCTCTGTAAACCTCACCGTCTTAAACAAAACACTCCATCCAGTATTTGCATAGAGGTTTCCCATGAATGTTATGCAAGGCAGATCTTTTGTTCTGTTGACATTTGTTGAGAAAAATTGCAATGAACAAAATCAGTGGGCCAAAAAAGCTGCTTGAGACTACAGTCCTAAACCTACTTACTAGGGAGTAAGTTCCATTGATTTCAGTATAACTTATTACTTCATAGGCATGCATGGGATCGTACTGCAAGTGCCTTAAGTAATGTGCTTGAAAACTATGAGTTTTTTAAAATATATATTACTAAAGCCATTTACACACTACTGCCTTTAGGGGCAGCTACCATGGGTATTCCAATAATGTTGAGGTCTGGAAAATTAACTGGGAATTGCAGAGAAGTTAACACAACTTCTAGCCCATAAATGATTTTAGTAAGTGCACACCTAAATTAATCATTTCCCCTCTTTCCTGCATGGGCACTTTGGAAGCATTTTTATTCACTCCAGGTGACCAGATGAATGGCTGTTTTCAAGCCTAGTCCTCTGCCAAATCATTCTTTGACCCCTGCAGCTCCCTGTCTGAATCAAGCCAGGATGGAGCTCCTGTGCTCTTTCATAGTTGTACTGGAGGGAGGAAAAAGAAGATCAGCAGCTGCAGGAATTCCCATCACTGTAGCATCTGCCAACATTCTAAGCAACTGTTAAATGGCACGGAAGCCCTAACCTGTATTGAATTTGGCCAACCTAATCCAGTGCTTCATTGTTCCCATTACAAACTGTGTGGGCTTGAATATAATAGCCTTCTGTCTTTTTTTTTTTACCTTTTCTATTAATTTACTTTTGCAAAACAAAACATCTTCTATTTCTCTGCTAAGTAACTTGGCTCTTTAGAGAAAGAGCTCGCCTGCCCATCCCCACCCCTGCAAGATTTTCATCAGCAACATCAATCATACCAATTTATGGCATAATTCAGCAAAAATTAAGCACCTTTTCCAATGGGAAATACTTAAAATATGTCCTTTAGTCTGCAATTGATATCAGTGGGATTTAAAAATGTTTAATTTTGGGTGTATCACTAAACCTGACAACAAGGTCACTAATTGTCCCCATATGGCAAATGATGGTGGCAGGGAATGCTAAGGCTGAGATGAGAATGACAATCTCAGAGGCAAACCGCTAACACAGAGACACTTATTACAACTGGCCTCCCTGCAAGTAGTACCTCTCTAGGCTGGGGTTCTCCCTGAGAGATTTGGAATCTTTCATCAGCTCTCTTTCCCTCCTACTGTGGATTCAAGCCTAGTCACATTTATATGTTTTGTGACATTAAAACACTTCTTAAAGTGGATCTTTCCAAAGCCTTCCTAAGTTTTTGTGCAACTGTCAGTGTACAGTTGTGTTTTATTTCACATTATTCTACACCACTCTGATAACTTCTGGTTGTGAAGCAGTTTATAAATCTGTAAAATAAATAAATAAGTTGTTACCTTAGTAACTGACAACACAGTCCTAACTACATCTATTCAGAAGTAGGGATGGAATGATCCGTCAGTTTTGGTTCTTTCAGTTTCTTACTTTTCTAATCTTAAATTCTGTTCTTGACATTTCTGCAGTAATTTGCAAATATTATTAAAAATATCCTCATGAAAATTCTTTAGCATTTTAGTGCAAATTTCTCCTAATAAATACAATTTTGTATGCAGTTTTGACTAAGGTACACATTTTTGCAAGTAATTTATCTGAATATAGTACATCTTTGTATGTTATTTTCACCAATATATTCATTTTTTTGCCCACTTCCCCCCAATATCTGCATTTTTTAAAATAGTTGCTTGGCTGGAGAACTACATTGCAAAATGCAGATGAATGTGAATTTCAAAGAACAGCTGTGTTTTGGTTCTCATATTGTTTCAGAAAATGTAAATTTGATAAATTTAGCTTTAAATGCCAAACTGAATCAAATTTCTCACCCACCCCTTCTCAGAAGTAAGTCCTGTGGAATTGAATGGGGTTTACTCCCTGGTAAGTGGGGTTAAGCTTGCAGCCTAAGTGGTTAGGAATTCTCTTGTTCAAAACACAGACAAAAAGAGCCCATCCAAATCACTCGGGCATAATTATTTAGGTTAACTCTACATCAGCAAGGTTTGAACCAGAAACTTTGTAGCCATTTTCATTGTTAAATTTGCAACTCTGTGGGTTATGTTTTTTTCCATCTTCATGAACATTTTTATCTCAGCACCTTATTCTTCCCTTACTTTTTTCCATAATCTGCTAGGTAAGATGCCAAGCCAAGTGGCAAATAAGGGTTCTACTCTTTCTTTCCTTCTTCCTCTCAACTCTTTACCAGCTTCTGGTTATGTATACTAGCTGAAGTTGGCACCCAAAGTTATGATATGTAGTCACGTGTATGTTTTCCTTGACATTTTTTATAAAACTAAAAGCAGGTTCAGGAGGCTGTGAGTGAGAGAGCAGGAATGGTAGCGGGAGGGGCTGCTTTTTCTAAATCACCCTCCTCATTTTACTTTTCCACCTGCTGAAGGAAAGATACAGACACATCATGTTTTTTCCTAAGGAGAGAAAAGCACCTTGGAAGGTGTGGTTTTGAGCAAAAAGTGGTCAGGGGTGAAAGGGTTAAAGGTTGAGCAGGGATGAATAGTTAAGTAGCACTTCCTCCCCTCCCCCTTTCCACCACTCACAGCCTGCTGTGGCTGCCCTTTTTTTCTTTTAAGCATTGGGGGAAAGTTACACAACTGCATGTCACATCTAGTTTGGGCCTCAGCATGATTGCCATTAATTGGGCTATGAGTCTTCAAACTATGCCAGCTAGTTAAGCTTTTTTTCCTCACCTGGCTTGTCAGGATGGTGACAGATGTCAGCCAGTCACATGCTTCCAACACAGTCCAAGCAACTAAATTGTTTATTGACTTCTTGACATATACAAATAAAACAAGTTTCATTTTGCAGCAGCTAAGCTTTGGGTTGCTGCCAGATCTCAACAATGGCAGGATCTAGCTCAAAATCTGCAGTTCCAACTTGCTGGAATATTGTTCCAAAAATGCTAGCATTTACAACACGATTTTCAAATCCACAGAAAGCTCATCCAGGAGTGGTAGTGTGGTTTCATTTAGCACTTTATAGCCTCACAGCATTTTAACTCTTTTTTGCCATACCACTTTCTGAGATCTTGGCAAATTACATGATACCATCTTTTTACACTAAGAACCCCTTCTGTGTTGTGAACATTTCCTCTCCAGTTCACTTCTGTTCCACTGTGGGTTGCAGTGCAAACAGTAGTGAAATGTGCATGTATCAGAAAAACTATTAATTGCTTAATGAGAGTTTTCTCCCCACCATTCCAAGTTTAACAGCAACTTATAGCTCTTCCCCTTCAATCAGTGAACAGACCATTCATCCCCTCCTTTCTAACCTCATCCCCAACCAGTTATCTGACAATTTAGAACAACATATATAAACATATATGTACTCTGTGCTGAAGAAGATGAAGATGTTGTATGCTGCACCTGGGCAACCCAACTTCTAAGCCAAGGGAAGATTAATTCTGCAAACATATAAATTATGCACACTGAGCAAAGTTGCAAAATTGCTTTTAATTTGTATAATTTATTCAGCTTTTTTCTTTACAGTTTTGCATAATTTAGTTCACTAGCCACCAGGAGAGGCAATAATAATAATGCAGGACACTGAAGCCCTAATAACAGCTCCCCTAGAGCTTCTTAGTTTCTACCATGCATTGCTCACCCCCTTTCAGACCTGTCAAGCTTATATTTACAACTATAAGTTCTAGAAAGTTGCTTAAAAAACACACAAAGTTGAGTATCTTAGGAAGCTGATTATTGCACATTTAGGTACACATTTTCTGTGCATGTAAACACATGCACACATGCACATGGAATGATAGCATACAAACTGACCTGAATGTGGCCTGAAATAATTTTCAAAGCAACCAAAAATGTTTCAGAACCTCTTAAGAATGGTACAGATTATTTCCCAGAATTGCTATTTAACATCTATGTAAAGCCGCTGAGGGCCATCTTCAGGAGATTTGGGTTGCAGTGTCACCAATATGCGGATGACACTCAGCTCTATCTCTCATTTAAGTCCTCACCAGAGTTGGCTGTGGATACCATTTCCAAGTGCCTGGAGTCCATAAGTGAATGGATGGGAGGTAATAGGCTGAAACTGAACCCCGACAAGACCGAGGTACTGCTTGTGGGAGACAAGAGGAGGTTGGGTGATATTGACCTGGTGTTAAATGGGTTAAGATTGCCCCTAAAGGACCAGGTTCACAGCCTCGGGGTCATTCTTGACTCCCAGCTGTCCATGGAGGCTCAGGTTTTGGCAATGAGCCAGGCAGCTTGGTATCAATTACATCTAATACAGAGGCTGCGTCCCTATCTTCCTGTCCATCTGCTCCCACGGGTGGTACATGCCCTGGTCTCCTCTCGCTTAGACTGCTGTAATGCGCTCTACGTTGGGTTACCCTTGAGGACAGTCCGGAAACTACAGCTGGTACAGAATGCGGCGGCACGGTTGATTAAGAAAGCCGCCGCAGCGATCATATCACTCCAGTGCTAGAAGATCTGCACTGGTTACCAGTTGTTTACCGGGCCCAATTCAAGGTGTTGGTGTTAACCTTTAAAGCCCTACACGGTTTCGGTCCAGTTTATCTAAAGGAGCGCCTCCAGCATCATCAAATATGCCGCCTGACGAGATCAGCCTCACAAGACCTTCTCTCGGTCCTGCCAGTTAAAACAGCTAGGCTGGTGCGGACCAGAGAGAGGGCATTTTCTATTGTGGCCCCCTCTCTGCCATGTGACCTTCGCCATGCCCCCTCCCTGGTAGGTTTCCGCCGAGAATTGAAAACCTGGCTGTTTAGGTGGGCCTACGGGACTTTTGGGTAATTTAGTTTTATTCTGTAAAGATGTGGGTGGGTTTAGATTAAGTAGAGTCTGATGTTGTATTTGTATCTATATGTTATATTTTAATTTTCTGTACGTTGCCTAGAGTGGCCGTTAATTCGGCCAGATAGGCAACTTAGAAATAAAATTTTATTTTATTATTATTATTATTTATGTGACTGGAAGGGCATCAGTTTCTTTACTTTTGACATGACTTGCTGTTTCATGGTGAATGATGGTAGAGTCACAGCTACCGTTGTATAACACATGCAGTAGCTTTAGTTGCATATATTCAGCTTGTATAATTGAGAATAAATCTTTTGGAGTAACCTTTTACAGTAATTGTTTTCCATAAGTATTTTGGTTTCCCAACTCCTGCTTCTTACCTCTTTCTTTATATCTTGAATAGTGGGAAAGTAGGTATGAGAAAAAATGCAATCAACTTCTTCATTTAAGCTCCTTGCCCTGAAGCTTATATTTCAGTGCACTTGTTTTGGCTAAGCTGCAAATCTGCTGATCCAGGGCAAGCAGCTCAAGGGAGGCACAGCAGGCCCCTTTCCTGTTGACCAGTGTATTTGGAAAACAGCTGGATGCTGTCTCAATAGAAGCAGCCCCCTCAGAGGTATGGCAGCAGGTGGCAAAATGCTCCCTCTTTGATGGGCAGTCCAAAGACAACTGTGCATGAGAGATGCACATTTAAATACCACGTAGTCTCTCTGAAATGAAGAAAAATGGCTCCACCTGTTGATCAGCTCGTTCATGGTACTTTCTGGTAATGACTGAATTGGTGCACTTAAGCTTTCCTCCTCATTTTTACTTGGCATCGTTTTAATAATAAAACAATTCTGAGTTGTATAATAAAGGATCAAGAAAAATGCAGTTCATCAACATAAAGAAGCTGAAAGGATTAACTCCATCAAGCTATATGATGGAGGTGTGATGATTTGTAAAAAAAATTAAGCAGACTTTGGAATGTACAATGTTTGCTCATCATTCTCACTGGAAGGGGAAAAAAGGGCAGGGATTAAGTTGCATTAATTTTTTGCAGCAGAAGAAGTATGGAGTGTTCTTTCTATAAACAGGGGCCAGGGTGGGATACCAAATTGATAAGCTTGCTTCCTGAGGAGAATGGAAAAATTTATGCAACCTAGGGTAAACTTGGCCAAACTGAACACCTCTCACCAAGCTATATCCTTCTCCCGAATATCAAGTCATGCCCCTGGTGGGTTGCACATACATGACTGTGTTTGGCTTAGTGGGTCAGAAGCTATGTAGTCCTCCATCTAGGGAAAGTTAAATGAAGTTCACACCTTCACCACCTTGCTTTCACCCCACAGATGCTCACACACAAAAAAATCAAATAATAAATAAAGAAATACAGAACAAAAGCTGGCAGCACAGTCACATGCATTAGTTTCTGCTCTGCACAGCAAAATATTATTTATTCCATGACAGTCAAACTGTAACCTGCCTGGGGAGCAGGGCAGAGACAGCCAATTCTCTTCTCCTATGCAAAGTCAGTTCTGTTCCTTCCCTGTGGGTCCATGACAATGTTCTTCAACCTTGGGTCTCCAGATGTTGTTGGACTACAACTACCATCATACCTAGCCAGCTTAGCCAATGGACCAGGTTGATAGGAGTCACAGTCCAAAAACACAGTCCAGTTGGTCATGGAACCGACCAGAGGGACGGCAACCCTGGACTTAATCCTCAGTGGGGACCGGGACCTGGTGCGAGATGTAAGTGTTGTTGAACCGATTGGGAGCAGTGACCACAGTGCTATTAAATTAAACATACATGTAACTGGCCAATTGCCAAGAAAATCCAACACGGTCACATTTGACTTCAAAAGAGGAAACTTCACAAAAATGAGGGGATTGGTAAAAAGAAAGCTGAAAAACAAAGTCCAGAGGGTCACATCACTCGAAAATGCTTGGAAGTTGTTTAAAAACACTATATTAGAAGCTCAACTGGAGTGCATACCGCAGATCAGAAAAGGTACCGCCAGGGCCAAGAAGATGCCAGCATGGTTAACGAGCAAAGTCAAGGAAGCTCTTAGAGGCAAAAAGTCTTCCTTCAGAAAATGGAAGTCTTGTCCGAATGAAGAAAATAAAAAAGAACACAAACTCTGGCAAAAGAAATGCAAGAAGACAATAAGGGATGCTAAAAAAGAATTTGAGGAGCACATTGCTAAGAACATAAAAACCAACAACAAAAAATTCTATAAATACATTCAAAGCAGGAGACCATCTAGGGAGACAATTGGACCCTTGGATGATAAGGGAGTCAAAGGTGTCCTAAAGAACGATAAGGAGATTGCAGAGAAGCTAAATGAATTCTTTGCATCTGTCTTCACAGTGGAAGATATAGGGCAGATCCCTGAACCTGAACTAACATTTGCAGGAAGGGATTCTGAGGAACTAAGACAAATAGTGGTAACGAGAGAGGAAGTTCTAAGCTTAATGGACAATATAAAAACTGACAAATCACCGGGCCCGGATGGCATCCACCCGAGAGTTCTCAAAGAACTCAAAGGTGAAATTGCTGATCTGCTAACTAAAATATGTAACTTGTCCCTTGGGTCCTCCTCCGTGCCTGAGGACTGGAAAGTGGCAAATGTAACGCCAATCTTCAAAAAGGGATCCAGAGGGGATCCCGGAAATTACAGGCCAGTTAGCTTAACTTCTGTCCCTGGAAAACTGGTAGAAAGTATGATTAAAGCTAGATTAACTAAGCACATAGAAGAACAAGCCTTGCTGAAGCAGAGCCAGCATGGCTTCTGCAAGGGAGAGTGTCAACAAGCATATAGATAGAGGTGATCCAGTGGACATAGTGTACTTAGACTTTCAAAAAGCGTTTGACAAGGTACCTCACCAAAGACTTCTGAGGAAGCTTAGCAGTCATGGAATAAGAGGAGAGGTCCTCTTGTGGATAAGGAATTGGTTAAGAAGCAGAAAGCAGAGAGTAGGAATAAACGGACAGTTCTCCCAATGGAGGGCTGTAGAAAGTGGAGTCCCTCAAGGATCGGTATTGGGACCTGTACTTTTCAACTTGTTCATTAATGACCTAGAATTAGGAGTGAGCAGTGAAGTGGCCAAGTTTGCTGACGACACTAAATTGTTCAGGGTTGTTAAAACAAAAAGGGATTGCGAAGAGCTCCAAAAAGACCTCTCCAAACTGAGTGAATGGGCAGAAAAATGGCAAATGCAATTCAATATAAACAAGTGTAAAATTATGCATATTGGAGCAAAAAATCTTAATTTCACATATACGGTCATGGGGTCTGAACTGGCGGTGACCGACCAGAAGAGAGACCTCGGGGTTGTAGTGGACAGCACGATGAAAATGTCGACCCAGTGTGTGGCAGCTGTGAAAAAGGCAAATTCCATGCTAGCAATAATTAGGAAAGGTATTGAAAATAAAACAGCCGATATCATAATGCCGTTGTATAAATCTATGGTGCGGCCGCATTTGGAATACTGTGTACAGTTCTGGTCGCCTCATCTCAAAAAGGATATTCTAGAGTTGGAAAAGGTTCAGAAGAGGGCAACCAGAATGATCAAGGGGATGGAGCGACTCCCTTACGAGGAAAGGTTGCAGCATTTGGGGCTTTTTAGTTTAGAGAAAAGGCGGGTCAGAGGAGACATGATAGAAGTGTATAAAATTATGCATGGCATTGAGAAAGTGGATAGAGAAAAGTTCTTCTCCCTCTCTCATAATACTAGAACTCGTGGACATTCAAAGAAGCTGAATGTTGGAAGATTCAGGACAGACAAAAGGAAGTACTTCTTTACTCAGCGCATAGTTAAACTATGGAATTTGCTCCCACAAGATGCAGTAATGGCCACCAGCTTGGATGGCTTTAAAAGAAGATTAGACAAATTCATGGAGGACAGGGCTATCAATGGCTACTAGCCATGATGGCTGTGCTCTGCCACCCTAGTCAGAGGCAGCATGCTTCTGAAAACCAGTTGCCGGAAGCCTCAGGAGGGGAGAATGTTCTTGCACTCGGGTCCTGCTTGCGGGCTTCCCCCAGGCACCTGGTTGGCCACTGTGAGAACAGGATGCTGGACTAGATGGGCCACTGGCCTGATCCAGCAGGCTCTTCTTATGTTCTTATGTTCTTATGTTCTTAACAACTGGGACTCAAGGCTCCATGCAATGCCAGGCAAGAGGGTGGGACATGACCCTACTTCCTCTTATCTATGCTTCCATCAGAGCAGTGATGGAATTAATTTCCCCAGCAGAACTGTGTTGTACAGGTTTGAGGAAGATAGCCTGACATATTTGAATGCTCTTCCAAGCTTTAACCTGAACAGGATAGAATTCTTATAAAGCATAATAATCTGTGCTGCATAGGGGCTAAGTATGTGAGCTGGAGCCTGGGGTTTAAAACTCATCTCACCCACAAAGTCATTTGGGGCCCTTTAGAAAGTCACTATTTCCTTAGCCTCAGACCATCTCCTCTCTCATCTGTAATATGGGTATAATCACAAACCTACCTTATAGCACTGTTGTAAGAATAGTTCTAGAAATGCAGTAATAATGATTGCAAGAAGGATATTGTACCCATATAAATTAAAATTTATTTATTTATTGCATTTGTGTACCGCCCCATAGCCAAAGCTCTCTGGGCGGTTTATAACAATTAAAAATATTAAAAACAAATATACAAATTTAAAAACACATTTTTAAAAGGCAATTTAAAAACACATGCTAAAAAGTATTATTAAAATGTCTATTAGAAAACATAAAGTAAAAAAGAAAATAATCTTTATATCAGAAGGTAGTATTTTGACTAGTCTTGCATATTGTTCAGTTTGCCTTACTCTTTCCTCCCACAACTTCTCTAGTTATACCTGCTCTTGGTATCATGCTGCAAACTATACCCATTTTCATAAAAATGGCATGAATTAACAGAAATTCACAAACATACACATTTGTGATTCATTATACGTATATTCACCTTTTCCTTTTCGAAAGCTCCATAGCTTAAATGGGACTGACTCCTGGTGGTCTTCCATCTCTTGGTAGTAATTATGTCAAAACTTATGTTGCATTTAGGCGACTTCCGGGAAGGGTGACTTAGCCTGTGCCTGCTTTTGAGACGGGCTCCTGCCTCAAAAGAAGCTTATTCAGATATATCAGTCAGTTTTTTCTTTTTTTTTTGACTGATTAAACTTCTCCCGGGTAGGGAGAAACGAAGAGATTAACCTCAAAGCCTATTTTTGTTGGGACGACCAGATCTCATTAATTTATGGGACGAAGTCCAGCCGACGGAGGTGGGACGGATTTTTAACAGCAAGCTCTATCTGATAAAGCGAACGTTCACCTTATCTTCTAAGAGAGAACGCACTAACAGGCAAGCACCCTTCTTTCTATATTTTTCTTTTACTTGACTTAAATTGTTGCTGTTTAAAAGAGATTTGCCAGATTGATCAGTTTTTGACATCTCACTGGGGAGCCATAACTTCTCTCTGCTACGCACTAATTAATAGCTTATCTCTGTTTTTGTTGCAAAAAGCTGTCCTGGATTTGCATTCTAAAGATATACACAGAAGAGGGATTTCTATTCCAGATTTTTATTTTGAAAAATATTATACTGTTTTGAGACTACTCTCTTTTTGGTCTATTTTATTTTGACGAATCTGTTTCTTGACGATTGCCATTAATTGTTTCGATCCTGGGAACTGCATTTTGTTTACTTAACTATTGGAGAGATAAGGCTGTCTGCTCTGTTTATACTGTGATGTCACCAAGTTTGGAGTATTAACCCAATTGTTGCTGAAATAAGAAGTGGTTTTCCTATATTTTTCTTTTAAAATGGCAATTAAGAAAGTGGCTGAAAATCTGGAAATAACTATGTTTCAGAAAATAATGGATGAGATTGAGATAATGAAAATTGAATTGAGTAAAATGAAGCAGGAGATTAAAGATATAAGGGTCCCTGTGAGAGAGGTGACCCTGGAAGGGGTCCCTGTGAGAGAGGAGACCCCGGAGATTGGAACAGGGGTCCCTGTGAGAGAGGTGACCCTGGAGACTGGAATAGGGGTCCCTGTGAGAGAGGAGATCCCGGAGATTGGAACCAACGTGGAACAGGAACAAGATTTGGAGTCTATGGACTTTAGAAATAAAATCTATTGTTTGGAACTCAATGTTATCTCTGAAGAAATGAATGAAGATTCTAGAGATAAAGTTATCAATGGCATGGATAATCTTCTGGACTGGAATGATGTGATGGAGCCCAATATAGAGAAAATCTATGGAATTAACTGCAGCCATGTGACAATGGAAAAACTTTTAAGAGATGACCCAGTGTATTTTGAAAAAAAGAACAGAGATATGATTTTACAGCAGTATTTCAGCAACCTATTCAGAATGGATGGCAAGAAAATATTTGGGATAGAGGTAATCCCCATCAGACTCTTACTATATGACTATGGCTTTGACAGCAAGATTATTATGGAATACTGATAATGGAAGATTGGATATTGAAATTACTGGACTTAACAAGACTACTGAAGATGGAAGATGGAAAATGGAACTAATAGAGATAATAGAACAATGGCTACTGAAATTATTGAACCTAACAGATTCTGATGTGATGGATTAATTGAAATGTTTATTTTGACTATGGTTATGACAATAAGATTATCATAATTAGTAATGAGATGGATTAATCGATATGCTTATCTGGAAAAAAAAATTGATAGATATATTTCTTAAAGAATTGAAACCTCTCTTTGACTTTTTGTGGAAAGAATAAAGTAATGTTTATGAGATTTGATGATTAAGTAAGATAACTACTGGAGGAAAGTGATTTTATAATATGACTTAAGGGACAGGATTGTTATGTATTATAGACTTATGACTGATTTGATCTTTGACAAATGGGAAGTCAATATTTTACTCTTTATTTTTTTTTTTGTTTTTGTTTTTTTTTTCTTTTTTTCTTTTTGTTTAACTATTTTTGATTTTGTTTTTTGTCTTTGAATGTTTTATGATTTTGCCTTGTATGTTTTATGAAAATCTGAATAAAAATTATTGAAAAAAAAAAAAAACTTATGTTGCATTTAACAGTTATACATCATTTGAGTATTACCAGAACTTTCACTGATCTCAAGAAATTCCATATAAGATCATTATTCCTGAAGGGTGTTCTTTTATCTGGAGGCCAATAGCTCAGTGAGGAGCATATAGCTTGTATGCATGAGATCCCAGGTTACATCTGACTTTTCCAGCAAAAAAGACACCCTTAAGCGGCAGGACTGGGGAAAATGATAACGTGAAATGTGGGAGAGTCATAGTGAAGGGCTTGATAGACTCTGTGAAGGATAGCATTTTATGGACAGTAATGAAAACATAAGATAACATTATGTTTCTGTCCATAATTTAATGCACATGTTTCTTCATATATCAGCTGGCATTTTCTTAGTAAAATTTCAGTCACCAACACATGAATCATAGCAAAATTCACTAAACTAAACCTATAGACTTGGTGTAGAGAAAGAAAAAGAGACTGTAAGAAAAAAGATACAAATGTATTTTGCAGAAAAACAGTGCACTCTATCATATGTACAGCACCCAAAGAGCATGCCGTTTCAAATGTCTCTCTGGCAAGTACAGAATACAAAGAAACACTCAGTTCATCCACTTCTGAAACATGTCAGGAAGGAAGTATGGCATGCAAGATTAGACAGGCTTATTGTACATTGTTAAGTGACCTTTTTCAAACTAAAATCCCACTCTGAAATATTTCATGTCCAATCATGCACCTGGCTTGGCATTCAAATGAAGGGAAAGTTCCTGCTTGTCAGTGCTACAAACTTTTTCAGGACTAGACCTAAGTGGGGAGGTAATTTTCCTGGCTGCATTTTGACAGAGCATTCACTGATAAATTTAAAAATGTCTCCACCACAGAACAGTTTAGATAATTTTGTCTGTTGCGCACTGAATTAAAATGTCAATGAGACAACCTGTTTCCTAAACTTTTATTTAAACTGGGGATGATTCCTTAGTGGCCAACCTAGCTGCAAGGTGGAGCTAGCTAGGAGAGGAGGGGAAAGAAAACAGTTGGCAGTTGGCTTAGGGCCAGCAGAATAGACCTAGCTGTGTTTTGCAACTGACTTTAAAGAAGAAATCATAGTGGGGGGGGGAGGAGGCTTCAAAGGCACATTTATGAACTTTGGGGGAACTAATTATTCTTTACAGACTGGTGTACCTGTCTGCACAAAAAGCACTTGTAAGTCTCCAGCGACGTTCCATCCATATCGGTATACACAGCCTCTGAACATTGGCCCTGCAGCTTCTTTTAATTAGGGGGACCATTAAACAATAGTATTCCTGGACCCAGCATATCTAAGCAAGCACCACCCACACACATATTGCCCTGACGTCTGCAGGAGAAACCTTGCTGTGCTTTGTTTATGACAGAAGTAGATGATATTTTAAGAGACTGAGACAGAGCTTTAAAGTGGCAGTACAATGGTTATAGAACATCCTCCCCAGGATGTTTTGGAATAAGCAAGAATCTTTAATTAATACCCATTATACTGAGGAGAAAAAGCCACTGAAGGGTTAAAGTATATAGGGCTAGGAACAGAAAGTGGCCTTCCTTGAGTCGTTAGTTTCTCTTTCCCATTGCTTTTTGCTGTAACCAGTAATGGCTGATGTTGTTAAATAAAGGATCCCTTAAACTTTATTGATGTGTCCTGTCTTCTTTGTAGTGAGACAAAGAACCTACTCTGCAACAGGATGACCCACCCAACTATATCCCTTCTTAGTTCTAGGCTGCAGTTAAAAACATTCCTGTTTGGCTCCCAGAGCAGCAATCCTAAACATGCTTACTGGCCCCACTGAACACAGTGGGAGTCTCTTCTGACTAAACATGCACAGGATTGCAGTGTAAGCCTTCTGATACCACCACCACACGTCCACTGGTGCTGTGATTTTGCTTTGGCAAGGGTGTGGAAAGTATTTTATTTATTTTGTTTCATGTTATGAACTAATTTAACTGTTTGTGTGCAAACCTTCTTGGGTACTTTTAAAAGAATGGCCATCTAGAAATTACACACACGAGACACACGCACACTATGGTCAGCCTAAGGCTCTCCTTTCATCTTGACCGTGTTCAGATGTAACAACAAACCACAGTCTGTTACAAACATGAACCAGTGTAAGCCTCCCATTCACACAAATTTCCATTCCGGTTTAGAAAAAAATGTGGTTTATAGTTGCATTTGAACTCAGTAAATTCTGCTTTCTTAACAAGCCAGAATATTAAACCAAGACATTGGTTTGTTCTAAAACAGGGAAGGAAGCTTTCAATCTCTTCCCTTCATGCATAAAGGTGAGGGGGAGTGTGCAAGCCCTAGGCTTGTGCCAGCTCTAGGCTTGTGCCAGCTCATTCTTGTAACAACAAATCATGATTTGTCATTACACTTGTACCTGGGCCACTGAGTGTATCAGTATATGAATTAGGGTGGCCAGGCTCAGGGCCTGAGAATGATTCTGTATCTTTTTGAGAAGAGAAAATTCAGCCCATTGCAGATTTTCTTTAAACACTGTAATGGGAAAAACCACAAGGTGAAATTCTCCCTTCTCCCTGCACAACTTATAAAGATGCTACCGTCTTTGGTAGCGGCCTCCAAGAGGTCTTCTGTATCTTTAAAAGTTGTGCAGGGGAAGGGAGAATTCCACCTTGTGGTTTTTCCCATTACAGTGTTGCAAGAACACCTGCACTTGGCTGACTTTCTCTTCTCCTAAAGATACAGGATCAGTCTCAGGCCCTGAACCTGGCAGCCCTAGTGAGGAATCACTTTCTGCCACTGAAGTCCTACACACCCTTACAATGCAATCCTAAATTATGTCTGCTCAGAGGTAGGGTGGAAGGATCTCTCACTTCTCTCAATTTCTCATTTTGTCAATCTTAAATTCAGTTCTTCACATTTCTGCAGCAATTTGTGAATTTTTCTTTTAAAAATCCTCATGAAAACTCTTTAGCATTATAGTGTACATTCCCCTAATATATGTATATATTTTTAAAAAACAACCACTGGTTGGAGAACTGTATTGCAAAGATCAGATAAGTGTGAATTTTGAAGTATGGCAGTGTTCCAGTTGTTATATTGTTTCAGAAAGTGTGAATTTGAGATATTTGGCTTTAAATGTGAACTGAATTGAATTTCTCTCCCATCCCTACTTACATGAGTTCTATTGAATTCAGTGTAGCTTTCTCCCAGGAAAGTGTTGTTAGAATTACATCCCTAGATGGGAATGAGGACCAATGTGGATTTCAGTGGAGACTTTTTGTTCAAAGGTTCTGATATTGGCAAGGCCAGGCCCCTCACCAGTGAATGCACAGAGTCAAGAGTTCCTGCTTTCTCCCTTCCTCCATATTTACAGAGTCCTTGTATGTCGAACTTTAGTTCACCTAAGCTCACAGGTTATCAACAGCAGTCATCTAGTGTAGGTGGAAGATGGAGGAGACCCCACTCAAGAATTCTTGAGTCTTGGGAGTTACCAGAAATGTTCTATTTGGGAGTCAGACTTCAGACAGAACAGACTTTATCATATATGCTATTTCTTCATATCTTGCACACTGCAACTAATAAAATGCATTCCAGGTGGCCTTACCCATCATTGCAGAAACAGAAAAATAGAAATATATATCAGCATGAAGGTAGTTGCTGGATATCCATTTAACATCAAAGTAAAAGACTCTGAAGGCATATCTTAGTTAAAACAAGTTACAATAGATGAAGGACTGAGTTAAATCCTAAGTCATTGTACAGAGCGAAAGTTACAATGCACATGTCATCATGATACATCATCTATCAGATGGAATAGATGGAATAGATGGATGGTTCTCTTGGATTCTTCAACCCCCCACTCCAGCAGAGCTGAGGGGTAATGAGTGCTATAAAACTGGCCTTTTATACTCTTTCTTATCATGGAGAAGACTTGTTCCCATGGCCTTATTAATTATGCTGTCTACTAGAGGCAGCACTAGTGACCCTTCTGCCTTCTTCTAGAGATGGCGAGAATGCTCAATGTAAACTACTAGAAGAATGTGGCAGTGTTTACCATACCATGCAAGGAGCTTCCTCCTAAAAAAGCCAGTTGAGTGTTGGCTGACTAAAGGCTTATCCACATGGGAGCATAACTTTGTGCTAAAGACACTATTTTTACATTGTCCACGGCAAGGGCCCATGCCAGTTGCAAACACAGTGTTTTCTAATCAAACTTGAGGGGAAGCATCAATCATGCAGTTTCCTAAAGACCACACCCTCTAATTTAACATTCCCACTCCCTCTCATTACCTGGCAACTGAGCATGCTCAGTTTGTTCTACCAGTAAGTTTCATTTTAAAAAACAACAACCCGGAAGGGCAATTACTTGTATTTTCTCTGGTACAATACAGCTGAAATACAAATCTTTCTTTGAGCAGTGTTATGCTTTTGTGCACAAGGGGGGGGGGAAGAAAATAAAGGCAATGTTTACGGCAACATAAAAAAGCATTGCAGAACAGGGGAGAGCAGCTGTAAGTTGCAGGAAACAAAATGAACGAAGGGAGGAGGAGGGAGTCGGTGTGGAGAAGGGAACGATTGACACACCCATCTAAAAGCATCAGAGCAAAGTGTCTGCAAGCCCTAGAGATATGGAGCGAATACATTTTTTCCTTCCCTTTTCAGATTATCAGAGGATTGGGTTAGTACGGATTTATGGGGGGGGGGAACTGTGTGGTAGCTTCTGTTTGCTGGTAACGTCATGAGAACCATGCAAATTAAAAAGGGATGTAAGGGCTCCAGACACACAGTAAAACCCTGTGTAGATGAGTCCTAAATTACAGCTTTGGTCTGGAGACAGAGGAAAAAGGTGGCTCTGTTTTAAACTACTTTTCTTACTATTAGGCTCTTGAAGCAGACTTTATAAGCTATTTCAGTAAATCTTAAGCATATTCTAAGCAAATCTTAAGCATATTCTAAGTAATATAAAAAGATGTAAATGATTTCAGCATATTTTATGCACATTTTAAGCCATTATCTGGAATGGCCCATTACATTTCCTAGCTGTTCAGAAGTGGTGGGGATGTCATCCCAATAGCACCCGGGAGGGAAGAGATAAGCCTCCCGTCTCTGTGTTCTTCACTCCACCTAAGGATCACCCCCCTCAATCCCTGCAATTAAGAAAAAAAAGCTATACACATAGCTACCTGCTATGTACAGCAGATATCTAGTTTGGCCCTGACTCCAACTGAAATCTGAGGACTTTTGTTCTGAGTAAATATGCTAAAGATGGTGCTGCAAAAGGACCAGACAAGTGTTTTCAAATAATAATAATAATAATAATAATAATAATAATAATAATAATAATAATAATAATAATAATAATAATAATAATAATAATTTATTTATGAGTCGCCTATCTGGCCGAATTAACAGCCACTCTAGGCGACGTACATCAATACAATAAAATACAATATAAAACAATGAGAGCCACAATCAATAATTAGACTAAACACTACAATTCTGATTAATAACAGTATTAAAAGCTAACCCACCCCAGGGATCCCATAGGCCTGCCTGAACAGCCAGGTCTTCAAGGCTCGGCGGAAACCTATCAGGGAGGGGGCATGGCGAAGGTCGAAAGGAAGGGAATTCCAGAGGGTGGGGGCCACAATCGAGAATGCCCTCTCTCTAGTCCGCACCAGCCTCGCTATTTTAATTGGTGGGACTGAGAGAAGGTCTTGTGTGGCTGATCTCGTCAGGCGGCATAATTGGTGATGCTGGAGGCGCTCCTTCAGATAAACTGGGCCGAAACTGTATAGGGCTTTATAGGTCAACACCAACACCTTGAATTGGGCCCGGTAAACAACTGGCAGCCAGTGTAGATCTACTAACACCGGAGTGATATGATCACGGCGACGGCTGTTCTTAATCAATCGTGCCGCCGCATTCTGTATCAGTTGTAATTTCCAGACCGTTTTCAAGAGTAACCCCACATAGAGCGCATTACAGTAGTCTAAGCGGGAGGAGACCAGGGCATATATCACCCGTGGGAGCAGATGGACAGGAAGGTAGGGTTGCAGCCTCCTTATCAGATGTAATTGATACCAAGCTGCCCGGCTCACTGCTGAAACCTGAGCCTCCATGGACAGTTGGGAGTCAAGAATGACCCCAAGGCTGCGGACCTGGTCTTTCAGGGGTAATCTTACCCCATTAAACACCTATAAATGAATTTATGTTCATTTATAAAAGGGTTGCAGGTGGTATTCATGGCTCATGGAAAGATCCTCTAAGTACTGTGATGTCATAGTCATTACTGTGCCAGCAATGTGGATTGTAGCCTTAATACCCTTCCCTTACGGTGCTGTTGTGGAAGGCTTCATCTGCAGACCTCTCATTTGATTCAGTTGTTAAATAAATATTGCAACCTTTGGAACAAGAGTGGGGAACCTTCATCCCTCCAGATATTGGTGGGCTACAACTTCCATTAGTTCCAGCAAGCATGGCCAATTGCCAGGGATGATGGGTGTTGTAGTTCAGCAACATTTGGAGGGTCAAAGGTTCTGCACTCCTGCTATAGAGCATATGTTTCTCAGAGCCAAGACTTATCCAGACATACAAACATGACATTATTAGCACTTTTAAAACAGTCTCCTTAAATTGGCTATTTTATTTTTGAGTGGGAAGCAGGGGTGGATTGGGACCCCATGTCAGTTTCCTACTAAAAACCCACCACCACCACTACTGCTATTTGCCCCTGAAGGAGCTGTTTTGCTGCAAAGAGTAGTAGCTAGAAGTATTAACTAAGAATCAAAATCTTAGCTAGGAATACACTGGATCAGGGTTGAGCAGAAGGTAGATCTCTGGTTGATTTGCAGTAGATCTGCAACCAATTCTTTTACAATAGCAGCCAACTCAAAAACAAATTCCAGGGCTTAGAACTCTTTAATTCTATGTTAATGGCTTTCGTACCAGATCTTGGAGTTCTAGTAAAAAGAAAAGAAAGTAGATCCTGCAAGTCTGAAGTCTGCCCACTCCTGCACTAGATGGCCTTCAGTTAACCACTATTCTCTCACACATCCCACAACCTCTAGACATACAATCTTGTATTGTTTTAAAGGTTTTTTAAAAAATGTTTTTATAATTTTTCACTGCCCTGATATTTTATGATATGGCAGTATAGAAATACATTTATAAATAAAAATAAATAAAACAAGGAGATAATAATATAAGATTGTTGGGAAAAGTGAGATAGGGAGTCGTGTTCCATCTTCGGCATCTTCGGCCTCTGGCGCCGCGGCCTCAAGTCGTTTCTGGAGTCGCCACTGCTTTCCGGGTCGGCTCCATTCATTGTATTCATTGCTTTTGGGCCCATTACCACCTTTGGGCCCTTGTTGTGACGGTTACCGCTATCATCGTTTGTCAACTGTTTTATTGTTGTTGTCTGGTTGTATGAGTGGTTTGTATGAGTGTGGGTGTGATTGTATATAGATTATGAATTCTGTTGTTTATTTTATTTTTATTTTTATTATGTGCCTGGGCGGGAGGATAGGGTCCGGGGAGGGAGGACCAGAGGGGGCCCCTATTAGCATAGTGACGGGTTATGGGAGGTATGGCGTTGTGAGGAGGACATGCCAGTTTAGGGGAACTCGGCCCAGACAATTGGTGGCTGTACCGTGTTCCGGTCCTCCCCACATCCACAGGATTGCTGGTAGTTCTATCAGCCAACTCTCGGATCTCCAGTTGCTGCTTCTTAATGCCAGATCAGTAAATAATAAAACCTCCCTCATCCATGATTTAATTATGGATGAGGTGGCCGATCTGGCGTTTATTACTGAAACCTGGGTGAGCGATTTGGGAGGCATTAATCTCTCCCAACTATGCCCACCTGGGTATTCGGTTCAGCATCTGGGTAGATCCAAGGGTCGGGGAGGGGGAATCGCTGTGGTCTATAGAAGTTTAATCCCTCTTGCTAGGCACCCTATCCAGGTGGCTAATGGTCTGGAGTGCCTTTACATTGCATTGGGTCAACGAGACAGACTGGGAATACTGTTGGTGTACCGTCCACCCTGCTGCTCAACAGCTTCCCTAACTGAGCTGGCGGAGGTGGTCGCGGGCTTGGTGTTGCGATCCCCCAAACTTCTGGTATTGGGGGATCTCAACATTCATGCCGAGACCGCCTTGTCCGGGGCGGCTCAGGACTTCATGGCCTCCATGACAACCATGGGGCTGTCTCAATTTGTTACTGGCCCTACGCATATTTCGGGGCATACTCTAGACTTGATTTTTGCCACTGGATTAGGGGATGGTGATCTGGGAGTGAGGGATTTTACATCTGTTCCTTTGTCATGGTCAGATCACCGCCTATTGAGGTTTAGACTAACAATGTTTTCTTCCCTCTGCAAGGGTGGAGGACCAATTAAGATGGTCCGTCCCCGGAGACTAATGAATCCTGAGGGTTTTCAGAAGGCTCTGGGGAGTTTTCCGGCTGATAAAACTGACGCTCCTGTCGAAACCCTGGTCAATCTGTGGAATATGGAAATGACCCGGGCAGCTGACACGATCGCCCCAATGCGCCCTCTCCTCTGCAGAGCTCAACGGGCTCCGTGGTTTACCCCGGAGCTAAGAGTGATGAAGCAAGAAAGGAGATGGCTTGAGTGCAAATGGAGACGAACTCCCGACGGCTGTAATCTTGCACTTGTGAGGGTCTCCACCAAGCTCTATGTGAAGGCGGTGAGGCAGCAAAGAAGCAGTACTTTGCTGCCTCCATTCAGTCATCTTCTAACCGCCCAGTGGAACTTTATAAGGTTGTTCGGGGACTTTTACACTCTGGTCCTCAGAACGCAATAATACCATCAATAGCCCGCTGTAATGAGTTTGCGAGACACTTCCAAGATAAGATCGCAAACATCCGCCGGGACCTTGACTCCAATATTGTAGCAGTTGAGCCTAATGAGGTGTCCGGAGCACAGTCCTGTCCTGTTTTATTGGATGAATTTCAGTTGGTACAGCTCGAGGATGTGGACAAGGTGCTTGGACAGGTGCGGGCGACCACGTCTGCTCTGGATCCTTGCCCCTTGTGGCTAATAAAAGCTAGCAGGAATGGAACAGCCGGATGGGCCAAGGAGGTGATCAATGCCTCTTTACGAGAGGGAGTGGTACCACTCTGTCTAAAACAGGCGGTTGTGAAACCGCTCCTAAAAAACCCCTCCTTGGACCCTGAAAACCTTGACAACTATAGACCGGTAGCAAATGTTCCATTCCTGGGCAAGGTTTTAGAGCGCATGGTCGCTCGCCAGCTCCAGGCTCTCCTGGATGAAACTGATTATCTGGATCCATTTCAATCGGGCTTTCGGCCGGGGTTTGGTACAGAAATATCCTTGGTCGCCCTGTATGATGACCTCTGTCGGGAGAAAGACAGAGGGAGTGTAACTCTGTTGGTACTCCTGGACCTCTCAGCGGCTTTTGATACCATCGACCATGGTATCCTTCTGGGGCGACTTGCGGATTTGGGAGTTGGAGGCATTGCTTGGCAGTGGCTGTGCTCCTACCTCGAGAATTGTCTCCAGAAGTTGGTGCTTGGGGAGCACTACTCGAATCCCTGGGTACTCCAATATGGGGTCCCGCAGGGTTCGGTTCTGTCCCCCATGCTTTTTAATATCTATATGAAGCCGCTGGGTGAGGTCATAAGGAGATTTGGAGTGCGTTTCCAGCAATATGCTGATGATACGCAGCTCTACTTCTCCTTTTCATCTTCTTCTGGTGAGGCTGTTGATGTACTAAACCACTGCCTGGCCGCGATAATGGACTGGATGAGAGCTAATAAACTGAGACTCAATCCTGACAAGACTGAGATGCTGTTGGTGGGGGAGCTCTCTGCCCAGATGGTTGATGTCCGACCTGCCGTAGATGGGGTTACACTCCCCCTAAATGAGCAAGTCCGTAGTTTGGGGGGTCTTATTAGATCCGCTCCTGTCACTGGAGGCTCAGGTAGCGTCGGTGGCACGGAATGCGTTCTACCAGCTTCGGCTGGTAGCCCAACTACGACCCTATCTGGACAGGGAGAACCTTGCCACAGTTATCCATGCTCTGGTAACCTCTAGACTGGACTACTGTAATGCACTCTATGTAGGGTTACCTCTGAAGACGGTTCGGAAACGTCAGCTAGTGCAGAATGCTGCGGCCAGAGTTCTTACCGGGACTAAGAAATATGATCATATAACTCCTATCCTGGCCCAGCTGCACTGGCTACCAATATGTTTCCAGGCCAGATTCAAAGTGTTGGTTCTTACCTATAAAGCCCTTAACGGCATTGGACCGCAATACCTGATGGAACGCCTCTCCCGCTATGTACCAGCCCGTTCACTACGCCTGACGTCAAAGGCCCTTCTCCGGGTTCCAACGCATATGGAGGCCTGGAGAGTAATAACTAGAGCTAGGGCCTTCTTGGTGGTGGCCCCCGAGTTATGGAACGCCCTCCCTGACGAGATACGCCTGGCGCCTTCTTTATTATCTTTTCGGTGCCAGGTAAAGACCTACCTCTTTGCCCAGGCATTTTAAATTTTAAAGTCTAAATTTTTAAATTTTACTTTAATTCGACTTTGTTTTATCTTGTTTATATCTTTTTATACTGTATTGTTTTCATGTTTATTTGTGTTTTAACCTGTTTTTATCTTTTTGTACACCGCCCTGAGAGCTTGTTGCTATAGGACGGTTTAAAAATGTAATAAAATAAAATAAAATAAAAAAATAATTTACAGAACTTATGTAAATTATTATAAAATAATGTGGGTTGTATTCATCTAAGCCCTACTCAGAATAAACCCACTGAAGTTAATAAACATGGTTAATTTAGGTTAATTAATTTCAGTGGGTCTACTCTAAGTAGGATTTAGTTGAATACAACCTATAAAATACTTCTTCCTCCAAACTGAGCCTCCATGTGTTCAGTCAGAAGTAAAGTTTGGTCAGACTTCAATAGAGTTTACCCCCAAGTAGCCCCTATTTTCATCTCAATTTCAGCGCTGAGCAGGGAGGTTTAAACCTCCTCACCCAGCATGTCACAATGGGGAAGAAAACAAACCCATCCTGATTTATTGGAATCCCCCCAAAAGCTAGGGGGAGGTAGGGTTACCACCATTTTGTCATTTCAAAAAGAGTGCATTTGGCTTTGATAAGTGAAAAGTAAGAGTATGCTGTTGCACCATCTCAAAAAGAGTACGGTTGGTAACACTAGGGGGAGGGGTTCTGGTGAGTGGAGGTGGTGGAGGGAACATGGCCTGGAGGAAGGGCATGGCTTGGGTGTGTGTGTGCCAAAGGCAGGATGGGAAGGCCTGGAAGGTGTGATGAGGCCCACAGGCAGAAGATGCCTCATCCTTACTCTAAGCTGGGAATTCCAGAGGTTCTTGTGGAAAAGACCTCACCTGTATACCAGCCAGACTCAGGCTTGAGGAACAGAGGACATAGAGTAAGGCCTGCCCTATTGATCAGATCTTTTTGTGTATGTATATGTCTACATCGCTTTGGGCCTTTATGAGAAAATCAACTAAGAATGGAATCATAAGCATGTGTAAATTCAATGGGACTTGGTAATTGTTTAGGATAGCAACCTAATTTAAAAAAAATAGTGAATGTACATGGCAGATGAGTATTGTGGCATGTAATGGTTGTGTCTCTGGGTTATTGCCTGAGTTGGTGTAATGAATCAAGAGTCCACTGTTTTCCAGGGTGTTTCAACCCCACCCTTTCTCATATTAGGCCTTTTATTAGTCATCTCAATGTACAAGGAATTCTGCACAACGCCAACTTTGCATACCAGAGATGACTGTGCTTATTTTTTTTAGTGCATTAGTTTTCAGACTTCCTGCTGTCAGGAAACACACCTGTTTGCCTACAAAGGAGTACCTACACACAGCCACATGAGAGAAGATTTTAGGGCACATACTGGGATGCATTCTTTTTGCCCAGAGAGAGGGAGGATAACATTAAGACAGGAGGAACCATGTCACTGATTCTACAGATGTAGCACATATATCCAGATACTTAGTACACAGATGGTACAATAGGGCCCCACTTACCGGCATTCCATTTTGCGGCGTTCCGCTCATGTAGCGGCTTTCAATTCGGGGAAATTCCCCGTTTTAAAGCCAATTTTGCACTTTTACGGCGTTTTGTGACACTTTCGCGTCATTTTCGTGCGACGCGGCCCATTATAGTCTATGGGTTCCGCTTTACGGCAATTTCTGCTTTACGGCGGGGGCCTGGTCCCTAACCCGCTGTATTAGCAGGGCCCTACTGTATGTTGGAGCTTCTCTGTAGTGGTGGATCCACTGCTCCATTCCTCCCTGGCCCTGCTCAGGATTGCTCTGTTATTGCAGCTAAGGATGCTGGAGGAATTCATACTTTACAAATCCAGATATGAACCAATCTGATCTGTACCTGCCACACTAATGTATAGATCAGAATTTTGTTGTCTGCTGTTCATAATGCTGTTCACAGCTGAAAAAATACATAAGATACATTTCAAAATGCATATTTTGAGAGAAAATATGTTTAGGAATGTGTATTTTGAGGGAAATATATTTAAAAGAACACATTTAAAAATTATTTAAATACAACTGTTTGTGTGGATTTGAAAAAAACAGATGAATGCAGAAACAGGATAGAACAGGCTTCAGGTTGCACATGTGCAAAACTGACACAGGCTAGAAACAGACTGATTCATTCATCTATAATGTAGGATCATAATGCTCAAGGGACCATGCCACAAGGGACCAGATTTTAAGGCTGCTTTAGGTACTTGTTCATCTATGTTTTACTTTAGCCCTTTTCAGACAACAGATTGGAGATATAAACATGCATATGGGGGTGGGGAGTAAGCAGGATCATGCCAGCAAGCTCTGAAAATCTGTCCTGAGCATGTGTAGAGGCCCCTGCATATGAACACTTTTATGTGTGTAGGATCTATTCAAACCTTGAACAAACACATGTATGTCAGTCAAAACAAAGCCTGCTAACAAGATCCCATTCCCCTCCACCTACATATTTCCATTAATGCTGTCCCGACATCCAATTCCTAAGGAAAGAGGCTTCCATTTTTATCCATTATTCTCATGGCACTTTAGAATTTCCTAAGAATTTCTGTGGATGCAGGAGTCTGAGCTTACTTCCTCATTCCAAGGTAGCCATTGAGTGTGTGTGTGTGTGTTTCTTTCCAGTAGACATTTCTCCAGTAATCTGCAGCCTCCATGACTGCCCGCAGTTCCTGATCTGAAAAAGCTCCATGGAAGGGATTACCTCATGATGTGTTCTCTTGGCCTTTTATTGAAGTGTAGGCACCCAGGAAGGCTGCAGAGCACTGGTGACTCACCAACATCCCTTGACAGCCCTGTAGCCAGCCTTCCTTGTTAGGTGGAGCAGCCACATTTCTAGGTGGTACATTTTTGGGGAGGAAGGGCATAACTTCAGCCAGTGCCCCCCCTATTCACTGGTGGAGAGCATGTGAGGACCACGGGAAGGAAAAGGCAGTTACCTTCCCCCTCATTCCTCCTCCATGCAGAGAGTGTGTTAACTTACATAATGGGCTATACAAAGGTCAAGTCAACAGAAAATTTAGTATGAACACCAGAAATCAAATGGCTAGCATATTTTTTGCTTCATAAGGAAAGAGGATGTTAAGGATACAGTGAACAAGGGGATACTAAAAGGTGTAAAAAAACAAAATAGTTTATGTTGTAACTAAGAAGTTAAAAACTAGTGTGGAGCTTGTTTTCTCAGACATTCAGTTTTAATTGTGTATCACAACACCAACACAAAAAAGCAGGTTTAGAAACAGAGTAAGAGCACACTGCAATGCAACCATAGTCAAGCATTTAGGGAGAGTGGTACTGAGAACAATATGCATAGCTTTCTTGTTGAAATCAATGGAACTGACTCTTTAACTTTGTAAAATGTTTACTGCATAATAGACTTCCTGATGTAATTTTTTAAATCAAAATTAAGGTTAGCTGTCCTTTTTTTTCAAATGCAAGAAAAAACAAATTTGCTAAATGTTTGTGGGTCAGTGAATGAACCCTGAAAAGGTTTTATGTTGAGCTGCACACATTGAGGGTATCAAAAATTAGGCCTGAATTACAATCTAGGTAGCCAGCCAGTCAGCTAACTGTAGTGTGCACAGCAGTGTTTCTATTCCTCTAGGACTATTTTCATCCTTTGCTAAGTATTCAAAAATAAAAAAATAGCCACTATGATTGTGAGTATAGTGAGTGCTTTAAAAGAGTAACTTAGGGTTGATATTTTCTTTCAGATCACTTTAAGTTATCTGTCTATTTCACCCTTTAGCAATAAGCACCCAATCTTGCCCTATTCATCATGATAAGTGCAGAATAAACAAACCCTTCTCACTGCAGGCAAACAGACATGCTTCTTTATTGCTGGTGAGAACACAACTGTAACTGTAACTGAAAAACAGAGCAAAGGAAAGTCCAAGGGGTGGAGTCTAACTCTAGCTCATAATACAAAGTTCTAATATTTCACTCTTCAAGTGTCATATTACTATGCTGGCTGTTTTTTCAGCATCACTTAAAAAATTATAGAGTGACTGTGAGCATGAAAAATCCACCCTCAGTCAGGGAAAGTCTTGAGTGAGCAGACCTTTGGGGGCTTTTCCAGATGAGGCTTTTGTTGTGCACTTGCCCTGCCTTATTCACTGAATTTTTCAGACAGTCCTATTCTTAAATTGCTCCTGTTCTTAAGCTGTCATTCTTTAAATGGCAGCTATCATTGTCTATCATGTCACAAATTAAAAAGACAATTTTCAAAAAAATATGCTGGGTAGGGGGAAGGACAACTTGGGGGTGGCATGCCCCAATTCATCTCCTGGCTACAGGGCTGCCCTTCGGCCACTGCAAAAGTAAGATGTGACAAAAACCTTGTAACCTAACCATGAGAATGTCACTGAAATTTTCTCTTGATAATTTTCAAATGCAGTTTCCTTAAATGAAGGAGAATGGTCAGGAAAAACGCAAGATAAATTTTCAGCACAGGGCTAATTTCCATATCCCATTTATCATCTGAGAAAAGATTTTGATTTACTTTAATAATTAAAAAAATCAAAGTTGAAGATGCTTGAATCTGTAAAGAGGATAACACTAGGTTAATAGTTATATCCTACTAAGAACGTACAAACTTCTGAAACTTGCTTCCAAGACAGGCTTCCTATTCTTAAACTCAGTCACATGAAACTGAACTGGAATCAACAGAATCCAGTTATGTGTGTGTTATGTGGCTAGGCTGGAAGGACATAATATGGAGGAACCGATTGGTTCCCAGTCGGAAAGGGTGTGAGACAGGGATGTATTTTATCACCTTATTTGTTTAATCTATATGCAGAACATATCATATGGGAGGCGAGATTGGACCAAGATGAAGGAGGTGTGAAAATGAGAGGGAATATCAATAATTTAAGATATGCAGACGATACCATACTACTAGCAGATACCAGTAATGATTTAAAATGAATGCTGATGAAAGTTAAAGAGGAAAGCACAAAAGCAGGACTACAGCTGAACAAGAAGACTAAAGTAATGACAACAAAAGATTTATGTAACTTTAATGTCGACAATGAGGACATTGAACTTATCAAGGATTATCAATACCTTGGCACAGTCATTAAAATGGAGACAATAGTCAAGAAATTAGAAGAAGGCTAGGACTGGGCAGGGCAGCTGTGACAGAACTAGAAAAGGTCCTCAGATGCACTGAACACTAAAGTCAGGATAATTCAGACCATGGTATGTCCAATCTCTATGTAAGGATGTGAAAGTTGGACAATGGAAAAAGTGAATAAGAGAAAAATCTACTCCTTTGAAATGTGGTGTTGGAGGAGAGCTTTGCGGATACCATGGACCGCAAAAAATAAAATGCGATTATTTGTATTTTCACTGCTACAATCCAGCTGGAATGCAAATATTTGCTGAACAGTGTTATGCTGTTGTGCACAAATTAGGGGAGAAAGAAAAATAAAGCACAGTTTGCAGCAGGCTTGCAGAACGGGAGCCAGAAGCCAAACAGGAAATGAAATGAAAGAAGGGAGGAGGAGGGAGTGGGCGTGGAGATGGGAACGATTGACACATCCACCTAAAGCATCGGAGTAAAGCGTCTACAAGCACTCAGAGATACGAACTGAAGTTGTTTTTACCTTCCCTTTTCAGATTAAAAGAGCATTGATATACTACGGATTTAAAGGGGGAAACTGTGATCTAGCTGCTGATTGCGTGCAACATCATGTGACCCATGCAAATTAAAAGGGGCTGTGAGTAGCACCAGACCCGCACTAAAGCTCTGTGTGAACCAGCCCATAATGAGAAGACATGATTCACTAGAAAAGACAATAATGTTGGGAAAACAGAAGGGAGTAGAAAAAGAGGAAGGCCAAATAATAGATGGATTGATTCCATAAAGGAAGCCACAGACCTGAACTTACAAGACCTGAACAGGGTGTTTTATAACAAATGCTATTGGAGGTCGCTGATTCATAGGGTTGCCATAAGTCATAATCGATGTGAAGGCATATAACAACAACCTGTTACCAGTGAAGATTTCTCTTCAAGTGTCTCAAAATTATGCCCGCTTTAGTGCATAGGGAATAATCATCCTGATTTTGCTTTGTGTTTGAGATTTATCTTCTTCCAAAAGAAATTTAAATGTTTCCCCCCACATTTGTTCATTAGGGTCTACATGAAAGGGCCACTCTAAATGAAGATTTTGAAAAATACATTATTTATAAAGGATAAACAACTGCTTTACCAGAGGCCAGTGAAAGAAACCAGGTTGTAGAACATGTGTAGATTAGAGGTGGCACCTTCCACCATGATCTCATTCCTCATGCACATTCATTCACCGTACATTAATTATCTGAAAAGGGCTATAATGACAGAAAGAAAATGGTCAAACGTTATAGTTGCTACCCTTGGAAACAGCCAATTTACCTGGTTAAAAAGCCTTTTTCACAGGGTCGAGTGAAACCCCACATCATGCAAATAATAAGAGGCCAAAGTTCAGAGGTAAAGCATGTATTCTTTGAATGTACGGAATCCCAGTTTCAGTGCCTAGCACCAAGAAACAATGCATGATATTTTGACCTATATAACAGCATTGATTTAAACACACCAAACAGGTATTTTCATGGAAGACAAATCTATCAACAGCCATGATAGCTAAATGAAGATGATGTGTTTAAATGCAGTATATTCATAATGAAATACCTTGGATTTCTCTGGTTTGAGAAGCAATGCCTTAGAAAATAACACATTACTTACAATACACAGCGTACCACTATATTGCATCCATGTAACTGCAAGCAACATTGGAGCTCTCATTAGGCATACCGTCCAAAATGATACAAAGAAACCTGATCAGAAAGCAGGAAAGTGCTGCACTCAGAAGAATTCTTATAAAACACATGCTAAACAGTATATGAGTGACATTTAAGAGTTTTCTTTCATTTCAGGACTAAGTTGTAAGGTCACTTGACTTGAAAAGGAATTCCTATATTTGGCCCACGTTTTATTCTCTAAATACCAAGCCCATTCCTTGCTAAATCTGATAAATGGCTGTCTGCTTCTCAAAATCCTGTCCCTGCCCCATCACGCCACCTTTAACTGCAGAACCTTCCATTCTGTTTATCGCTGATAACAGCCAATGTTGTCATGTGGAGCAAAATACACAGTGCTCAAATTGAAGTTATAGAGCTACTGACATAAGCAAGCACACTGACATCAGCCTCTTAACAAGATGGAACAAAAAAGATACATAGTTGTAGTTATTTTTAGAAAGCAGAATGGTAAAAGAAATTAGTTCAAACTTAAACATTCATGTTACAATGCTTAATCTTACTTGAACTGCAATCACTTCTTTCAGTTCTGTTAATGGTTTTTAAGTTGCTTTTTTGTGTTTTAAAGTTTGTATATTTGTTTTTATTGTTTTTAATTGCTGTAAACCACCCAGAGAGCTTCGGCTATGGGGCGGTATATAAATGTAATAAATAAATAAATAATGGTTATCGCTTATGGTTTCTCTTTCCTTAATTTCCTTGCTTATGTTTCCCTTTGTTCCTTATTATGTCTTGAATCTAGGAAACAAAAGCTAAGATATATTCTTGCATATCACCCCACCCTGTCCTCAGAAACTTTGCTCCCGGTATATTTTTTGTCTGTATACAGATCCAAATTCATCTGCTAATTCATTAGAAAGAAAAATGTACAGTGCAGTATTTCTGTTTACTCAGAAGTTAGTCCCACTGTTTCCAGGGAGGCTTATTTTTAGTAGGTAGATTGCAACGTTAGGCTATAGAGGACTGAATATGTAAAAAAACAAAAACAAAACATACTATGTCAGATTACTGTATGTTAGTAAAACATGCAA
This sequence comes from Rhineura floridana, assembly GCF_030035675.1. Lineage (NCBI taxonomy): Eukaryota > Metazoa > Chordata > Lepidosauria > Squamata > Rhineuridae > Rhineura > Rhineura floridana. Next base: position 138,198,392 of record NC_084480.1, read on the forward strand.
AATATATTAGACGTATATTAATATAATTGTTGCATTAAGATAAATGACACCAACAATATTCCAAAATGGATGTTCAGTTTTCAAACCAGTTATCAACTTAAAATATAATTGCTTAAGAACATAAGAAGAGCCTGCTGGATCAGGCCAGTGGCCCACCTAGTCCAGCCTCCTGTTCTCACAATAGCCAACCAGATGCCAATAGGAAGTGCATAAGCAGAACTTAAGCACAAGAGCACTATCTCTGCAGTTTCCAGCAACTGGTATTCAGAAGCATACTGCCTCTGACTGTGGAGGCAGAGCATAGCCATCAGGGCCTTTGATACCATTATCTTCCATGAATTTGTTGAATCCTCTTTTAAAGCCATCCAGGTTGGTGGCCATCACTGCCTCCTCTGGAAGGGAGTTCCATAGCTTCTGTGCACTGTATAAAGACATACGTTCTTTTATCTGTTCTGAATCTTTTCCAGCATTGAGCTTCATTGGATGTCCACATGTTCTAGTGTTATGAGACAAGGAGAAAAACTTTATCCACTCTATTCATGCCATGCAGAATTTTATAAACTTCTATCATATCACCTCTTACCGTTTCTGCAAACCAAACAGCTCAAACGCTACAACCTCTCCTCATAGGAGAGTTGCTCCATTCCCTTGATCATCCTGGTTACCCTTTTTTGAACCTTTTGCAACTCTACAATATCCTTCTTGAGGTGAGGCGACCAGAACTGTACACAGTATTTTAAACGTGGTTGCACTATAAGTTTGTGTGCATATCACATCCCTTTTCTTAATGTCACACTTTCTTCTAACTCTGTAGCAGAATAATTCATTCAGCTATTTCAGAATTGCATCTTAATAATGCTTCAGGAGATGATTTGTGAATTTATACAGGAAAAAAACACAACAGCACTCATTTCTAATCAATATTGAATCAATCCCTGAGTTACAATAATTCCCTCCAGATTCAAAGGACACCCTGAATCATGCTTCCACCTTCACAAGAAATATTGTTTCATTTACTCTTTGGAGTTTTAAATGAGCCCAAGCTTCTTACAGGACTTACACTCAGTGATGTCTTCTGGGAGAACAGTTTGATAAATGTATACAAATTGCCTTACATCTATTTATTCCTAAGCTTCTGAGTGGACAAAAATTTGACAAGTGGTTACATTTTTCGGTTAGCAAGGCTGCAATACTATGCATATCTACCTTGGGGTAAATCTTACTGAACACAGTGGGACTTACTTTAAGACAGATTTTCATAGGATTGTGCTCCAAAATATATTCACAATTACGGATCCATAAAGGGTACAGAAAAATGCTGAGGCCTTTTTTTCTCCTTTATATTACTGTAAATCTGTTCATAGTTTTACACCTCTAGGTCGGATGCTTTAAAACATTCTTCTCATTTTGGAATTGTTGACAGCTCTTATTACTGGGCCTACATAAATAATTTAAGTCTTGGCATCCCTATTAGCAAACTTTAATGAGGAGCTGCATATGGGCTCCTGCTGGGAGGAAGGGTGGGATATAAATCAAATAATAAATAAATATGAGTGTGTAACAGAAAGGAATATTTTCAACAGGGAAGCAGTGCAGTATATTAGAAACAAAGGCCCAAGTTGGTGCAGACACATTTTATCTTATTTATTTAAAACAATTTCATCCACTCTTCATTCCAAAAATCTTGAGGGGTTTATATTACTTGGGTTCCCCACTTCTTAAAGGAGCCAAAGCCAGCATGACTCCAAATCTCACCAGAAAATGGTCTGAACATAATAATGTGGCTATGGGGGCAAAAACGCAATTCCAAAACAACCTCTCCATGCCACAGTCAAAGACCAAAATGAGGGAAAGAGTTGGGCCAGTGATGTACTGAGACATGCCCATGGTTATCATGGCAGCCATGAAGTTCTGGCCTGGCCTAGTCAAAGAAGACTTGGCATAAATGTTGAAGTCACCTAAACAATTTTCCTGGGGTTCTCCAAACCACACCTGAGACTGTCTCCACAAGTTTGTGTAAGGCACTGTTGGGTGAGGGTAATATACCAGTAGCATCCTCACTCTGTGTATCTGGCTGAACATTAGGTACAATCCTTTATGTCCTCAACTGGAGTGGAATGGTTTCCTTATGAGATAGATGGAATCCCTATGGATGATGGCGGTACTCCCTGGCCCTCCAGTCTAAACTAAGGCTGCACAGAATATCCAGGTGGACAGAACTGAGTCAAATTAAGTCTATCCAGGTTTCGTAGGATGTGCCAGATCAGCCCCCTCATCCTTGATGAAATTGTGGATGGAAGAGATCTTATAATGGGCTAATCTGGCATTCAACAGCACTGCCACCAGGCCAGAGGGCAGGAACTGGGTCAGCAGAAGTGACAACATGCTGCAACTAACTGGCTGACCTCCTCGCCCATAGCCACCCCACCTCCATCACTCCCGCTGTCCATGATGGCGTCAATAGGAGCACCTATATAAACTGCAAATAAATATTCAGTCTTTATTGATATCCCAATCTTAAATACATTCACCTATAACTGGATTCCCCCTTCTAGGATGCACACCTTAACGTGATGTCGGGGTTTGAGAGTGTCGAAGAAGCTGAGAGCAATGCTCAGGAGTCTAGACCAAGAGGCTAGACTCCTAACAGGGTCATGCAAGGCAGAATGGCCAAAGCTGAGACACCAGACTATGATGCATCCAGACTCAGAGGAAGGCAATGGTAAACCACCTCTGAATACCCCTTACCACGAAAACCCTATGAATAGACTATCCAAAATGCAACATGAGATAGTGCTGGAACATGAGACCCCCAGGTCAGATGGCACTCATCAAGCTACTGGGGAAGAACAACAGACAAGTATGAGTAGCGCTGTAACTAATCATGCTACTGGGTCAAAACTGAATGGAAGCCCGGAGGCTGATGCACATAGATGCAAAATAGATGCAACACAGTTCCCAATAGGAACACGGAATGTGCAAAGCATGAACCAGGGAAAGTTAGAAATTGTCAAGCAAGAAATGGAATGTATCAACATTACAGTACTTGGTGTGAGTGAATTAAAATGGATGGGAATGGGACATTTTCAATCAGGAAACTACAAAATATTTTTTTGCAGGAAATTAAGAAGAAACAGGGCTGCTTTAATAGTGAGAAGTGATGTAGCAAAAGCAATTAGGAGCTATAATGCAAGGTCTGAGCAAGTGATATCAATGAGATTTAATGAGAAAACTATTAACATAACCATCATCCAAGTCTATGCTCCAATGGCAAACACAAAAGAAGAGGAATGGGAGAGATTTCACCAGAAGTACAGGAAGAAATTGATCACACACCAAAACAAGATGTTCTGATAATCATGGGGGACTGGAATGCAAAAGTAGGGAACAGAGTAGAACTGTAAATTGTGGGGAAATGGGACTTAGGAGATAGAAATGAAGCAGAAGAAAGACTTATTGAATTCTGTGAAGCCAATCATTTGTTTCGTGCAAGCACATTTTTTGAACAACAGAAAAGATGACTGTACACATGGACATCACCAAATGATCAATATAGGAATCAAATTAATTATATAATTGGTAGCAGAAGACAGAGAAGTTCCAAACTTTCTGCAAAAACAAGACCAGGAGCAGACTGCAGTACAGACCATGACCTGGTACTATCAAAAATCAGAGTAAAGCTAAAGAAGAACAACAAAGCAATCATAATGCCAAAATACAATTTAAATAACATCCCAGAAGAGTATAAAGATCAAATAAGGAACAGATTTGAGGTTTTAAACTTAGTTGATAGAGAACCAGAACTATGGATTGAAGTCAGAGACATTATCAGGGAAGAACACAAACCAATTGGTTTCTCCATTTTCTGTCCTTACAGTAGCCTCTTGTCCAGAGTATAGGTTGCACATCAGGACAATCACATGCTATGGCACCCCCATTTCTTTTAAAACATTCCATAATTTTTCATGATCTACACAGTCAAAGGCTTTGCTGTATATCTATAAAGCACAGAGTGGTTTCCTTCTGAAATTCCTTGGTCCATTCAATTATCCAACGTATGCTTGCGATATGATCTCTGGTACCTCTTCCCTTTCTAAATCCAGCTTGGACATCTGGCATTTCTTGCTCCATATATGGTAAGAGCCTTTGTTGTAGAATCTTGAGCATTATTACTTTACTTGCATGGGATATTAAGGCAATAGTTCGAGAATTACTGCATTCCCTGCGGTCCCCTTTCTTTGGAATTGGGATGTATATTGAATGCTTCCAGTCCGTGGGCCACTGTTTTGTTTTCCATTTTTCTTGACAAATTTTTGTCAACATTTGGGAAGATTCAGTCTCAGTAGCTTGTAGCAACTCTGTTGGTATACCTCTCTGTTCCTGGTGATTTGTTTTTTTCCAAGTATTTTAAGAGCAGCTTTCACCTCACATTCTAAAATTTCTGGTTCTTCATCATACGCTTCCTCCATGAATGAATCTGTCATCCTTGCATTTCTTTTATAGAGTTCTTCAGTGTATTGCTTCCATCTTCCTTTTATTTCATCTCGGTCAGTCAGTGTGCTCCTCTGTTGATTATTCAACATCCCTACTCTTGGTTTAAATTTCCCTTTAATTTTTCTAATCTTTTGGAATAGGGCTCTTGTTCTACCCTTTTTTTATCTATCCTCTTCTATTTCTATACAATAACTATTGTAATATACCTCTTTGTCGCTACATACTAGTCACTGTATTGTTGCATTTACGGTTCTAACCGTGCTTCTATCTCCATTTGATTTTGCTTTCCTTCTCTTACCATTTTAAGAGTTTCATCCATTGAGGTCTTTCTCTCTTTTTAACTATAGGTATTGTCTAGCAACAGGTAGCCAGGTATTATTTGTCCCTTTGTGGATAGTGTTTTTTTAAAAAAGAAGATTGTAATTTCCACATGAAAATATGAATAAAGGTCATGTCACTTATCTCTGTCCATCTCTTTCATTATTAATGGTTAGGCTAGCCATTCTGCTAGAAAAGTGTATGACCCATTAAGGCCAAGGTTAGCCCTATTATTAGGCAAAGTGAGGTGCCTGCTTCAGGCAGCAGTGCAGGGAGGCAGCAGTAGCCCCCCTCAGTTGTTCATCCTAATCTCCCCCCAAAGCCATTCCCTTCTTATGGAAGGCAGAACTGTGTATGCTACATGGTCTCTCCAGGCCCTCGAAACTAGTCTGCCACTGTAGGAGCTGTGGAAGACCTCTTTCCCATCACCTATGTGGAAGTAAGTTTCAGTTGCCAGTCCAGTTGATATTTGTACCTAGAATGGGAGGAGGCACAATATTTATTTCTCCTCAGGTAGCAAAATGTCTTGGACCAGCCTCAGTTAAGGCAGATATCCCCCCAACTCCTTACTAAGGGGTCCCATAAAAACAAATAATTCTTGGCTAAGATCCAATACTTCATCAGGTTTCAGCTGACAATATCAGGCCCTAAAAAATGTCAAGACTGATTCTTCTCTCCCCTTCTCACACACACACTCAGGGTAATAATGGAAAACAAGTTTAAAATGTATTGTAAAACAGAGCCAGTTCTTTCAGTCACCAAGATCAACATCTCCTGAGGATAGGCAGGAAATCAGAGCTAGAACCAGGAGCTCAATAAAGAAAGACAGAATTACAGCCAGGACCTGATAGGCAGATATGATTGAGGTTATGAATTTGATCTGAAGTTGCTGGCTGGTATCTGGGTCATTATGTGCTCTGAACACGTTATTCAACACATTAATTCCTCACTGTTTAGTATTTGCAGTGACTACTGGCTGCATTTTATTCAGATGACACCAGTATCCTAATCAGTTGGGTGGGGGAATGTGCCATTTGGGAACCATTGTACTAAGTTCCTACTGTAAACTGACATTTAAATTTTTTTCTATAGTCTACCTTATGAGGTGCCAGGTTCTCACCCAAAGGTAATGCCTACAATGGTTGAATGCTGTGAATGATGCAGCCATTACATCTCCTGCTGTATTTCTCTCTGGTCCTTTCACCTACACTCCACATGGTGTGGCCATCAAGACTCTTCCTCAGATGGAAGTTGAGAGTGAGTGAGGGGATCTTTGGAGAAGCAGCTCGTGGGAAATGGCAGCTTTGCTTGGTACTTTGGAACAGGAACATTCTCTGACTTGGCACCCCTAATTAAATAAACATAGTCTTTATAACGTGTTATCCAAGAGGGCAACATTATGTCTGAGACTTCCTCACTTCATAGAACAGAGGCACTGATCTGGTTAGTGATGATGTAAGCATCAGGGACCCCTGGACTTGTCTTGAACAGCAACCTTGTGTTCTTGGAATGGATCCCAGAGTGGATAAATTTTTTTGTTTTTTAATAATTAATTTTTAAAAAATGATTTTTAAAATGTAAATCAGATTTTGTGGCTTTTTTAAAAAAAGAGGTAAGTAAATATTAAATTTCTCAAAGACTAAATATTAATTTGAATATAAGCATGTCAGTTCCACAGTTAATAAGCCGTTCACAAATAATGTTAATCTGTAGTTAAGCATTACATATATGTCCTTTGGACTTTTGCACTCCTCCTCCGTTCTACTGCTCCACAGTGGGTGCAAGGAAAGATGAAAAGCACTTGCTTCCATTTTCAATGGATTGTTATGTCTAAGAGAAAAATTGTGTACTATGGCTTGTCCAAGTAAGTCAACTACAAACTGCAGTTAATGATGCCAGCTTCTTTGGATTAACCATAGTTAACACTAACCACAGTTTCCAGATCATAGTGCAGCTACTTGAAAAGTAAATGCTTCTGATCTCTTTGTGGCAGCAGCAGAGAAGGAGCAGAGAGTACACAAGCCCAAAGCTCATATACACAATGCTAAATTATGTTTTAGTCCTATGTATGAACCACTCTAATCACATACACTGTACTAGATACACAGAACTGATGGAAGCTTTTCTTTGTAAGAGAAGAACCAATTAGGTAATTTCCCAAATATTATTATTTATACTCTGCCTAGCAAACATAGGGATTTCCTTTCACCTAATAAAAATAACCAGAGCTCTTGTCTACCTTGTAACTATCAGATGTTGATTTGATGTTTCAGTGATGGGCATTTCATTTTTTATTTTGATACTTTTTGTGATAGTGTGGCCAAGCAAAGGCAAAGTGACGCAGAAAGGACTAATGCTGGAAAGAAAAGGAGACATTATGGCCTTAGAGATGCAAATTATGTAGTCCCCGTTCTAAATACAATTGCTTAAAATTCTCCTGTTTAATAATGCACTGCCAGAAAAAGATACAATACTTATTTTTTTCCTATTCTTTTAGTCATTGCAGTCATGATATTTTCCATAGCAAAAGACAGACCAAAAAAATCACTGCAGAACGTTTAGGAAAGCTTAATGGATAATTTGTGTGTGTTTATACATAGACACCTCATAATCCAATATGTTGCATTTGGTTGTGCCTGTCAAGAACTTCCTTCAGGCTAAGTGAGCTGACTGCAAGGCAAAAACTGTTGATTCCTGCACAAGACTGAAGTATCAGCCTTGCAGCAAATTTTTCATGTAGCTATGCTTAGTTTAAAATGTTGTGATTCTGATTAAGTTGTGACTGCACTAGGAAGAGGCAATTTATATCACCAGCAGACTTCACTAGAGGGCCCTTTCCCTCCCCCTACCAAGGCATTGTATTACAATTCACAGTTAACTTGCCCAGGGCAAATCTGGAAATAAATGCTAACGACAAATAATTAATAATGCGGGGGGGGGAGTCGCTGCTTCATATGACAGATTGCTGTATCCTAAGGAGGCATGGGAATAGATAGTAGTCAAAATATTATAAATTCACTGGGACAGGGAAAAGTTTATAAGGAGACTTGGGCCAGACAGCACCATAAAGAGATGATGATGATGATGATGATGATTTCTGTGCCAGGAAAGGCTAAGTACTGTTATAAATTATGACAATTGCAGAGTTTATTTTTCAATTTTTAACAATTTCACATAACTCTGGGTTTGCTAGTTGTAAGTAGTCTCAAGGAGCTATTGGGGGAATTGAAGTCCTACCTGCAACAGCATACATTGGTCAGACTCTAAGTATAATAACAGCAAGTCATGGCTTAGTATTTTGTGAATGAGCAGCAACACATCCCTTTTATTTCAGTGCTGCTGCACGGTGGAAAGTGAGAGCGTGAGTTTTCTGCTTTTAGCTAGCCTGAGTTTTATTGTTACAACTGAAATGGGAACTCTGCTTTCTTTAAACAGTGCTTTGCTGAAACAAATCAGCTACATAAGCCATAGTTTGATTGTTTCTTGTTTCAATGAACCATAGTTCAATCTAACCACAGTTTGTCCTTTTCTGACAGTTAGGGCTCATCCAGACGACTGCAAAATGTGTGACACGCCCGCTATGTGTGTTCATTATTTTTTGGTCGTCCAAATGACGTCTTGCGCTGTTACGCACTTTTGCGGGTTAAATCCGCTCCTTGCAATACCGGCAAAAATGCGATTTGCTGTTTAAAATCGGGAATCATCCGCTGTGCCTTCAGAAGTTAGGATGCAATACTGCGGACTTTACAGCTGATGGGCGGTTCTTGGGCGTTTTGCCTTGCCCCTTCTCCTCATTCCAGCCAATCATGTATCTGCACTTTTGCGCATGTGCAAGAATAAGCCCGGGAAAATTGAAGCAATCATCGCAATGGTGGGGTGTTGGGGGGGGTCTGCAACTACTGCGCAGATGCATTTTATTTTTTGCCAGCCTGCAAACTGGGCAGCTGCTCTGGGTGAGATCTGGAATGCACAGCAAGCGAGAAAGGGGGGTGGTCGGTTTCAGCCTGCCTCCGGAAAGCTTTGTCAATTTCATTGTACTTGCTGGGGGTTTTGCTTCAAATCAGAAAAGCATATATTGGTTTAAGTGTAATATCGCAAATACAAACTTAGAAAAGGGCTTCTGATCGGTTTCAAGCCTGCTCCAGAAAGCTTTGTCAATTTCATTCTCCCTGGGAAGGAAAGGGAGAAGGAGGGGGGTGTGACACGTTTCTTGCTTTTTTGGAGAAATAAGTGCAATTGCCAGCTTGTGTATCTCCTTAAATATCAATAAAGGCAGAAAAGCATACATTCAGTTAAGCATAATATCGCAAATACAAACAAGGCAGGAGTGAAACCGACCAGCAGCCTTTCCTTCCTAGGCGAGAACTCCTTTACCGCCATATTGTGCTTCGTTGCAAAGGGGGAGAGGAGCATATGTCATTTTTTTGCTGACCAATTGGTTGATAGGGGGAGGTTTTAAAGGCGGAGCTTGGGAAAAGCGAAAAGAATGTAGGGGTCTTACTGCTGCATGTGCGGGTGCAAAAAAGCATTTTTTTTTAATTGGGAAAGAGCGAACTAAAAGGCAAAGTGAGGACTATCAGATGACAAACTGAATATGGAAACCGTGGATTATCCCGCTCTGTTTGGATAAGCCCTTAGTTAGAAACAAGGATTGCTGAATCAGTCTGTTTCCAGTTCTTGTAATTTTCACATGTTTTGGCCAAACCTTGACGTAGCGCAACTATGCAAGTGTCCAGACTCACTGCTGTTTTACCATTCCCTGTTCCCTTTTGCTGCCGTACTGCATTGAGCTAAGCCAAAGTTTGGGTTAGTGTGTTATCTGAACTGGGACTCATGGTTAAGCTCTCTCCTCACTAAGCATGAGAAAGCAGAAACAAAGGTTCTTTCACAGGTAGTTTTGTGTTGTGAGAGAAGTGTGTTGTCCAACCTCCAAGTGTTAGGGTCAACATATATAGTGTTGGAATGTATGAGGTTCAACTCCTACTTGGTGGGTTGAGGCTGCATGGGGTTAATAAGCGTAGTTAGAGAGCTAGACCTCTTGCTGGTTGAGGCTATACCTATCCCTTTGATCCTCTGCAATGGTACATTGTAATTTTTTTCTGTATAATATTTTATTTTGAAACACTGAAACTCAAAATCAATTATTGTAAGGTGACATTGATTTTATTTTGGGAAATGTTTGTAAGAAACATAAAAAACTGAAAACATGTTGCTTGCATAAGTATTCAACCCCTGTGCTGTGGAAGCTCCCACAGATGAAAGAAATTGCCCTACCAAGAACAGAGTTACCTTACCATTGGCCTTCACCTGTGAACCATTAAAGTTGCTGTCACATTGTCAGGAAAAAAAACCCACTGATGAAGGATCATTGGTCAGGCTGTGGATCTGAAGGAAAATGAAGATCAAAGAACATTCTACAGAAGTGAGAGATAATGTAATACAAATGCATAGATTAGGAAAAGGGTACAAAATAATACCCAAGTGTTTGGATATCCCAGTGAGCAGGGCCGGTTCTAAAGGGTGGCTAGGTTGGGCACTGGCCCGAGGGCCCCGGAGCTACAGGAGCCCCTCCGCTCCCCTTCTATGATCCGCACCCCCCACGCCCCCCACTTACCTCTCAGCCGGCTTTTTACCATTGCCCTTAATGAAGATGGTGGCTGCAGCTTCCCTAAGGTACCGAAGCCACTGCCGCCATCTTAGTTGATGGCAGAGATGTGCGCGCGTAGGGCTGTGGGGATGCTTCTCATCAGCAGGGACTGGGCATCTTGCTAAAATTGAAGGAAGAATGGATGGAGCAAAATACAGGGAAATACTGCAAGAAAAACTGCTTCAGTCCACTAAAAATCTGAAGCTTGGGAGGAAATTCACTTTTCAGCAGGACAATGATTCAGCAGCACAAGGCCAAAGCAACATTGGAGTGGCTCAAGAACAAAAAGGCAAACATCCCACAGTGGCCCAGTCAAAGTCCTGGTCTCAATTCCATTGAGAATTTGTAGCGCTCTTTGAAAATTGCAGTCCACAAGCAACATCCAACCAACCTGAATGACCTGGAGCGAATCTGCCAAGAAGAATGGGCCAAAATCCCTCCAAGACTCTGTGCAAAGCTGTTACATACCTACCCCAAAAGACTTAAAGCTGTTATTGCAGCGAAAGGTGGCTTTACCAAATGTTAATGAGTGGGAGTTGAATATTTATTTATTTATTTATTTAAAGTATTTCTATCCCACCCTTCTACCCTATAATAGGGCACTCAGGGTGGCTTACAAAAATAAAATCAAGCATGTACATAATAAAATTGTAAACAATAAAATCACAAAAACATTAAAATAAATTAAAATACATAAAATAAAATTAAAATACTTATGCAAGCAACATGTTTCAGTTTTTTGTGTTACAAACATTTCCCAGCATAAAACCAATGTCATCTTATAATAGTTGATTTTGAGTTTCAGTGTTTCAAAATACAATATCATACAGAATGAATTACAGTGTACCATTTGTAATTCAGTAATATGAGATCATTGGTCAGGGGTTTGATTACTTTTGCAAGGCACTGTATGTTATGTCAGTAAGAAGAACCTAAGAAGAGCCTTGCTGGATCGGACTAAGGCCCACCTAGTCTACTATCCTGTTCTCACAGAGGCCAACCAAATGTTTACTGGAAGTCTGCAACTGCACCCTTCTCACTCATGATTCCCAGCAACTGGTCTCTGGTAGCCATTGATAACCTTATCTTCCATGAATTTGTCTAAATCCTTTTGAAAGTCATCCAGGTTGGTGGCCATCCTGTGGTAGTGAATTCCATGGTGCAAATGTGTGAAGAAGTACTTCCTTTTGTGTATCCTGGATCTTCCAACATTCAGCTTCATTGAATTACCCTGGGTTCTAGTGTGGTTGCTACAGCAAACCACTTTACTATGACTGTCTGGTTCCCATGCTACTCTGGCAAATTGCAAAATATTCTACCTATGTGATTCAACTTCACTGTGTGATAATGACACAGCCCTCCTCATTGTGCATTGCTGGTACAAGTATAACCACCAGAGCAACACAAAGAAATCTACTGTGATATAGTGGTTCAGCAAAGACGGGCTCTGAGAGAAGTGTAAATTGGTCCAAGATCCCCTTTACATGGATTGGGACCAGTATGGTGCTGGCTCCTTTATGATTGTTCCTAAACTGGCCCCAGTACATATAAAGGCTTCCTTCCACAGGTGTGATTTTAGTTATTGTTGCAACTATGCAAGTGATACCTGCAAAAGGCATCACTCGCCTGTTAACCATGTGTAGTTGTTCACCATCACATCACATGTAAAGACTAAAGACTTTACATGTATCAGGACCAGTTCAAAAGAAACCATAAGGGGTCTGAGGCTGAAACTTGCAAGGGAGGTGAGGACTGCCAGTGACATGCCTCCCAACTTCTCTGCTTTCTAAAATTTAGTGATAGTAAATGTGTGACGTGATGCCATAACTTATGCATTTCCACACCCTGGGTCCACTTCACTGGCCTCAGTTTGAAGGAGTGTGGAAACTCACAGTACTGTGACATAACATCCTGCACCTTTTATTAATAGATGTTAATGTTACAGAAGAGGGGAGATAATAAGATGTGAGGCTGTTTTTTTCAGTAGTAGCCTTGCCTCTGCAATAATCTGCAGTTCAAAGTTCTCTGTTTCTTGCTTTTACTCCAGTACTTGTGTTGGAACTTTAAATTCAAGTTAATGTGCTCGTGTAACAGACATAATCTTATGGGAGCTTTCAGAGTGCTAAAAGGCAAATGGAATAAATTGGCTAGAAGGATGTGTATAGGAGGACATGGAGACATACTGAATTTAAATCAACTGGTTAAAGCCTGGAGGGTTGCTTGAAAGAAGAGCTTTTTCATTAAGGATTTTAGAAGCTTCCAGTACAGAAGTGTTATGCCTGGGGTGAGGGAGAAAGTAAAGATTCTCCCCTCCCCTCCCCCTTTGCCTCCCCCGAATACAGAATTATATTATATTGTCCTCATAAAATTATTCTGAACTAAAATGATATTTGTGTGATATTTCCTGGGGCTTATCACGATACCTCCCTACAAGATAATTTAGAGTGGGAAATCATGTCCTTCTCTTCTAGGAGACAGATGTATAAACAGCAGCAGCAGCACAGAGAGAGAGAGAGAGAGAGAGCTCAATAATTTAAACTGTAATGTGAAGACCCTCTTCTCATACTGCAGTTCAAATTATTCAGGTATTTGTTTTTCTGTTACTGCCCCCCCCGCCATTAAACACAATACATTGGCCTCAATCCTGTTTTAGTTGCGTGCATCAGTTGTTGCCTCAGATGGTAAACCCTTCCAGACAGTTTAATTGAATCTGGATAAGTGATATAGTGCAGAACTAGTATTATGTTTCAGCTGCAACAGTGCCAGTTCCGCAGATCAAAGAGGTCAAGTGGGCACATATGGGGTTATCAAAACATAATATCAATATAAAAGCATTACAAAAAAGCATGAAACCAAAAAAATGAGTAGATATTAAAATGTAATGTTGCTACAGAAGTGCCATCAATAATCAGTTCTTTTCTGATTACAAAATCAACTAGATTATACCGTTAGGCATTAGCAGTAAATTAGTATTAGCCTAATCCACATAAAATATCCTGTCCACATCCATGGAGGAATTGTTGGCCAATCTTAAGCATATTTCCTTCTTAGGGAGTCCTACTGAACTCAATGCAGTGCATAGGGTTGTGTATCACCATTAGTGATTGCAATGTTGCAAGAAGTGTGCTTACTCACCATTTTTTCTTCTTTTTTAAAAACAAGGTAGATGTGCACTTCAGCACTGGAAAAGAAGAAAGCACAGCCTAGAACTAATCTTTAAGAAAGAGTAAGACAAGGGGGGGGACAGTTCAGCAATTCTGCAAGGGAGAAAAAGCTTTTATTTTATTTTCACCAAAATACACGTGTATTCACACTGGAGTGGAGTGGCAGAGTAAGGAACGCTGAAAGTCAGAAAAGGATAAAATAATAAACTTTACAAAATGTTCTCAAAATGGCACGAGCATGGTGTATCCATCATCATTAGTGGTGACACAAATACTAACCTACAAATGGCCAACCACATTCGGACAACCACATCCTAACACTGTGCTTCAAATAGTAATAGGAAGGGCAAGCTAGAAAAAAATATATAGAACATACAAATGAGCATGAATTTTGAGCTAATGCAATTTCCTGGCAAGTTATATGTTTTTTGAGCAGAAGCTCTTTCTGAGCTCTGGTGTTTGTTACCATTCCATTGGCTCTGTTGAGAGACGAGCTCCATCAGGCTCCTCCCTCAAATCATTTAATCAGGCTATATAGCAAAGGGAAACACGGACTGCATGGCTTCTCCATTAGCTAGGCAGAGAGACCAGCAACTTTTGGCTACTCCTTTCTCTGAACTCTTTCCATTTCAGTAGGCCATTATACAAACTGTTACTAAGATCTAGTGACTTTTCTTTCTTTTTTCTCCTCCCTCTCAATCCCTCTTCCTTTAGTGGCATATCTTTTAGACTGTGAGTTGCTCTGGGTGCCTTTTTTAAGCTGAAGAGTGAAGTAAAAACATTATTTAAAATATTTTTATCTCACTCTTCAGCTAAAGAAGGCTCCCAGAGTAAATTTGCTTTCCTGTAAAAAGTAAGTAAAAAGAAAATTTGCTTTCCTGTAATAAGTGTGTACCTCTACATATCTTGTGCAATAAAACAGTGTTGGGGGGTGTCTTCCATTTTTGGTGAAATAATGTTTTCTTCCCTGCATTCTATAAGTGGGGATTCCTTTTATGAGATGTTTCTCTGTGCCTCTTATGCACACTTCTGTGTACTTTCCTTTAGCTCAGTTCTTGCAGTGGCACCAGTGTGACCCATTTTCCTGTGCTTTGGTGATTTATTGGATCTGGTTTAATTAATGAAATATAATTCTACACTTTTCTCCAATCCGCTTTCAAACTGATCACTTCACAGCCAGCATAGGAAAGATGGCATTTTAAATACTTTTTTCCTTAGAAAAAAAAATAACTTTCCCAATACTGAAGTGATGCATTGATGCCTGGCAACAGTTGCTAGGGAGCTATTAGGAACTGGAGTTAATCATTCTTGATTGTTATTGTCAGTCACTTCCCATATTCTCAATGCAGAACAATATCAATACCACTTACACTGGTTTTATTTACAGCCATATCACTCAAATGAGTATAAGATCTGGTAAGGTTTTTTTCCCCTCTGAGACATGGATTATAAAACTCTAGGCTAAGTCACGGTGACTTGGGGCTGATCCTTGCACTCTGCAAAGCTTTCTGGGAGTGTACCACTTCTGACAACAGGTGGATATTTCTAAAATATTTCTAAATGCTCCTTCACATTACACAACTCCCATGTTGACTATCTAGAACTTCCTCCTTAATGAGATGAGAAGAAAGGACTGCTGACAGACATTCTATAGATAACAGAGAATGGGCATGCGCATTATTATACAGCCATGAGAGTGGCTGTATACTATAGCCAGCATGGATTTTTAGCATTCTGCAATGTTAAGTTGAAAATACCCCCATGCCATTCTGCTGCTTCCTATAAGCTGATTTAAAAAAAAAAAAACTTACAAAACTTAATAGTCCTGAACTCAGAAACGCTTGCTTAACAACCCTCTAAGTTTTCATGGTTATACACAAAACATTCAGAGAGAACTGAGAGTTCAAAGTGTAAAACAAGAGGGGAAAAAATCCAGACCCTTCTTGGATTCTTTCTGTCAGTGGTCTCATAATTTGTTGAAATTAATTAAAAATCAGTCATGTTCACAGAGTACCTGTAATCCTATTACTGACCTTGCCCCATACTCTGACCTTCATCTTCTTCAGTTTAAAAGTTAAAAAAAAATGCCTGGCTGATTTTTAATTAATTTAAGAAAATTAACATTGGAGTCAATTATGAGCACGGGCATGCTCAGTAAGAACCAAATGTCAGACTTACAGCTGTTTGGCTTGGCCAATTGGAGGGCCACACTCATGCCAGACCTTTATTCCACTTTAGACAGTCATGGCTTCCCCTCAAAGAATCCTGGGAAGTGTAGCTTGTGAAGGGTGCTGAGAGTTGATAGGAGACTTCTATTCCATTGACAGAGCTCCAGTGGCCAGAGTAGTTTAACAGTCAGCCCCTCTTCAGGGGATTGTATCTCTGTGAGGAGAATAGGATGTCTCTTAGCAACTCTCAGCACCTAGCAAAATTGCAAGGTAAATCAAACATATTTAGAGTGAACTATATCAACTGTCTTAATAATGTTGCTTCCTCCCTCCTAACACAAGATCAGCATAGCACATGTCTTGTTTCTGTTATTGGGGCTGATTGCCGGTGTTGCCACCACTCATTATATGCTCAGAGGCACATGTTACCCAATTCCTCCAAGCTACACAGGAAGTGCATTGGACTGTGAAAGACCAACCCAAACTGTGTTTGCATTTTTACAGATTTTTAGAGCAGTACAATATCTCGGAGAGGAGGTCAGGTCTCCTGCTCCCCTGGTGCATTCACTATGGCTGCCCAATTTCCCTGCTTTTTAAAGTTTGATAGAAATATCTGTTGGTTATAGGTACATTCTCAGACCGCAAGGGTTTTTTTTTTTTTTGCCTATTAGTGAATTAAAAAATGTGTGGCACTGTAGAGCATGTGTGTGCCCAAAAACAGCTCACACACATGCACTAGGATTATTTATTTAGTGGATTTTGTATCCACTTCACCATAAGGGCCCAGGGCAAGATTCAACAATATAAAAACACAAAATTAAAATCAGATAAAACAATTTACAATCAGAAGAATAGTGTGGGTCCTAAAAGGTATATCTCAGGTGTCAAAGGCCAAAGTAAAGAGGTGTGCCTTTAGCATACAGATGAAAGTTAATATGATAAAGGTGCCAGGAAGACAGGCGTACCTCTATGGAGATAGAATTCCATAGCTAAGGGGCTTCCAATGCCCTATCTCATTCTGCCACATATACACCCCAAAATCCAAGGGCAGTGGAACTACCAAGAACATCCTCTCTGCTGATCTTAACACTCATGAGGGAAAGAGGGTATCACAGATATTAGGGGCCTAAGTCATTTAGGACTTAAAACACTAATGTGAGCTCTTTATATATGCAGCCATTCTTCCTTATAGTACTTCCTACAGTTTCCATGTGACCACACCCCATCTCACTGCAGGCACACTTGGGGTATTTTAAACATATTACAGATACCCCTCAGCTATGTCTTATAAGATAAGAGCAGCATCTGTGAAACTGCCCGCACTGAGAAATGTATCTGAAATTCACACTTTTCCTGGTCTCTCTGTAGCCTTCTTCATTTTGTTCCCATACCCTCTCAAATTGCTAGAAAAAAAGAGAGTGAAAGGTTATGCAAAACACTGTTTATGTAATCTTGCATATATTGCCCACCTTTTTCCTCTCATAGGGTTGTATTCAATGTAGCACTAAGGAGATTGTTCTGCCAGAGCAAGCATTTCTACTTGCCCAGCGAAACAGTTCCCCTTCTCCTCCCCCATGTGATGTTCTGCGGGTTCTCCTGACTCTCTGGAGCAGTTTGGGGGGACACAGGAGGAGGGGGGGAAATCCCATTGTGCTAGCGGAAATCCTTGTGCTGGGTTCTGCTAGCACAATGAGTTAGTTGATTACAGCCCATAGAATGCAAGGAGGCATATATATGTTTACCAGGCCATGCAGGCACTGACCAGACAGATCTGCTTAGCTTCACCAAGGTGGTGACCTCATGCACTTTCAGGCCAAACTCTGTCCCAAATTATATCACATCCCACTTACTTAGCAGAATGGACTGTAGTTTTGATTTTTCATTCTGGTCAGGATGATGGTGCCCTGAGTATAGAGGGACAACATGTAGTCCCGTTACAATGGTAATGTTTAAGCTCACTGGCATTCCTGATTCTGCAGGTATGGGGGACCTATTAGAAAGGACCATTCTCATAGCAGAATGTATTGAAATGGTTCCCTGACTGCTTTGGAATAATTTCGTGTTGTCTTAGGTGATGATTTTCTCACAGCCTTGTTTGATCTCTGAGATAGGGAAATTACCATAGCAGTTGACTCAATCACTCCTATGGAGGAATTCACTCGGAAACCATTTAAACTGAAGCAGATCCCAAGTTTATTAAAAAATAATACAGCGCTGTATTTTCAGATACCCAGAATCCTCTACGAGTAGGCACATTTTCAGATACTCAGAATCCTCTACAGCCTGGTTATTGATTCCACACTCCCAAGCTCTCCCCCCACCAGTGTAGCCAGATGCGCCCCCTGGTTTTCCATAGAGCTTGGGGCAATGAAACAAGAAGGACAATGATGGAGCAAAATTTAGGAACCTATATGATGGCCTATGCTGTGGCAGAGATAGTAGCAAAGAAGTCATACTTTTCCACTATCATTGTATCCACATAGAGTCATCCAGCAGAGCTATTCTGAATGGCTAGAGGCTTGTTACATCAAAGACCAGTTAGAGTGGAGGAAAATAACTTGGTTGCCTGCTGTGAAACTTTTGTTAGATGCTTTGTGGATAAAACCACAAATACATTCTGATCTAGATGACTTGTTTATGTCAGATCGTAGTGGTGTACCTTTGACATCTGCTTGTCTGATTTTTATTTTTTTCAGTTGGTATGCCTGAGGATATGTACAAGATCCTTGGTAATATGATAGCAACCTCTTGTTTGTTTGATTCTTGTCCATCCTGGCTGATTAAAGCAGCCAGAGGAGGTCTGGTCTAGTGAGCAAGTAGAGTGGATAATGATGATGATGATGTCTGTGAATCCTCTTCCACATATAGTCCCAAGGCAATGTATAGACGTATCATCAATATCCAGGAAAAATAATTTGCAAAACAGTTCAAGAACAACTGAGTATAGGTTTAAAAACGACACAGAATGAACACCTTTGCCTTTTCTTGTATCAGGTAAATGTCTCCTTGAAAGAAGGAGTCATACCATCCAGCCTTTGAAGTGGCTGTGGTGAGACTTTTGTTGAAAAAGCTCTGTCTGTATCCAGCTGTGTAGGATAATTTCAAAGCATTCTCCAATTTGTCATTCTTGGGAAAGGTACTTGAGCATGTGGTGGCTTCCGCGCTTGAGGGGTACTTGGAGGAAATAGATTATCTACACTCATTTCAATCCAGTTTCTGATCTGGGTTTGGGACTGAGCCAGGTTTGGTTGCCTTTATTGATTATCTGTGCTGGGAACTAAACAGGGGAATTGCATCCCTCTTGATTGTACTGGGCCTCTAGAACGATCTCCCCAAACTGGGTGGTGGACAGTAAAATGGCAAACACAATTCAGTGTAATCAAGTGTAAAGTGATGCGTATTAAGACAAAAAACCAACAACCTAATTTTGCATATATACTAATAGGATATGAACTGATGGTGTCTGTCCAGGAATGAGACTTTGAGGTTGTAGTGAATAGCTCAGTGAAGATTAAAATGCCAACCCAGTGTGCAACAGCTATGAAAAAGGCAAACACCCTGTTAAGGAATCATTAGGAAAAGGACTGAAAACAAAACTGCTAATATCATGTCATCATTATACAAATCTAAGGTGCAACTACACTTGGAATACTGTGTACAATTCTGGTCACCTCACCTTGAAAGGGATATTGTAGAGCTGGAAAAGATTCAGAAAAGAGCAACCAAGTTTATAACATTTGGGGCTTTTTAGTTCAGAAAAAGGTGATTAAAGGGAGACATGATTGAGCTTATGCATGCTATGGAGAAAGTTTCTCCCTCTCTTACAATCTCTCTCATAATTAGAACTGGGGACCATCCAGTGAAGCTAAATGTTGGAAGATTCAGGACAGACACAAGAAAGCACTTATTGAGACAATGCATAGTTAAACTATAGGATTAGCACTCACAAGATGTAGTGATGACCATCAGCTTGGATGACTTTAAAAGAGGATTAGACAAATTCATGAAGGAGAAGGCTATCAATAGCCATAGCCATAGTGGCTATCTTCTGTCTCCACTGTCAGAGCCAGTATGCCTTTGAATACCAGTTGCTTGGAATTGGAGTCTTACTGCACTCAGGTCCTGCTTGTGACAACAGGATGCTGGACTAGATGTGCTTTTGGTCTGAGCAAAGCACTTCTTATGTTTTGAAAGAATAATTCTAGCAATGATCCAAGACAGTAGAATTCTAGCCAAGTCTATAAAATTCTCTCTGGTTGACAGGATAATGTGAGGCACTCCAAGTCTGAATCGGGACTATTCACCACCATGGCTGCTGGCCTGCTTTCTACTATATGTCAGCATCACCACTGGAGATAGCCAGAGAATAGCACTGCAGTTGCCAGCTCAGGAAAAATCAGGTGACACAAAGGCCTGGTACAGGTCCATTCAGTCTTATAAAGCTGCTAACTGGCCTGGCTCTTCTATCTACTTAGCTTGTTATTCAGGCTCAAACCAAGCTGCATTTCTTGCTTACCTGCCACTTTCCAGATCACCAGTCCTAATACCCTACTGATCAGGACATTCTTGTTATGCTCCCTGTCAATTGATGGCTCATGGCATGCATCCAACCTGTACAGTATACATTGATTTCATGTACTACTTGTTCATAGGAACCAAACGTTCTTGCCAATGGTGCTCACTAACTTTCCTTTAAGAAGCAAGATACTGTGGTACCTGTAAGGTGCATAAATTTATCACAGCAAGATAACTTTTGTAGAGAAGAGCCTACTTTATCAGTTGAATGAGATGAAAGCTCATGCTGCAATTGATTGATAGCTAGATAGAGGCATTTAATACCCTGCACTTCAATACACATTCCCAGAGCAGTGTCCAAGACAGAAGTATAAAAGAATTCTTTTAAAAAATGTGCTACATCGTTAAGGTAACTGGGCTTACAGTAGTGGGGACTTCTGACTCTACTTTTTCCAGAGAATACAATGGTGATGTGACCCAACATTTGGACTCCCCATTGTGTTCGGTGTCCCCCTTCCCATTCAAGAAATACTGTTATATTCCTTTTTACCAGGCTTTCATATGTTTAATAGCTCAGCCCTCACTTTCATTTCCTCCATCCTTTTGTTGGATACATGTTTTTCCACTTGTAATGCTTTTAAGATCCAATCAGATCCCATCATTTAACTGTCAAAATATTTTTCTCAAAATGAAAAAGCCTCTCTGTCTCCTATAAGAATGACATCAAGATCGTTGGGTCTGTTTCCTTGTTTTCTTACAGTTGTACTCTGACTGAAGATGGTTTGTTTTTCTACGAATTATTTCTGTTTTTCAACAGATTGAGTTTGCTGTTTAGAATAACCTATTACTCTTCCACATGCAAGATGAGATCAGTAGGCCGCAGGTTCCCTTTAACGCCACATTTTGCATCAAGCAAAATATTGAACAGACTTTTTTGGGCTCCTTGGGTTTGTCTGGCAAATCAGAGTAAAAGTTTACACTGTTGAAAATATGGTCAGAACAGAACTCTGTCAAGTCCCCTTGACTATATAGCCAGAACTTCTTTCTGGCTCAGCTTTCTGAAGGTCAGTCAAACATGTAATCAAATGATCATTGCATTATTAAGACTGTTGAGTTCATTTTTCAGTCCCAGATATTTCCCTACAATGCTTGCAAAGTTGTTATCCAAAAGTGAAAAGAATATATTAGTGTTTTTTTAAGTAAACCAAGATGATGGATGAGGCCATCTTCTAAATCTTCCAAGTAATTTCAAATCTTGGTATACAAGTCAAAGAGCCTGATCAGCTGCTCTAAAAACGTCTGAGTGTCACATGTAAGGGGGGGGAGGAAATGGGCCACTATGTGCATGCCAATCAGTGCCAGAAAATTGTACCTGTCAGTATCGTTGCACCAAGTCAAACATAGGTGTGTCCTTCATGGAGGATTTTAGAGTATCTGAACTGGCTTAAAATGTTGTCTTTTGATTCTGGGACTCTTACGACCCCCATAATAACAAAAGAAATGTGGCTCAACCTGAATGGATGACAGTGATTATACATTATACTTTCTCTGTCCCAAGACCTGCCTTTGTGGTCCTCCCAGCCCTTGTTGCTCAGGGGAACCGTATTTGTTTTCTTACTCAAGATGTATATTAGAGCTTTTCTATATTGTAATATGAAGTTTGGGGTGTAATAAAAACAAGCCCTTAGGGGAAGAAAAGAAATCAACCCCTGGCATCCCCATTTAAAAGGACAGCAAATGCTAGGGCCAGGGAAGAGATCCCAGAGAGCCGTTGCCAGATAGATTAGATGGATCATTGTCGGATTCTAAGGCAGTTTCATATGCTCATGTGTTTACTCCATAACATTGTAACGCTTGTGACAAAATTAAATTGGTCTGCCAATCCTATTGCAATTTAGATGGATGATATATGTGACCTTATTCCTATCACTCTTTGGGTGAGAATTCATATTTTCTGACTAAAATTTAATCTTCCCTGGACTTTGTAGACAATGGTAGTTCATGCTTGCTCCGCTGCAGGGGGCAGTAAGCCCTGTGGAAGAAAAAGAGTCCTTGGAGCCTCAAAATTTGAATGCGAGGGCCTCACAACAGTCTATCAAGTAATAATAATCATCGCTTTTATCTAGGGCTGATATTGGTAATACAACCCTGGGTGTGTTTTTTTGCAGAGATCAGGGAAGTTTGGTGAACTTTTGCCTCCTTTGCCCTCATTTAGTCAACTATCTCTACCCCCCTTTTCCCTTACAATTCTAAACATGCTCAAGCGATGTTTAAATGTGGAGACACAGGCGGGCAGGCAAGTTCCACCCCAACATCCCTGTGCACATGAGATCCAACCTTGCCATGTAGAACAGGAAAGGTCTGCAGGGGCTTTTACTTCTGTTCACTTGAACGTGAGTAGAACCCTCTGCATGATCAGGTACCTGATAAAACAGGGCCCCCAGCACTCGTGTTGTAACAAATTCAGAAGTGCAGGGTTCCTTCATGATAGTCACACCATGTCCCATCACAGCCATACCCCCTTGCTTGCTTGCTCTCCATCATCATCTCCACGCTCCTCAGTCCTTCCCCTGTTCCTAGGAGCCATTCAGTATGGAGTGTGTTAGCTACTGAAACGAGTCTTCTCAGTGGCTGACTCACCACCTTTCACTCTGATTGGCTCCTATCACCAGAAAGGACAAGGAAGCATGTTAGAAGATTCTTCTCAGTGGCCAACACACTCCCCTTTCATGCTGATTGGCATGTAGGATGCTGGAGACATAGGGACCTGTCTGGGACCCTGCTCCCTAAAATGTAATGGGTCTAAGACTGCCCCCCCCAGATTCTGGATGACTATATCCCTGGTCCCCAGTTTCAAGAGGCATTCTACCCACATTCATGGGTACACTGGGAGTAGGGCTTGCATGTGTGCCCCTGTACCTATCCATACATTCAAACATTGTATTTTCAGGCAAAAGCATAAATATAGCTTCTCTCTGTTCTCCAATCTGCATTCATTTCTTAGTAAAAAAACACCTAGATGTCTTGAAAAACATGGGTCTGCCACACACACACAAAAAGGCATTCCCATGTTGAGTTCTCCCATTCTGTAATATGCAATATGTAATATGCAATACCAATCCAGTGTTTTGAAATCATTGCATTACATGATTCCTTGCCCCTAGTAGCAACATCCATTGATGCAGAGTAAAGGAGAGGAATTGTACAATGTGAGGATAATAGGGCATGGGATAATTCCTATTGCACAATGGAGAGAAGGGAAACATTCGAAACAGAGGTGGCATTTTTTGTGTTAACTCCATGTCTTTCATAATGTCCAGTTCCAACCTTACAGGCATACTTTTTAAACCAGTGAGTCCATGTGCAACAATAAGATAGCATTTTTGTGCTGATTATGCTTTTGATTAAATGTGCAAATACATGTGGCTAGTTTTAGCTCTTGGGAGTGAGCTTTTTTCATCTGAATTATGTGACAGTCTGATGGTTTCTTCTATATGTCAGCAGGCACATTCTTTAAAATGTCAGAAGGGAGGTTGTGTTAGTCTCGTGCAACAAAAACAATAAATATTATTACAGGCTAGCAGATTTATTGTGGGCTCTGCTGCACAAAAGTTTATGCCACAATATGGATGCAATCCTGTACACTCAGGTCTGGAACCAAGTCCCAATGAACACAGTGCCTTAAGAGTGTTTGTCATTCTTAAATATGTAGATGTAGTAGTAGTATAGTTTATATACCACCTTTTGACAACAAGGCCCCCAAAGCAGTGAACAACATCAATGTGTATTACAAAGGAAATAAACAACTGAAATACAGTACATACAATAGATGAAACAATATTAAAATAAATAGTAGATGGAGTTTCTTGCTGGTAATGGGAGGGTCCAAATATGTGCTGGACATATTACTTGACCCAACACATAAACAGGACAAAATAAGGTGGTTTAATTTGCTGAGAAAACTTGCTCTTTTGCTGTCAAATTTGCCACTGGAATCTGCATACCCAGGAGTAAGGGAATATTGGACCAGTATATGTGCATAATAAAAGGCTGATTTGCTATTTGCCCCCACACAAGGAAGACTCGTGACAACAGACTGGTATAATGTTATGTTTATTAAAATATAACATCGTAAATCAAATGCAATACAGCCAATTATTCAAATATCCAACTCTTCGGGCAGGTGAGGCTAAACCTAGCAATGAGGGATTACACCCTCACCTTCTAAAGGCATCCATTCACGTCATTACGTAACCCAAGAGTCAAGGACGTGTGTGAATTCTTCCCTCCTTCCTCTTGGAGCCAGCTGTGCGGTTCCCACCTCCACACCATGGCCCCGCCGTACAGGCGTTCACCCTGATGGGCAAGCAGGTCCCACAAGGACACAACCCAGATCGCCACCAGACACCAAGCCCTGATGGTTCCCTGTGGAGTGCCCCTTTTTCAGGATGCCTTAACCGCCTAATTTTAACCCCCATATACCTCACCTGCCCGAATTCTATGCCACAAGAGGGGATCAGCTTAAGCTTGGTCCCCTCCACCCAATGAAGATAACAAACCCCTTAATCCCCCCATAAGATCCTCAAAAAAAAAAATTATCACACCCTTGCTCAGAAAGATGAACACCGTCATCACGAAACAGATGTGGGGCATGGAACCTAATCCTTTCATGAGGAATAACTGCCCACCCAAGTACAAAAGTAGCTCCCTTACCTTCCTATTAACCCATTTCCTAGATCTATCTATCCTAATGGGGTGCACTGCACCCCTCCAGATCCTTCTAACAAGCATTTCGGACCATACAATTATAAGATTGGGATATAAGCGGATAAGCCATAACTTTCAGCAGCAAATCCAACTCAGGACGCTGCACCAAATCATTTTCTCCCAAATGAATAAACACGATGTGTGGCCTATTAGCAGAGGACATGATTCGGCACATGGCAGGCAACAACGCATCCCATAACATGCCCCTCCGTGCATCCCACTGAAACGTAGCTGTGGCTGACAGCTGCAGCTGTGTGCCCAGAACAGAAGAGGATGCCCTCCGGTGAGCCCAAAACAAAATTGAGTGGCCACACAAGACGATCCTCACAGGAATTGGGATGTTTGTCAAACCTATGGGAAACAAAAACAAATTCCTCTGTTAAAACCTGACATAAGACTTGAATGCATCGGAACGCCACCTGCCAATCGCCTGTATATCGCTTATACTCATGCCCACGAGGGCCGCGGCCATAGCCGCACCAATCCGGAATGAATGCAGCCCATAGACTCCAACAACGCAACCACTGGCCAACAAGGCCCGCCGAACAACGGCCCAAAATTGAAACTGAGTCAGGGCAGTTCCATCTGCATGTAGAAACAAATAACACTGGCCCGCTGGCCGAATGGATAAGAATTGCAGCATTGCAGACACAGGGCACAATACTGGGACCTGGCATCGTTGTAAAACCACGATACTGCCACAGCCCTTTCGATCGGTCTTAGAGACACGCAGGGAGAACTTCACTATATCCGCACCTAATGTGCAATCACCAAAGCATAAGGCTCGATTAGTCACATCACGCTTAGAAGGGGCCAGATTTCACTAGGGCGAAAAGCACCATAAAACATCATCAGAGTTACTGCGGCGAACAGGTGCGACTCATACTGAGATGAGCATAAAGAATTAAATAGTGCCAGGATCTGGAGGAGGACATCGGGCGTGATTGGCCTCCTCCGGCCAGCGGACCTGGGAGCGGAACGCGACCAACCCTCAAGGACCTTTCTGACCCTAAAATCTACAGAATGATCCGGCAGCCCCCTTGGCTTGGAAATAAAGGCTAGCGCCGAGAGGTGGCTGGTGATAGTAGAAACAGAATTATTGTGCCCTTTTAAATATTATCATAAACTGCAATAAATGAGCCGCAGGAATAGGCCAGTCAAATGGCAGCTTCAAGCCGATGAGGAAAGCCTGGAACTTCACAAATGATCGCATATATGCATTTTGAGTACTGGGAGCAAGAGCTGCGGCGATAGCAGCCCCAACTTCTAGTTGCCAAGGTTCCACAGGAAAGGAGGGATTGGTACTGGATCCGGAGCTGCGCCAGGTGCAAGCTCCCGAAAGCGCGCCATATGTAATCGGGAATGTGCATCAGCAACTGTATTCTGCAAACCTGTAACATGTCTGGCCAGGAATAAAACATTAAAGCGCAAGCATTGCAATACAAAAGCACGCACCAAGCGCATAACACGAGGAGACTTAGAAGTTTGGGCATTAATAACGCTAACTGTGGCAAAATTATCGCACCAGAAACGCACTGTGCGATTTTGAAATGCCAGTGGCCAGATATGAACCACTACCACTATTGGAAAAATTCCAGAAATGTCAAATCGGAAGAATTCCGGTAGCCTGCCAACTTTCAGGCCATCGCTCAGCGCACCACTGGGATCTAAATATTACTCCGAAGCCAATGCTTCCGGCAGCATGGGAATGCACCTATAATTTGGCTTCTAAGAGCAATTCCTCCCGCCAAAAGGAAAGGCCGTTGAAATCCGTCAGGAATTCCAGCCACATATGCAAATCCTCCCACATCCCTGACGTCATCCTTATGAAATGGAAGCGA
The DNA here is from genome assembly GCF_030035675.1 of Rhineura floridana. NCBI lineage: Eukaryota > Metazoa > Chordata > Lepidosauria > Squamata > Rhineuridae > Rhineura > Rhineura floridana. The sequence continues at coordinate 138,225,306 of NC_084480.1, forward strand.
GAGCGAGCTCCCTTCATGGCATCACATAAATGCCTGAGGAACGCACGACCTGGTGAAATAACTTTGGAAGCAAACTAAATGGCCCACAAGTTCCTGTAACTGGGCCAATGTTATCTTCTTCAGCCCTATGACTGAATGAAGCAGTTGACGCAGTACCACCAACTGCTCTAGCGGCAAACGGGAAGACTGAGCTACAGTAACTAACTGGATCCCTAAGAAAATAAGGGAAGTAGTAGGGCCCTCCGACTTTTCAGGTGCTAGCGGGACTCCCAATTCATCAGTTAAAATATCAAAGGCTTGCATGAGCTGTTAGCAATGAGAAGACCCAGCAGGCCCCACAAAAAAAAAAATATCAAGATAATGAGCAGAGAAGGAGGATAATGCTTTCCTCCTCAATGCCCATTCGAGAAATGTGCTAAATGCTTCAGAAGCAGCACAAGACACCGAACAACCCGTTGGCATAGCTCTGTCGACATAAAACTGGCCCTGAAATTTAAAACCAAGCAAATCCACATCTGCAGGGTGTACTGGCAAAAGGCGAAAAGCGGATTTTATATCACACTTTGTCAGTAAAGCACCCTTTCCAACCTTCCTAACTACTCTCACTGCCTCATCAAAAGAAGTATATCTGATAGAGGCATATGATGGGGAAATACCATCGTTGACTGAGGCTCCCTTCGGGAAAGACAAATTATGAATAAGGCGATATTCCCCAGCCTACTTCTTAGGGATAATACCAAAAGGGGAAATCCTCTAATTTTTCAAAGGAGGAAAACTGAAGGGGCCTGATATACGATCGGCAAGTATCTCCTTATTAAGCTTGGCCAGCACTACAGACGCTAAATTACTGAGAGCGGGCTGATGGACTAATGATGTAGCAATCCTAGGGCCCTCAAAAGGGATACGAAAACCATCCGTAAAACCCTGACGTAGAAAAGTAGCAGCCTGCCTATTGGGATAGAGCTCTAACAGCTTTGCTAAAGGAGCCAGCTTGATCGGGCTACTGGCCTTGCAACATACTGCCGCTAATGCCAGACCCACGTTTTGGCTGTTGATGCTCCACTGTACCTTGTCGAGCAGTGCGTGCCCTCTGGCAAGAGGAACTAGAGTGGTTTCCTCCACACAATGCACAGACATGTCTGAATCTACAGGGACGCCTAGAGCATCAGCCATTGCTATTAAATGTCCAGCAGACTTGCTGGGATTGAACCCAATGCCCGCCTTGGCTGGAGCCATAGGCGGAAGACTGCTCACGTGCCAATAAATGTCAACCAAGCAGTTCCAGAGAATTCTTGGAAGGCCCTATGTACAATATCCTGATATTTTATCATGGACAAAGCCCTAGACGGATAAGCCTGTGTCATAACGCCCATATAAATCGTATAGGCGTTCAACCAATTAGGTCATACATGATCAATCTTTCGTTTTATCGCTGCCTCACGCTCTTTTACTTCCTGACCATCCTTAATCTTAGCCTCATTTTCACGAAACAGGAGAGTAATCAGATCTATATACTCTCCCCTCCAATTTTTTTTTTCCGTTCCTAACAATAAATGATCACCTAACAGAAGGGAAATATCGCCTTGCGGACAAACCCCATATGGAAGGGGAAAATAAGCAGGTGATGGAGAAGAGGTAGTCAAAGGCGGCTGCCAAGGACTCACGGCAGCCGCCGGCCACGGAAGCTGTAGGTGCTGGGGGACCAAAACACCTCCCATAAAAACTACTGGGTGCATAGCATCTCCTGACAAAGGAGAGCCAGTCGTTTGTACATCCCTGTTAAGGGCATTGGAATCTTGTGCATGTGTATTGTGAGCTCATGAGTGCAAAATTTGCTCACCTGTATCCGCAGCATGAGAGGCAACTCCGAGCTGTGCTGCCAACCCGGAAGCCCTAGGAGTAAACGCGGCAGCATCATGCGGGACCGGCAGCTGAACTTGCATAGTCCCAACAGCCAGCTGAAAAGAAGGCGTGACAGAAGAAATGGAGGCAGGAACAGTTGGCAAACAAATGGAAGGCGTCTGGGTAGCTGGCTCCTCACAGGGCGCTGCCGCTTCCAGAACTCCGATCCTAGAAACTAAATCAGCAAGAAGACGATTTGTAGGCATTCTGGAAGCCAACCTTGCAGATTTCTTACCTGCAGGAGCGGAACTTGTGCCAGCTTCAGCATCAAACGGCTGCTTGCGTTCCTTTTCCAGCGCCTCCACCCTAGTCACCAAGGCACGGATGGTCCCCAAATCCTCATCTTCATCAGAAGATTGAGTCTGCAATGAAGGAGGGCGCTTCGTGGTCTGCTTCACCACCCGAACCCCTTTTTTCTGTTGCACCTTCTTAGGCGGCATTGTTGAAAAACCAGGAAGAAACAAGTACAAAATTAACAAAATTTATGCACACTACCAATATACAAAAATGCTAAATTCTCAAAATTAATCAACGCACACAAAATACCAATGGCCAAATTGAGACTAACAATTGGAAATATATTTACTCTATTATTATTATTATTGTTGTTGTTGTTGTTGTTGTTGTTTTGTTGTTGTTGTTATTGTTATTTATTATATATATATATTATTTAATAAAATGTATGTGTATATAGATATTTATTTATATATTTATAACATATTATTTATTATTATAACTTAATTATTTATACAATATAGAGGTGAGGAAAAGGGGAAAGGGGGGGTAATTTAAGCAAAGAAATAAATTAAACCAACAATTAAAACGATGCTACAGCAATTGCAAGACAGAGCAATGAATTGTAATAATTAAAACTATGGATTAATATAGGTAATGCTCAAGAATGAAATAAAGAACAACCAACAAACTAACCAATAAGCTACAATCACGCAGAAAAAATGAAAGAGGGGGGGGAGAAAGGGGGATTATCAACAATAACGAAAGCTAAGGCACAAGGCAAGAAATAAATTCCAAATTAACACAGGAACAAATAATCCACCCGCTACAACTACCAAAAGCTAACCTAGAAAACAAGCAAGGAAACTAAAGCTTAAAACACAATATAGGAACAAACGGGAATTAAAAAGCAGGCGAGAAGCCGCCGGAGGCGCGGGCAAACGCCCGACGCCCAGCTGATCGGCAGGGATCGGGAAAACAACAATAAAAGGAATAAGGCAATAAAACCGGGGAAAACCAAGCTATTAGAATTTAGAATAAATAGAAACGTTCACTTCAATACTCAAACGGAGCCGCGGGAAACGTGATCCAACAGCATATGCCGCAAGGCGAAAAAGGCAAGCGCGGGAAGGACGGAGCAGCCTTATATCTGCTGCTCCGTGCCTTCATCTATTGGTTGATTGATCTCACGTGGCTCCTAACTCTTGATTCTAGAATGTTCACAAGCCTTCCCTGTAATTATGGTGAGGGCAAATACGCCCCTTAAAAGGAACGCCATTTTGCTGATTTGCTATAACATGGCATCTGGGCTTATGCTTGTGGCATACACTAATACAGATGATGTGAGTTAATTAGCAGGAAATGGATGAGTAGAAGATCCTTAGGGCAGGAGCAGGTTGGCCTAGAGAACCTTCAGGTCTTTCCCAGTTGAAGATTCTATACTAATGATCTCAAAAAATTAGCCACAACCTACAGTCATGCTAGGAAGCAAAGTGCAGCAAATTACCTGTTGACCAAATAAAAGGAAGTCTACAAAATATTTCGGCATCCGTGTGTGCTGGCTGTTGTTGTTTTTGTCTTGTGGGAGTTGCGCCTCCTCTGCAGTTTGCATTGTCACAAAATAGCTGCTAGCTGGCAGGCGTAGGATGAGATGTTCTAGCTAGTTTATTTTTCTTTTTGTAGCCCCAAACAAAGTTTCTCAGTGGGCTTCCTGTGTGCGTGTCTGTTTGTGCTGATAATGTGTCACAGAAGAGAGATGATGGTTCTAAATTATTATAAATTATAATTATATATGCACAATTCTGATGATTTTTTGTACAAAAGTGCATAACTAAGTAAGATTACAGTGTACAGAAATATGGTCCCCCAGGTCACTTTTTTTAAAGGGGGTACTTTCTAAGCTATATATGGTTGAGAAGCATATAGACTTAGCAAAAGCAAGGCTTGGTGGTGGTGGTGATAGGGTATTGAGAAGTTGACACATTGGGGTTCAAGGCTTCCCAAAACAGTATAGCTTCCCTGAATATTTTAAGCTGACAGGACCTTTTAGACTGCTTCTTTTTAAAAGTGTTTTCCCTGTTTTGTTCTTTTATAAGTGTTTTCAAATAGATAGGGATCCAAAGGTAAATACGTATGCTCAAAATAAATGCCTTAGTATAAAATTATTAGGAGCTGATTTGCATGCTAATTAGGGCAATATTTACAGAACCGTGTATTGGCCTCTGGTTCAGACGATGAGTCATTATATGGTAATGCCAAAGCCATGAGAACACCCTTCCAATCTGTATCTTGATCTTTACTCTCAGAAAGATGAGAGCACACAGACCCCACTGCCATAATCAGCCTCTAGCCCTTAAAGCATCCCTGCTTTTCACTGCAATAGAGGAAAAGGAAATTGCTGCACACACTTTTTTTCATTTACAGATTGGGTAGTGGCTGCTGTTCTCTGGTGTAGGGATGGAAAGATCTCTCTGTTTTGGTTCTCTTAGTTTCTCATTTTTCCAGCGTTCAGTTCTCTACATTTCTACAGCAATCTGCATGTTATTTTCACACATGTATCCATTTTTATGCACACTTTCCCCATATATATGCATTTTTGTAAATGTTGTTGCGTTGGCGAATTGCATCCCAAAATTCTAATAAATGCGAATTTTGAAGAATGGCTGTGTTTCAGTTCTCATATTGTTTCAGAAATTGATACATTCTGCTTGAAATGCGACCTGAATCAAAATTCTCACCTATCCCTGCTCTGGTGACAGCTGCTGTTGAGAGGGCGAAAGCAGCCATCAAAGAAAAAAATAAAACCATCTCTGCAGTGGTTTCATTATCCTGTCTAGGAAGGAAGAACCGGGACTGCTTTAGGGTGGTTGGTTAGCAGGAACTCTCGGCATGCAAAAGTTAGACTAGAGAGGGTTCCTTAGCTGTGGGTATTTGTACTGGCTGCCAGAACCAAAGGGCAATGCAGGGCAGAGAGGCTTCTGCGTGCCTCATTAAGAAGGCAGTGCATGCTCCAGATGCACCTTGGTGGGGCGGGAGTTACACAGGTTGGGGGCTGCCACAGAGAATGCCCCTTGAGCTTCTGAGGGTGGTGGAACTACCAAAAGTGTCCCCTCTGCTGATCTCAACACCGGAGAGGTCTGTAGGGAAGGAGGCGGTCTTTCAGATATTTGGGATCTAAGTTGTTTAGGGCTTTAAATGTGAGCACCTTAAACTGGACCCAGAAACGAACTGGCAATCAATGCAGCTGTTTTAAAACAGGAGTTACATGAGATCTAAAAGGAACCCCCACATAATCTGGCTGCTGCATTTTGGACCAGTTGAAGTTTCCAAGTCATCTTTAAGAGCAGCCCCATGTAAAGGTTATTACAATAATCCAGTCTGGAAGTTACCAGAGCATGGAGCACTGTGGCCAGGTCTTCTCTGTCCAAAAGGGCCAAAGCTGGCAAATCAGCCGGAGATAGAAAAAGGCACTCCTAGCCACTGAGGCAACCTGAACCTCCAGTGACAGTGTTGGATCAAGGAGTACCCCTAGGCTACGGATTGCTCCTTCAAGAAAAGAGCAACTCCATCCAGTATAGGCTGTCTTCCTATCTTCTGGACATGAGAACTCTGGATACGTAACTCCTCTGTTTTTTCAGAATTTAGCTGCAATTTATTGGCCCACATCCTGTCCATCCCTGCCTCCAATCACTGGTTCAACACCTCAACTGCCTCTCCAGATCCAGATGGCATAGAGAGGTGGACCTGGGTGTCATCTGTATATTGATGGCATTGACACTTCACTCGAAATCTCCTGATGACAGCTCCCAGTGGCTTTATATAGATATTAAATAGCATCCCAGGTAAATGTGCATAGGAATGCAGCCTGAGTCTTATACATTTCAATGGGATTTTAAAATGCTTCATTTTTATATGACTGAGACAGGTGGCAAGAAAGGGAAAACAACTGATATTTTGCAACCAAAATTATTCTAGCTGATTTCCACAGAAGAGTTAATCAAACATACTTAAATGTCTTCCCTTGAAATCAGTGGAGCTGAAAATACTTCACTTTGTCAGCTGTGCCCATTGTCTGTCGCATAGTGGAACAAAATGATACCTATAATTCTGGGATAGCCTCAGCCACAAGACAGCTTCACTGCTTTGTAAACACAGGGTCTGTTTTAAATACAAGCAGCAGTTTTTAAATCAGCAGTGGAAAATAGCAGTGGCACCAGCGTTGTGAACCAACTCTGGACATGTTTGTACTGTCCTTGGCCTTATGGAAGACAAAACTAAATCCTATGCTTAGGTTCATCCTGAATAAAGATGCAGTCTAGGATAAAATATTCAGTGTATTATTCCTGCATGTAATACTTTCCTGAATTCAGTTCAAAGAATTGTCACTGCATTTCCGTCAACGCAAGAAAATTGAAAAATCAGGTCCTCAGAAATTAATGGGTACCTATTATGATGATATATGGACTGTCAGCAACTGTGAGGCACACTCATATGCAGACAAGCAGATTTTTCCTGTGTGCTGATGAGATTGGCACTATGCCTCTAATCTACATCCAAATGCATAAAGAGTTTGGCTTATCTAATGAACACTTGGCAGTAGTGGGCATGGTACAGTCAACATTAAGCATCTTTAGTGATTTTAACTGGAGAGTTAAGCATATATATAATTTTATTCCATGGAATGAATGGAATTAAACATGCATATCTGGACCAGAGTCGTATCTGATGAGAAGTCTGTCTGTTTTCTGTCCAATTTAAAATTAACAATTCCACATTAAGAACAACATAAAAAGAGCACAACAGGTCTACTGCCTGTGTAGCTTGTCATTTAACCCTGTTCAGATGAATGAGAACCCAATGTCAAGAACATGAAAACTGTATGTGCTTTTTTGAGGCCCAGGAGCTGTTCAGATTTTTGAGTGGTGCCATGGGCTCACTCACAAATGGCCACCATGGGGGCAGCAGCCTAGCAGAAAATGGCTGTTATGGAGAAGTGGCTTAACACTAAATGGCTGCTGCAAGGCATCTCATTTTCTTTCTCTCTGTCACTCACTAATTCATCCTTTCACCCCAAAACATGTCTACAGAGGAATGATGTTGACTGTCAGCAAACAGGGACTGGATGTAGCACAAAACAACACAAAAGCCCACGATGGGAAGACACAACTGCATGAAGGGTGGGGGGAGGTAGAATGGTTCACTTATTTTTTAACTGTAGAATTGCACTTCAAATTTTCTTGATGAAGCCAGACCAGAGCTTAGAAGATTACTTTTAAAAAGGAATAAATTACAATTACTGTTATATGGCCCCAAAAAGGAATAAATTATCATTACCATTACAATTGTTCGGAAAGGAATTGACTACTTTACCATCATTTATTTATTTATTTATTTATTATTTTATTTATATCCTGCCCTTCCTCCCAGCAGGAGCCCAGGGCGGCAAACAAAAGCACCAACAACACTTTAAAACATCATAAAAACAGACTTTAAAATACATTAAAACAACACATCTTTAAAAAACTTTTTTAAAGCTTTCAAAATATTTCTCCTAATAAACACATTTTGTATGTAGTTTTGACAAATGTACCCATTTTGCCAGCAATTTTTCCTAATAAAATGAACTTTTGTATGTTATTTTCCCTAATATATTCATTTTTATGTACACTTTCCCCTAATATATGCATTTTTGTAAACACTGCTTGGAGAACTGTAATGTAAAATTTAGATAAGTTTGAATTTCGAAGGATGGCCGTGTGTCACTTCTCATGTTGTTTCAGAAAGTGTGAATTTGATAGATTCATCTTGAAATGTGAACTGAATCAAATTTTTCCCCATCCCTAGTCTGATCCAGCTGGGCTTTTAAATTTTTAGGCTGCCGGTTAATAGAATTAATCATCATCATCATCATTTTAAAAAGTATCAAAACATGTAGGCAATCTAAATGTTTATTATTTTGGACATTTGCTGCTAAAATAATCATTATAATGCTGTGCCTGACCTAATTGTCTTTGGTTTTGCTTTATGTTGATAATGATGCCAATTACACAGCAGTCTATTTTAGAGAGCAATACAAATTAGAAAGCAAGTGATGGGCAGTGAAGATTCAATTTTTGGTTGGATTCTTCTGAATTCATTCCCTACTGCCAAATTATTATTTCTAGAAAAGCTCAGATGTTTATGCCTGGTTTGGATGTTGTATTCACCATGGGGCTTGGCAGCCTTGTGGCAAATTTTCTACTCCTTAGCAATATTGTCTGATAAAACTCATCACATGAGTTGGAGCCATCACAGTGTATTTACCCACGCCCAGTCAGCAAATAGCACTGGTGCAGATTAGGAGTAAAGAAATTTGCTACTCGGTGGCACATCCAATTAGAGAGAAATGCACCATGGGAATACTACTTCCTTTGATAAGTGCACCATCTGGACCAGCTCAAGGAGAGGAAGGGACAGAATGATCAGATGGTGAGATAAAATTGTGGTTACTTTTTATTATGTTTATATAGAGTGACTACATGAAAGAGGAGGATTGGAGGTATTGATAAACATCTCCCACAGATATTTTATACATTAAAAGTCACAAGATTCAGAATTCAAGTTGAATGATTCCCAGGTCTGGACACACTACCCCCATTACCCGAGGTGAATGAGTAACCATTTCTAAAAGAACCAGTGATTCCTAGATTAAAACCCAAGCTGATTTTCACTGACCTGTAGTCAAATATAGATGACATGCATCTAAGATTTATGCCTGCAAGACAGCCCTGCTTTATTATAGTAAACAAAACATGGCAAATTGGGATTGTCCCTATCATTTATACATTAGGCAAGATAAAGATGTCTCCCTCAGGCAACAGACTACCAATTAGGTATATTATTCTATTTTGAGTGTCAGAAGGGTAGCATCATGTGGATATTCTGCCTCAAAGCACTGAAATGTCTTGAGCCAGCACTTGGGAAACTGACATTAAATGTGGCTCCATATGCAACCTCATAATCTTGAGAACTGTGATGGCAGAACTTTGGTTTGATAGTGAGCTGCCAAAGCACAAATGGACAAGAGAATAAAACTATTGGAATTTTTCTTGGTATGCATTCAAGTGAGGATATCTAAATATGCCTTTCCATTCTCTCTCTCTCTTCTCTCTCTCTCTCTCTCTCTCTCTCTCTCCTCTCCCTTCTACCCCTCTCTTTTCCCACTTACTGTCAGGAAGGGCCACTTCTGAAGGGCCAAGTCATCAAAGCCTGGTATCAGCAGAGACTGATGGCAGCAACAGCTACAACAGTAAGTGGGTTTTGAGGGGGGCAGGGGAACCAAAGGGCAATCATATCAAGGGGTGGCATTGACCTCCTGAAATATGTTGTAATAATCTGTGTTGAGGAATGGAGAATGATTCTTCCATCTCTACCAGGCCTGTCAAGGGGGTTTCTGGTACTCCCCAAAATACAACTTAGCAAAATGGAGTTCATAATTTCAGTGAGAGTTTTTGTTCTGACCACTGCTGAAGACTGAAATACTCATCTGCTTATTCTATTGTTGCTCAAAAAGATACATGACTGGCATAAGCTGGTGCAAGAAAACAGAGGCTTGGAGCCAGCCATACAGTTAGTGGATCATCAGCTAAATGAGTCCCATCCTTGGCATGTGCTAATGGGCCTCTGCCAATCCCAGTCTGGTGCTGAGCAGGAACATTGATTTATGATGCCACATATGCTTCCCCTGCTCTGTTCTTAGAATGGGCAGAGATATCCTGATTTCTGCATAGCATGAGCTACCTTTATCACAAGAGGAAAAAAAGTGAAAATTAACATTAGTAATTTGGTCCTCCTTCCCATACTAATTTTTTTGGAATCTGTGTTGAACAATTGAGAATGTTTACATTTTGCAAAGGAAAAGGTTTCTTACCCCTGGATCAGGGGAGGGAAAATATATTTCCAGCTACTTCACAAAGATAAAACCTAGTTCTTTTACACTGGATCAAAGATAAAATATCTGTCCCACAGGCTATGGATTTCTGCAGAAATATTTTCTTTGTGGCAAGGAATTCTGAGGATTTCAGCCTAATCTACTGCTATATTAGAGAACATGGGCTTGGCTAGAGTAGGTTGTAGGTGGAGGAAAACAGTGAATGGGGAAGAACAAAAGATGTAGACTGGAGAGGAGGTTCTAGTTTGTGTGAGGGGTGATATGGGGAGAATGATGTAGGCAAATTACAACTGATGGAAAATCAGCTTAGAGCAAGGACAGGGAACCTGTCCTGAGGGCCGCATTCCCTTCTGGGTAACCTTCTGGGGGGCCACATTCTAGTGAGGGTGGGCCAATGGCAAAAGTGAATGGAGCAATGAACATAAATTTTACCTTTGTACAGTATGCTGGTTTTTACATACAATTATACAGCCCTCTGTGCGCTCCAGACAGTTCAAGGATGCATTGTGAGAGGCAAAACATTCAGGGTGTGGAGCAGGAAAAGGGGGGGTTGTGGCTGGGGGGTAGTTCAGGGGGCCAGACACCAGATACAGAGAGCTGCATTTGGCCTCCAGGCCTGAGGTTCCCCACCCCCAAACTAGTTGAACTCGGTGGGGGATAGTAGAGAACAGGGAAAATCCAACAGTTGGCAGTGTGCATGGGTTTGAGGAGTGTGAGTTTTATAAAGTTGGTTATTAAAGAATTGGTTCAAAGACAGTTGAGAGATGCATGGTTAAAAAGTATGTTAATTTAAAGGGGCTATTCAGGCACATAAAATACTCCTTTTTTTGGCACTGCAGAACAACCACAACCACCTCCCTTGTTTAATGATTTCTCAGCCTTTATGAAAACGTTTTCTTATTGGTCTACATTGGCTTTATTACCGTTTGTCCAGATTTGACCTCAGTGACATCACACAGACAAATCTGATTGGGTGTATAACATTGTGGGTGGGATTATGCACAAGTCTAATCCAGACAGCAGGAAGCAGCTGTCACCACGGGGAAAAATAGTGCCAAAGCAGCAGCTGCCGCCACCACCAGGACACCAAATAGGATTGGAACAAGTGAATATTTTGTCTTCTGTTTATTTGAGGAGAAATTTCCACCTTACCAAGGTCAGCCATTTGACCTCAAAATCCAAAGTGGCAAATACTCAGCATGGCCCTAATATTTACACACAAGCAAATCCTTATCTTCCCCCTTGAGAATGATCATGTTCAGTGAAGTTACTCATAAGCATATCCCAGAGCCTCTCTCTGCACTTTCTAGAAAGCCCTCTTTATGATGATCAGGAGCACCCTGGGAAGGGATAGAGGGGACCTTATTGGGGTAATGTCCTTGTGAATAAATATTATGCAAATCATGGTCTTAACTTCCTTTTTCCTTCTATCTCCTCATTTTAATTGGCCCCTCAGAAAAAGCAAAAGATGCAGAGTATATGAAGTAATTATTTGAACATGACCTGGCCATTTGTAAGGACTATAAATGATGCTATATATCATTTACTGGTGATCTGTAAGTAACTGATATAGCTGGCTCAAGTACTTCCTCTAGGTGAAGGCAACTGAGAGTAGAGACACGCTTGTGGTTTTGTTGGCTTCAGTGCACCTCCACCTCTGTTTTCTGAAAGCAGAGACCCACAAAGCCAGGCAAACTCCACCTCCTTTTACTCCAAAACCTCAGAAATTGCAGCACTAGCCCGTTTCACCTTGAAGTCAGCTTCACACACACTTCAAAACAGATTGCCCATCAGCCTGGTTGCTACTCCTGGTGTGTCCAATGAAAACACTTTGCTGTAGGCTCAGGCAAACACAGTGATTGGCCCAATGATTTGCTGTGGGTGGTCCTAATCAGTAAGATGGGAGATGCATCCAGTTGTTTTAAAACACAGCCAGAAAAAACAGTCCTGTTATTTTTGAAACAACTAGTATGCCTGCAGCCTGATGCGGGGTTTGAGTTGACACAAAGCTCTAGACCTCTGTTTCTTGCCTTAGCTGTATTACAGTACCATAAACTATACAAAGTAAATGCTTCTATTTGTTTGCCTGTGAATCACGTTAATACCAAGTTCATTGAGTAGGTTTTTCTCCGTGTAACTTTCTCTCGTTTTAACAAAGAGAATTATATTGCTCTAATATAGATTGGAACATACTTAAAATGTTAAACAAGTGAGTTAGGAATACAACCAAAATAGAGTTGTTTGTTAGGAATCTTAAATTCTTGCTAAAAATATAAACAAAATATTTTCTATGTCATTGGTTCCCAACCCCTTTTTCCTGTGGACCATTTGAAAATTGCTAAGGGTCTTGGCAGACCACTTAATTATTTTTCTGCATGTTGTAGAAATTGTAATGCACTGAACTAGATGCTTTTTATTTCATATATAGAAATAAAGTATATATAATTCAAATTATAATGCAATAAAGTACAATACAAGAAATAAAAGAAGCAATAAAAATACAATTAAAATTAATATGTATATTTAATGCAGACATGCAGTGGAATACCCGAATGAAGCTCGTGGACCACAGTTTGGGAACCCCTATTCTCTATTTCTCAAGGGTCTGAAGCCTGTCTCTCTAAATAGAGCTGTAGGCATTTTTTTAATGCATGTATGGGACTGTCTCTCATTCCCATCTTCACCTTTTGGGTCTTGATTGGATAAGAGGTAGAGTGTTGACCAAGCTCTTTCCCCATTAGAAGATGAATAGCTTTGAGAGTCACACATGCCTCTTCCAGCTTATGCTCATTTATGGTACTTCCTTGTGGTAGGTTGTCCTTTGTATGCTTCAATCAAACCTACTTCTGTTACTGTCTCTCTTTTATTTGCTGTTTCAAAAAATTTAGTGTGCTTAACATCAGATCCTGGATGAGTGTGACCATTAATAATTTGAAGTGTCTGACTTTCTTTGATCTTAATAGCTCTTGAGGGGGTACACTTACTGTAGCAATCTGCATTACAGAATTTCCTCCAATTTATATCATTGTGTGGGGAAGAAGCTGGTAGACCTCCTACAAGCTCAAGACTAGCCCAAACAGTAATAAGTCAGGATGGGCTGCAGTGGGGATGGGGTAAAGTTGAGGCCAATACGAGAATGCAAGCCTCCAGACTCTTCTGAAAGCTTATTGGAGAGTTGGGGAAAGAAAGGAGCAGAGGAGAGCCTGCCTTTTGAGAAAGGATAAAAAACTGATGGTCAGGAGTGGTAGTCTGGGCTACCTACTCCTCACCCCATAGTAAGCAGGGTTTTTCTGGTCTGATGGGAAGAAAGAGAATGAACTGCAGCCTGCTCCTGAAAAAGCAAAGAATAGCTCTGAGGGATCTGGGACCCTGAACTATGACAACCAGTTTAACTGTCATGACTACAGTTTGCCAAGGGTGTGGAGAACTCTCTGTTGAAGAAGCCTCTCAGAGAATTACAGTTCTCAGGAATCCCGGGGGGGGGAGGAAATCACTATAAAACAGTGATGGGGACTCTGTGGGCCAGCCTGATGTTGTCGAACTACAACTTCCATCATACCTGACCATTGGCTGTGCTGGCTGGGGCTAATGGGAGTTAGAGTCCAATGACATCTGGAGAGTGTTCTCCATCTCTTCTGTAAACCTTGGTAAGTCTGTGATTTAGAGGTGCCTAAAGTTTGAGAACCTCAAGTCATCTTTTCATTTACAAAAACCAAAATATGTGCTAATATTTTTAGAGTGCCAAGATTATTTTGTTCTGCATATTGCCTAATTCAACAGATGTTTAAAAAGAGAAGTAATCTCTTCTTAGAAATCCCATTAGTTCAAAATGTATTGCACACACATGCAGTTATGTATCTCACCGGCTATTCCAAGATTACATTCAGTCTACCTACTGACCCCATAAGGAGCTCTGTTACAAATACTCTGATTATATGCACTTTGTGATAAGAGGAAGAATTATGCTGTACAAAGAATGACGTAGGGAAACAGTCTGTATTATTCCCTTATCTTCTTTTGTTCCAATTTTTGTACTGGTCAGTAGAGATCCCCATAAAAAGGCTATCCGGTTCTCATCACTTCCTTTATTCGTAATGTACATACTGAATACTGATTTACCCTGGTCTCCTTTTCAGTCTCATTCATAGTCACTTTTATTGGCTGTATTGTCATTTTCAGTTCTGGATTGTGCTCTCCTTTATACTGTCTGATAAAGCTGACTTCATATTTGTGCACTTCAGCAGAACTGCAAGACACACAGCTGGCTTTTTCAGAATTCTTGTCCAGTGGCTGAGAACAGAATTTATACCTGTGTGATAATTCTGCAGAAATGCAAATGTTTGAAGAGAGAACTGTCCATTGTCATACTATGGTGAATTTTTGTCTTCTTGTATAGTACATGCTCGCTTAAATTATCTCTGGATGATTTATTGTGCAACAACCTGCTTCTAGCACATTAGTGTCTGGGTTAGCAAGGCCAGAATTTGCTCACCTGAGTGGCTGCATTGTGTGGAAATTTTATCATCCAGTATCCCTTATAACCCCAAACTTCTGGAATGTGTGCTTGCATGGGTCTGCTTGAGAGACCTCTTCCACTTAAGAGAACACCATTGTGGCTCCTTTCCCAGTTTGTTCAAAGGTGCCTTGGACTCTGTTGCCTCCCAAAACACACCCTACGTTTATGAAGAACCCACCACTTTGTTTTTGCGCCAGTCTGTGCAAATTACTCCTGCCTTTCTCCCCCCTGCAAATCAAATAAAGTATCTGCATATATAACCATGGTTTAAAAGAAAATTAAAATTCTGTTGGTAGCCTAGTGATCTCAGTGTTATCCATATAAGAATGTGGTACTGCATGTTTTCAAAGTTTGTTGATTTTCTCTGCTGATGATGGGTAATGTGGCCCTATCATATTTTCCTTTTTTCCCCTGTTGCTTATCTCAGTGGGAAACATTCCAGAAGGCATCAAAATGATCACAGAAGATATAGTTGTCTTTTTATAGGCTTTTAAAACCCTTTTTGTTCACATAGTTCATGCTATTAAAGACTTTACTGCTCTTGCAAAAAAACATTTTGTTAAGTACATGCTTCTCACCAAAAACGTCACATGGTCTCTATAACTTTATTTGGAGTAAAAGGATAAAATGTTGTAAAAGAACATACATTTACCTCTCTCTCCTTGCATGCATTACAGATGTAATGTTATATTTATTGTATGGAAAATGGTTTTGTGTTTGCTGTGATATTTCCTGTTATACTGTCTTATTATTTTTGTTGTTATGAAATTATTTTTATAATTGCTGTTTACTTTGTTGTAAGCCACTTTGAGCACAATTTTTAGAGGAAAGGCAGCATACAAAATAAAATGATTAACCTTCATAAATAGAAAAATTGACTTTGCCAATCCAGTACTGGGGTCAAATGTATCCCAAGAAACTCATACTCTCCCCCTCCAAAAAACCTTCCTTTTTTCAGTAAAACGAAATAGTAACACATAAAAATGGAGTCAACAATACCTCACAGTATAAAGCACAAAAATCATACACATATGGTAAGTAAGACCCACCCTATTTTAGTGGTTGTTTGTTTGGGAGTTCTCCTGGATCCACTGCTGTCACTTGAGTCCCAACTACAACCCTATCTGGACAGGGATAACCTGGCTACAGTAATCTATGCTTTTATAACCTCAAGGTTGGATTATTGCAATGTGCTTTTCTTGGAACTGCCTTTGAAAATTGTTCAGAAGCTTCAATTAGTGCAGAATGTGGCTGCCCAACTGTTGACGGGTTCAAGGCCAACAATATTACACCAATTCTGCTCCAATTACACTGGCTGCCTATTTGCTTCTGAGCCGAATTCAAAGTGCTCATTTAGACCTTTAATGCTCTTTATATCTCAGAATCCCAATATCTTCTGGTATGCCCTCCTGCTATGAACCTACTTGGACCTTTAGATCTTTTTCTGAAGCCCATCTACAGGAACCCCCTCTGAGGGAGGCTCGGTGGGTGTTTACAAGGGAGAGGGCCTTTTCAGTTGTGGCTGCCCATCTGTGGAATGCACTCCCCAGTGAGGTCCACCACCTAGTGCCTTCATTGACATCTTTTCAGTGCCAGGTAAAGACTTATTTTTGCCCCAGACGTTTGATAGACTAAGATGATACCGTTTGTTATTAGCATGCTGCCAAAGTTTCCTGTGGCTGTTACGGGGGTTGTTTTGTTTTTAAGCCATGATGTATTTGTTTGTGTTTTTAACAATGCTATAAGTTGCTTGGAGACCTTCAGGTAAAAAGCAATAAACAAACCTTATCATCATCATTATGATTTTGTATACGTTAATAAAGGAAAGAGTGACTTCAAATGTGCACAGAGGATGACTGTCTCCCCACTGAGAAACATCATTTATTCTCTACAAACCTATGAGCTAGGGCCACATGGCTACTGCTGTTATCTTTTTATTAAACACTAATTTTATCATTTGCTTGAGGCTGCCTCCCTTCTACCCCAAGACACTAATTTTTTGTCAACAGTGTAACAAGAATAGTGCAAACACCCATAGGTTTAAATAATGTATACTTTCTTCAATCTGTCAGAATATAATGGCTTAATGTATCACTGTAAATCAAGACCAAGACAATAAAGGTAGCTGAACAAACAGATGCAAACAAAGATTGTTGAAAGAAATACATGGCAGCATTTGAGTGCTTTAGTGACAGTCTTTTTAACTGTAGCTAAGAAGAGCAGAACGTTTGAAGATGATAACAGACTCTTCCCACCCCCCACCCCCACAAAGGGGCTATTTTCCCTGAAGCAAGCCTCCTATCCTTCTTCCCTATGGCTGTCTACTATCAAAGCAGGATTGGGCCTAAACTAGAGCCAATGTAGCAGTAAGGAGTCAATTATTCTAGAACTGAATCCAATTGATCAATCTTTGATTTCACCAATATTGAGGAACCAGTGATAAGGAGCAAAAAAACACTCATGAATTAAAACACATTACATTTTGAGTCTCCAATCATCAGGACCCCCCACACACAGCCTTCCCATTCAAAACAATGGAACATTCATATCTCTGCACTCGCAGCAGCAAAACATACCTCCATTTTTCATCATCTAATATCTGATGAATGTTTAATTGAGCCTAATTGTTCCCCATTGAGTAAATCTGAGAATGTGGGAGTCCCAATTTAAATGCCAGGAAACTTGCTTTCTGCTAAAACTGCTGATAAAGCACCACAACTCTCTCTTGGAATGTCAACATAATTTTAATTAATTAAAAGTTGTTAGGCAATGTGATGATGCCCAATTAAGGCCAATAGAGACTATGACTAAATTAAATCAGATTCTCTGCAGTGCAGTTTGGGCAAACTTTATTATAGCAGATCAGAGGAAAGTTGTTTTTAAAGAAACCTTTTTTTGGCAATGATTTCTGTAATATCTCTTGTCAACAGAAGGCATATCTCTTCTCAACGGAAGGCAGTTACTCCATATCTTCAAAGATAACTGTCTTCAAGCTTCTCTCTTCTACTAGGATGCTAATAGTTTTATCACAAAATCTTTTTTTTGAGGATTTAAGACTTGTAAAAACATTTCTACAAAACATATTTTAAAATGTGTGCTGTATACAACCTAGAATTCATAATGTATCTTGTACCCCTGGTCCACACTTGACATTGGATGCAATTCTCTTTTCACACTTCTATTCAACTGGGTGAAATCCATGCAAATGCGCACATCTCCATGTGGCTTGTTAATAACCACTATGGGAGCACAGCAATCAGTGGGCTCATCAACTGGCTCAATTATTCCTGTTTCAATAGTTTCTTCCAGTTTCTTCTTGACTTTGTCCAAAAGGGGAATGGGCACATGTTGTGGAACACTGACAGAAAAAGGTTTTGGATCTTCTTTCAGCTGGATCTCATATGGAGTCTTCATCAGACCAAGTCCCTGGAAGAGCGTAGGGTATTCTGCATATGGATTTACCCTTGATTTTGTGGTTAACACAACTTGTTCCAGGTGTTTGACTAATCCCAAGTCTTCACATGCTCTGAGTCCCAACAGGGGACATTCACCACATAAATCATTTCTTTGATGTAAGTGCCTTCACTATGCAAAACAGTGCTGAACATTCCCACAGTTGTCAAGACTTCTCTTGAAGGTCCACTAAGAGTTTTGTCAGATTCCAAGAGGCTTTTCTTGAACTTTGATTTAAATAGAGTTAATGGGATTGCTGTAACATCTGCTCCTGGGTCCAGTTTAAACTCTACCAGTTGTCCATCAATCTTGATTTGTGCTATCCAGGTTTTAGTTCTGGTTGCTTGATCCTTTGTCAAGGGCCCCAGGAAGCCAATTGGGTGTGTTGAAATTTGCCTCACAATTCAGCCTGCAAAACATGCCTTTGCAAAGTTGTCTTTTTGGTGTCTCTTCCTTTTATACCACAGGGATCGGTCCTCATCACTTGAGTATTCACTTTTTGGACTGTCCCTATGGGTACTTTCTGCTGTAACTTTATTTGCTCCCTCTGAATTCTATCTATTTGATGGATGCTGTTGTCCCAAGGATGCACAATTGCCGTTTCTTCACATTCTCCTGTTGCCTTACTATATTAATTGCTTTTTCCAGGGTTAGCCCCTCATCCAACTGTTAAGCGTTCAAACAGTTTGAGATCCATGACTCCCACAACAATCCTGTCCCTGATCATCTCATCTTGCAGCACACATATTCACAGTGTTCAGTACAGAGAGGTAATGAAGTCATCGACAGGCTCTCCCTCCTTTTGTCCACGTAAATTAAACTTGGCTCTCTCATAATGAAATGCCTCTCAAATCTTCCCATCACAATGTCATTTTTTAGATCATCTGGACTCAGCTGGAATGAAAGGAAAATATCATGTGCCTGGTCTCCCATTAAATAAATAAGGGTGTTCACTTGCTCTTCTTCAGGGTTATTATTTAGTCCTGAGGCTATCCTGAAACACTCAAATCTGTGTCTCCTTCTAGGCCACTCTGCTGAGCTTGCAAATGGAAAAGGCTCAGGAGACATAACCTGAAAAGAAGCTGCTGCCATTTCCCCTTTGCCACAGATAGTGGATGTTCTCTCTCACCGCCAATCATAGCAGGTTGGAACAGGCCCAATCTCCTTGGCTATTTTTCTTTTCCTTTATCTTTTCCCTCATCAAAGCTGTGGGTGTCAAGAATCCACTGAGCTGCCACCATGTGTCATAGAATCATAGAATAGTAGAGTTGGAAGGGGCCTATAAGGCCATCAAGTCCAACCCCCTGCTCAATGCAGGAATCCAAATCAAAGCATTCCCGACAGATGGCTGTCATTGCCTAAAAGGGCTGCCTTTCTTAGAAACAACTCCAAGCACTTCAGGTAAACTTAAACTAGAACAGATTTATTTATGTATCAGTACACAGGGAGCCAAGCTGACTCATTCCCCTCTCGGCCTTCCTAACTTCCTCTTGCTCCTCACCGCTTCTCTCAAGTACTTCCCCTTGACCCAGGAACTAACTACACAAATATAGCACAAATATATAGTAAATGCTTATGCAACAGAACTTCCTCCCTCCTCACCTCTCTCCTAAATTTGTTCTGGGGTTTATCCCAACCCTCCAGAACATATTTGGGGATAGCACAGGGCATGCTGTGCAGGGCGGGAGGGCAGAGCGCTACTGCGCAAACATAAGTCATTCTACCTGCGCAAGGATTTAATTTAATTCACTAATAGGCAAAAAACCTTGCAGTTTAAGAATGTACCTACAGCCAACAGATATTGCTATCAAACTTTAAAAAGCAGAGAAATTGGGCAGCTGTAGTGACTGCACCAGGGGAGGAGGAGACCTGACCTCTTCTCTGAGATATTGTACTGCCCTACAAATTTGTAAAAACGCAAACACAATTTGGGTTGGTCTTTCACAGTCCAATCCTCTTCCTGTGTAGCTTGGATACAATAGCTGAATAACAAATATGCAGTGAAAAATCAATAATCTGGAAAGGCTTATGGCTAAGATTCATTCTTCCAGAAACTATTTTTGTTTTCTGTTAAGTCTTTGGCAGCCTAGGACTTTATATGTACCTAAATTGCAACAAATATCTCCAAAATGCTCTGCATGTCTGCTTCCTTCTCAGAGTCCAAGCCTTATTGCCACATCAGTGCTGCACTTTTAACCTAGGAGGGTGTGTCAACAACTATCAGCTCTTCTATAGCCTAAAACTTCAGGTGGAGGTCTAATTCTTTTAGTCAATCTCTTCAGGTGACATTGATTTCACAGAATCTTCTCATTCAGAACTTTTGGTGCAAATTTTTAAAACATTTCATATGCTCTGGGAAGTCCCATTTAATTAGGGACCTCACCCTTCCTACACTTGAGGGTGACCACCTGTTACACTCTTCCATAACATTCTGCTAGCAGCTGCAGGGCCTAGATTCTTTATAGCCACTTGTGTCAAGGAGAAAGCTACTAGAATGATCTGCATGGATTTTATTCTTTCTGTTGGTGTAAAATTACAGACTACACCAGGTGCAGAGCAATGGAAAATCAAATTGTATTTTCCCCCTTCTTTTGTTCCACAGCATCTGTAAACCCTGAACTAATGGCATCTTCCTGTTGTATTCTGAAGCAGTGGGGAGCAGTGTTGGCCTGTAGTATGAATATTTGTACATTCCCAGTAATAGAATTTTAGGAATACATAACACTAGGCTCTTCTCAGGATGCACAATTTATCAAGTGAAATCTGAAATACAAGAACATAATGTTGATGGACCCCTGGGATAGTGTTTGCTATTCCAAACTATCAAAGAGCCTTTTTTATCTGCATTCTGAACTGTCCAGTCAAGTGCTCTTAAGAAGCATCCAGTCTAAGAGCTGAACTACTCATTACATCTAGTTTTATCATGCTTCCTTTCCTCCCGCTTTTTGTTATTCAGTGCTGCAGAAAACCAACACAGGAAGAAAAGAAGGAGCTTCTTTACCCTTTCCCTCATACCATGTTTCTGTTTGAAGCTGGCCCTTGAGCAGTTTTTACTAAGGAAAGATACAAGCATCTGTATTTTTCCCCAGTGGGGTTTAAAGCCACTTGGGGTGGGAAGTCAACTGTCAGCAAAAAAAAATGTCACGAGGGAAAAGGGTTTAGAAGTTCTGTGCTGGTTTTTTGTTTGTTTTGCTTTGCATTGGAGCTACAGTGACTGCATTGTATTCAAAAAAGGTACAGAAAAAGAATCACACAGTACTATAAGGTGAGAGGGAGACAGTCTGTAGATTGGTGGTACTACACATACTTTGCATGTAGAAGGTCTCAGGTTCAGTCCCCAGCATCTCCAAGTAGGACTAAGAGTGTCCCCTGCCTGAAACCCCAGAGAGCTACTAGTTCAGGGGTAAAGCATCTGTTTTGCATGCAGAAGGTTCCAGGTTCAATCTTCAATGGCTCTCCAAGTAAGTTTTGGAGAGACTCCTGCCTGAAGCCCTGGAGAGCCACCGCCAAATCAGTGTAGAGAATACTGAGTTAGATGGACCCATGGCCTGACTTCATGTAAGACAGCGTTCTATGTACCTATGGTCAGCATAGACAGTACTGAGCAAGCTGGACCAGTGGTCTGACTTGGCAGAAGGCAGCTTCCTAACAACATGGAGCCTGTGCAGTTTCACTGTCAGGTGGCTGCCTTGGGCAGCTGTTGCAGGGCACAGAATGTTTGATGCCAGCTTGATCTCTGTTTTGAGGTGGGGACTTTGTAAGTTTAGTGACACTGAAGCTTCTGTCAGGTACAATGTCTTGCAACCTTTTCTACTGGCATTGTATCTCTACCTTTAATAGCATCCTGATACCCAGAAATTTAGTAAGGGAAGGTTTTTGCAGCTTGGAGCTCCTAACTTTCTACACATTAGATTACCATTAAAGCTTCCCTTGCCTGTTATGTTCATGCCAGGAAAAGCTTCATCTGCTCTGTTTCTGTATGTCACAATCAACAGTTAAGAGCACAGAAACTGGGCTGGTAAATAAAGGTGGTTAACGTATGTGTACAGAGCAGTGAGCAGAGGAATGGCAGGTTCCTGGGAATTACTAGGGAGGGTATCAAGATGTGATTAGAAGCACTTTAGGCTGCAATCGTATATACTCTTAACTGGGAATAAGTCGCATTGAACTCAATGGGGCTTAGTTCTCAGTAGGATTGCACTATAAAGGAAGCAAATAAGGCTGCTATAGAAAGTTTTGCCATCCTACAAAAAAGATTTGAACTGGAGACTTAACAGGTTATGTTCGAAGCCACTACCTTACACCAGCTGTCATAGCTTACAATTTATCACTTTGTCACTCAGGTGGGGAATCTCCGACCCACAGGCCAAATTTAACCTGCTGGCCTTTCTCATTAGGCCCACAAAGTCTTTCCCCCCAAATACACTCGCCTGCTTCACACCTGACAGCGTACGTGATATCAGGTTTGGAGCAGGTAGATTTATAGCTTGTGCAGCCAATCCCTGAAGAAAGTGGAATAGAACACTCTGCACATCAGCGGATCCACTCAAAGTTCAATGTTGCTATCTCCCCCCTGCCACACCGCGGGGTAACTTTGTCAGGTGGGTGGCATCACCCACCTGTCAATCACCTGATATCATTATTAAATTATGATTTGCCCACCTGTCAGTTGGCTCATGGGGTGAGGAGAGATAAAGATCTGGCCCACCAGGCAAAAAGCTTCCCTACATTAAATCATATTGTGATTGTGATGCTGATTGACATTTCTTAATTACAGCTTTCACCATTGTAATAGATTTGCAAGGTACACACTTTGTGCTCAATGGAAGCTTAAAATTCATTGTTTTCAATTCACACAAGTAGGTGTTTCTCTGGGAAGGATTTGTGTCACTGTTTCCTTGTGGCCCCACCCTCTAATTTTACATTTTTACTCCCTCCAGTTGCTCAGTTTCTGGCCATGTGCAAATATTTTTCATCTGAGCAGTATTTCCACTCCCTCCTGCCCCTCCGCTTCCTAAAGTTTGGTGGTTGAAAAGAAGTGGGGTCATCTGCTCCCCCTTTCTCCACTGCCCCTTGCTTTTTCTGAGTTAATTTTTCCCCGCTGGAAAAACAAATCAACATAATACTGATTTTTTAAAAAATCAATAGCAATATTGATATTTTCTGAAAATATCAATACCAATATTTTCTGAAAATAGCAATATCAATATTGATATTTTCTGAAAATATCAATAGTGATATTTATATTTTTTTAGGCTTTTCTTATTATCAGCAGATTGGGTTAGTACGGATCTACAGGGGGGAAACTATGTGATATCTTCTGTTTGCCAGTAACGTCATGTGAACCATGCAAATTAAAAGGGAATGCAAGTAGCACCAAACACACACTAAACCGCTGTGTTGATGAGCCCTAAGTCCTGTTCAGGTGTTGAATTGATTTTAGCACTGATAACTTGTGTAGGCAGTTGCAAGGGCTTGTATGGCAGCCTTGTCCCCAGTGTCCCCATCAGCTTCGCTTCTGATTATGCTAAAGTCTGGATGCCCTTAAAAGCCTCCCCATGATGTGGAACTGTGTGTTGCCTTTTCCAAACAGTCGTTGCACTTTGCACATAGCCAGAGCATCATGCCAGGCATCAGGGAGAGTAGACCTCTATTCCACTGCTGCTGATGGGACAGCAAAAAAAGTAAGCGTGTTGGAGGGGGAAGGGGCTTTGGGAGAAGGAAGTGGGAGTCTTCAAAGACAGGTGCTAGACTTTCATGGGAAAGACTGGACTCTGTCATGCTCCCAGTGAGGAGTAATGGGATCCAAAGCAGGCTTGGAATTGAGTTTGGATTTCTTTTTTCAAATCAAACACAAGTATTTCTAATGGGGTGCATAGTTTGTTTTTTCAGAACACAATTCCAAACCTGACTGGAATTCAAACACCACTAATCCCCAGTTGGAGAATGGAGTGGAAGTTACAGTTGTCTGTTTTGAATCTGGAGTTCTGAAATGGAGTACCTATAGAGGAAGGGTTAGCAATCTGCTCTTCCTATAAGTGTTTTGGCAGCAGACTATTTGTGTGAAGTACTTCCTCCTTGTGCAAAATGTTCTTTCGGCATCACTTTTTGCCCTTATGTGCTCTAACCCTATGCCACAGATATAACCCTATGCCACATGCTCTGTCATCAGAATAATTGCCTCCCTGTTTGGGGGGGATCTATATCGGGGTGGCTGTGGTGTGACTGGGTGCAGAATTATTCTGACTCCAGCAGCAAGGTCTAAGGGAGAATTGGATTTCATACATCTGCACCTTCCCCAAAATGCCCCGTCACACCCACACATTTTGGCCCATCTGCCAGCAAAGTTGCAGCAGCAGCAGGGATACCCTAGTGTAACATTCTGCCAGCATTCCCCTGATATTATGGCAGCATATTTTCACAGGAGGAGGCATATCTCAAGATTTGCCCAGCATAGGGGGCTTCCACCACATTCTAAAGCTGCAGTATAGGATTGAGCACTAAGATAATTATAATAATTATGGCAATAATAATTTTCACTAGTGAGTTTGCATTCAATTTCTGGAAGGAACAGTAAGGGCAATATGCTGCATTTTCCTTCTTCCACCCAAGAGGGCTGTTGTTTGAATAGCAATCTTAAGTCTTGCTGCATATTGTGATTGAATTAAATTGTATTGTGACAGAGTCAATTCAGCCTGTGCTTTGTTATTTCTCTGGCTGCAGTGATGTACAGCTCATTTGAATGAAAGCAAAGTTAATTTTTCAGGTTACAAAGAAAGCAATGCCATAACATTCTTGTTTCCCTGACAACACTTTAATATTCAGCATTGCCCTAATATTTTTGATATTATAGCTAGTTAGGTGCAGGGAGATGACAAACATACCAGTGGAGGATTCTAAGCAGTGTAGTGGGGGGACGGGGAGGCAATTTGACTGCAATGTTCAAGAAAATAGCTACACACACCCCTTGCACACCTGCACACACACACACCAAAAAGCCAAAAGGAATGGGGAGAGATAGAAAAGAAAAATATTGGATAAGCCTGAGTCAGCAGAGATTTCCAAAAATATCTCACCAGTCAGACTGCAGATGTATCACTGTTTATCAGAAGATCAGGCCATCTGCTGTGTTTCCCTGGAAAATCCTAGTAGTGCCCCTCCCTCTGTCTTTGCCAGCCTTCCCTTGCTATCAACGAGTGCCCTCCTATGCACAGACAGTGTAAGTTGAAGGAAGAATTTCCTGATGATGTCAGTGCCGGTCTCTTGCAGGGAATTCCTGAGCTGAAAAAATCTTTCTTGAGAAAACCCAGTCTCTCCTCTCGTTTAAAAGAAGGAAACCTCTGGCCATAAAGATTTATTTTGTTGAAGGAGATACGGCACTGCTACAGTCCACACAGCACACTTCTTAATAGGTTCCTCTGAAAATTGTTTTTCAGAACAACCTCCCCCCCCCCCCCCACAAGCCTGATATAGCTGTCTCTAAAAGATTGCTAGCCAGCCATGGCAGCTCTGCAGCAGATTACTGCTGGGAGCGTTCCGTAATTCACATGCTATTAGAGAATCAAAACGGGTTTAATGAAAAATCGAAAGATTTTTTAGACGTTCTGATAGCAAGCCTGCCCACTCTTTCAGACTGAGTGGTATTTCCTTCCCTGAACTGCCCAAACGAAATCAGCAGACTGGCAATGAGGGACAGAACTAAGTGTGTCTCATTGGCATAGGTGTTGTGCAATTGTTTAACATGGCTTGTAGGTCTTTTGTTTTTCTTTGTTGAAAAGTCTACCTTCCACATTTTCTGCTCCTGAGTGCATGAAGTGTTCTGAAAGTTCCATTTTGTTGTGCGAGTGTGAGAGAAAAAGAGACTGAGAGTCCAATTGTGTTTGTGTATTTTCTAAAATGGAAAGGTGAACGATTCCCTCCATTTCCTTACATAATAAATGGGGGAGAGACTTTTGAGATTTTAATCTGAGTTTAGATTCCATTAGAAATAACCCAAAACAGGGTGGGTAAGGATTTCTTGTCACAGCACTATCCTGTTCTTCTCACTTAAGTTGTCTTGGCAAGCAACACTGCAGACCAGGAAGAGCTTGAGTAGCCAGCGAAAGGACAGCGTGGATTGTTCTAAAATGGAGAATATTTTAAGACCACATCAGAATTGCTCAGCTGGATTAGACCAAATGTCCATCTAGTCCAGCATCCTGTTATTAACATCAGGCAACCAGATGTATCTGGAAACTCCCAAGCCTGGCACAAAAGTGATAGTCGTTCTCTGTTGTGTGTTATTAGCCACCAGCATCTGATATATTGTGCCTAGTGCTGTCCTTCAGTTTCTTTAAAGTTTTCTTCCTTTGTGAAAGAGGCTTCTGTTTTTCTGCCTCGTTTTCAGGGAACATGAAAATTTCTTTACAATTTCTGTGGGTGCAAGGGTTTGTGCTTACCTTATTGTTGCAAGGTGACCATGGGTGTGTATGTTTTTTCTTTCTAGTAAACATTTCTCCAGCTCTCTGCAGTCTCTCTAGCTGCTCACTCTTCCTGACCTGACAAAAAATACCATGAGGGGAGTCATCTCATGATGTCTTCCCATGGGCTTTGATTGTAGCACAGGCACCTGAGAGGGCTACAGAGAGGACCACTGGTGAGATTATCTGTAGAATGAAAGAAAGGGCACAAGCATTCCTTGGCCACTTCAAAAGTAAAGTGTGAAAATTTCACTAAAATGTTATTTCCCCTTTGATAAATTTTGAATACGGTTTCTTATTAACTGATGGAGAGTGGTTGAAAAAAAATAGGATAATTTTTTGGTACAGCACTAATTAAACCACACCATCTCATTTTGTGTGCCTCCGATGTGGCATACAATGTGTGAACATAAAGAAAATGCCTCTGTTTCAGAATTCTGAAAAAAGCACTACATACTGACAGAACAGCAGCCATTACATACAAGATTCATGAGTTCTCTGTATGTGTGGCATTCTGTGTGGAGGGACAGGAAACACGCAAGTCACCACAAGGTCAGGAAGTCCGAGTTATGTGTAGCAGACTCAGAATTAGTAAAAATGAATATGTACCGTTGGCAGAGGGGGTTTTTTGGTAATCAGTTTTTTGCCATTTAGCTTAAAACTTCTGTACAAAGATTCAGAAATTCTAAAACAGGATAATATCAAGCAATTTCTTCGCATTTCTATCTCTGCTAGCAGTGTGTTTGCTTTTGTTACAGCACTTTTCATTGTGGAATATGTATCTGTTCCAATTTTAGAACATCCACAGATTTAATATTATTTTTGGCCGCTGAAGATTCTTACATCATCCCATTATCTACATAAGTAATGGTGAAGATGGGGTGTCGCCAGAAACTATGATTGTCAACAGTACAACCCCTTAACTCGCAATCAACAATAATCAGGATTTTTCTTTTTATGAACAAGATATCAGCATCTTTGAACATCCCTTCACTGTTATTCCATTTATGCAACCTAGCAAAACAGCACAAGTTTGAAATGTGTACATCTGGATTCATTTAGTCACTTAAAGATAAAACCTAAGTGTGGAGCAAGCATATGCCAATATAGAGAGAACAATTAATAACTCAGTGCCACTTCTTTAAAAAAGAGGAACTAATTGATCTACTGCTTCAGGATTTAGGGCTCTCTTGTGGAGCTACACTGGGTTATATCCAGATCCTACCAAATATTTCAGTGTCGCCTTGATCAATTAATGGGTAAACAAGTATCCAATGTGTCCTGGAGGTGCATACTCTGTTAACAAATAAAACTTCATTATGGATAAAGTTGTACAAATGCTTCTCTGATGGCTCATAGAGTACTTTTCCATGCTTTTTAGTCATTCTCCAATATGTGTACACTGTACAGTAGGGCCCCACTTATACGGCAGGTTAGGGACCAGACCCCCGTCGAAAAGCGAAAACCGCCAAAAAGTGGAACATCAATCAGCTGTAGCATGAGGAGCCCTGAAGGTCCCCGTGCAACAGCTGATCGATGTTCCACTTTTCCGTGCATCGCCCTCTCCCCCCCGCTTGCTCGCTCACTCGCCCTCGTTATGATAGGGGAGTAGTGCTCCCTTTCTGTGGCAGGCTTCCTGCTGTGGATTGCAGGGAGGTAGCTGCCCATTCACCTGCACCTGCTCGCTTACCATCCGCTGGTTCCCTTGCTTGTCCCCCCTTGCCCACTCGCCCTCCCCCTGCCTGTTCGCTTGCTTGCTCGCCCTCCGCCGCCTGCCTCGCTTGTCCCTCCCTTGCCCGCTCGCCCTCCCCCCTGCCTGTTAGCTCACTCACTTGCCCTCTGCTGCCTCCCTTGCTCGTACCCCCCTTGCCTGCTCACCCTCCTCCCTGCCTGCTCGCTCACTCTCTCTCTTGCCCTCTGTCACCTCCCTCGACAATAAGATGGTTCTGGATGCCTTTCTCAGACTCAGCTGCTGAGCACATCGTCAGAGCTTGGAAACGTTCCTTTTTTGAACTACAACTCCCATCAGCCCGACTGTAGTTAAAAAACTGTAGTTTAAAACTGAGCTCTGACAATGGGCTCAGTTGCTGAGTCCGAGGAGGGCATCGGGTGCCATCAGTTTGTGCACCCAGCGTCTCTGTATTCTGGCAATTTTCCGCCACAAAAACGGAACAAGTGCTGAACATATGGAACATGGATACAATTCAAAACTGCCGCATTAGCGAAGCGCTGAGAAGCGAAGCGCCGGAAAGGAGGGCCCTACTGTACAGTGTGCAACAATAGCAACCATCTCCTTGCAACATCCTCAGGAAGGCACAGTAAATGGCTTGTTCCCGTTTGAACTGCTGTGGGGGAAAAAATCTTGAAAGGAAAGCTCCCTGTTATTCACTTTATAATGAGTCCAGTTTTTCCAAGCTTCCTTTTCTGACTGCCCCTTCCACCTCCTCCCTATCAATCCTGCCCTGTTGCCTAGCAAACACATCCTTAAAAAGTGTGGAGAGGCTTGGCAGCAGGGATGGCGGATTGGAAAAGGCTTCCTTCTTAAGGCCTGGATACTGCTAAGCATGTGTAGGGACATCCTTTCCTGTCAGAGTGAATGGGAGTTCTAGTACACAGTGGGCCAAGAGGCATAAGAAACTGCAACTCCAGTTAGGGTGGCTGTATGTTCTACTTTACAGAGGACAGTCCTCTGTTTTAAAGGGGTCCTCTATTTGAGGTTGTCCAGTTCAAGTCTGGTTCAAAGATAACAAACCATAAAGAGGGAGAGCAGAAGCTTTGAAGCTGCCCTAAGCAGTTAGCAGTACCTGGTCAGCAGACTGAGCAGGCGCACAAGTCACCTGTTGTCTTCCCCAACTGTGCTGAGATTATTGTATTTCTATTTTAATTATAGTTATTATTTCTACATTTGCCCCTATACATATCAATTACCACATACAAATTTTATGCAAATTGGTGTCTCCTTTTGTAGTGATGCATAATGGTAGTGCGCCTCAGTGGCAAATGGCAGAGTGTTCAGGCCTTAAGGATGAGGTTTACAAGCTCTCTCCTGTATTCCCTCCATGGCAGCAGGTCTCCCCCTTCAAAAGGATAAACTTGATTGGGAAGGGGGGAACTGTCAAGGAGAAGTGGCTGTCAACAGTGATGACAAACCCATTAAGAGGCAGGCCCAAATTTCAGAGGGAGTTTGAACTTGGTTTGTAATCAGACCAGGATTTCTGAACTGGGTTTTCTATCCCAATCTGGATTTGGTAATTTAAGTTGCCCATTATGGAATCAACCGTAATTGTTAGCAAGATATGTGTTCCACCAGAGCAACAGATATGTATGTATGGGCACTAGCCACATATATATTAGGAGTCTGAGAAACTCATAGGAAGAATTCAGTAGCTTTGACGCTTCCTATTTCTCATCCTGAAGTAACTTGATTAACAAGGCGAAAGCACTGGCCAATTTGACATTTGTCCATCCTCATTATGCAGTACTTTCTCACTTTTTCAGTTTAATCTTGGACAAGGCTACTTCAAAGGTTTTATATTTGTTAGCTGCATATTTAGCTTGACAGACATCCCATCCTCACATCTCACTGATCAGGGAGAGGAGGCAACACAGTCTATTGTTCTTTTGGAGAATCAGTGGATCAGAGTTGGTGCGTTTAACATTTACTGGGAAATAAATCCCACTTATTTCCATGGAACCTCTTTTCCACTAAGTGTTTTCAGACTACAGTGAAGGAATGCCATTCAAAATCACATACCAATATACACAGAACAGGAAAAGTGTAGTTGGCAAATGGGCCTCTACAAAAAGATAACAAAGCCTTCCCTGTCTAATCATGTTTGAATTCAAATTATTTATGCTATGAACTTCTATTGATAAACTGAAATTATCAGCTTAAAAATAGTTTAGAAGTATGATTGAAAAAATGCTTGCAGGACTAGAAGAAATCACTAGCTTGAGTGTAAAAAATGTAACAAACAAGCCTGTCCTGTCATGAGACACTATAGATCCATTTATGAAGGTAAGCTCTGTTCAAAACCCATTGAATATGGTTATCCCAGCAGAAGAGGTCTATACAACTTGTGATCTAAAAAAATCAAGCAGTCCACTAATCATGAGGCCTGCTAGATATCTGATGAGTACTGCCAATCTTCTCAGTCTCGGGGAGGCAGCAAATACAAATGCCCTTGGTAGACTGCCATACATGCCTGGTGGGCTGCATTTGGTATGGTGAGTCACAAGTTGTGCAGGCCTATAGCATATGGTAGATATTAGGATGTGTCCACGTTTTGTCTGAAATGATAGGCATCCAGAATTATATGCATTATTTCAAACACTATTCAGTCTATAATGTGACTTCCAAGTAAATGAAGACTCACAATGGGAAATAATCAAGTTGAGCCATTGACTTAAGGTAGAAGATGCACTGAAATACTACACTCTTGCAACATACCCATTATTACTGAATTTCCACCATAGAGATAAGCAAAAGAAAAGCAGTCTGCTCTGTGGATTGCTTAGGATATAATATGAATTGTCATGGAGACCATCCCAGGAAGTGGGTTTTCCTTCCTCCTTTCTAACGTCTTTCTCACTCCTTCAGGCTGTTATTTTCTTAATCTCCACGTCAATACCAGTTTGGATCACTGAAATCTTGACTCATTAACATTCCTCCTCTCAAAGAATGACTCAGGCTAAATAAACTGGCAACAGTATATGCCAGGGCCCTCTTTGCCACTTGGTTCCGGCCCTGCATTGTTAGTCCAGGAATGTCATTCCAACCCACAACATTCCTTAGAAGTAAATTTTATTTGGTGCCTGTTAGGTGTTTCAACAAATTGTTTGGTAGTGTAATAGGTCACTGCTGGAATGGAACCTAGTACAGACTTGTAGTGCGTGTCAGAGTGACATAACTGCATAATGAACATTATCGGATACAAAAGGATTGAAAAGGTAAAGCTCGGCAAATGCATCATGTTATTTAAAACTGCCTTTGGTTTCTTTCTGCCCTCAAATAATTGTTTGCCTCTTGAAAGATTTTGCAGTATCTGGTGAAATAAAGGAATAGCTTTGTACATTGATCTATATAGTTCTTAAATGTCTACACAGAGGTCTGCTACTGGCAAACTCCTTACCCCACAAGGAATGCCATCTGACCTCTCCACCAAAGCCCTTGTTCCATCTCCTTGAGACAAAAGTGGGCAAGAGAAGAAACCTTATTATTGCTGATGCAATCCAAAGAGAAAGGAACATCCTCTTGTAGTTGTGCTCCAATCTCTTCCCTCTCTTTACCCTGTATTTCAGATGGGAGGAGATGAGTTTGCCAGCAGATCATTGGGGAAATTGGTTAGCTCTTTCCTCCACCAGCTTTGAAAGTAGCCCACAGTAGAACTACTTGCCAAATGGCATTCTAAGAAAATCAGGTGTATTCCAAACAAAATATTTGTTGGTGCTGCTCTGCTAGCAGATCTGAGCAAGTAAAAGTATAGGACAGAGGAAACCCAGTGGGATTTGGCTGGACTGGCAAGACCTATTACATCTGAGAAAGGCAGCAACAAAATGTCTAAAACAGAAACCCTGAGCTGCATATATGGCTTCAGGCCTATAGAGACCATTCTTCTTCCCTATGTTCCTAAGATTACCGGTCCCACCTGTACACCAGGTTCAAATGGCAAAGTCATGTAGAGACAGACAGCCTTTTTTGGTGGTTACTGCAGTGCAAAATCATTTAAATGGGTAGTTTGCCAAAGCTCAGTCCACTTTAAATGCCATTTGGTAGTTAAGTTTAAGTAGTGAGGTATTATTTAAGTTACTATATTTCATTTCTTTGTAGTTTAATTTTTGTTGTTAATATTATGTTGCCTGCCTTGGACTTTTGGGATAGGAAAAGAATGACATTAAAACCAGCATATACATTAAATATAATTTCATGGTTTTTTAAAACACATTCCTGTAACTTTGGAGTCTTCTGAATTTGGAGATTGAAAATCCATATGAGTGACTGACTTCCCGGATAAACTTCAAGAAAGCCCAAAAGACATGGTAATCTCATTAGTAGATGGTAATCTTCATTCTTATGAAGGGAAGTTAATACAAAATGAACTAAATGCTGCTTCAAATTATCTATCAGGTCCTATCAATTATTGACTCCTAGTGCATGACAGTTGTCAGATACTATAAAATGTTGGTTGCTACATGTTTGATAACTGTCAAATGTTGATGTTTACTGAATGTTGGCAGTCAGATACTATTGAATACTGACTGCTAATGTAAGTCAGCTGTCAAAGATTATCAAGTACTGACTGCTACATGCCAGAGGGTGTCCAGTACTGACTCTTACTGGATCACCACTGTCAAATACTGATAGCTTTCTGCAAGATGCTATCCAGTACTGACTGCTACTGCGTTCTAGGCAGATAAAGTCAAATACAGACTGCCATTATGCAGTCATTTGATGCCAAAAGTATAATGTAAAACAATCAGTGAATATTCAGATTCAGAATATTCACACTTCTGGAGAATATTCACTATCAGAATTCTCTGACACAATTTTGTGGGGCAAATTATTTCAGCTATAGTCCAGTGTTATACAGAGAGCCTGAAGATGAACCTGCAAGTTTGAAGACAGAAACTCCTTCCATTGTTTTGGCCTCCTGAAATCTGTAGCAAGTGAACCTGGCTCTGGACACAATCCTATATTGAACCATGTGTTGTCTTCTTTCTCTTTTCCTTGTTTTGATACGTGGCTGTAAATTAGTTCCTGAACTTTAGAGGG
This sequence comes from Rhineura floridana, assembly GCF_030035675.1. Lineage (NCBI taxonomy): Eukaryota > Metazoa > Chordata > Lepidosauria > Squamata > Rhineuridae > Rhineura > Rhineura floridana. The sequence goes on from NC_084480.1 coordinate 138,258,572, forward strand.
AGTTACTAACAGCAAAGCAAGTTGCAACAGTCAAATGGGCTCCATTTCCAGTTCTTTGCCCTGACTTGATGAGATGAGTGATGCTGGGACTTCATTGTCATGGTCTGAGTCTTTATACCAGGGTGTAGCTCTTATGTCTGTCTGAACTTGCTCTGGGGAAGTCTATGTTACAACTTCAGTACCACCTCTGCATGCTATTTTTTTTTCTTTTAAGGGAGTGGCAGACCGAGAATGGGGGGAGGAAGAAGGGGGAACATGCCAATGAAACAAAAAAAACCCAACTAGCATTAGGAGGGAGAAGGCTCCGTTCTATATTTCATGGCTAAAGGCTAACAGCCAGATACTCATGTGAAGACAGATTATTGTGCAGTGTATTAAAATGACAATATATGGTATAGTACAGTGGGGAGGAGAGCCTGGCTGAGAGTCCAGAGTCTGTGAGTTCAAATCCCCACTCGTGTCTCCTGGGTGTCAAGGGCCAGCTAAAGATCACCCCACAGGGAGTGGCTCAGGCGTTACGTGCCCTGCCACCTGTGCATAGTCCCAAGGAGCCCAGTTGCCCTCCAGCTGGCAGTTGCGGACAAGGAAGGGTCTGGCTTGTGCATCTGTGGCAAGCTGAGCAGGCCCTAGCCAGCTGGGGAGGACTAGCCTCAGAGGGAGGCAATGGTAAACCCTCTCTGAATATCTCTTACCATGATAACCCTATTCATAGGGTAGCCATAAGTTGGGATCAACTTGAAGGCAGGCCATTTCCTTTTTTCCCCATTAAAATGACAGCCTCTGTCAGCCATTTATCACATCTTATAACATATGGTAATTAAGATAATTTTATTATGTGTGATAAGTGATTTGCAGACAGGTGTTAGATGCAAAGGTTATGATGCTATATCCCAGATTATTTTTATGTTGCTTTCTCAAGTGGTTTAAGTATATTCACATTGGATAAAATACTGTTATGAATGAGATCATGTTTAAATATCTGCCTTTGGGTATATCCAGTCTCCAGCATGGAAAGTAAGAGTAGAGAAAGCTTTGGTAAGATCATAAATTATGGAATGCTTGGAGTCATCATGCTAGATAATGCAATACAGGAATGGGTTTTTGCCATAACAACATTTCTGCAGTCATATAAACTTAAGAAGCCATGGATCTTGTATCAAGGACCCATCACCATGGGTAGCTTGCCAGAAGAGGGAGTTGCTGGCCTACTTTCTGCTGTGCTTCAGCACCACCAATGTAGATGGCCCGAAAGCAGTATTGTGGTTGCCAACTTAGATTGCGTCAAGTGACACATAGTGTTAATAGGGTTCTATCTAGTCCTATAAAGCTACTAAGTTTGGCCTGACTCCCCTTTATGAGCATTTTGTTTGTACAGACCAAACTGGTCCTGGACTGCCTATCCTGGCTCACTTAGTTGCTTCTAGGCCATCAGCCCTGATATATAGGAACATTTGTGTGTGTTTTAGGGTGACTGTATGTGATCCTAAGTGCATTTGTGTGTGCACTTGTAACACAATAATCTTATCCTGTGTGAAAGCCTTCCGTCCTTGCGATTGCACTTGATGAAAAAAATGCAATGTGTGTGACAGATAGTTGACAGATTGAGGAAATATAATTCGGTTGGGATGTGATATTTCTGATCAGCATATGAAAACTATGTTCCTGGAAATACCACAGGGAAACCAATCAATTTTCAAACTCAATAAAGTGTTCCAAAACTCTTAAGGTGCACATAGAAAGCCATATGTTTACCCCAATGCTTTGCAGTGACAGAGTAGCTTTCTGCCTTCCACTGATGTCTATCATTAATTTGTGGTCATCATTTTTCAGAAATTGCTTTTAATGTGGTCCTGTCATGTGATTTTGTTTTGCTAAATATTGCTGAACTACAGCAGTCGATTTCAAAATTTCTACCTTGAGGTAAGTCTTTCCACATCACTTTTTTTCTGATGAGAAACCCCTGCAGATTGACTGTGAAATGTCAATGCGTTGCATAGGAATCCAAAGTGCATTAGTCTTTCTCCATATACATATTGCAGGTATGATTTAGAATGTGTCCAACACAGAGTTGCTTAGTGCAAGGGGAGATTGATAGCAGCAGACAATCTTGTAGGCAGTTCATCTGCCACTCCCAATTTTTTCATGGAGGTAACCCTACAGTTCTTAGAAACAGTGAAAGTCTATACACAAATACTCAGAAGTTAAATCCATGAAGTTCAATGGGGCTTGCTTCCAAGTAAGTGGGTATATGATTTTAGCCTAAGTCATACATTGAGGCTGTCATATCAATGTCAGCATTACACAAGTTTGAGACATTCTAGAGGTGTTTTAACACCAAATGTTAATAGCAATCAACTTTAATGTTTTTTTTCATGATTATGTTTTAAGACATGCAGGCTCCACAAGCAGTGTTTAAGTACATGAATGATTGATGCATATCCACTATACATAACTCTTAAAGTTTTAAAAAAACATTGCTGTGTCTGTTTTAAGCTTTTAAACATTTTAAGAACAGTTTAAGAACATTTAAAAAACAATTAATGGAGTGAGTTCCCCCTCTCTAGCATGTTCATAATATTTTTAATCCTTTTGGGAATAACATTCCCTAGTCCAGAAGCTGCTGGCATGCAAATCTAGTCAATTTTGCCACTATTGACTTACATAGAAAAGGAAGAGTGGTTCCAGTTGGGAATTAAGAAAAATGCTTTTCCTTTTTCCCCACAGAGGCTGAACCCTTTTACCCTCTATCTGAAATTACTGTTGTCTCCATAGAAGAACTAGAGTCATGGTAGCAGCAATGGGGAAGTCTCTTCCATTGCTTTATGGCAGGGGAAACCAACCTTTTTTCACCTGAAGGCTGCACTCACCCTTGGCCAACCCTCTGGAGACTACATGCCAGCAGTTGGTGTGGAGTCTTGGGGGAGGAAGAAAAACTTGCTTGCCAAGCAAAGTTTGCAACTCAAATTTTATGGAAGTTATTATTTGCACCACGCTTGAAAGATAACCACATCATATATAATAGTGCTCACACATCTCTTTTATGAATCTTCAAACATCAGGTCCAGCCCAGGACATTTTGCTGCCTGACAACAATGGTACCCTGCCACCACCGCAAACCAAGGCACACTGTCCCCGAGGCTGGTCACGATCCTTTGGCCCAGGAGAGGGCATTCTCGGTGATGGCCCCTAAGTTGTGGAATTCCTTCCTCACTGAGGTGCATCTGGCAACTTCATTGTATTGCTGAAGACACATCTCTTTACCCCGGCCTTTGACCCACCCTATGTGATTTAGGTTGTTTTTAATGCTGTATTTTAACATTGTTGTAACCCTCCCTGGGACCTTTGGGTGATGGGTGAGTAATATGTTTCTGCTGTTGTTAAGACAGAAAATCCCACAAGCCCCCCTCCTCCTCTCTGGTAGTAAAGATACAGAAAGTGTCCTTTCAGAAAGGTGCAATTTCAGGACACTGAAAACCATCTGTTTCATGCTGTTGAATAGTAGGGCTGACCCTGTCAGCCATTCATGCAATTCAAAATGGTGCATCCTTGTCTTTCACAGCCACAAAAGGTAATTTGGGATGTGGTTCATTTAACTTTTTTAAATGATGTGAAATCCCATATTTATGTTTGTTGTCGTTTCAAGTTCTTCCATTACATTCTCAAGAACAGATTTATTTGTTTATTTATTTAATTTATTTATTATTTGATTTATATCCCGCCCTTCCTCCCAGCAGGAGCCCAGGATGGCAAACAGAAACGCTAAAAACACTTTAAAACATCATAAAAGACCTTAAAATACATTAAAACAAAACAATGTTAAAAACATTTTTAAAAAAGCTTTAAAAACATCTTTTAAAAAAGGGTTAAAAACATATTACTAAAGAAAACATATTAAAAGCAATTGCAGAAACAAACAAGTGTTTACTTAATGAACCTAACTGAGTTGAATGGAATGTGATCATTACTGCAGACAAAATGATTATGGTCAGTTAGTCACCCCGAGTTATTAAAAGGTGGACAAAATATTATTTTACTCAGGCAAATTGCACTATATGTTCATACAGAATAGAATTAAAACCATGAAATCTCGATCCCTAATGGTGGATGATTAGTTTTATTGATGAGTTACAATAATAATGTAGTGGTAAATAGTAATAATGTAGAAGTTGTTAGATTGCTTGTGTGCAGTATTAAATATTTTTCACATAGAATAGTCACAATATCTTGGAAGGGCTGAATTGTTTTCAGGTTGCTCTAAGCCTTATTGAAACCAAACAGAGATCCAAAAAGTTTCTGAGTCCCAGGACTCACCTCTGAAATATATGAAACACCAAAAGAGAGCTTCATAGGGCAGGACTAAATGTTACAACAACAAGGTACTGACACCAAAACTTGCAGGTCTGTGAAAAGTTGACCCTGTGTCTGATCATTATTATGATGTGCCTATCAGCAATTACTCGGAGAAGGGGAAGAGAAATGTACATCTAAATGATGACAGGGCACCGAGGGCAAGTTGCCTTCTCTTAAAGTTTAAAAAAACATTTATGTGTCTATGTGTTTTGTAAGCTTTTAAACATTTTAAGAACATTTAAAAACAATTAATGGAGTGAGCTCCCCCTCTCTAGCATGTTCATAATATTTTTAATCCTTTTGGGAATAACATTCCCTAGTCCAGAAGCTGCTGGCATGCCAATATAATCAATTTTGCCACTATTGACTGCAACTATTGACTTTTGGACTACAACTCCCATCATCTCTGACCACTGGCCATGCTGGCTGGTGGTGTTGGAAATGAAGTCCAAAACATCTGGACAGCAACAGATGTTTAACATGGAAGGCTGTATTAAACATTGTGGAGAGAAAGGGAAACTAAATACAGGGTTACTGCTGTCAGAAGCAGTTGTGTCTTCTTTGTAATGTGTAGTGTCATATAAGGGTTGGCAACTTTTCAAGCATCCTCATAGCTATTTCTGAGTTTAAAACTCAGTTTTTGGAAGACTAATGGGATCACTGAAAGCTAATGTTTCATTCATTTTTTATTTCTCCTTCTTTAGATCTAAGATCTCTATTTATACACAGTTCCCTCCCTCCTGCAGAAAGCTCAAGTGCCATGCATGGGGTTTAACCCATTTTATCCTAATAATTATACTTGTGAGATAGGTTAAGCAGAGTGAACATCCTGGGCCATTGAGTAATCTTCCCAGCTTAGTGAGGATTTTAACCTATTTGGTCCAAAAGACTATCCACTACAGTACATTGATTATGTGGAATATACTGCTTACTTTGTTTTCCTGAACTGTGCAGCCTGCTACAGATTGAAGTTACTGCTCCAACTGTTCTGTGGATTTTGTGAAACTGAATGTTTAACCTAGGCATGGGCTAAGATTTAAGCATGCTCAGTTGGTTTCTACCAGTTAATTGAACTGGTCTAATTTAGGGTTAGGGTTAGGAGAAAATGAGACCTATAGTCCCCTCCCCACATCTAACAGTGTCACTTTTCCCCACCCCAGAGTTTTAGCGGATAAAGAATAATTAAAAAGTTAGATATAAATGCCTACAGAGACAATTTGTTTTACTGTTTTGGCTTTGCTGAGAGGCCTGGGACACTGCTTCTCTTCCATATGGACTCAGAACTCTATTAATGATGCTGGCTGTCAGTATTTCAGCAGGGAACAGTGAAGCAGAGAATATTTTATGTGGCAATAGGGAAATAAGTGGGAAGAAAGCTGATTTGCTGGGCTACTACTGGCAAGCATCTAATATTGTTTCATGTTCCCCCTCTCCCCAAGCAGTAGGATGTTCCAGGAAGGCTTTACAGGATCATTTTCCTTGCGAGGAGACAGTATACTGGATATATGATAGTTTTGTAATATGTGTTTATTTAAATATATGGGCTGAATCAGGTAGGAAGCAAGAAGGCACATGTGCAGGCAGTGCTTGCTCCAAGCATCATCAGTCCAGCACTCAAATATCACAAAAATCCAGCTAGAAACCTACTAGTAACATTTCCTAGCCAGAGCAAACAAAAACCATTTTATTTTTCTCTGGCCAAACTCATACTAATATTCCTTTTGGCCTAGAACATGGGTGTGGCTTTTAGGGGCGTTCTGTACTGGGCTTTTAGATAACGGCTAGCCTGATCCGTTATAAGTGACCGGGCTGTTTGTTTATTTATTTATTGTAGTTATTTAAATCACGTATATCCTGCTCTTTATTGCAAAAAGCAATTCTAAAGCAGTTAACAATTAAATGTAAAATCTACAAACATAAAAACAATAGCAGAAAACAAATAATATTACAACCAAGTAATAATGGGAAACAATCAAATCTATCATGAAGTTCAAACGAAAGCAAGGATGAATAGACAGGCCTTTACCTGGTGCCAAAAGCTCAACTATGTCAGCTCTAGTTGTACCTCAAAGGGAATGGAGTTCCAATGCTATAAACACCAAAAAAGGCTCTCCCCCAACATTCCACCAAATGAACCACAGTGAAGGATGACACTGCCAAGGAAGCTTCACTCGCTGATCTTAATATACAGGGAACCAGGCATTCTTTTCTCAAGGTGTTTTTCTTTAGAAATTTGCATGTCAATACTGAACCTTGCCTTGGGCTTATTGTGGCTGGAGACCAATTTTGACCATGTGGAAGTATCTTTAGATAACTGTCCCCATCCAGCAGGAAAGATATACACATAGATGGAAGATTCCCCTTCTGCAGCTGATGCAAGTGCAGCTGTTCATGACCATCAGTATTGCAAGGCAGAACTTGAATTAGCTGGATTGATGTGGGCAGTGCTTCTATCCCCCATCTAGGACCACCTGGTATTGAATGTGATTAGTTTCTAAACTCTACCATTGGACTGAACCATAGACTGCATTATCCTCATATTCTTTATTATGTACTACAAGTGTTTCCCAAACTTTTTTTATGTTTTTGTTGCTGGACTACAGTTCCCATAATTCCTGACCATTGGCCATGCTGGCTGGGGCTGATGGGAGTTGTAGTCCAGCAACAAAAAAATTAAAAAGTTTGAGAAATGAAGCCTCACTCACCGTGTAACTGATGAGTGGGGCCTAGTTGCAGTTGGAGGCGAAGCTGCTGCCTCCATCTTCTGTGAGGGCAAAGTCATGCGTCGTGTCTATTATGCACGTGCGACGTGCAGCATGAGGGGGTGGGGCTTAAGGGCCTATTTAAGCCCAGCCGCCCTTTCCTACCCCCTCTTTGCTCGCGCGACGTGGACAGCGAGGGACAGAGCAGCTGGGAGGCGGAGCTGCAGAATAGCAGTCTTTTGCGGCGCAAGGAGCCTTTTGCGGGCCGATTTTGGCCTCCTTATTTCCCCATTAGGGGTGTGGGCTGCAGGCAGGGTGGTCGCGTGCCTGGAGGAGCGGCTGCGGGTGGAGTGGGCCTTGTTAAAGGGGCCTACTCAGCCAAACGTGGCTGGCACACGCACACACGGCTGGTGGGGGAGGGAGACGCCTGTACTCTCCAGCAGCACCACCTCAAGGCTGCCTTGGCAGCCAGTTAAACAAGAACTCAACACAATTATAATCTGAATTACACGATTAGATTCTATTGAATATAAATACCTTATAGGTGCTGCATGGCTTATGATTAGGGGTTTTATACATTAAGCAGTGTCTTTAGTTTAATAATAATATTGGTATTGCGTTGTTTGACACTGATACTGTTTGTGTATTTATTGTTGTGAGCTAAACTGCAATAGGTTAATTTTACCACACAGCATTTCTAATAATTATTATTTCATAATTATAATTATAAGCCAATGACTGGGAATAAGGGAATCACACATACAGTCATTGGGTATAATATTGTTATTATTATTAATATTAATATTATTAATAATTATAATTATAAGTCGGGGTGGATTTAAAGCAATGCCACCCAAGAAAGGAAATGGTGTGTGTGTGAGAGGTCCCCTCATAAAATGCAGGCCTTTGGGCATTTTTAAATTACCCCACCCATACGCCTGGGATAGGTTTTGGTGTAGTGGTTGAGGTTTGGACTGCAACCCGGGAGATCAGGGTTCAAATCTTCCCAATAGCCGTGGGCTGCAGGCTTAGAACTAATTATGGGAGAGGAGGCTGCACAAGCCTTTCGAGCCTCAACAGGCCCTATTCCCCCCCCCCCTTTGGTTGCCAAGGCTGGGTGTGAGTTCAGCCTAGGTAGGGGGCAAGACAGTGAAGGATGTGGTTGACACATTGGCAGCCTCTCTTGGCCATTGTGCAGGGTTCTTTGGTTAGGCTTACAGCCTTTGCATGACTCGGGCCTATATTAAGTTCAAGGTACTTTATTCTATTACTTTTATTACATGGTGTCTGCTTTGGGGGGTGCAGAGCTCTTTGGTTAGGCTTCTGACTTCCTGCTAGGCCCAGGAATATATTAGGTTGAGGTAGCTAATTTTATTGTTATTATATTACATGTGGCCTTTGTAGGGCCGGGTGAGCCTTTTGGGCCTTTCGGTCTTCAGATTTGGATACTAATGGTGTGCAGAGATGACAGAGTTTGCTAGAAAACGTCTACATCACCATAACTTAGATGACAGTGATCCTTTTCCACGTGTCAGTTACACATTCCTTGTTAACTATGAGATAGAAGTTGCATTTATTTGAATTTGGTCTCATATCAACAACAAAGCATATGGCATTTGTTATATTCAAAGAGGAATATGTAAACTTCTGCAGGGAATTGAAGGTCTAGCAGATGATAATGTGGCTTGATGGGTGGATAGGAATAAAGAGGAAAGACAGGCTACTTATTAGGCTCTTATCCTCATTTCTAGGATTTTAGACCTTACTAAAACGGGGTGGCCTTGACAGGATCTTTGACTATTGTGACACGGAAGCTGCCTTTTAAGATTCAGGCAGACTCTTCATTCTTTCTTGATGATTTTACAACAACATTTCTGATATCATTTACCTGAAGTCATATATAGCATGCAACTTTTACATTGGCATGTCTATTTTAATATGTAGGATATCAGTTACTTGAAATCAATTTGAACACCTATTCTGATTGGTGCTTTGGAAACCCGCTAGGAAAAAGCTGCAGTGGGTCCAGCTATTGGTGACAGCAGCATATCCTCAGTCTCTGTGCTTTGGGGTAACTGGGTTAGCTGCAACAAAATAGTAGTTCGTAAGGTGTACTTACTCATAAATGATTTCCTTCCCTTTGCAGAAGGATATCTGCAACAGTGAGATAAGAGGCAAGAGGCCTTCAAAGGGGTAAGAAGAAGCCACCAGCATAAGCTGCTCAGGTTAGACTCAAGTTAGACTCAAGGTACTACAAACTTTGTTTGCAGGCTACCCGGTTTAAGGGGAGGTTTGTCTGTGTTATGGTGTTTTCTCCTGTTGGTTTCACAATCCCATACTCGAATTCCCAGCTGGTCTTCATGGCCTCCAACTCCCGGCTGGCCTTCATGGCCTACAGTCTTCAATCTGTTTTAGTTATGGCGGTAATTGCCAGGGACGGAGTGTAACCTTTCTGGAATTCTTCCCTATACTGGTGGCTGTTTATTTATGGGCCGAGAGGCTGAGGAACTCTACGGTCCATTTTTGGTGTGATAACATGGCCACGGTCCATGTTATCAACTCCCTTACATCTAGGAACGCCAGGGTTATGAGCCTTGTCCTCCAGTGCCTGCGTTTCAATATGCTTTTTCGGGCACGGCATGTTCCTGGCATTGACAATAGTTAGACAGCCACAAAAATGCCCTCCCCCGGCACCTGGCTCCTCGGATGAGGAGACGGCGCCGCCATGGGCTGCCATCTTGACGCGCCTGGAGGCTTTAGAACAGCTGACTCACTCGCTATCACTGATCAGCTCCAATCAGCAGGCAAGGTCAAGGAAGCACTCTTCTCAGTGGCTAACACACTCTCCTTTCATGCTGATTGGCTTATATGATGCTGGAGATAGGGACCCTGCTGGGAAAGGACTTCCCTGGACTGGTAACCCATGGGCCTTGAAAAGTCCACCTCCAGCCTGGCGACCCAGTGGCCAGAGCAGACCTGGCAGACTCACCTGTTCCCACCAGCGGCGCAGCCAAACCAGCAACGGGGCAGTCCACCACAGCTGTTGATGTCACTCCAGTCTGAGGTGTCGCCACCTCTCCTCCAGTCCCTATCACCGCTATTGGCACAGGGGGAGCCACTGGCCCATCACTCACCATCTGGGTAGAGTCAGGGCGGGTCTCAAGAGCGTCAAGACTCGCTTTGGCCTGGTAGCCCCCCCAGTGGAAGTCCTCGGAGTGGCTTCCTGCTCTGAAACAGGCCGTGATAACCCAGGAGCCGGGGTTGGTGTCACCCTCCCCCGCTGTCATTCTTAGCAAAGGCAGGTGGTTTTCAGGATTATGCAGGGGACTTTAGGGTCCGATGCATGTTGGCAGGGTGGGCTAGGGAGCATCCTGCCACGCCTGATTCCCGTCGACCTATTTCAGTCGACATTTTAATAGCCTTGAGTGGCCAGTGGGACGAACTTTGCTCCTCCAGCTATGAAGCCTTCCTATTTCAGGCAGTGGCTCTCACACTGTTTTCTGGTGCTTTCGAATTGGAGAAGTGGTAGCTGGCTCCAAGCGAGACTTATCTCGTCGTGCCCTTCAATCGGCAGATATTACCATAGAAGGGGGTTGTGCTTGCATAAATCTGAGAAGGTCTAAGACGGACCAGAAGTGTAAGGGATGACACGTCAGGTTGGCCCCATCCACAGTGCCTACCCTCTGCCCAGTGCGGGCTTTACAAGCATTTTTGGCAGATAGGGGACCAGGGGATGGATATTTATTTACCCATGCAAGTGAGGTTCCCCTCACAAAATACCAGTTTTGGGCATTAACAAAGCAAGCATTGCATAAGCTGGGGTTTGACCCCTCACAGTTTGGAACCCATTCATTCAGAATTGGAGCTGCTTCTACGGCAGTAGGTATTGGTTTTCCCCAAACAAGAGTACAGGCAGTTGGACGTTGGTCCTCTGGTGCCTTTAAGGGCTACATTCGCCCCTTTTAGAGGGCTTGGGAATGCGGAAGCCTGATAAGTTTTATTTGTTTCAGCAGGTTGCTGGACGGGGAGGGAGCAGACGTGCATCCTCATATGCGGCCACAGCATGATCTTCTGGGCAGCCCAGAGGGCAGCGAGGTCGAGCATGGGCTCGCAGCTGGGCCTCAGTCGTTGGGCTACGGTACAGTTGCTTGGCCGGCGAGGAATGCGTTGGGAGGGGCTCCTACCCACTCTGTTCCAGCAGGATGTAGTGCGGACAACCCCACACGTGGTGGTCATTCACCTGGGTGGTAATGACCTTGGTTTGCTGCAGGGCAAGGCCCTCAGGGTTCAGGCATGTAAGGACATGCAGGTGATAAGGCAAAGGTGGCCTTCGGTACGTCTGCTATGGTCAGACTTGCTCCCACATAGGGTGTGGTGTGGGGTATGGAATCTATGGGCGCTTGATAGAGCACGGAAGAAGGTCAACTAGCATATTCAGTTGGCTCTTCTTGGGCACGGGGATTTAGCCATTCCGCATCCCCATATTCAGCATTCAGAGGTCGAACTATACAGGGCCGATGGCGTTCACCTGTCTGACGCAGGTAACGACTTCTTCCTGAAAGACCTGCAGAGGTGTCTGTGAGAGGTTCTTCTCGGCAGTGAGGTAAAGGGGGACTAAATAGAGATTTGTCCCCCTTTTTGTGGCGGGAAGGTGCGGGAAGGGAAATAGGTAAGGACAGCTAGGTGGCCCCCTTAGGCACCTTTGGAGGTGATTGGCGGTTTCGGAGGCCTGGTTGTCAGAGCTTTCCGGCTTGAGGGCAGGATATGGGCTGCCTCTGGGGCCAACTTATCTCATCTACCCAAGGGTTATCTGGCCCCGGGTGGGGATGACGTAGGAAGGCCCCCCTACTCACCTACTAGGTGTGGCCTGAATAAAGGTAAGCACATGGGCTTGACCTTCCTCCGGCAGGGGCTGGTCGCCCGAGAGCTGTGTGGCAAGATACTTGCTTAGAGACAGTTCCCACACCTAGGTTCTCCTTCTGCAGGTCACTTTAAATTGGGTTTATGTTTAATGTAATTTAATAAAGTGGCCCTTGTTCAACCCATGCTGACGTCTCTGTGTTTTATTTCACCCCTCGACTGCAAACACTGAATGATAGATGTTCCTATTAGTTTATAGTGTATTTTTTACATGGGTTAGCCATTTGATGAAAGTCTTCTGTGTTTACTCTCTTATTAGATTTCCTGCCCATTAAGAGAAATTACTTTATCAGCTTTGAGTGTTTCACATTCTGGAAATCTTATCTTGGGCCTTCTGGATTTCTTGTATAGAAATCCCAGCTGAGCGACAGTTTCCAACCCAACTTTGGAACAAGTCACTCTCTCTCAACCTCTCTCATTTGTAAAATGGGAATAAAATTATCCAGAATGCCAATGGGGGGGGGGTCCACCCTAAACCTGAGGGATAGAGCAAGCTATATATAAAATAGCTAAATCTGCGTTGTGCTTTGTCCCCAAACACATTTTTAATTTATAAAAAACATAGAGTTTACATACCAAGCCTATACACCATTAAAGGGCTGTCCTTGTGTCTAGTGCAGAATGTAGTAGCCAGACTACTCACAGGAGCAGATTACTGGCAACATGTTACTCCCCAACGGAAGAGCTGAACTGGTTTCCAATTTGCCACTGGACTAGGTTCAAGGTACTTGTGACAATTCATAAAGCCCTAAACAAGTTGGGCCCAAAGTACCTTCAGGGCTGCCTGACTCCCTATGCTCCATCTTGATCACTGAGATCTTCTGATGGGGCACTTGTAGTGGTTCCTTATACCCCTGAAGTTCAGTTGGTCACCACCAGGGTCTGAGCCTTTAGTGTGGCAGGCCCTGTCCTGTGGAACTCCCAACCAACAGAGGTTCCACAGAAGCAATCTCTTTCTTTCAAGCATCTCCTGAAAACTGAACTTTTTAAACAGGCCTTTTAATTTTTTTCCCCCTAACCAATATAGTACGTATGGATGCTTTCATTATAATTTTTAACTATGTTTTTATTGGTTTTTAATTCTGTCCTGTTTTTGTACTTTGTAATGCCTCCTTGATATACTTTTATGAAAAGTGTGGCTTATAAATATTTTAATTAATTAATAAATAACATTAACAAAATTCCATTGTAGAGCAGGCATGTAATGTGGCTTCATCAGAACACTAGTGAAAGATTAGTTCCCTAATAGTTGAGGTTAATTAGGTGTTTATTTCTTTTCTATTTCCATTACATTCATTTAAATGCAATAATCACATTCATGTCTCTATTTTCTTGGGCTTGCTGGCTCTGTTTAAGCTTTTTACTGTAGGAAAGATATATTGTCTTGGAATTTGTCTCTCCTAGACATTTCAAGTTAAATCCTGTACAAAGTATGGACCAAAGAATGGGAAGGGTTAGAAAAAGAGATGTAACGCTGGAAATCTTAACCTGCAGGACAAGGAAGGCTTCTGTTTCCTTTCTCACCAGACAGTCTCTTCCCAGCACAATAGTTGTAGCATCCCCAGGGCCATTTCACATGTTGCACAGCCAAGGACCCCAAATTTGCCTCTGAGTGTACATTCAGCAGTGTAACAAATGTACCTGCATGCCGCAACGATGAAATGTACCCTGACTTGCTAGAGTTTGACATTACTCCTATCTCCATAGTCTCTGTTTTCTGAGAGATTCCTTTACAGCCCACAAGATGTCACTGTGCAAAAGTAAAATCTCAAATGAAGCAAAATGTTGTTATCAATAATTACAAGCAAAATCATTTTTTTTCCTCCTGACCATTCATGAGAACACTGGAGATTTTCGCAGCTATAATCAAAGGGAAAGAAGAGTGAGGTACTGTGGAAATTAGATGCACTGGTTAATTCAGGGCTTTGCCTTTTTTACATTTAATTGCATATGTTTTGCACACGGTTAATTGTATGTACTTAATGAAGTATAATATAAAAATTAGGGGTTTTCCTTTGGGGAGGTGCTATAGACATAAACTTGACATTGATACTATCAATTAGACATAACACAACAAAATTAATTCATTTAAAACATAATAGTCTTGTTAGAAAAAAATGTCAGAGAAATACATACAGCTGCAAGGAGCAATTAACAACAGATACCATAATTAAAACAAGCAGAATTAAGCACTGCATATCTATTAAGTACAATAGTTACAGCAAAGCATATGATTATGTTCTCTCTTGCATTTTTTTTAACGTGGATATGAATAAGAACTCCCAGCCACAATCAAAGCATTGTGGGCAATTTATGGAAAGGAACACAGCAAAATGTATATTAAATATTAAATTTCTATATGTAACCTGACAATTCAATTAGGAATGTATTGTGAAAATTTATAAAAGCTTCATCACTTCATGCTGGTATTACTCTAAATCCTCTTTTTGTAAAGTGCTTCTTTATGGTGTGCCACTTTATATAGGCATGAGTAGTTGCTAGGGAGGTGCAAAGAAGACTCCCGCCCCGAACCAGGGCCGTGTACACACTGTCATTTACTCTGCATCCAGTGTGCTCCCTCCACTGGTTTGGGAAGCAGTGTACACATTACATTAGCCGCAATCCATATCCATCCTGTCATTTCTTATGAAATACCGTTTTCCCCCAAGCCAGCTTCAATCCAAATTGAGAAAAAGAACAACCTAGCTGCAATTCAAGCAGGTTATGTGTACGCAGCCCCAGATGTAGCATGTGGCTTTACTGACCAAGGAGACAGGTCCATCAACTTGGCTTCTGCTATATATCACAACATTGTAAAGCCTTCCCAGTGTTCTGGCTGATGGTACTATGGGCATGTGGAGCAAATGTAACTTTACGTTTTCCAGGTTATTTTGCTTTTGTTTCCTTCCTTAGTGCCCTGAAATATGCAATGGGCTATGTGACTTTGATCTTTGAATGTTTTCCCAGGCTTCTTGTGTCTGTTCCTAAAAGTGAAACAAGAATGCACTTTTTCAACAGAGGTTTCTTTTTCCTAGTTAAACTTGGGGAGGTACAATTTATTTCTGCTTTTAATTAGGGAGACAAATATTTGCCCTAGTGATCCGTTAATTTGCTGTCAAAGCTTCAATGAGTGTATGGGGCTTCCTCTTCCATTTATTTCAGTGGATGAGGTGGCCCCACACAGAGCTGTCCTGTACACTGAAGTGAATAGGGAAGTTCAGGACCTTCATGGCTACACATAAAACCGTGTGTGTGTGACTCCTGTAGAATTCCCATTAATGAAGGGGATTTCAAAACTCTTATAAAAGAACCCTCCTACTGAGGAACATTTCAAACCTCTCAACAGCATTAGACAAATAGGCAGGAGATTATTAGAGATGTAGCAGGAGTTTACCTGAGCCTGCCTTGAGTTCAAACCCCAGGGCTTGGAAACCCTCCTAAAAATGGGAGATGAGTCTTCCAATCCCCAGACATTTTTCTCCCTGCTCAGATTGAAATCCAAGCATTCAGGAGAGGAACTCCTGTTCCTCTCGTTGCCAGTGTTCTCCAACTTCCCACAAAGCCATCCCTGCCCCTCTCAGCCCCCAACACATCCCCCCTTACCTTGTTTGCAACAGCAGTGGTAGTGACAAGGCACTAAACAGACACCTCCCTCCCCACCCCCACTGCATCTCTCTCTGTCCTCCCCTCTTTTTCCATTGTCCTATGCAAGGGCAATGGTATGTCTTCCGTCTCCTGCTTTCCATTCTCAGTTATGCCTGTTCTTTCCACAATTTACTCTTCTTCTGGATTTGCCTGAGCCCCCATGCTTGCCATCCCCTGCTCCCAGCCCTCAAAGACCTCTTTCATCTGCGTCCCCACCTCTCAGAATGGCATTACTGCATCACATCAAGAATAAGAGCTATGGTGATGTCAGTCAAGGGAGGTGGATGTCGAATAGACAAAAATTACCACTTGCCTTCTACCCTGGGTGCAATTACTTCTCAGATCACATTGCACCTCTGAGTAATTCCTGTGGTAGATCAAAAGTACAGGTGAATGCATATTGGGCTACTAATTCATACGGTTATGCAATAGGATTCTGCTTAGTCATTTTGCTGATTAATAAGTCCTGCCCCTGAACAGAAACATTTCCTTTATACTTACATATTTTTGGATATGTAGAATAGAAGGCTTATTGTTGTTCTGCCACTTTTACTATCTGCCTGCCAGAACAAATAAATATGACAGAGAGAAAAAATTATAGAACTACGTCAGAACTAAAAAGAGGCATGAAACAAGAACCATAGTAAGCCCCAATGCAACAATACACTTACTGGATCATGGCCTAGATGTGTTTTGGCAGAAACGGCAACATAACTCTTGATTAAATTACTTAAGTGCTATTGTCAGGGAAAGCTCAGGCTGAGTTGAAAAGCAACTTTCCTCCTCCTTTTTAGTGTGGTCTTTTTATTAGGAATGCGGTGCTTGGCTGTACTAAACTATACCTGGAAGCTAAATATAAAGGATTCAAACACCAGTATAGGAAGCAGAGTAATTCACTTGATTTTTAGATGGGAGAAAGCCAGCACATTTGTTTCAGCCAGAAAGTTAAAAGTAATAGTAGCAGCTTCTACACTGTAGCTCAACAGGGTTGAAGGGCTGCAAGAAGGACAGACAGGAAGAAAATATATTGAAAAAGGAAAGCACCCCATTGTCAGCAACGAGGGAAGCAGACACCCAATAACAGTTGCAAAAGTGGATTTATTTAATAGACAGGAAACCCTAAGATTTCCATCTATCTATCTATCTATCTATCTATCTATCTATCTATCTATCTATCTATCTATCTATCTATCTATCTATCTATCTATCTATCTATCTATCTATCTATCTATCTATCTATCTATCTATCTGTCTGTCTGTCTATCTATCTATCTATCTATCTATCTATCTATCTATCTATCTATCTATCTATCTATCTATTGAACTCAGTAGGATTTTTCATAAGCAACCATGCTTAGGATATGCTGCACATCTGTTAAGAAAGTTTGGGTAGGGAATATTTGCTTCAGTTAATTTCATAAGTACGAAACAGGTCCCCTGTAGCGGCTATGAGTCTATCATCATAAACAATTATAAGATAATTATCAAAAATGACTAATTATATCAGATGCCTCAGCTGAGGCACCTGGAAGAATGAAAATAAATATTGAAATGTGAAGTATTCCTTGTTCACTGTTCCAGTCATTCAGCCACACTCTCTTCCATGAGACTCCATTCCATTCCTCTTCCCATCCTCCTATTCCCCCACTCAGCAGTCAACATTCTTTAGCCATTGAGTTTGCTCAGTCCTCACTGGGGTATTTTAAGGTGTCCCCTCACTTAGGGTTTTTCCTAAAGATTTTTTGTACCTCTGCAAATCAGGGTTTTCCCCCACGCTTGCTGATACCACCCTCTTGTGCATGGATGGTACCATTTTAGCTACATAAGGACTAGCACTTGCCTCTGAATTTTGGAAATAGAGAGAATGATGATACTTTCTGAAAGTCACCTGATTATTTTGTTACCAAGAAGCTTAGTTCTTCTGGAGCTTTGTATGTGCCCTGAGAATGCATGTGTTGTTTCACTTTGTTCTGAGCAATGACAGCATCATCAGATTCACTAGGGAAAGATCCCACCACATGTCAGTTGCACACAAGAGGTTGCACCCTGCCCCAGTTACCCTATCTAATGCAAGCAACATTTACAGTTGGGTCAGTAATATCTCAACTGGCAAGCATACCCTGAGTTAATTAAATCTAAGTACCCCTTTCTGCGTTTCCTGCGAAATTCCAAGTTCACCTCTTTTCAGCAAAGGCAAGAGGACCTTGCTAAAATTAGAAGGGCAGAATTGCCTTATGTTTTGCTAGCCTTGTGATACAACAGTTAATTATCATGATTTAGATGATTCCAGGAATTCACTACCTATAATGCTCAGATCCAAGCCTGGACCTCTGTGAAAAGGCTCTTTCAGATTAGTGTGAGGTTGTATGATAATCTCTTTGTATAACTAAGTGCACATTGAATCCCCAATTTGTTCAGCTTCCAGATGTTCTATTCTCATGATGGAAAGTAGGAACTGGTTTAGCTTTATTTATCTTTTGCTAAAACTTTAGCTGGACCCCCTTCCTTTCCTCTCCTCCCTTCGTTCCCTTGCCTCAGAAATGAGGTGAAGTGAGGGCCTCCTGCAAATACCATCTTATCAGAAGGTCCGTTCTGCACAACATAGGAAACGGACCTTTAGTGTGGAGGCACCTACCCAGTGGAATTCCCTCCCCTTAAATATTAGGCAGGCACCATCTCTGTTATCTTTTTGGTGCCTTTTGAAGACTTTCCTCTTTCAACAAGCCTTTTAAGCTGAGACCTATCCCAGTCCGCGTCTGTGTTGGAATTGCTTTTTAATATTTTTTTTTTAAAGAACCAACTTTTTTTAAAACTATGTTTTAACCCTTTTTTAAAAAGATGTTTTTAAAGCTTTTTAAAAAATGTTTTTTAAAGTTATTTTGTTTTAATGTATTTTAAGGTCTGTGATGTTTTAAAGTGTTTTAGTGCTTTGTTTGCCGCCCTGGGCTCCTGCTGGGAGGAAGGGTGGGTTATAAATAAATAAATAAATAAACGGTGCTTGTTATTTTGCTTAGGAACTAGTGAGGGCTCCACTCTAGGAAGACACATATCAGTGTCTTTCAAAAAGGGGATATCTTTCTTTGTAACCAGTTTTGGTGGGTTAATCAAGAACTTGGTGGGTTCATGAGAACATTTAGTTGTGGAGAGGATAAATTGCTTTGGCGTGGAATAACTGGCCATCTCAGAATGAGCCACTATTTTGACAGGTGGACGGATTACCTTAACCAAGTAACCACCCTTTTGTTGGAACAACTGAGATTAACATATTTAAATTAATTGTGACTAAGATTTTCTATTGAGTTTAAAGGGACACATCTGCAGTTTCTGGTATTAACAAATCCATATGGCATTACTTGTGTTGTTACATTCCTAATAATAGTCTCCCACCCCAGCCAACCTTCAAATCTCAACAATGATGTTTTGATATGGGCAATCTTTCTGAAATGCAGCACTTAACTTCATCAGAAACTGTTCCACTTCATCAGCTTTTCTTGTGTAGTTCTGGAACACTTAGAATTGGATGGTGAGATCTCCACTTTGTAATCACTCTGAGATTTTCAGGGTCATTGCCACCACCTTTGCTGCTAAACCATGACAGCTACTGTCACAGCATCAGCCCCTTTATTTCAGTAATCAAGCACTTTAATAACAAAAGAAACATTTTCAATGAGTAAGCTTTCAGCACTATGGATAGATTTCATAGAGAGTTTTTCTTCTGCATTGCCTCTCTTCCCTCCCAAAATTTGTCCACATTGCCCATAATTCAGAACAAGGTCAATTAAATAAAGCAAGGCTAGTTGTGGGTAGCTACTTGATCCAGCTGAGGTTTCTGTGAGAGATAGTGGTAGCCTCCTGGACTGAGTTTTATTTATTTATTTATTACATTACTGATGTGAGGGTCACAGTGATTTGTAAGCAAGGCAGGACCAGGAAAAGCTGTTATTTCCCTGGTCCCTAGTGTTTTATAGTCGGTACCATCAAAGCATTTATAGCCCTTGTAGTATACAGTGTACACCAGTAACATGACACTTCACCTTTCACTTTCTTGTCCTGCTCTTTATGTTAATATCTGACTACTGTATTGTCAAATCAGGTATGTGGAGAAGAGGCAGTTATAATGTGAATACACAGCCTTTTCAATTTAGATTATACTTTCACATTACAAACCAACCTTGTCTATGACAATGCCCATAACTACCTTGTTCTATGGCTTTTCAAGCTCTGATAAGGATTTTGTCCGTTTTATTTATATCCCGCCCTTCCTCCCAGCAGGAGCCCAGGGTGGCAAACAAATGCACTAAAAACACTTTAAAACATCATAGAAACAGACTTTAAAATACATTAAAACAACTTTAAAAGCATTTTTTTAAAAAGCTTCGACGAGATATTAAAAAAAGGTTAAAAACATACTGTTTTTAAAAAAGGTTTAAAAACACATTAAAAAGCAATTTCAACACAGAAGCAGACTGGGATAAGGTCTCTACTTAAAAGGCTTGTTGAAAGAGGAAGGTCTTCAATAGGCACTGAAAAGATAGCAGAGATGGTGCCTGTATAATATTTAAGGGTAGGGAGTTCCACAGGGCAGGTGCCACCACACTAAAGGTCTGCTTCCTGTGTTGTGCAGAACGGACCTCATGAAAAGATGTATCTGCAGGAGGCCCTCACCTGTGGAGCGCAGTGGTAGACTGGGTATATAAGGGATAAGACGGTCTTTCAGGTATCCTGGTCCCAAGCTGTATAAGGCTTTGTACACCGAAAGTAGAACCTTGAGCTTGGCCTGGTAGCAAATGGGCAGCCAGTGCAATTCTTTCAGCAGCGGGGTGACATGTTGCTGATATCCTGCCCCAATGAGCAGTCTCGCCACTGCAATTTGCACCAGCTGCAACTTCCGGACCAACCTCAAGGGCAGCCCCACATACAGTGCATTACAGTAACCCAGCCTGGAGGTTACCAGTGCATTAAAAACAGTGGTCAGGCTATCCCAGTCCAGAAATGGCCACAGCTGTCTTACCAGCCAAAGCTGGTAAAAGGCAGTCCTAGCCACTGAGGTCACCTGGGCCTCTTGCGACAAAGATGGATCTAGGAGCACCCCTAGACTACGAACCTGCTCTTTCAGAGGGAGTACGACCCCATCCAAAGCAGGCAACTGACCAATTATCTGAACTCAGGAACTACCAACCCACAGCGCCTCTGTCTTGGATTCAGACTCAGTTTATTGGCCCTCATCCAGCCCACCACCGAGTCCAGGCAGCGGTCCAGGGCTTGCACGGCCTCTCCCGATTCAGAAGTTACGGAGAAATAGAGCTGGGTATCATCAGCATACTGCTGACACCCTGCCCCAAATCTCCTGATGATAGCTCTCAAGGGCTTCATATAGATGTTAAACAGCATGGGGGACAAGATGGTACCCTGCGGCACCCCACAATACAACTGCCAGGGGGCCAAAAGACAATCACCCAATGCTATTCTCTGAAAATGACCCTGGAGATAGGATCGGAACCACCGTAAAACAGTGCCTCCGATACCCCTCTCACCAAGTCAGCCCAGAAGGATACCATGGTCAATGGTATCAAAAGCCGCAGAGAGATCAAGTAAGAGTAGCAGAGTTGCACTTCCCCTGTCCTTCTCCCAAGAAAGGTCATCCATCAGGGCAACCAAGGCCAATTCAGTCCCATAACAAGGCCTGAACTCAGACTGGAACGGGTCAAAATAATTGTTTCATGTTACGTTGTTATGGTTTATTTCTAGGCCGCCTTTTGGCCAAAAAGTCCCCCAAGGCGGCTTACACACAAGTAGAAAAACACAAATACAAAATACAAATAAAAACAATACAATTGACAACAATTCAAGCCCACAAAATCCTAGCATTTCTAAAAAGCAACAACAGCTAAAAACCAAAAACCAAAAGCATTCATCTTCCTGGTAAAGGACACTCCCCAGAAAAATGTCACTAAGAGCAGGGGTGAGGGGGCAAGGCAGGTGGAAAAGCTTGCCCCTTGATGGTTCCAGCACAGTTTCACCCCTGTTGCTGTGTGTGTTTGTGTTGCTAAATTTGTTTAAAGCAGCACAACAGCAGCAGAGAGTAACAGCGGATGTTGAAATGCGAGTGTGTCAGCGTGTGCGTGTGTTTACCTAAGAAAGCAGGCTTGCATCAGGATCACTGACACTTGAGACTTTATTTATAAAAATATATAGTAGATAGAAAAGCAAACCTAGTTCTAACTAACTAGCTAAGTTGGAGGCGTAACGCCCAGGTGCAGGAGTTAGCCTCATGCTTGGAGAGAGCAGAGACAAAGGGATGTCTCCTCTCTCCTGGATAGTCGGAGAAGAAAGAAATGGAAAGGGCAGAAGGAGGAGCGACAGGTAAGGTTCCCTAATGGCGTCATAGTCTAGCGACAGAAGGAAGTCAGTCAGAGCATCACAGGTAAAAGGTAAACAAAACCTGTCCATCTGGAGGACCCTAGCTCTATCTTCCTTCTGGAGCTTAAACAAAAGAACAAAACAGGAGTTGCTCTTGCCCTACTTCCAACAACCCCTTCATCCAAGAGTACTTGCAATTGCTGTGCCACAACCCTCTCAACCACCTTCCCTAAAAAAGGTATTTGCGACAGATCCGTAATTGTCTCAGAGCAATGGGTCCAGGGTGGGCTTTTTCAGGAGTGGTCGGATCATCGCCTCTTTCAGAGCGGCTGGAACGACTCCCTCCCACAATGATGCATTGACTACACCCTGGATCCACTCGGTCAAACCTCCTCGGCAAGCTTTAATAAGCCAAGAAGGGCACGGGTCAAGAGGACACCTTGCTGGCGGCATCATCACAAGCACCTTGTCTATGTCATCAGGCCACATCAACTGACCCCGTTCCCAAGAAATTGCAGCAGATGTTGTAGTGGACACCTCATTGGAGACTAGGGTAGATGTGGATGGGGCATCGACTGCTACGGAGGCGAGCAACTTTACCCTCAAAGTGCCTTGCAAACAATTCACAGTGGGCCTCTGAAGGGTCTAAGACTCTATTTCCTGGAGTTGATGTCAACAGACTCCTGACAATATGGAAAAGTTCCACTGGACAGCTACTTCAGGATGCGATGGTGGCAGAGAAATAGGCCTTCGCTGCCCTCACCACCACACAGTAGGCACAGTTCTGATGTTTTACTCATGCCCGATCAGCCTCATAACACGTCTTTCGCCACTTGCGCTCTAGCCGTCGTCCAGCCTGTTTCATTGCCCTTAGCTCACTGGTGTACCAAGGTGCAAGCCGAGCTCCACAATGCCAGAGAGGGTGCTCAGGGGCAACTGTGTAAAGAGCCTGATGCACCTTGCTGTTCCACAGTGTGAAAAGGGCTTCAATAGGGTCACCTGCTCTATCTACTGGGAACTCCCCCAGGGCATTAAGGAATGCTGTGGATTCCATTAGTCTCCAGGGGCGTGCCATCTTAATCTGTCCACCACCCTTGCAGGGAAGGATTGGAGCTACAAATCTAAACTTCACCAGGAAGTGATCTTACCATGACAATGGGGTGACATCCACCACCACCCCATCTCCAGACCACCCCTTTCCTCCATCTGGAGCAAAAAACAAGTCAAGGGTGTGCCCTGCACTATGCGTTGGGCCAGTGACAACTTGAGACAGCCCCATGGTCATCTTGGAGGCCATGAAGTCCTGAGCCGGAACACTAGAGGCAACCTCAGCATGTACATTGAAATCACTCAGTACTATAGTTCTGGGTTCCTCCAATACCACAGCCAAGATGGGCTTTGCCAGCCCAGTCAGAGAAGCTGCCGGGAAGCAGGGTGGACGGTACACCAGCAGCAACCCTAATTTACAGTCTCCTTTGCCCGACACCAGGTGCAGGCCCTCACAGCCAGCTCCAAGACAGAATGATTTCCTGGTGACAGAGATGGAAGTTCTGTAGACCACAGCAACTCCTCCCCCCCATCCCTTCAGCCTGTGCACCAGTGGGCAAAGGTGGATCAGATCAACTCTTCCCAGCTCACCCACCCAGGTCTCGGTAATGCACACCAAATCAGCACTTTCATCTACAATCAAATCATCGATGAGTATGGTCTTACTGTGTACCGATCTGGCATTAAGCAACAACACACACAGGCCGGTGGGCACAGCAGATGCGCAATGAGGAACCCATCCATGAGAGGAGCGGGAGGGAGGAACAAGGTGTAAATAGTGTTGCCTCGTCTTCTATGGTAATTCACCCCCCCCAAGGCTATACTTCCCTCTACCCGTGATCACTGAAATTGGGGTGGTATCACCCATGTCCCTCCTTACTAAGACTCCTCCTAAACACCTGATATAGATGCAACAAGAGTCCACCAACAAAACCTGTCTGAGCCAATTATCCCAGTAGGCCTCTGCGAGAATTAGGAACAGTCAGACCCACTCAATATTTTTCACACAGGGCACATCTACTCCCCCTCTGTCTCACACCCGGGGAGGACCAGCCTTCTGCCAGTTACAGACTCTCACTCTGAAGGCATCTGGCAACTTTCTCCTATCATTCAGTTCACTGAACAGACTCTCACCCTGCGCAGAAACTACACATGAGCCATATGCCCTCCCCTCCTTAGGCAGGTGGTGGGCTCTCCAATGCTAGAGGCATTCAGGAGGCAGCTGGACAGCTATCTCTCAGGTATGTTTTAATTTGGATTCCTGGATTGAGCAGGGGGTTGGACTTGATGGCCCCTTCCAACTCTATGATTCTGTGATTCTGAGTAGAGGCTGCATCTAAGTATTTGAACATTTTCCAACACTATCAGCTACAACAGTGGTAGGGAACCTCTGGCTCTCCAGGAGTTGTTGGACTTCATCTCTGCATAGCTAGCGGTCAGATGAAAGTTGTACAGTAGTCTGGTTTCCCCACCCCTGAACTACTAAATACAATCTTATCAAGGATCAGACATTTGAAGGTGTTTGGAAAGGCTTACCTTTTGCTTATTTCTCTCAAAATGACCTGGGCTCCCTGGTCTTTGTTCTCTATTACAGAGCTGGGGTGGGGGAGAAATATGACTCTTGCACTATCATCAGTCAAGTGGTGAAGTTTTCCTGGAATGTCCCACTTCAGACTTAGGGTGGAGGGGGTTGCACATTTAAATACTCTTCAATCAGGGTGTGGTAGGAAGCCTTCCATACGCAAAGAAAATAAGTGTGTCAAGGAGAAGGGTTCAGCAAGCACTAACAATCTGAAATTAGAAACCCAGTGCTGGAGCCAGTCTTGAAGAAAAGAAATGGAGGAATGTATTGCACAGGGAGAATGACAAGTAGAAGAAGCCTTAACTATACCTTCCAGCTGGCTGGTTCCACCAACCCACCTATCTGCATTTTTGAGTCATTCACAAAATAACCAAATAACTCATTCTGCCTATACAGTAGGGCCCCGCTTTACAGCAATTCGCTAATACAGCAGTCTCAATTAGATGCAGTTAGACTAAAGCCCCACTCATGCGGCGCTTGTTCTGCTTTTATGGCAGTTTTCGGGCATTGCACACCATTCTATTCAATGGGTTCCACTTTACAGCGGTTTTCGCTTTACAGCGGGGGTCCAGAACATAACCCACCGTATGGGTGGGGCCCTACTGTAGTAATAATTCCAGGCTAGAGCTGGAGGTCCAAAAAGTGAGCAAGCTGTATGTTTATATAGGATTGCCTATACAAGCATGCAGCTTGCTTATCTTTTGGTGCACCAGTTTTCCTTCTGTACTTGAGCCTCAGACTCATGAGTTAATTGTGTGCCTTGCCCAGCCCAGCTCAGCCTGGTGCTAGTGAAAGTGCCACTCCTTTTGTGTCAATCAGCATGGTACAGTTATGTAAGATCAGGTGTGGAGCAACTGGTTCTCTGAGTATGTGCTGCCTCAGGCAGTTAATTTTCATGTGCCATTTGTTTCTCAGAATAGAAAGATCAGTCACAGCCATGCCCCTTGGAGTACTCATGTACATCCAAGAATAATATATGGATATTAGAAATGTGTGTGTGTGTGTGCATGCGCATACGCACACATGCATACACACCATGAATGATCCTATAGATATAATAATAAGCCTTGAATAGTGAGCCAACACAAATTGCAACTTGACACGGACTTAACTTGCACTCTGCCCAATACTTCATTATAATTCTTCATACATTCCAGTTTGTGAAAGATGAAGAGAGAAATACAAGACAAACATAATCTTACTTTGTCCTCCTAAAGCATAACAAAGACAAAGAGGACTGCAGCATTATGCCATAACATTCTAAAGGGTACAGGTAAAATACTGAATGCAGTTTTTAATTTTTTAAACATGTTTCTAGACTCTTTCTTGGGGAATTACAAATATATAAAAATCAATTTTACAACAACACAAAACCCAATCACCCATGTTTTTCATTACTGTGAAAATAGTCCACAATATATTAAGGCTGAGAAATGGAGGCCCGCTTTTTGTGGAATAGTTCTCCCTCCCCACAAAGAAAAGGCCTCCTCCCATTTTGATGATATATGGGGTTTAAAAAGTCACCTCTTAACTGCAAAATCACAATTTATGCCCGTCTTATCAAGGCACTTGCCGAGACAGTGAGAGGACTGCGCTGTGTATATTGCTGCAGATTGCTTCCTTTAGACCTCCCTCTCTTTTGGTCACAGAGAGGAAAGATCACATTCTGCATACTGCTGCAGAAAGATCACATTCATTGCACACCACACTGGGTTGCAGGCACTTGAAAGGAGGCAATCCATAACAGTGTGCAGAACATGATCCTCACACTCTCCGCAAGTGCTATATCAAGAGAGGTGCATGGGTTGTAATTGTGCAGAGGTTATTCCACCTCCCTCCCCTTGATAACACTGCTCTTTCAGACAAACTTGTGCCACCTGAAATGTCACCTTTGTGGTGAAAAATGAACACCATGAAAATTTGGTACAGCTCTAATAAAAATAGTACATGTAGCTCCTGTACTTAAGATTTAATTTTTAAATACTGAAATAATTTCTCAAAACATATTTTTTCTCTTCTTATTTATATATTGTTCCTTAGTTTCAATGAATAATTTAAAAAGAACCATTTCATCTGTATCATATTTGTCAAAATCTACTCCTTATAACTGGTTTGTTTGTTTGTTTGTTTGTTTGTTTGTTTGTTAGATTTTTATCCCGCCTTTTCTCCCAGTAACAGCCCAGGGCAGTTTTGTTGTGTTCTTGCTACTTTTAACTCTTGATAAAAATCCCTCACAGAGCAATCTAGACTCACAATCCTCCATACTGGTGAGTGTTTGGAGGAGACAGAGGTATCCCTCTGTCCAGCACAGCTTGGAAGTAATTGGTTAGGAAAAATGAATTACTTGTAATTTATTACTTTTTTGAGGAACAAGTGGGTAATTTCTTTACATTTTGCTTGTAATAGAACAAAGAGTAATTTTGTTACTTTTGAAGTGTAACTGTAACATTTCCAGTGTTACTTTTGGGTGTTACTTGGGGGAGAGCAGGTGAAGTCTTCTGCTGCTCTGATTCATGGATGAAAGTAATGTGCCTCATACTGGGCTTCTGAGCAGCATTGCTCTTCCCTCGTGCTCTGTGGGTGTTTAGGAGGCAAGGAGGTGGAGAGCAAGTCTGTGGTGGAGTGGAGAGAAAAATTAGAATTGTTTCAAAAATGGACAGTGGTGGAGAAGAAAGGAGTGGAGGGAGAAAGCAGCTGGAGGGCAAGGAAATGGATGAAGGAGGAGGAGAAGGTGGGAGATGATTATGTGTGTGTTTGTGTTAATACTTTATTTGCACTTAGCACACGAAGAGGCCTCTGCCGCCCACCCTCCTGCATTTGCAATGTTTAACTTTTTTGCACCCCGGGGGAAAATGTTTCCTTGGGCACATGTGCCTTAGCTGGTGATAGGGCAGCGTCCAGGAGGTGGTTGAATTGTGAGAGAGATGATGCCTGCTGGCTGAGAGAGAGTGTGTGTATTAATGCTGTGTTTGTACAGTGCATGAAGCAGCCTCCACTGCCATCCTTGACTACTTTGCTGCATTTGCAGTGAGAGTGAGAGAGATGATGTTTGCTGGCGCACAAAGCTCTGAGTGGTGGCCTCTGCCTCCCTCCCCACTTCTCCTCTCTTACCAGCAGAGAAGTAGCAGGGTTGCTGAGAGAACAAGGAGCAGAGCCAAAAGCCTCCTCACAGTCAGGCTTTAGGGTGAATGAAGGGCAGGCAGAAGATGCAGCAATATTTGGCCAGGATCCTAAAGAGCTGCTGCTTCCAGTTTTCTTTCCTGCCCTTACTTTCTTCCTAACGGCCAGGATGCATCATCATCTTCTGAGGAAGGTATTCACTGGAAGTTCTTTTGTGCAAATTAAAAAATCCCCCTCCCCATGGCAAACGCAAAGAGTTCCAAACAGGCAGTTGTTAAAAATGATTGTATAGTTAACTTTCAGTACAATATATACAAGTCTACTCAGAAGTAATTCTCTTTATGTTTAATGGAGCTTACTCCTATACCAAATTGGGTATAGGATTGCACTAATTAGGCAAGCTAAAGACTGGTTGAAGCCTTGATGCTATGGTATGGGGGGGGAGAGGAAAAAATGACAATTTATAGTACAAGGATTTATCAAGCTGGTTAAGGCAAGTAAAATTTGATGCGTATAATACAAGAACTAACCTGCAGTCCAATATGTCTACCCAGAAGTAAGTTCCATTGGTTTAATGGGACTTACTCCCGGGCAAGCGTGTATTGGAGTGCACACTTACCTGGGAGTAAATCCCACTGAACTCAATAGAGCTTATTTCTGAGTAGACTGGGCTGAGTGGGCTGGAAGCAAAGCAGACATGCCAGGCCTTGTTGAGTCTTGAAACCTGGATTGCCTTGTTGGATTATTGAACCTTTGATTTGTGACTGATCTTGCCTTGGAAGATGAACTGGTGCATGATACCTGCCTACATTGCAGCCCTCACCCCCAAGAGGGAATTAGCCATGCCAAATTTCAAGCAGGTGGATTACTCATCATGCTCCTTGACACAACAGTCATGAGTTTCGTAGCAACGACTGAAGAATTGGGGCTCCTGCTGGGTCTGGAGACTGTAAATCTGACAGCTGTGATGCTTATGATCAACATTAATGGGAATGTCAGAGCTACAGGTGTTCAAATAGATGAGAGCAGGAGGAAGTGCAGGAGCCGGAGGGGAAGCCGCCACCACCACCACCGCTGCCGCCAAAGAGCGAGCCCAGAGTTAAGAGACTGGTGCTATTTGATCATCTGGGTTGGGGCAGTCCGTGGTGGCTGGGCTAAAATCCACTCTGAGTAGCATGGCATCGCTAATCCATCATCTCAGTTGCCGTGGAGAAAGGCTCTCTCCTCCAGGTCTTTCCCTCAAGATCCATTTCTTTGGACTTCTCCTGTGCCCATCCTTCTTCTCACCCACATTTATTTATTTATGTTTTGGCTACTGTAAATTGTAAATTGTATTGTTTTATTGATGTATTTTGAAGTATTTTGATGTATTGATGTATTTTATTGATGCATTGATGTATTTTTATATTTGTGTTTTTTTGTAAGCCGCCTTGAGGGCCTTTTGGTCGAAAGGTGGGGTAGAAATAAACAACAACAACAATAATAATAGTTTCCTTTTGCAGCCATTTTAATTCTGCCTTCTGTATCTTCACAACAGCCATGTGAGGTAGGTTAGGCTGAGAGTTAGGGACTAGCCCAAAGCAGTAAATAAGCAAAAACAATGATGAGTAAAAATTTAAAATGTGAAAATGCTCATGCTCAGAGTATTTTTGTTGCTGTTTCTCAAGGCTTTGTGTGTGTTTTAATGTTTATTCCCAGCAACTGATCTTCAGAAGCATACTGTCTCTGACAGTGGAAATAAAACATAGCCATCATTGGTAAGAGCTGCTATCTTTATCCTCCATGAATTTGTCTAATCTTCTTTTAAAGCCATCCAAGTTGGTGCTCATCACTGCTTCTTGTGGTAGCAAATTCCATAGTTTCACTATATGCTGGGCAATACACCATTTTATTTGCAGGAGAAGGGATAACATTCATTCTGGTAGATATGTGCATTTTCTGTTTACCTCCGTTATGTCTCTTAAGTTCTACCTCTGACAGTTCAATCGTGCATGGATGTCTACCCAATGAGTTCAATGGGACTTATTTCCAGGTAAGTATGTACAGGATTAAGTTACCTCTAACTTATACTATTGACAAAAAAAATTACAAAGGCAGCTAGTAAAGTACTAGCTAGTTTGCATTTTTCTTTGATGATAGGGGATGGCCATATTGATAAAAAGTGTTTTAGTTGAAAGAAGTGCTGCGGTGTTTTTTGCTGCACAACACAGGAATGCCTTCAAGCGCTGCAATAGAACTCCTGTTCAGTACTGATGGCAACGTAATTACTGTAAAAAGAGCCAGAGCTTGGAAAAGTTACTTTTTTTGAACTACAACTCCCATCAGCCCAATCCAGTGGCCATGCTGGCTGGGGCTGATGGGAGTTGTAGTTCAAAAAAGTAACTTTTCCAAGCTCTGAAAAAGACATTCCTTATCTGACGTGCTCTTTGAGCAAAGATGAGACATAACTGAAATATATTGTAAAAGCAGCATTTCAAGTGTAAAATTTGATTTCGAGTGAAAAAGTATACGTGTGTTGGAGTATCACAATTTGCTGGGGTGGGGGTTGGGGTGGATGTGAGATTCTGTTATGCCATTCTGTTAATCTTATGGATAAAAAAAATTATTCTACTACCCTGTGTGTGTGAGTGTTTGTTTTTAATGTTGTTTTAGGCTACTTAGATATTCAACAGCCAAGGCCAGCACCTTGTAGGCACTCTAGTTTTTTAAAAAGTAACTTAAGTGTAATTGTAGTGTTTCTTTTTGAGTAAAGGTAATCAGTTACTTCAGAGCAATTGTAATTGTAATGGTAATTTAATACTTTTTGGAGCTATGTAACAGTAACTGTAATTTATTAATTAAAAGTAATCTTCCAAGCTCTGCTGTCCAGCCGTCTAGATCTGCTGGCCTCTGCTGATGTTGTTGTTCTTGTTATGTGCCTTAAGTCGATTATGACTTATGGCGACCCTATGAATCAGCGACCTCTAATAGTATCTGTTATAAACCACCCTGTTCAGATCTTGCAAGTTCAGGTCTGTGGCTTCCTTTATGGAATCAATCCATATCTTGTGACCTTCCTCTTTTTCTACTCCCTTCTGTTTTTCCCAACATTATTGTCTTTTCTAGTGAATCATGTCTTCTCATGATGTGTCCAAAGTATGATAACCTCAGTTTCATCATTTTAGCTTCTAATGGTAGTTCTGGTTTAATTTGTTATAACACCCAAGTATTTGTCTTTTTCAGGGTCCATGGTATGCACAAAGCTCTCCTCCAACACCACATTTCAAATGAGTTGATTTTTCTCTTACCCGCTTTTTTCACTGTCCAACTTTCACATCCATACATAGATATCGGGAATACCATGGTCTGAATGATCCTGACTTTAGTGTTCAGATACATCTTTGCATTTGAGGACCTTTTCTAGTTCTCTCACAGCTGCCCTCCCCAGTCCTAGCCTTCTTCTGGTTTCTTGACCGTTGTCTCCATTTTGGTTAATGACTGTGCCAAGGTATTGATAATCCTTGACAAGTTCAATGTCCTCATTGTCAACTTTAAAGTTGCATAAATCTTCTGTTGTCATTACTTTAGTCTTTTTGACATTCAGCTGTAGTCCTGCTTTTGTGCTTTCCTCTTTAACTTTCATCAGCATTCGTTTCAAATCTTACTGGTTTCTGCTAGTAGTATGGTATCGTCTGTATATCTTAAATTATTGATATTTCTCCCTCTAATTTTCACACCTCCTTCATCTTGGTCCAATCCCGCTTTCCATATGATACATTCTGTGTATAGATTAAATAAATAAGGTGATAAAATACACCCCTGTCTCACACCCTTTCCGATGAGGAACCAATCGTTTTCTCCATATTCTGCCCTTACAGTAGTCTCTTGTCCAGAGTATAGGTTGTGCATCAGGACAATCACATGCTGTGGCACCCCCATTTCTTTTAAAGCATTTCATAATTTTTCATGGTCTACACAGTCAATGGCTTTGCTGTAATCTATAAAGCACAGGGTGATTTTCTTCTGAAATTCCTTGGTTCATTTCAATGTATGTTTGCGATATGATCTCTGGTGCCTCTTCCCTTTCTAAATCCAGCTTGGACGTCTGGCATTTCTCGCTCCGTGTATGGTAAGAGCCTTTGTTGTAGAATCTTGAGCATTATTTTACTTGCATGAGATATTAAGGCAATCTTTCGATAATTACTGCATTCTCTGGGATCCCCTTTCTTTGGAATTGGGATGTATATGGAACGCTTCCAGTCTGTGGGCCATTGTTTAGTTTTCCATATTTCTTGACAAATTTTTGTCAAACTTTGGACAGATTCAGTCTCAGTAGCTTGTAGCAACTCTATTGGTATGCCATTTGTTCCTGGTGATTTGTTTCTTCCAAGTATTTTAAGAGCAGCTTTCACCTCACATTCTAAAATTTCTGGTTCTTCATCATACAGTTCTTCCATGAATGAATCTGTCATCTTTGCATCTCTTTTATATAGTTCTTCAGGGTATTGCTCCCATCTTCCTTTTATTTAATCTTGGTCAGTCAGTGTTGATTATTCAACATTCCTACCCTTCGTTTAAATTTCCCTTTAATTTTTCTAATCTTTTAGGGCTCTTGTTCTTCCCTTTTTGTTGTCCTCTTCTATTTCTATACAATAACCATTGTAATAGTTCTTTGTCCCTTTGTACTAGTCGCTGTATTGCTGCATTTAAGATTCTAACCGTGTTTCTATCTCCTTTTGCTTTTGCTTTCCTTCTCTCTTTAACCATTTTAAGAGTTTCTTCAGTCATCCATTGAGGTCTTTCTTTCTAACTAAAGGTATTGTCTTTTTGCCTTCTTCCCTGATAATGTCTCTGACTTCATTCCATAGTTTTTCTGGTTCTCTGTCAGCTAGGTTTAAAGCCTCAAATCTGTTCTTTATTTGATCTTTATATTCTTCTGGGATGTTATTTAAATGGTATTTTAGCATTATGATTGCTTTGTTCTTTAGCTTTACTCTGATTTTCGATATGATCAGTTCATGATCTGTACTGCAGTCTGCTCCTGGTCTTGTTTTCACAGAAAGTATGGAACTTCTCCATCTTCTGCTACCAATTATATAATCAATTTGATTCCTATATTGACCATTTGGTGATATCCACATGTACAGTCATCTTTTCTGTTGCTCAAAAAATGTGTTTGCAAGACACAAATGATTGGCTTCATAGAATTCAATAAGTCTTTCTCCTGCTTCATTTCTATCTCCTAAGCCCCATTTCCCCACAATTCCTAGTTCTTCTCTGTTCCCTGCTTTCACATTCCAGTCCTCCATTATTATCAGCACATCTTGTTTTGGTGTGTGATCAATTTCTTCCTGTATTTCTGCGTAAAATCTCTCCAGTTCCTCTTCTTCTGCATTTGCTGTTGGAGCGTAGACTTGGATGATGGTTATGTTAATAGGTTTCCCATTAAATCTCTTTGATATAACTCACTCAGACCTTGCATTATAACTCTTAATTGTTTTTGCTACCAATATGAATACCATACATGAAATGCTCTACTGGTCAATAGCTATATAAAAAAAGGAACTTAATAGCCATTTACAGTAGATCAAGCTATTTATGCAAAAGTATACGAAACTGTATGCAAGCATCCCAAACAATTTCATTCAATAGTTCTAAACCTTGGAGGATTCCGTACAATCTACAACTAAATCGGAATCATTGATAAATCCCTATATTGAAAGAAGTTCAGTCTAACATTTCACAGTTGTAGGAGGACATACAAACAGCTACTACTGAAGACTCTCACAAATATTTATTTATTTATTTATTTATTTATTATACTTGTATACCGCCCCATAGCTGAAGCTATCTGGGCAGTTTACAGTAACTAAAAACAAATAAAATTTAAAATACATCTTTTAAAAAACAATTTAAAACACAATTAAAAAATTTAAAACAATATAAAACACATGCTGAAATGCCTGGGAGAAGAGGAAAGTCTTGACCTGGTGCCGAAAAGATAACAGTGTTGGCGCCAGTCGCACCTTGTTCAGTAGATGATTCCATAATTTGGGGGCCACCACTGAGAAGGCCCTCTCCCTTGTTGCCAGACTCCCAGCTTCTCTTGCAGTAGGCACCCGGAGGAGGGCCTTTGATCTTGAACGTAGTGTATGGGTGGGTTCGTATCAGGAGAGGCATTCCATCAGGTATTGTGGTCCAAAGATGCGTAAGGCTTTATAGGTCAAAACCAGCACCTTGAATCGAGCTCGGACACATAAAGGCAGCCAGTGCAAGCGGGCCAGAATCAGTTTTATATGTTTGGACCGTCTGGTCCCTGTTACCAATCTGGCCGCTGCATTTTGCACAAGCTGCAGTTTCCGCACTGTCTTCAAAGGCAGCCCCACATAGAGTGCTTTGCAGTAATCTAACTTGGAGGTTACCAGAGCATGGACAACTGAAGCCAGATTATCCCTGTCCAGATAGGGATGTAGTTGGGTCACCAACTGAAGTCGGTAGAAGGCACTCCATGCCACTGAGGCTACCTGAGCCTCAAGTGACAGAGATGATCCTAGGAGAACCCCCAAGCTACAAACCTGCTCCTTCAGGGGGAGTGTAACCCCATCCAGGACAGGTTGGACATCCACCATCCAGTCAGAAGAACCACCCACTAGCAGCATCTCAGTCTTGTCTGGATTGAGCCTCAGTTTATTAGCCCTCATCCAGTCCATTGTCGCAGCCAGGCACCGGTTCAGCACATTGACAGTCTCACCTGAAGAAGATGAAAAGGAGAGATAGAGCTGCATGTCATCAGCATACTGATGGCAACGCACTCCAAAGCTCCGGATGACTGCACTCGTTTCATGTAGATGTTGAACAGCATGGGGGACAGAACTGACTCCTGCGGAACCCCATACTGGAGAGTCCAGGGTGCCGAGCAATGTTCCCCAAGCACCACCTTCTGGAGCCGACGTGCCAAGTAGGAGCGGAACCACTGCCATGTAGTCACTCCTACTCCCAACTCAGCCAGTCTCCCCAGAAGGATACCATGGTCAATGGTATCGAAAGCCGTTGAGAGATCAAGGAGAATCAACAGAGTCACACTCCCCCTGTCTCTCTCCTGACAAAGGTCATCATACAGGGCGACCAAGGCTGTTTCCGTGCGAAAACCAGGCCTGAAACCTGACTGAAATGGATCCAGATAATTGGTCTCATCCAAGAGTGTCTGGAGCTGGCCCACAACCACTCATTCAAGGACCTTGCCCAGGAATGGAACATTTGTTACCGGCCTATAGTTATTAAGATTTTCTGGGTCCAGGGATGGTTTCTTCAGGAGTGGTCTCACTACTGCCTCTTTCAGGCAGCCAGTGACCCCCCCTCTCTCGCAGAGAGGCATTAATCATCTCCCTGGCCCAGCTGGCTGTTCCATCCCTGCTAGCTTTTATTAGCCAAGAAGGGCAAGGATCCAGCACAGAAATGGTTGTATGAACCTGTTCAAGCACCTTGTCAACATCCTCAAGCTGCACCAGCTGAAACTCATCCAAGAAATCGGGACAAGGCTGCGCTCTGGATACCTCGCTTGATTCACCTGCTATAACACTGGAGTCTAAGTCCTGGCGGATGCTAAAGATTTTATCCTGGAAGTGCCTAGCAAATTCATTACACCGGGCTTCAGATGGTTCTACCATGTCCCTGGGGCCAGAGTGTAATAGCCCCCGGACAATTCTGAAGAGCTCTGCATTTTGCAAATATTGTCCATGCATGCCTTTATTACTACTTGAGATATGTCTGAAAGATATTTTGACCATCTCAGGAAAAGTAACGGAGACCTCTTGCCCTTTTGGATGTCACGTACTGATATGGTAGACATTCTTTTGATGACAATTCGAGCTACAAGAGAAGGCAACTGACTTCTGCATCTTGCTAGTATATGAAAAATCATTCCTTGGTGTGTTGCGTATGGCCATCTCAACTATGCATGATACCATCCAGTGTATTATGCTGACATGCTGGCACTTGAAA
Organism: Rhineura floridana; assembly: GCF_030035675.1. NCBI lineage: Eukaryota > Metazoa > Chordata > Lepidosauria > Squamata > Rhineuridae > Rhineura > Rhineura floridana. The sequence goes on from NC_084480.1 coordinate 138,294,278, forward strand.
AAAAATCATCCATCGGTGTATGACTCCTTTCAAAAAGGCAGTTTTTCTTTACAAATTGGGAAAGTGAATCCAGTCGGAAAAATCCCTGTTGACCAGGTTATAAACAAAGACACACAAAGGCCATCTGGGACAACCAAATATAGTAAGCATCAAGGAGCTATCTGGTATCAGATGTCAGGGCTGAGTTTTTTCAGATGCTCAGAGAAGCAACAGACTGTTCATCAAAAAGCGAAATCATTCATCCTGTCCTATTAGTCCCAAGAATTCAGAAAGATGAAACAGACATTTCATCAGTTATATATATATTGACCAATGAATGGACCAACCCTTTCAAAGCAATGAAACTCGTAAGCATAGCTACTGGAGTGGTAGCTACTGCAGACATCAGAAATGACTTGTTAAATACATATGAAAAAGGCAAAACAGTATATGATAATTTCAGAAGTCAACATCTGCATGAAAGTGTGCAGCCACATGTATTCCATTTCCTTATGTCCAAACAAAAACTGAAGACTTTCACATACTTAAAGAAAAGAAGTACCATAAAACTGAAAGACAAGCAACTTATTCTCAGAGCATACTGGGGTCTCTGCCCAGATGGCTATCATAGCTCAAAATAGAGATTTAGATATGAGGGAAGTCCTGTTTTATCCTATTGGGCCCATGCCATGGCCTATAGCAATGCCATAAGGAACCATTAGGAAAACTAATGGACATGCTAAGTAAAAATATGAGCCTGCAGAATATATTTTGCAAGAGACTACAGCATGCATCATTGATTGAATGAGTTTGGTGAATAAATTAGTAGATGTTCTTAAAACATTTGGTCTCCTTGCAGAAAAGCTGTTTTCCAAAACTCTTCATGAATATGGTGCTTGCCCTCATGTTGATATTGTGTTCGACACATACCACCCTTTGTGTATAAAGAGTGCTGAAAGAATTCAGAGGTCCACAGAGGACACCCTGCGCATGCAAAACATCATGCCTGCTCATCCTGTGCAGTTTTTGTGCCACTCCAACAACTAATCTGAGCTTGTCAGATTCCTATGGAAAGAATAGCAACTTCCAAAGTACACTGGGATGCTAGATAGCAAAGTTATGTTCATTACATGTGAGACAGATTGCTGTCAAATGTCATCATCATTATTTGTGACAAACATTCTGGCTCTACATACATCCCAGGAAGAAGCAGGTACATATGCTTTATGCCTGTAATGCAATCGCATCAGGATATTGCAGTGTGATCATTTAGTGTGATGACACAGATGTTGTGGTACATTTCCAGCTTTCACCAGGCATGATGGGTGCATCTTCATGAAAAGTGGAACATCCAGTCGACTGAAGTACTATGTTATGAACCAGATATTCAACCTACACGGTGAAAATGTCTGTGCAGTCTTACCACCAATGTATGTTATCACAGGATGTGACACAGTTAGCTCATTTGCTGGTAAGGGAAAAAAGATGGCTTTTAAACATATTCAAAAAGATGAAAAGTTCTCATGTGTACTTACAGATCTTACAAACAGTTTTGGAGTAAAGACAGAAACAATAGCTGCAGTAAAGAAGCTTGTAGACTGCATGGGCATGAGGTGAACAATGTAAATGAACTGCAGTAGTCATTATTCTGCACTCAAATGTAAGGATGCTCTCCATAAGCATGTTCAATGAACTAACTCCCAAGAAACTACTGGGAATAAAGCGCTGGAAGCTGAACCAATTATACAAAATTGTGCTTTGCATGGCTGGCCTGTGTGTGACTCCAGTGGCACTTAAATGCTTGACATAGATTGGATGTCAAGAGTCTTCCAGCTCCAGAAGTAATGGAGTTGTTATCATGCTCTTGTCCCAAGAAATGTATGGCTGCCATCTGTACATGCATTAAACATGAACTAAAGCGTGCTGGTATGTGTAAAATTCAGTCGTGCACCAATTACAGTCATGATGATGAAAATTCTTACTTTTCTGAGGAAGATATAGACTCATATGATGAGTAAAGTGGTAAAATATCTATCATGTGGGACCACTGTTCTCACAACCACTGTCTACAGTAATTGTTAACTCTTATTTCCTTACTTTTTCAGTACAATGATTTCTGTAACTGTTTCTTATGTTTTGCTCAAAAATTGTTTAATAAAGTAATTTCTAAACAAATGAACAAAATAAAAATATTGCTGTTACTGGATGTCTAAGAAGTATATTTCCCCCGCAATATAATTTTTGGGAAATATTTTGGGAAGTCCATTTCTTCTTTCATTCAAAAAGAAGCCACTCACATGTGTCCCAAGCTAATGGTAAATGAAAATTCAAAATCAGTGCAAAAATACATTTAAAATGATACTTCACTCAACATATTTTGAGAATCTTTTAAAAAAACAAATTTTCCCCTCCCCCCTTATCTTGCAAATTTGTGCAATATTTTCTGCATTCCATTAGGCTGTTAAAAAGTTCCCATGTGAAAACTATTTGTCAGAACAGTTAGCATGCACGAGGAAAGTAAAACAAATGAGATGCTTTCTAATTTCTCAATTTAGCATCTGCCATATTTGTGTCATCACACAAACCAAGAGCTAGCAAAATTTAAAAGTATCATACCAAAACTTAATGCTCTAGTGATGCAGAATCAAATGGCATACGTAAAATTTATTCCCTTGAGATAAAACCAGACACCTCTTTGGCTCTAGGACTAATGGTTTAAGTTTTCTTGTTACATTTTACCCTGTGACTTTCTGTATCATGTCCAATACTGTGTTTCAGAAATGCTGAATTTTAGCACTTGACCAGAATATGTATGTAAAGTCCGCTTTGATTTTCCTACATCTCAAACAGTTTGTACTGACTTTATAAATTTTGCTTAGTTTGTATAGAGTGAGGCGCTACTGGTATACAGTTTTGAAAAAAAATCTTTCAAATTGATACTCGTCAGCAGAGATGGTACCATTTTTCTTCCTCCTTTTAAGCTCAAAGGATTCCATGTACTTATTTTTAAAACTACTGTAGGAAGAGTTGGTAACAGAAAAGGGGGGGAACAGCTTTCTCTTGCAGCAGTTTTAGAAGTAAAGATATGGAATCCCTTGAGCAAACATTAAGAAAGAAAAATGGTGGAGAAAGTGTATGATGTTGAAAAACAGTGTGCAGATGATTTATTTATTTATTTATTTATTTAATTTCATTTATAAACCGCCCATAGCCAATGGCTCCCTGGGCGGTGTACAACATACAATAATACAATAAATCAACAAAAATCACTAGATATAAAATACAGATACATAATAACACTAAACAGTATTGAGATAACTAAAACATTAAAACATTAAAATATATAAAATGCATTAAAATGCCTGGGAGAATAGGAAGGTTTTAGCCTGGCGCCGAAAGGATAACAACGTAGGCGCCAGGTGTACCTCCTTGGGGAGACTGTTCCACAATTCGGGGGCCACCACCGAAAAGGCCCTGGATCTTGTCATTACCCTCCGAGCTTCTCGATGAGTCGGTACTCGGAGGAGGGCCTTAGATGTCGAACGAAGTGCACGGGTAGGTTCATAGCGGGAGAGGCGTTCCATCAGGTATTGCGGGCCCACACCGTGTAAGGCTTTATAGGTCAATACCAGCACCTTGAATCTGGCCCGGAAACAAATCGGCAACCAGTGCAAGCGGGCCAGAACAGGTGCAATATGTGAGGACCGATTGGTCCTCGTCAACAGTCTGGCTGCTGCGTTTTGCACTAGCTGCAGCTTCCGAACCGTCTTCAAGGGCAGCCCCACGTAGAGTGCATTACAGTAATCCAGTCTAGAGGTCACTAGAGCATGAACAACTGAGGCGACGTCATCACCGCACAGATAGGGGCGTAGTTGGGCTACCAATCGAAGATGGTAGAACGCATTCCGAGCCACCGAGGCTACCTGAGCCTCAAGTGACAAGGAAGGATCGATTTGCTGCTCTGTAGGGTATTAAACAGTCAAAGAAACAGTTTCATTCTCATTTTATTGTTGTCAGTGAATGTCACCAGTTTGTGCATCCTTTTTAGATTGCCATTCAGACTGAAGTGAACCACCAACTGGGTGTGAAGTGCTTGGTGTATGTGTCCACTTCCTACTGTATAGACCAGGGTTTCCCAAGCTTCTGAGTTCATTGACCCCTTGATGAGGCTATAAAGTTGTAATTAGGGGTGGGTGAGAATTTCAATTCAGTTTCAAGCAAATTCGCACTTTCCAAAACCGTATAAGAACACAGCCATCCTTCAGAATTTGTATTTATTAGAATTTTGGGATGCAGTTCGACAACTAAACAATATTTACAAAAATGCATGTATTGGGGGAAAGTGTGCATAAAAATGAATATATGAGTGAAAATAACAGGCAAAAAGGCAGGATGTGATGAGAAATGGCTTACAAAAATGTGTTCCTTTGTCAAAACTGCTTACAAAAATGTGTTTATTAGGAGAGATTTGCTCTAATATGATGGAGAATTTTCATGAGGATTTTTTTTAAAAAAATTGCAGATTGCTGCAGTAATGTGGTGAACTGAATTTAACATTGGAAAATGAGAAATTGAGAGAACCGAAATTGACAGATTTTTCCATCTCTCGTTGTCATCAACCCTAACCGAAATTGCTAGCAGTGTAAATGAAATAAAGTCAAGAAATATCAATTTATAATCAATATTTATTAATCAACACTAGGAATCATAAAATGTAAAATAATAAATAATACTGTTGTATTGTGGAAGCATCTTATTAAACAGAGATATTCCTCAGTGGCAAAGAGGCGTACTTTCCTCATGCCTGTGCCCTTTATTTCTAAGGTTCATAATTCCTAATTAAAGTTTTTGCACTATACCTGGTAAACTTTTTTCCCACCCCAAAGCCCCTTTTGACCTCTTTTGTCCCCATGGTCTTTGTTCATCCCCTTCACAGTCCCATCAACCATAGGGAGTCAATATTTGGAAAATGCTGGTATAGATTGTCACCTGATTAAATGAATGTAAATAAATTAATAACTATTTTAAAATTTAAAACAGGACTTTTAAAGAAAAAGGGGAAATATGATATCCTGATTGCAGAATGACATTGATATGTAGAGAGTGCAGGGTTCTTTTGTTGTGTGTGTGTGGGAATGTGGTTAGCCCTCTGCTGTCACCCTTTCCAGCTTGTACGATATTTGTTCACTATTCCCATGTCTCTTAACTGTTCTCTTAACCATGTTCTCTTAACTGCTAACTAAAGACATGGGTGAGATTTTATGGTGGAGACTTGCAAGGCAAGTATATCTTTTTTTAAGTAAAATAAGAAAGGGGAGTTGGTTAACCAATCAAAACATTTTAAATTAATTGACTGTATTGTTTTACAGCTGCATACATTTGCTGATTCTTCTCTCATTTTCCATAGAGATTTTGTTAACGATTCCTATTCTTTTTCCTGTCATACATCTCTCAAGTTGGCATCTGTGTTTTCAACAACTTCTTCTGGCTAACCCTTAGAGCTTGTTATTCCCTGTGTATCTATCTTGCATTGCCAGATGTTGGAAAGTCTGGAACATCTCCTTTGTCATTAGAGTGGAATGTATATTAACTTTGTTTTGCCTTTTATCACTCAGTACAAAAAGTACTGAGATTCTCTCTTTTGGATGCTTGATGGCCCGATGCCGTATAATCTGAAGCCAGAGCTTGGAAAAGTTACTTTTTTGAACTACAACTCCCATCAGCCCAGCCAGCATGGCCACTGGATTGGGCTGATGGGAGTTGTAGTTCAAAAAAGTAACTTTTCCAAGCTCTGTCTGAAGCATAGAATCATAGAGTTGGAAGGGGCCTATATGACCATCGAGTAAAAACCCCTGCTCAATGCAGGAATCCGAATTAAAGCATACCTGACAGGGCTGTCCAGCTGCCTCTTGAATGTTGCAGAGCCCACCACCTCCCTAAGTAACGGGTTCTATTGTCGTACCACTCTAACAGTTAGGAAGTTTTTCCTGATGTTCAGTCGAAATCTGGCTTCCTGCGACTTGAGCCCATTATTCCGTGTCCTGCACCCTGGGACAATCGATAAGAGATCCTGGCCTTCCTCTGTGTGGCAATCTTTCAAGTACAAGTGGTATCATATCTCCCCTCAGTCTTCTTTCTCAAGGCTAAACATGGCCAGTTCTTTCAGTCTCTATTCACAGGGCTTTGTTTCCAGTCTCCTGATCATCCTCGTTGCCTTCTCTGAACTTGTTCCAATTTGTCTGCATCCTTCTTAAAGTGTGGTATCCAGAACTGAACGCAGTACTCAAGATGAGGCTAACCAGTGCCAAATAGAGGCGAACCAATACTTCACACAATTTGGAAACTATGCTTCTGTGAATTCCCTGCACCTGCTCATCCAAGTCATTAATAAAAATGTTAAAGAGCACTGGGCCCAGGGCCGAACCCTGCAGCACCCCACTCGTTACCTCTCCCCAGTTTGAGAAGGAATCATTGATAAGCACTCTTTGAGTGTGATTCTGTAGCCAACTGTGGATCCACCTGATAGTTATTCCATCCAGCCCACATTTAGCTAGCTTGCTAATCAGAATATCATGGGGCACTTTGTCAAAAGCTTTGCTGAAGTCAAGATATATTATGTCCACAGCATTCCCACTGTCTATGAGGGAGGTTACCTGATCAAAAAAATGAGATAAGATTAGTCTGGCAGGGTTTGTTCTTGATAAATCCATGTTGGCTTCTAGTAATCAGTGTATTGTTTTCAAGGTGCTCACAGACTGACCGCTTTATAATCTGCTCCAGCATTTTCCCAGATATCGATGTCAGGCTGACTAGTCTGTAGTTCCCAGGTTCCCCCTTTTACCCTTTTTGAAGATAGGGACAACATTAACCCTCCTCCAGTCATCTGGCACTTCACCCATCCCCCATGATTTTGCAAAGATAATAGTGGTTCCAAGAGTTCTTCAGCCAGTACCTTCAATACTGTAGGATGCAATTCATCAGGCCCGGAGATTTGAACTCATTCAAAGTGATTAGGTATTCCTTGACCATTTGTCTGTCAATCACAAGCTGCAATCCTGCCCCTTCAACTTCACGTTTGCCAGGATGGTCATAGACCCACTTTTGGGAGAAGACTAAGCCGAAGTAGGAATTGAGCACCTCTGCCTTTTCTTTGTCATAGGCAGCAGTAGCTCATAGGAGTGAGCACTAGAGACCTAGCAATAGGTGCCATACAGTTAGTTAGTTAGTTAGTTAGTTAGTTTATTGAATTTATTAGATGCCCACCTGGCAGGTTGTCCCGCCACTCTGGGCGACGTACAGTAAAAATATATAATACACTCAATATAAAAACATATACACAGAAATTAAAATCACAACTAATAACAGTTGATTATCTACTCCCACTGCTGGGGCCAAGACCCTAACTCCACTGAGCAAAGGGGCAGCATTTGATACACCATTTTTTATGTATAAATTTCTATCCCATCCTTCTAGTGCCCTGTGCACTATGCAGGGTGGCTTACCACACTTTAAAATCACAATGTCATAACATATAATATAAAAATGCATTAAAATCACCACAAAAACACAGATAGAATATGATCTTTTACAGCAGATACTTAGCAGCCAAACCCCAAAAGGCTACCCTTCTAGAGGGAAAAGCTGATTGTGTAGGAAAGAGCCACATGACTAGTTCTGCAAAGACAGTTGTAGTAATCACACCGTAGATTGCATGGAGAAGTGGCTCACACACAGCTGTGGCATGTTGTACAGCTAGTTGTGTGAACTGAAAAGTCTCTTGTTCAGATTATCCATGAGCCAGTTAAGTGGTCTTGAGCAACTGCCTTTCATCCGCAGCGCACCCACTCTGCAATATGGCGTTACATGATACTGATCAGCATTCCAGCATTGTTGTAAGGATGACCAAGAACATATATGAATTGCTTTGAACACCCCAAAGGCGCTAGAAATGCTACATATTATTTAATGGGATGTAATTCTAGAAAATGTATTTAGAATTGTAGCCATACTCTTTTTTCCTGCCATTGTATTTTGTGTGGATGAGAATTTGATTTTTGTTTCTTTCTAATATGGAATTTTATTTTGCAATAAATAAACTCACTTCACACAACTCGCTGCAATGAAAAGGAAGAACATATATAACAATGCAGCAATGGTATATTTGAAAATTGTGCCTGTGTGTTATAACAATAGAATTCAGTAATATTTATCCTTATGCTGAAAGGTGGTCTAGAAACTTCCATCAAAACGTATCGCAAAATGGATTGTATTTCATGGCAGACAAGGCTATCAATTACAACTAGACATGATGGTTGTGTTCTGCCTCCACTGTCTGAGGAAGTATGCCAGTTGCTGAGAATCACAACTGGAGAACATTGTTGTGCTTAGGCCCTGTTTTTGGGCTTCTCATAGATATCTGGTTGGCCACTGTGAGAACAGGATGCTGTACTAGATGTACCATTGGCTCGATCTAGCAGGCTGTTTTTATGTTCTTTTATTCCAGGGCTGATGCCTTTTAGCTTATTAAGCCCTTACGTGACATAGTTAAATTTTACAACATTCATTGGGCATGATTTCTAGTACTATTGTGACCTTAAGCCAGGCCTACACAGCTTGTGATCCACTTAGCCCAACACAACCCACCAACCAAATACTGTGGTCTGTCAAGTATTTGCAGCACTAAGCAAAAGCAGGATGTCTATTGAGTACTGGTGGGCTGACCAAACATGGCTGGTGGGCTGAATTTGGCTTAGTAGGTCACAAGTTGTGTATGTCTCTCTCAAAGAAGTTTCCAACAAGTCAAAGCGTGTTGACAGACTGTACTTCCTTGAGGCAACTGTATGTATGTAAATATTGGTAAGGTAAGACTTTATAATTATTACTGAGAACTGAACTATCATTGTTAAGACTCTGTGTGTGTGTGTGTGTGAGAGAGAGAGAGAGAGAGAGAATTTGTGTGAGAGACAGAAAGTCCCTTATTTACATATACTCTTTTAAAAATCTATATACTTTTTAAAAAACTATGATTTTGACAAATACAGTGAGAAAATGCCAGTACTGTTCTAGTTTTGTCCAGACAAGTAGAAAAGGAGAGGCGTATGGTACTTCCTGATGGGCTTGCAGTGCCCACCCTCTCCCTCTTCAATGAACTCAATTGACTTCTGAAGATGATACTGTCATATGCCAAGATAGGTGGGCCTATTAAGGCTGCTGCCCATTCAACATAGCTCTTGCATGAATCATTCTTATGAATGAACACCGAAATGGCAGAGAAAAGGGCACAGAGCTCGTTGGTGGTTGATTGTGCAGATATTTAATGAATGATTTCTGGAAATAATTTCCTATTGTTTTTGCTTTTCTTTCTTCAAGAAAAAGGGACTTTCCTGTATGAGCTATTTCATTCACATTCTTGATCCTTTACTAGTTGCCAGCATGCATATCTTTCTGAGCAGAGGACGATTATAAAATGCAGATGCAAACTGCTACTGAACCCCACTAAGGGGTGATTATTAGGGCAGTCAAACGACATCACTGAAAAAATGTTAATTAATCATTTCCCTTTTAACCAATTCATCAGTTAAATTTAAATAAAAATAGCATTTAATCAAAACTTCAGCATAGATGCCTTTTTGAGATATGGAAGTATAACTTATATTTTAATTTTTTTAAAAAGCTGGAATTTAAAGATAGCCTTTCCTCTTAGCAAGGGGGAAAGTAATGCCTTTAATATGAACTGTTACATAATACAAGAGAGGCAGAATAACCTCAAAAAATAAATGTGTTCTTAACTTGCAGCCCCTGTAGTTAAAAACTGCCCCCACATTTAATTTGCAGTGAAGCATTGTTTATAATTTAGTGTCTATTCACTAATAGGCAAAAAACCTTGCGGTTTAAGAACATACCTATAGCCCACAGCTATTCTATCAAACTTTAAAAAGCAGGGAAATTGGGCAGCTATAGTGAATGCACCAGGGGAGCAGGAGACCTGAACTCCTCTCTGAGATATTGTACTGCCCTACAATTGGTCAAAATGCAAACACCATTTGGGTTGGTCTTTCACAGCAATCCACTTCCTGTGTAGCTTGGAAGAATTTGGTAACATGTGCCTCTGAGCATATGGTGAGTGGTGGCAACACTTGCCATCTCCAAAGACAGAGAATTATATTTTTGTATGTTTGCTGGTGTTCTTACTTTGCTTCTTTCCTGTGTTATTAATGTTTCTACAGAGAATCTACACTAGAAAATTTTATTTCCCTCATTATTCATCCCAGAAATCTGTGTCAAATTTATTTTTATTAATTTCAAAGCCTTTTTATTGGTCAGTTTCATATGATGGTGAAGATAGCCTTTTGTGTTTCAAATTGGAGGTTCTATTTCTATTTTGGGTGCATTAACAGTGGAATTTGGACCTGCAGTTTGATGAAAAATCAGACTGATTCTAATATGTTGCTACTTCAGCAATGACTCTTAGCTGTTGGAAAAAAAGAGGATGCATGTTTTCAGCCTGCTTTGTTTAAACCACTTTATTTAAGGCAAGGTGGGCACAGTCAATTAAAAACAAAGAGCACACCTAGCATTTTGCTAGAATATATTTCACCTCCCACTGTTTTATCTTGTGCAAATTGAGACACTCCTGAGGTCCACTGGAGACTATTCTGCAGAAGTCAGTGGCATTATTCCACAATTATGTTTGGAGGTTTTTTTAGTATAACTTCTGCAAAGAGTTGCTGTACTTCACATATTCACAGAAATAGAAACAAAAGAAAATGATTTCCTATAGGAAACTTCACTAAAATTGCAAAGGAAATCAGACATATTCAAAGTGACCATCTGAACTATATCAACTGTCTTAATAATGTTGCTTCCTCCCTGCTAAGACAAGATCAGCACAGCACATGTCTTGTTTCTATTATTTGGGCTGATTGCAGGTGTTGCCACCACTCACCATATGCTCAGAGGCACATTTTGCCAAATTCTTCCAAGCTACACAGGAAGTGGATTGGACTGTGAAAGACCAACCCAAATTGTGTTTGCATTTTGACAAATTTGTAGGGCAATACAATATCTCAGAGAGGAGGTCAGGTCTCCTGCTCCCCTGGTGCATTCACTATAATTTCCCTGCTTTTTAAAGTTTGATAGAATAGCTGTGGGCTATAGGTATGTTCTTAAACCGCAAGGTTTTTTGCCTATTAGTGAATTTCCCTGCTTTTTAATCCGGGAGGTAAGAAATGGGATCCTGTCCAAGTTTGCTGAGAATGGATGGATCATTTGCATGCTTATTGAATTCAATGGGATTTACTCCCCTGCAATCATGCTTAGGATAGGTGAAACTGACCACAGAGGATGGGGAGGGGAGGAGGAGGAGGAGGGAGGGGAGGAAATGCAGAGGGGAGGACTGGGAGGGGAGCAGGCAGGATGGGGAGGGGAGGAGAAGGACAGGTTTGATCATTTGCATGTTTATTAAATTCAGTGCGATTTACTCCCCTGCAATCATGCTTAGGATAGGTAAAACTGACCGGGGGGGGGAGAGAGGGCTGGAGTGGGCAAGGGAGGAGGAAGGGAGAGGAGAGGGGAAAAGCAGGTCTGATCATTTGCATGCTTATTTTCTATGGTATTTACTCCTATGCAATCTTAGTTAGGATAGGAAACACTGACCATGGGGGAGGAGGAGGAGGAGTGGGAAGGAGCGTATTGGAGGGGGGCAAAGGAAGGTGGAGGGGAGAGCAGGCTTGATCATTTGCATGCTTATAGAGTTCAGTGGTATTTACTTCTGTGCAATCATGTTTAAGATAGGTAAAACTCACCATGGGGAGGAGGAAGGGGAGGAGGGGGAAGGGGAAGGGGAAAGAGGGGATTGGAAGGGGATGGGGAGTGAGGGGCAAAGGAAGGGGGAGGGAAGGGGCAAGAGGAGGGGATAGGAGGAAGGAGAAGGGAGGGTGGGTTTGATCATTTGCATATTTTTTGAGTTCAATGGGTTTTATTTCTATGCAATCATGTTTGAAAATGAAAATGGACTGCCTTCAAGTCAATCCCCACCTATTGCGACCCTTTGAATAAGGTTTTCATGGTAAATGGTATTCAGAGGTGATTTCACCATTGCCTTCCTCTGAGGCTAAGAGGCAGTGACTGGCCCAAGGTCACCCAGTCAGCTTCATGGCTGTGTGGGGATTCGAACCCTGGTCTCCCAGGTCGTAGTCCAACACTGACCCAGGGAAGGGGCAGGGAGTGGGAGGGGAGGAGATTGGGTGGGCGGGCACTGGGCAGAAGGGAAGCCCCTTTCCTTTCCAAAAGGAAAACATTATAAACAGAATCATTCTTTTTCAGGCTTTCCCCCACCTTTTTATTCTACAGCAGACACATGTAGCCTCCCACCCAAATTTAAACCAAAGCTTTCCCTGGCCACATCCACACCAGGCCTTTATTTCACTTTGGACAGTCATGGCTTCTCTCAAAGAATTCTGGGAAGTGTAGTTAGTGAAGGGTGCTGAGAGTTGCTAGGGGATGCCCTGTTCCCCTCACAGAACTTTAATCAGAGTGGCTGACTGTTAAACCACTCTGGCCACTGGAGCTCTCTCAGGGGAATAGGAGTCTCTTAGCACCCTTCACAAACTACACTTCCCAAGATTCTTTGAGGGAAGCCATGACTGTCTCACGTGAAATCAAAGTCTGGTGTGGGTGTGGCCCCCTGATTAGGCAAGCCCAGCAGCTGTGAGGTTTTTAGAACTCTGCCAGTTGGTTCTTACTGAGCATGCTCCGCGTTATCATTGGGTCCCAGCCAAAATTTATTAAATTAATTAAAAATCAGCCAGATATTTTTTAAACTTTTAAACTGCAGCAAATGAAGGTCAGAGTATGGGGCAAGGTCAGTATTAGGATTACAGGTACTCTGTGAACATGGCTGATTTTTAATGAATTTCAACAGATTATGAGAACTCTCAGAGAAAAGTTCAAAAGGACTCTGAGGTTTTTCTCTCTCTTTTTACACTTTGAACTGTCTATTCTCTCTGACTGTTTTGTGTATCGCCATGAAAATTGGCAGGGTTGTTAAGCAAGCGTTTCTAAGTTCAGGACTATAAGTTATGTAAGGTTTTGTTTTGGAATGAGCTTATGGGAAGCATCAGAATGGCATAGGGGGTACTTTCAATTTAACATTGCAGAATGTGAAAAATCCCCACTGGCTATATTATACTGCCACTCTCGTGGCTGTATAATATATACGAATCAGCACATGTAAATTTTATCCAAATCTGTGTTGTCTTTTTTTGGTGATGCATAAATGGCCACCCTAAACCTGTGGGATCTGTATGCTGAGCTTGTTCCAATTCACACTCTGCCTAGCAAGTTGCGCCCATAAAAGAAAAGTTAGTGTTGACAAGCCCCATGATCTCCAGTGGAAAAAGATACTCTTGACATCAGTTGCCGCTAAGAAGCCCTGCATTGCTTCTCCTTGGTCATTGAGAGTCCGCCACCTGCTACCCCTTCCCCTATGCACAGTTAGGCTTATTGTTTTTCTTGCAGAAGCAGAGAGTGGCAGAAGTGGGTTGTGGGCCTCAATTTGAGGCTTGCCTCCTTGGCGGTGTGTGAGTGCGTGCATGTATTCACTTCCACCTGGGCTGCTGGTCTGAATCAGGAGGCTCAACGCTTGAAGCAGCCCCTCAAGTAATTGATCCATCTCTAAAACTTGTAGTAGAATTCTACCATAATTGGTGCCTCTTTGTGTTTTCTCTCATTTGGGCAAGATACTCACTCTTTCCAGGGGTATAAACACATAAGAACATAAGAACATAAGAAGAGCCTGCTGGATCAGGCCAGTGGCCCATCTAGTCCAGCATCCTGTTCTCACAGTGGCCAACCAGGTGCCTGGGGGAAGCCCGCAAGCAGGACCCAAGTGCAAGAACACTCTCCCCTCCTGAGGCTTCCGGCAACTGGTTTTCAGAAGCATGCTGCCTCTGACTAGGGTGGCACAGCACAGCCATCACGGCTAGTAGCCATTGATAGCCCTGTCGTCCATGAATTTGTCTAATCTTCTTTTAAAGCCGTCCAAGCTGGTGGCCATTACTGCATCTTGTGGGAGCAAATTCCATAGTTTAACTATGCTCTGAGTAAAGAAGTACTTCCTTTTGTCTGTCCTGAATCTTCCAACATTCAGCTTCTTTGAATGTCCACGAGTTCTAGTATTATGAGAGAGGGAGAAGAACTTTTCTCTATCCACTTTCTCAATGCCATGCATAATTTTATACGCTTCTATCATGTCTCCTCTGACCCGCCTTTTCTCTAAACTAAAAAGCCCCAAATGCTGCAACCTTTCCTCGTAAGGGAGTCGCTCCATCCCCTTGATCATTCTGGTTGCCCTCTTCTGAACCTTTTCCAACTCTATAATATCCTTTTTGAGATGAGGCGACCAGAACTGTACACAGTATTCCAAATGCGGCCGCACCATAGATTTATACAACGGCATTATGATATCGGCTGTTTTATTTTCAATACCTTTCCTAATTATCGCTAGCATGGAATTTGCCTTTTTCACAGCTGCCGCACACTGGGTCGACATTTTCATCGTGCTGTCCACTACAACCCCGAGGTCTCTCTCCTGGTCGGTCACCGCCAGTTCAGACCCCATGAGCGTATATGTGAAATTCAGATTTTTTGCTCCAATATGCATAATTTTACACTTGTTTATATTGAATTGCATTTGCCATTTTTCCGCCCATTCACTCCTTTTGGAGAGAGCTTTTTGGAGCTCTTCACAATCCCTTTTTGTTTTAACAACCCTGAACAATTTAGTGTCGTCAGCAAACTTGGCCACTTCACTGCTCACTCCTAATTCTAGGTCATTAATGAACAAGTTGAAAAGTACAGGTCCCAATACCGATCCTTGAGGGACTCCACTTTCTACAGCCCTCCATTGGGAGAACTGTCTGTTTATTCCTACTCTCTGCTTTCTGCTTCTTAACCAATTCCTTATCCACAAGAGGACCTCTCCTCTTATTCCATGACTGCTAAGCTTCCTCAGAAGTCTTTGGTGAGGTACCTTGTCAAACGCTTTTTGAAAGTCTAAGTACACTATGTCCACTGGATCACCTCTATCTATATGCTTGTTGACACTCTCAAAGAATTCTAATAGGTTACTGAGACAGGACTTTCCCTTGCAGAAGCCATGCTGGCTCTGCTTCAGCAAGGCTTGTTCTTCTATGTGCTTAGTTAATCTAGCTTTAATAATACTTTCTACCAGTTTTCCAGGGACAGAAGTTAAGCTAACTGGCCTGTAATTTCTGGGATCCCCTCTGGATCCCTTTTTGAAGATTGGCGTTACATTTGCCACTTTCCAGTCCTCAGGCATGGAGGAGGACCCGAGGGACAAGTTACATATTTTAGTTAGGAGATCAGCAATTTCACCTTTGAGTTCTTTGAGAACTCTCGGGTGGATGCCATCCGGGCCCGGTGATTTGTCAGTTTTTATATTGTCCATGAAGCCTAGAACTTCCTCTCTCGTTACCACTATTTGTCTCAGTTCCTCAGAATCCCTTCCTGCAAATGTTAGTTCAGGTTCAGGGATCTGCCCTATATCTTCCACTGTGAAGACAGATGCAAAGAATTCATTTAGCTTCTCTGCAATCTCCTTATCGTTCTTTAGGACACCTTTGACTCCCTTATCATCCAAGGGTCCAATCGCCTCCCTAGATGGTCTCCTGCTTTGAATGTATTTATAGAATTTTTTGTTGTTGGTTTTTATGTTCTTAGCAATGTGCTCCTCAAATTCTTTTTTAGCATCCCTTATTGTCTTCTTGCATTTCTTTTGCCAGAGTTTGTGTTCTTTTTTATTTTCTTCATTCGGACAAGACTTCCATTTTCTGAAGGAAGACTTTTTGCCTCTAAGAGCTTCCTTGACTTTGCTCGTTAACCATGCTGGCATCTTCTTGGCCCTGGCGGTACCTTTTCTGATCTGCGGTATGCACTTCAGTTGAGCTTCTAATATAGTGTTTTTAAACAACTTCCAAGCATTTTCGAGTGATATGACCCTCTGGACTTTGTTTTTCAGCTTTCTTTTTACCAATCCCCTCATTTTTGTGAAGTTTCCTCTTTTGAAGTCAAATGTGACCGTATTGGATTTTCTTGGCAATTGGCCATTTACATGTATGTTTAATTTAATAGCACTGTGGTCACTGCTCCCAATCGGTTCAACAACACTTACATCTCGCACCAGGTCCTGGTCCCCACTGAGGATTAAGTCCAGGGTTGCCGTCCCTCTGGTCGGTTCCATGACCAACTGGTCTAGGGAATAGTCATTTAGAATATCTAGAAACTTTGCTTCTTTGTCATGACTGGAACACATATGCGGCCAGTCTATGTCCAGGTAGTTGAAGTCACCCATTACTACCACATTTCCTAGTTTGGATGCTTCCTCAATTTCATATCTCATCTCAAGGTCTCCCTGAGCATTTTGATCAGGGGGACGATAGATTGTTCCCAGTATTAAGTCCCTCCTGGGGCATGGTATCACCACCCACAACGATTCTGTGGAGGAGTCTGCCTCTTTTGGGGTTTCAAGCTTGCTGGATTCAATGCCTTCTTTCATGTATAGAGCGACTCTGCCACCAATACGTCCTTCCCTGTCCTTCCGATATAGTTTATATCCAAGGATAACCGTATCCCACTGGTTTTCTCCATTCCACCAGGTCTCCGTTATGCTCACTATATCAATGCTCTCCTCTAAGACCAAGCACTCCAGTTCTCCCATCTTGGTTCGGAGGCTCCTAGCATTAGCGTACAGGCACTTGTAAGCAGTGTCTCTCTTCAAGTGTCTTTGGCACTTGTGGTTTGGCCTGTGGTAATTTTGGTCTTCTGAATTTATATCCTGTGCCCCTGCTCTCACAATGCCTACTTCTAGGCCTACCCCTTTTAAAATTTCATCATTTCTTTGGTTTTTATCCCAGGGGGGAGGTTTATTCCGAACCGGACCTTTCTCAGCTCCTGTCGGGTTTCCCCCCTCAGTCAGTTTAAAAGCTGCTCTGCTACCTTTTTAATTTTAAGTGCCAGCAGTCTGGTTCCATTCTGATTCAAGTGGAGCCCGTCCCTTTTGTACAGGCCCGGCTTGTCCCAAAATGTTCCCCAGTGCCTAACAAATCTAAACCCTTCCACCCGACACCATCGTCTCATCCACGCATTGAGATTGCAAAGCTGGGCCTGTCTGGCTGGTCCTGCGCGTGGAACCGGTAGCATTTCAGAGAAAGCCACCTTGGAGGTCCTGGCTTTCAGCATCCTACCTAGCAACCTAAATTTTGCTTCCAGGACCTCACAGCTGCATTTCCCCATGTCGTTGGTGCCAACGTGCACCACGACCACTGACTCCTCCCCAGCACTGTCTACCAAACTATCTAAACGACGGGCGATATCCGCAACCTTCGCACCAGGCAGGCAAAACACCTTGCGGTCTACACGCCCATCACACACCCCACTGTCTATGTTCCTGATGATCGAATCACCCACTACAAGGATCCCTCCACCCCCTGGAGATATATCCTCGGCACGAGAGGATAGCTGCTTATCCCCCAAGGAATGGGTCCCTTCTAAGGGATCGTTTCCCTCTTCCTCAGCTGGATGCTCTCCTTCCCTGAGACCATCGTTCTCCATGATAGCAGGGGAGCTATCATCGCTGGAGTGGGACACAGCTATAACATCCCTGAAGGCCTCCTCCACACACCTCTCTGCCTCTCTCAGCTTTTCCAGGTCTGCCACCTTGGCCTCAAGGAAATGAAGTCATTCCCGGAGAGCCAGGAGCTCATTGCACCGAGAGCACACCCACGACTGCTGTCCAACAGGCAGATAGTTGTACATGCTGCAGGCTGTGCAAAACACTGGAAAGCCCCCACACGCCTGCTGGCTTCTTACCTGCATAGTTTTGTTTGAGGTTTATTACGTCAATAGGTTGGAGACTGTGGTTTAGTTGAGGTCAGGGAACAGAAGGGCAGAGTGGGGGGCCCTGGTCTGCTCGCCCTGCTGCCGAACTCGCTCTGCTGCTTAACTCGCCTTGACGCTTCGTCAGCTGGGGCTCCCTCTAGCTCGTGGAGCAGGAACACACTCCCTGTTCTGCCAGTTCCAGTGCATCTCTACCTCTCTCTTCTGAAAACCGGGGCACACAACGCTATTCAAACCGCGCCTCTTTTTCCTGTAAAACCTGGTGGGAGCCACTTGAGTGCAGTTTTTTAAAAAATTAGCTTCTAAGACATTTTGCGACTGATCTGCAGATAAACCTGTTCCCCCTCCAGGTGTGGTTAATGGAAACGCTTTGATCCGGCAACTAACGTGTTTACAGCCCTTGTCTTTTATACTTGACTTCACTTGCTTACCATGCTGGCAGCCTCTTGAATTTGTTCATATTTTTCCTAATCTGTAGTGTATATGCTAGCTGGGTGTCTGGTATGGTGGTTTTAACCTCCGTGCATCCTGAAGAGATTTGATGCTCTTGACTCTCCCTTTCAACTTTCTTTTAATTAATACCCTTCTTTTTTATTTTTTATTTTTAAAGAAGTTACTTCTTTTGAAATTAAAAATGACTGTGCTGGACTTCCTGGGCAATCTCTCTTTAAAATATGCTGAATTTGATAGCACCATGTTTACAGTTCAACAACATGGCCATCTCTTGCCAGGTTCTGGGACTAAGCCCCGGATCGCTTCCCCTCTTAGTTCATTTCATGACCAACTGTTCAAAGGGACAATCCTTTGAGGGTAGTTTGAGTTGCTCACTAATATACTTTATCCTTTGGCTGCCTCCCTGACTGCTTTCACGATCAGGAGAGAGTAGTACATCCCCAGTTCTAAGTTATTTTTCAGACCTGGTATTTCTACCCATTGCAATTTTGTAGTAGAATTTGTTTTTCTTAATTTATCTAGTTTATTGGACTCCATACACTCCTTTGATATTTGAAACTCTACCCACAATGCACCCTTCCCTCTTTCCTACAGTTCTTGGGTGGTATTCAGTGTTAGTCCTACTCAACGTAGATCAATTGATATTAACAAACATGACAAACTTAGATTCATTAATTTCAGTGGGTTTATTCTGAGTACAACTTAGTTAAATACAGCTCTTTATATCTAAAGATGGTAATATCCCACTTATTTTACCCATTCACCAGATTTCTGATACACGCATGTGTCTATGCCCTTGGAATGCAAGCGCACCAAGCATTCACATTACTTCCATCTTGCCTTGGAGGCTCCTAACATTAGCATATAAACACCTATACATTGCATCACTCTCTCAATGTTCTTTGTATCTATATTTTCCCTGATGACCCTTTGGTCCCTTTATATGAAAAACAGCTGGTGCAAACATATTCTGAATATTCCTAGAACAGTACAAGGAGTGTGTGGGGTGGGGGAATCTGTACATGAACACAACTGTATGCATCTCTAACAGATGCACAGAGTGGTCTCTGAGGATTTTCCCATACTCTCTGGATTATCTCTCTTCTGACCTGCTGCATTGACTTCCATTACTTCATTTCCCTAAACAGACTTGTTTCTAATATTTTTATATATTTTGAAGCAGATATGATTTATAGGACATACAACTAGAGTTGTTCCATAGCAAATAGTCACAATGGGGCCATTATACCCATATAATGGGTAAAAATTAAACTTCAGCATCATTTACTAGAGCAATGTGCCGTTTGCATAATTTGTAAATATCACTTTTTACTTTATTCATTAATTTGTTCAATTTTCTCCAGTTTGGAAGGACCAAAGGCAAGTTATTAAATACAACTAAAACTAATACAACCATCGGACACTGGTTAGAGCAGCAATAGCTGCCTACCAGGTGCCAATAAAGACAACAAAGAGAGAATTCTTTGCTGCCTCTATTGCATCCGCAGAATGTTGTCCCAGGAGGTTGTTCCAGGTGGTCCGAAGCTTGGTCAGTCCTGTTGCTCAGGACCCCTTGGAGCACTCAAAAGCCTCCTGTGACATGTTTGCTAAACACTTTGCCGATAAAATCGAGCGCCTGAAGAGCACGATTCCATACGCCGTGGATACAGGAAGTGAACCAGAGTCAGCCAGTTGCATTCCGGTCTGGTGGGATCGGTTTCAGCCTCTTCCTTCTGAGGAAGTGGACAAGGTGCTCTCTACTGTGAAGCCAACCACCTGTCTATTAGATCCTTGCCCCTCATGGCTCATCATGAGCTGCAAAGAGAGGCTGAGCGAAGGGATCAAGGCAGTGGTAAATGCATCCTTGGAAGAGGGTGCAATGCCATCAGCCCTCAAGGAGGCAATAATAAAGCCCATCTTGAAAAAGTCCTCCTTGGATCCCCAAGAGTTAAATAACTTCCGCCCAGTCTCAAATTTACCATTCCTGGGTAAGGTGATTGAGTGAGTGGTGGCCAAACAGTTACAGACACACTTGGAGGAAACAGATTATTTAGATCCATTCCAATTGGGCTTCAGGACTGGACATGGAACTGAAACAGCCTTGGTCGCCCTGGTGGATGATATGAGGAGGGCATTAGATAGGGGAGAATATACCTTCCTTGTCCTCCTGGACCTATCAGCGGCCTTTGATACCGTTGACCACGGTATCCTTTTACACCGCCTGGAGGGATTAGGAATAGGTGGCACTGTTTTACGGTGGCTCCGTTCCTATCTCTCAGACAGACATCAACGGGTGGCACTGGGGGATGAGGTTTCAGACCCTTGGCCTCTCAATTGTGGAGTGCCACAGGGTTCTATCCTCTCCCCCATGCTATTCAACATCTATATAAAGCCGCTGGGGGCTATCATCAGGAGATTTGGGCTGCAGTGTCACCAATATGCGGATGACACTCAGCTCTATCTCTCATTTAAATCCTCACCAGAGGTGGCTGTGGATACCATGTCCAAGTGCCTGGAATCCGTAAGTGGTTGGATGGGAGAGAATAGGCTGAAACTGAACCCCGACAAGACCGAGGTGTTGCTCGTGGGAGACAAAAGAAGGTTGAGAATTACAGACCTGGTGCTTAATGGGGTTAGTTTACCCCTGAAGGACCACGTCCGCAGCCTCGGGGTCATCCTTGACTCCCAGCTGTCCATGGAGGCTCAGGTCTCGGCAGTGAGCCGGGCAGCTTGGTATCAATTACTTCTGATACAGAGACTGCGACCCTACCTTCCTGTTCATCTGCTCCCATGAGTGATACATGCCCTGGTCTCCTCCCGCTTAGACTACTGTAATGCGCTCTACATGGGGTTACCCTTGAAGACGATCCGGAAGTTACAGCTGGTACAGAATGCGGCGGTGCGCTTGATTAAGCACAGCCGTCGCTGTGATCATATTACTCCAGTGCTAATAGATCTACACTGGCTACCAGTTGTCTACCGGGCCCAATTCAAGGTGTTGGTGTTGACCTTTAAAACCCTATACAGTTTCGGCCCAGTTTATCTGAAGGAACGCCTCCAGAATCACCAATTATGCCGCCTGACGAGATCAGCCTCACAAGACCTTCTCTCGGTCCCACCGGTTAAAACAGCCAGGCTGGTGCAGACCAGAGAGAGGGCATTTTTGATTGTGGCCCCCACCCTCTGGAATTCCCTTCCTTTTGACCTTCGACATGCCCCCTCCCTGATAAGTTTTCGCTGAGCCTTAAAGACCTGACTATTCAGGCAGGCCTACAAGATTGGGGTGGATTAGTTTTATAATGTATTAATTGAAGGTTGTTTTTAAACTGATTATGATTGTTGTTGATATGTATATTATGTTTTTATATTTTGTACATCACCTAGAGTGTCCGTTAACCTGGACAGATAGGCGACTCAAAAATAAAATTTTATTTATTATTATTATTATTATATACAAAGATACTATAAAAGGAATTATACCCCTTTAAATGTATGCACATATGTGATTTTACACCTCTACTCAACTGTCCTTTGGCTAAAAAAAACCCCTGCTTCCAAAATAAAACAATGCTGGAAATCATAAAGCACAATCTGTAACTTATATCCAGATTAGGTGACTTATTCAGATTTTACGGCTGAGTTGTCAATTTTTTCTCTTAAAAGTCGCTGAATTCCACATTCTTTATTAACTTTTCCAGCAGTGCTTCTTTCATGATGATGCAGGCCAACTAGATCACACAGCAATGTGAAGATTTTATTCCCCACTTGGTGCTTTGTGAGACACACAAAAGAAAAGATGTCATATTTTTATAACATTCACCACCATATCAGTTGCCTTTTCTTAAAATTTCCGTTTCCCCGATTATATGTTTTGTGGCAACTCTACTTTGTTTTTATTTATAATGAAAAACTACCATTCCTTTTGGATTGCAGATAACAGCTTGAAAACATGAATTGCAAGGTCTCAAATGTACAAAGGCAGACAAAGCACTCCAGCTGCGTGAGATCCCTTGTCAAACCTCAGTGAGCCCCTACACTGTATTCATTTGCCATGTTTTCCCCATCTGCCTATCGCTGCTGCATTTATCCCCTCACCACCTTTTTTGTTCCACTTCCTTACCTGCCAGCTGTTCTGCTCTTGTGTCATCTTGATAGCTCCTGTCCCCTCTGTCCTCCTTGACCAAGGGCACGGGTGGCATAGGGGATAGAGTGTTGCACTCAGACAGGGAGATGTGGGTTCAGATCTTTGACCAGCCATGAAGCTCACCAGGACATCATGGGCCTAACCAATTCACAGTGTTACTGTGAGGATAAACTGAAGGTGGGAGGTGCTGTGTATTATCTGGAGAAAAGTTGGATAAAATCACGTCAGATAAAATAAATAGACCACTTATTTCTTCCTCTTATTTTAGTCCCCTTGCTACTGTCCCAGCATATTTGTTGAGAGCCAGAACAAAACAAAACAAAAACCCAAGAGCAAAACAACTGGCCCTTTACTGTGTCTGACCTTTGGTTTCTTTGAACCCGCTATTCTCTGCTCTGACTGACAGCAGTATTCCAAGGCCTTTCCCATCCCTGCCTCCTGATTGTTGGGGGTTAACACTGGATCTTTCTGCATGTGCTCTAGTACTTAAATTGCAAATGGGGGGTAGATGGGGGTCTGGGCTCCATACCTTTTGTTGCAGATGTTGCAGAGTGCAGCGGTCCCTGGGTTATAAGCACTTTACGTAAATCAATCACTGCAGCAAAAAAGTTTGCAACCTTATATATAATACGGGGGTCTGTGTCTGCAAAGAAGTAATGCACATAAAAAGTTACATCCCTGCCCTGCAAATTCTGGAGAAAAGGGGTGATAAACTGTCTGCGGAGATCATTATAAAATATACATTCTAATAGGACATGATTTGCGGTCTCAATAGCACCAAAATCACATGGGCAATATTGTTCAGCACAGGGAATTTTGCGGAACCTTCCCTCTGAAAGAGCAGATGGCAGAACGTTATATTTGGCCAATGTGAATGCCTTTCTGAGCCTAGTAGTGTGGAGGGAGATTAAATACTGTGCCGGGGAGAAAGGCTTTGAAAGTGGATTAAAAACAAAGTTATAACCAATAAGGGATCGAAGAGATTGAAAATCCACATCTAAAATCCTCTGCGTAATATCCGCCAGAGCCTTAGATGGTCCAGAGGCTAAAATATTTGGAGGGGAGAAACCTAAAAGGGCAAGCTTGGAGAACAGATATTTCTTCCATTTAGATTGATAAGAATCCAACAACACAAGTGGGGCCAATCCAACTGGGGCAAAGATCAATTTGAACCAATACCTAAATTTAAGTATCCATATGCGAGTCTCGATGGTTGAGAGGCCTGCTTCGAGGCTCAATTTCGCGTTAGATACACAGGAAGGGGTGCCAAAAATGCTCCTAAGAAACTTAGATTGAACAGTTTCTAAAGGAGTACAGGTACCATAGATACTTATCTGGGCACCATATAGCAATTGCGAAATCACTTTAGCGGAGAACACTTGTAGCGCGGATGGCACATATTGGCCACTGTTCGTATAGAAAAAAAGATAGAAGAGCCTTGGAAGTCCTCTTAGCAATCGCTCTAGCATTCGCTGCCTCAGGCAGGAAAATAGATACTGAGCAAACATATTAGTGGCCTTAGCTATGGGTGAAAAGGTGGCATATGTGAAAGACAGATTCAAACTCTCCAAGTCATTTCTCTGCCAGATACTTTCTTCCTTTTTTAACCAAATACAGCTGTGTAGGCTGTAATTTAGAGTGGAAGACCGGTTTAGGAGAAGGGATTGTTAACCTTCACCTCTCTGGGATTTTTTTCCTCTGCAAAAACAAATTCCCCACAAAGCCCCTCTGAGGAGAGGAAATGCATCTTTTCCTCTTTGGAGGGAAAAATGCTTGGGAGGGGGCAAGTTTTAGTAGACAATCTGCCAGAGGGCTAAGAAGAGCTTCCCTGCATTCATTCCATATTGCAGCTTCTGCAGCTGGATTGGGGGGAGGGGGAGGTAAAGTGTCAGAGGAAAAATAATCCATGCTACTGAGCTTCATGTGTAATTTGGTCCTCATGCAGAGGGGAAATATGAGGAAATCTGGTGAAAAATTTTCCCCCAGAGTCCAGATGCGGTTTTGTCATTTTGTAGTAAAAGGTAAAGGTGTCCCCGCATTTATAGTGCGAGTCGTTTCCGACTCTTAGGGCGATGTCTTGAGATGCTTACAAGGCAGACCGTATATATGTGGTGGGTTTGCCAGTTCCTTCCCCGGCCTTTCTTTACCCCCCAGCGTATGCCGGGTACTCATTTTACCGACCACGGATGGATGGAAGGCTGAGTGGACCTCGACCCCTTTTACCGGAGATTCGACTTCCTCCTTCCGTTGGAACCAAACTCCGGCCATGAGCAGAGCTTCGGCTGCGTTACCACCGCTTACCACTCTGCGCCACAGAGGATCTTCATTTTGTAGTAGAAAATATTTAATTTTAACTCAGTCTTGGTGCTATGCTTCCTGGAGTGAACAAAATAGGAATTAATATCTGGATACTTCTGAGCATAACAACTACAGTTCTGTCTTCTTTCTCATCGCTGTACAGAATTTTATGTTCTGAAAAAGTTGCCTTTTGCTTGATCATGTGAATTGACTAATAAGTATTTATCAGTTGAAGGTCCAGCACTGATAAATGGAGTGCACTGTACTCAAGTAGTTCATTAACAGAGTTGTGCAAAACTACAAGAAGAAAACAAGGATGATGTAAATGTACCTGACTTTAATTAAAACAAACCAAATGAAATGGTTGTGATTGTGAAACATTTTTTACTAAGGTGCAAATCAGTCTGAGCCCACATTTGCCAAGGGCAAAGGGTGTCATCTAGAGCTAACCCAAAATAGCTTCCACTTTCACCTTCAAATTCGAGGTCTGTAGAGACATTGGTAGGAAACAAAGTGCATAGTGATGCTCTCTACTTTGATAGCCACAAGAAAAAAAGACTGTTACTGATAAATTAATCATATTCAGGACTTTCTGTTCCTCTTTTCTGTTCTGTTCTGTTGTCAAAAACCGTCTTTCAGCCGTCAAATGCCTGAGTAAATAGGAATGTTTCAAAATTTCTCCTGAAATAATGAGGGAGACAAATGCACTTCACTAGGGAGGGTATTCCACAAACGGAACTGCCACTGAAAAGGCCATGTCACAGGCAGCCCCCAGTGGCAGCACCATCAACAAGGCCTTACCTGCCAAGATGGTTGATATTAGGAAATCTTTAGGTGCTCTTTAGGTACTTGGGTCCCAAGCCATTTAGGACTTTCTATGCTAGTACTGTGAGAGCCAGTGTGGTGTAGTGGTTAAGGTGCTGGACTATGACCTGGGAAACTAGGGTTCGAATCCCTACGCAGCCATGAAGCTCACTGCCTCTCAGCCTGAAGGAGGCAATGGTAACCCCCCTCTGAATACTGCTTACCATGAAAACCCTATTCATAGGGTCACCCATTAGTTGGGATCGACTTGAAGGCAGCCCATTTCCATTTCATGCTAGTACTAGCAACTTGAATTTTCCTTAGTAGCTCACTGGCAGTCAGTGCAGCACTTCAGGACCAGTGACACATGGTCCCATTAGCTGCCCCTCTTACCAGCCTAGCAGCTGCATTCTGTACTAGCTACAGCTTCTGTACCATCTTCAAGGACAGCCCCACATACAGTGTATTATAGTAGTCCAAATGACAACTGAGGACAGGCTACCCAGATCTAGGAATGGACATAGCTGGCGAATCAGCCTAAGTTGGCCATCAGCACTCCTAGCCACAGAAGCCACTTGAGATTGTAGTGGCAAGCTGGAATCCAGGAGTACTCAGACTACGAACCTGTTCCTTCAGGGGGAGTGCAATCTTTCCCAGAACAGGTTGTAAACTTAAATCCTGGACATGGGAACCACCCACCCACAGCAGTTCTGAAATCAGTTCAATCTTTTTGATGAACCAACGTTTAATTCTATATGTTCTTCTTATGATGTCCACAGATAAAAGTAAACATTTAGATATAAGGGACAAAAATATTAAGAAATAAACCCCAGAATTTATAGTTGCCTTTAAAATCTCATGAATCATGCAAATACCAATAGTTTTCAAGATTCTCATTGTCTAAAAAACTGCTCCTGGGGTTGTTTTGACTAAGAAATAAATGTATATACTCTTTCTTGTCTTGCAACAGATGGGATGAATAGAACTCCTGCATTGGGGGGAGGGAACAGAAGCAGACTCCAAAATTGTAGATTATTCTGCACTTGAGACCATTTGTTTCAGCCTGACAATTTCAGAGTTGTCTGTCAGGACTTCCTTTATAAAAGAGCTCTTTTTATTAGGTTATGAAATGCTTTTTGAACAGTTCAAACTGGGACTGTTTGGTTTTAGCAACGAATTACTTTTTCAAAGTAAGCAGTGTCACAGTGACACTGTTACAGTGTCATTTGGCCGCTGCTATCAGCCTGTGAACATATCAGTGATGCACCAATCTGCCATGTCAGAGAGATGAAATTCATAGGAACTGTTAGAAAAGAGCCCTTCAAAATCAAACATGAATCTGTTGAATAGAGCTTTCCATGGACGTATGCCCAGTCAGTAATTCAGGAAGGCAAATAAATGGTTGAAAAACCCCTCTCCATTTGGAAGGACATCAGGGCCAGCCCTACCATTAGGCAATATGAGGCAACTGCCTCTAACAGCAGATGCTGGGTGACAGCGCTAACTACAGTAAGCAGCTCTTTCTCCTGATTCCCCTAGCCATTCCCCTCTTTTGGAGGACAGACCTGTGTATGCCACATGGCATGTCCTGAGCCCTCCAAACCAACCTGCAGCCTCAGGTGCAGTGAAGGACACTATCCCATTGCTTAGTGCTGAAGTAAGATTCAGCTTCCAGTCCAGTCAGCTTCTCTACATGGAATGAAGAGGGGATACCCTCTTGTCCTTCACCTCAGCAAAATGCCTTGGACTGGCCCTGCAGGACATTGCAAACAACCATGTTTATACTCACACCATCAAAGCTAATTGTTTGGTGAATAGTTATCTGTGTTGGCCCCATTAAGTGGAATAAAGCAGGTTGTGTGGTGAAGAGGCCAAGGACCCAGTTTCTTAATGCAGGTGGCTACAAGCCTGCAAATGCTTCCAAGAATCAGCAGCTTTCCCCTACTCACTCCAACAACACACATTCCAAGACAGTGTGAATCAGTGTTTCTCCCCAAGACCTGACATAGATGGGTTTTCAAATCTTCAGAGGGGGTGAGACTCTTTGTCCTTGATGAGTGTGCACTCAGGCTGTGTATGGCACCAAAGTAAAATAGATTTAACTTAAGTTTTAATTAAAGATAATTACCTTTACTTTCTTGGTGAAAATTTACATATAGCTCTGTGAATGAATACAGTGGATTCACTTTAAGTTACTTTTCATACGTCCAGTATTCTGTCTTGCTTTGCTTATTAGATATATTTATTGGTTCATTCATGTGATCAGGCTAAATGGTTTTTTTGTTTTTGTAAAGTGCCTTTTCTTCATTGTTACCTCTCACCAGAGATCTCCATTGTGAGCTCTTACAGGTTCACAACACTGAGGCCAAAGAGATAGTCCCATTATGCAAAAATGGTCCCATGCTGCATTATTTATCATTAGAGTTATTGACTTCATATGTGAGGGTTTTAGGCTCATGGTGGAATGCTGTAATATCCTACTCTTTGTTGTGGCCAAATGGGTGGGATGGTTGCAATCACGGGGGCAGCTTTCAAGTCAGTGGAAGGGAAATTCCTTGCACCAGGTCCACTATCAACAGGGACGTGAATATGGTCTGGGGAAGTACAGAATATGAGTATGGCGTATGTGTTTCTCTCCCCTGTAACATCTCCATCATGCCCACAACACAACCCTTTTGGCCATTACAAGGTATATATTGACTGGCAGAACAGCCACACCAGCAGAATGTTCCACTGGAATATCTATTGCGGTCCGCCAGCATACCTCTCATGGCTTTGGTATTCTGCCAGTGTCACGAGACTTCTGACAAATCCTGTAGCCCCTCAGCAGGCATCACATGAGTGTAGGATTGCCCTGTCAGTCTTGGTTAATCTGTCAACACAATATGCACCTTTAATACTGTTTGTGTTCTTGGAAAGCTAGAGAAGACAAATTTGTTTTTAATTCCTAGTAAATATACATTTCATAGTCTATTAGCACAACATGAATGTGCCATAAATGTTAGTATACTTACTTATTTACTTACTTATATATTTAGTATTTGATTTATGTCGCACCTTTCCTCCCAGCAGGAGCCCATACTTGAAGACTAGTATTTAATAGTTGGCTTATTAAACACTGGCTTCAAACCATACAAGCACGGATGTTCTCCCATCAAGTAGGCAGGAAGGTACAAATCAAATGGGCAGATTTGCAAATATACTCGCTTTTTTCAATCCCCCGTGTTCACATCCAGGGGACCAGAGAGGGAAGTTTCTGGAAGTTGTAAGAGTAGGTTCTTTTGTTTTCATTCTTTTGTTTTCATTTCACTCTAGGGCCTGATGCAGTTCATCAGGCCCTAGAGATTTAAATTTGTTCAGAGTGATCAGGCATTCCTTGACCATTTGTCTATCAGTCTCCAGCTGCAATCCTGCCCCTTCAACTTGTACTTCACATTTGACAGTAGGGTCTTAACCAAGGTTGGTGCCAGTCATAGCTCAGAGAGGAGCAGATTCCATAGCTGGGGTGCTATTGCTAAGAAGGCCCTCTGGGAATATTTATCTGCACAAACCATCTTCTGAGACCATTGCATCCAGCTATGTACACACAGACACAAATATCCCATACTTCTGAGTCCAGCATGATTCAATCCATTCTCACTAAAACCATGGCAGCTCCAAACGCATAATGTTTTTTGTAAACCGGTTAGAGGTCTTTACATTAAAGTGGTATATAAATTTCGTTAAATAAATAAATAAATAAAAGAACAGCATCCTGCCACAGCGTCTCTCCACCCAACTTCATGGTCTTGCTGTGAGCCACCCATCTCTATTTTGACAATGAACTAGTTAGCTTGTGGCTACTGCCAGTAATGCTGACCCACATAGCTGACCGTACCCCTGCTTTGTAATGTGAATATTGCTTCTTTTTCTCCCATTTAATAGTGTATGTGATGGCTGTGAAGTCTGCAGCTGAACTAGGCGTTATTAGGGGCAAGTGCAAAAGCAAGAAAAATTGTTCTAAAAACAACTCAGAGACAGTAGCACTCACTAGTTGCCTCTGCAGAGGAGTCACCAGGAGCATGCAATAAGACGACAAGTTCAATAATTTGGCCAGGATGATTGGGCGTAGAGATAATGTCTGTGCAGGACATTTCTTGCCCTTGCGTCAGTGGGCAAAGAAGCTGTGAGTCCACTTCCCAAGCATATGATCTTCCCCTCTAGTTGTACCTTTTTAAAGGTTTGTGGATATTTAAAGAGGACCAAGTACTACTTAGCTGCCATCCATCCCACCCACCCCCCACAATGCTTGACATCTGCTTGGCCTTATGGATTGACCCTGATAAATAAAAGGCAGTATCAAGATAACACTACATTTCATTAATCAGCTCCAATTGTTGCTATATTGGGTAGCCAAGTAGATATTACCAAGCAAATCCACTCTATTGTTAGCCACAGCAAGTGGCTGGAGAAAGCCCTGGGTCAGAGAACTGTTGAGATCCTGACAGCAAGAGGTAAAAGGAGAGGTGATTTTTTTAGGGAATGCTGTAGTAGTAGTTATGAATCAGTGGCTCTTTATGAGAAACCTCTAACCTCACCTATGAAAGATTTATTTGCAGATTGTTAAAAAGATGTGTAAGACTTCAGTTTTATTAGGGTAAATTGTTTATTTTGGTCAACCACCAGACAGTTAGGCGGCACCATTTTTCCATATGTAAGTAAAATATTTTCTTTAAAGGTTTTGACTTTGTTCTTCTATAAACATCATATATATTAGAGGCCATTTCCTTTGGAGAGTTGAGAGATTCCATGAGACATCAGTGCCGTGGATCACCTTCCTTTATGCCATATTTTTAAAAACCCTTTTCAGTAATTCTAGAATATCTCATTCCCTCCTATCTCTATTTAAAATTGTGTGGTTTCATCCTCTGAATATGTATGGTAGATTCATACTTTTCGTACACTGTATGAACATTTTTATAGCAGTATATTTGACAGACAGTGAAGCCAATTGTCATATGGAGATTTACCTCCCAAGATCTCTCCTTATGCCTCACCATCATAATTGATTTTGTGCATCCTGCAATGCACACATAATTTGCCTATTTTGATGCTGCCCCACAGCCTTAGCCTGGAGCTATTGCAGTTTGGTATACATTGCCGTGGAGTGCAAAAATGTCTAGTCTGGTAAGACTGGTGGTTGAAAGAATAAAGGTTTATTACTACTGGGAAATAAAACCATCCTGAGTACAGGGATTCATGTGACCATTATAGAGTCATGAGGTTAGCACTCTCACACACTATCTAAAAAACAAGATGAAGGAGGAAGAAAATAAAGCCTGAGAAAAGCAATTTACATATTAACAGGTGGTTTACTAAAAAAAGGAATCAGGGAGGGAAGAATAGGCTGCCTTTCTGTCTATATGCTGGTGATAAAGGTCGTCTTGGGTTTTAAAATACTGAAGATTACATGTGGAGTAGACAGCTCACAGTAATTTAGGACAGAACTAGGTGTTACTTTTTATGTTTTTACTTACTTTGGACATTGTTTTCTTCTTTTCCTTCAAGGAGTTCAATGCAACATACATGGTTTCTTCCTCCCACCCATTTTTATCTTCACAACAGTCTTGTGAGATAGGTTAGGCCCAAGGTCACCCACAATCCTGTGAGGCCCAAGATCACCCAGTGAACTTCATGGCTGAGTGGGGATTTGAACCTGTATCTCCTGTTCTAGTTTGACATTATAGTTTGACACTACATGCCTGCTGCCAGAAACAGTTGCACCATGTCTCATCTTCCTCTTTCCTCTATTAATACAAAATACAATATGATGTCATCATCACTTTTCCCATCACTGCAAGCAGAAGCTCACAGTGCAATGACACATAAAAAGTACCATGAATAGCAAGGTGTCCAGATAGCAGTTTGATAAGGAGTTGGTTAGGAAACACCTCCCTTAAATGGACCACATGAATTGCAACTTGCCAATGTATTTTCAGAAACTCTATAATTTTTGACAATTCCTTGGAAACAGGTGTGGTGCCACATGATTAGAGGCAGTAAATCTTCCAGCCTTCAAAAGAGGAGGGACCAGTCTGACTTATACCAGTGAAGATAAGATAATGGAACATATTATAAAGCAGTCAAATCTGTAAGGATCTTGATAACAAATGAAATGATTAATAGCAGCCAGCACAGATTTATCAGTATTAAAGCCTACATGCCTAATATTACCCTTCCTTTTAATTAGGTTTCTAGCTTAGTTGATTGTGGAAGTGCTGTGGAGATGTTTTACATTAATTTTAGCAAAGTATTTGACAAAGTTCCCTGTAAACAAACTGATTAAATGCAGACTGGAAATTACATGTGGACTAAGCAAGTGGTTGTTCTTCAGATATAGATAAATAGGAACTGGTTTAGAGGACAGCAATAAAGATGGTCAGGGGTATGGAAAAACAAGTCCTAAGAGGACACGTTGACAGAACTGGGTATGCTCAGCCTTGAACAGAGAAGTCTGAGTGGACACATGATGTCAGGCCGGAGGCAGCTGGCAGCCAGATCAGGCACTGGCCAAGGGCTTTCACTCCACGTCTCATGCTGGCATCAGGTTTTATTTATTTTATTTTTTATCTTTTTATTTATTGTATTTATATACCGCCACATAGCCAAAGCTCTCTGGGCGGTTTACAGTAACTAAAAACATTAAAAACAAATATACAAATTTAAAACACATCTTTTAAAAACAATTTAAAACACAATTTAAAAAAATTTAAAACAATTTAAAAACACATGCTAAAATGTCTGGGAGAAGAGGAAAGTCTTGACCTGGCACCAAAAAGATAACAATGATGGTGCCACGCTCACCTCGTCAGTGAGATCATTCCATAATTTGGGGGCCACCACTGAGAAGGCCCTCTCCCTTGTTGCCACCCTCCGAGCTTCCCTCTGAGGACGCACCCGGAGGAGGACCTTAGATGTTGAGCATAGTGTACAGGTGAGTTCTTATCAGGAGAGGCGTTCCATCAGGTATTGTGGTCCCAGCCTGTGTAAGGCTTTATAGGTTAAAACCAGCACCTTGAATCAAGCTTGGAAACATACAGACAGCCAATGCAAGCGGGCCAGAATTGGTTTTATATGTTTGGACCGTCTGGTCCCTGTTACCAATCTGGCATTTTGCACAAGCTGCAGTTTCTGAACCGTCTTCAAAGGTAGCCCCACATAGAGTGCATTGCAGTAATCTAACTTGGAGGTTACCAGAGCATGGACAACTGAAGCCAGGTTATCCCTGTCCAGATAGGGGCACAGCTGGGCCACCAACTGAAGTTAGTAGAAGGCACTCCGTGCCACCAAGGCTGCCTGAGCCTCAAGTAACAGAAATGGTTCTAGGAGAACCCTCAAGCTACTAATCTGCTCCTTCAGGGGGAGTGCAACCCCATCCAGGACAGGTTGGACATCCACCATCTGGTCAGAAGAACCACCCACTAGCAGCATCTCAGTCTTGTCTGGATTGAGCCTCAGTTTATTAGCCCTCATCCAGTCCATTGTCGCAGCCAGGCACCGGTTCAGCAGCCTCACCTGAAGAAGATGAAAAGGAGAAATAGAGCTGAGTGTCATCAGCGTACCAATGGCAATGCACTCCAAAGCTCCAGATAACCGAATCCAATGGTTTCATGCAGATGTTGAACAGCATGGGGGACAGAACTGACCACTGCGGAACCCCATACTGGAGATTCCAGGGTGCCGAGCAATGTTCCCCAAGCACCACCTTCTGGAGCCGACCTGCCAAGTAGGAGCCAAACCACCGCCATGCAGTCCCTCCCACGCCCAACTCAGCCAGTCTTCCCAGAAGGATACCATGGTCGATGGTATCGAAAGCCGCTGAGAGATCAAGAAGAATCAACAGAGTCACACTCCCCCTGTCTCTCTCCCGACAAAG
Source organism: Rhineura floridana (assembly GCF_030035675.1). NCBI lineage: Eukaryota > Metazoa > Chordata > Lepidosauria > Squamata > Rhineuridae > Rhineura > Rhineura floridana. Next base: position 138,327,787 of record NC_084480.1, read on the forward strand.
GTCATCATACAGGGCGACCAAGGCTGTTTCCATGCCAAAACCAGGCCTGAAACCCAACTGAAATGGATCCAGATAATTGTTGAGCCTCTGCTTCCCCACGAGGGCCAGGGAGGGGGGAGACATGAGTTCCAGGTTTCCCAGCTGTCAGAAGGCACGGAAGACCAAGGAATTGTTGAGTCTGAGCAAGACCTTGGGAGGGGGAGTGAGTTTGACTCCGGGCAGGTTCCCACAGATGGCGCGGTCTCAGAAGCGGATAGCGAGCCGCCCACAGACAGGTCGGAAGAGCCGTTGGAAGATGTTCCAGAGGGGGCGTTGACTCCCCCTTTACCAAGTGATTCTCGAGATGCCCCAAGCGCGTCACCGCCACCTGACCTCGAGCCGGTTGCTAAGGAGACTGTTCTTTCGGATGAGCCGTTGGAAGCACACACCCCGTCACCCCGCTCTCGACGCCGCGAGAAGCAGACAGGACAGAGGCAGGACTTGCGAAGGAGCCAGAGATTACAATCTAAAACTTTCCCTACTTAAGACTGCAACTCTCTGGGTTGAGTTGCTGAGTCAACTTTCTTCACACGTTGCAGAGCATGTCTAGAGTGCAGTTAGGGAATTCTAGTGAGCTAGCTTAGAGATTTCTATGAAGCGCACTGCTTTTGGTGTATCCATTACTTTAATAAAACAAGATTTGATTGCACCTGCGTCTCAGCCTCATGAATCCCGCTCTGAACAGGACAATAATCAGTCTCATCCAAGAGTGTTTGGAGCTGGCCCGCAACCACTTGTTCAAGGACCTTGCCCAGGGATGGAACATTTGCTACCGGCCTATAGTTAAGATTTTCTGGGTCCAAGGAGGGTCTCTTCAGGAGTGGTCTCACTACTGCCTCTTTCAGGCAGCCAGGGACCACCCCCTCCCACAGAGAAGCATTAATCACTTCCCTGGTCCAGCCGACTGTTCCATCCCTGCTAGCTTTTATTAGCCAAGAAGGGCAAGGATCCAGCACAGAATTGGTTGCATGAACCTGTCCAAGTACCTTGTCAATGTCCTCAAGCTGTACCAACTGAAACTCATCCAAGAAATCGGAACAAACCTGTGCTCTGGATACCTCGCTTGATTCACCTGCTATAACACTGGAGTCTAAGTCCTGGCGGATGCTAAAAAATTTATCTTGGAAGTGCCTAGCAAACTCATTACAGCGGGCCTCAGATGGTTCTACCATGTCCCTGGGGCCAGAGTGTAATAGCCCCCAGATAATTCTGAAGAGCTCCGCTGGGCAGCAGAGTGATTATTTGATAGTGGCAGCAAAATATTGTTTTTTTGCTGCCCTCACTGCCGCTAAATGCAGCTTACCATAGGCACTTACCAGTGTATAATTGCATCCACCAGGAGTTCATCTCCATCTGCACTCAAGCCGTCTCCTATATTGTTTCATCGCTCTCAGCTCTAGGGTATACCGTGGAGCCGTACGAGCTCTACACAGGAGAGGGCGCTCAGGAGCAATCATGTCAACTGCCCGGGTCATTTCTGTATTCCACAGTTCAGCCAGGGTTTCGACGGGAGCACCAGCCCTATCAGCCAGAAAACTCCCCAGAGCCCTTTGGAAACCATCCGGATCCATTAGTTTCTGGGGGCAGACCAACTTAATAGGTCCTCCACCCTTGCAGAGGGGAAAAGCCGCTGTAAGTCTAAACTTCAGCAAGCAGTGATCTGTCCATGACAGAGGGACTGATGTAAGGCCCCCCACATTCAGATCACCGACTCCATGTCCAGTTGCAAAAACACATGCCCTGCTACATGTGTTGGGCCAATGGCATATTGGGACAGTCCCATAGTTGTCATGGAGACCATGAAATCCTGAGCCGTCCCGGATAAGGTGGCCTTGGCATGGATGTTGACATCCCCCAGAACCAACAGTCTGGGGGATCTCAACAGTACACCCGAGACCACCTCCGTCAGCTCAGCTAGGGAGTCTGTTGGGCAGTGGGGTGGGCGGTACACCAACAGAATTCTCAGTCTGTCCCACTGACCCAACATAAGGTGCAAACACTCCAGACCAGTAGTCACATGAACAGGGTGCTTGCAGAGGGAGATGGAGCTCCAATAGACCACAGCAACCCCCCTCCCTGGCTCTCAGGTCTACCCTGATGCTGATCCAGGTACCCTGGCAGGCATAGCTGGGAGAGACTGACTCCCCCCTGCTCACCCATCCAGGTCTTGGTTATACATGCCGGATCGGCTGCCTCATCCACTATTAAATCATGAATGAGGGAGATCTTATTATGCACCGATTTGGCATTTAGGAGCAGCATCTGGAGGTCTGAGAGCTGGCTGATAGGGCAACCAACAAACCTGCGGGTGTGGGGAGGACCAGAACAAGGCACAGTAGTTAAGTGCCTGGGCCGCCTTCCCCTTACCTGGCAAGTCCTCCTAACAATGCCATATCTTCCTCGACCCGTCACTACACTAATTGGGGGGCCCTCAGGTCTCCCCTCCTGGCTCTGAGTCTTCTCTCCCAGGCACATGACTCAAGACCCACAAAAAGGCAGACAAAGCAGGAGCCACCTCAGCCAGCCACCTTATGTATTCCCTCCAGTGAAGGGACAGGTGGAAGAAATCAGCAACAGCTGGCTGAGTACCTGGGGCCTGGTCCTGCAAGGTGTGACACCTGCCGAGCAGAAGTCCAACAGGGAGAGGGTGGTGGTGGTGGTAGCCGAGCAGCAGCCGCAGCAGCACCAGCAAGCAAGCAGGCAGGCAAACAGCTTCCCTGGACAGCAATGGTCCCCTTCCTCCTGCAGGCACTGGGCAGGTTGTGGGGCAAATCATGCCCGGTGATCTGACACTGCCACAGATTGCGGAATGGGAGCTCCACTCTCCCAGGCAACACCACCCGATGCAGGCAGTCTGGGCTTAAATAGGCCAACCCACCCCACTTCTATGTCACCATGTTGCTGCTCTGTGCACACACACACCTACCATCACCCAAGATGGCAGCAGGACATTCCTAAGGGGTTGATGCCCCTGCCACCATCTTGGGTGATGACAGGCTTGCATGTATGGCATGCTAACATGCTGATGCAGCGACATGGAAGTTGGAACACGCAACATGGGAAGTGGAGCAGGCACCGTGGCAGCTGCATCGGGTGTTGGGAAGCATGATGACCTGGGCCCAGGGCAGTCTGGTGCCAATGGCCCAGTCATGCCTGGTGCAGGATCTGCACGATGTGACATTTCATGTAATTAATGGGATGTCACATAGAAAAGGGGAAAATACTTGTTCTCTACTATGCCAGAGGAGAGGACAAGGTCTAAAGGGCTTAAGTTACAACAGGACAGATTTCAGTTTAATGTTGGGAGAATCATTTAGTAGACGGTGCAGTTCATCAATGGAATCAATTGCTTGGGGTAGGGCTTTCCAGCAACTGGTATTCAAAAGCATGCTGTCTTAGACTGTGGCGGCAGAGAATAGCCATCATGGCTAGTAACCTTTGATACTGGTGTCCTCATTATATGGGTATCAACTCATGGCACTGTGCCCATGCATGCACAGCCACACAGAAGTGAACCGTATAAAATGTCTAAAGTCATTTTATAGTAAAATCCTAACTCTGGATTTCATTGCAAGCCTTCAAAAGACCCGTAAGCATGGTATTTTTAATAAGTGGGCGAGGCAGAATGGTATATGGGAGAAAATAAAGTCATGTTGTGCCAGGTCTATGCAAGTAAAAGTGTCAGAGAAAGTCAAATTAAATAGTTTCAGCAGAAGAAATATAATAATTATAGTTATCTTTCACAATCTAGATAGTGCAATGTTGCTTAATTATGCCCAGCAAGAGTTTCTTTCAAATCATTACTTTAAATGTCATCTTTAGCTGAGGAATGCTTTCTTTAACACCATCCTCACATTATCATTCATTTTGTGTTCTTGCCTCAATGTCCCTAAATACTATTCCTCTTTTTTCTTTTTTTAAAAAGTCCAGATTTCTCACATTGTTTTTCACAAATATAAGTGTAATTTTTCTCATGAGCCCATTACATATTTGCCACAACTATTTTTATGTTGCTCTTGGGTGGTTATTTTGCCTGTAAGTTACATGTGGACTAAGAAAATGATTGTTCTTCAAATGCAGTATTTTCAACAGTGCCTGTGCCTGGAAGAGTAATTATAAAGAATGAAACAGTAACTTTCTCAAAGGCAGTAATAGAAAACTTGTAAGGCCAGCACTTTATATTCCTGGTGTTCTAAATACTGGGCACATAATATGACAACGCTTGAGCATTGTTGAAATTCAATAGTTAGAAACAAGCAAGGATGCCTTCTAAGCCCTTTCCTTTGAATTTGCTTTTCATTTCTTCTGCTGGAGCACTCAGGAGGCCCAAGTGCATGACATCTTGAGATTGTGGATACTTTTCCCACAGTGCTGTGGGGATTTCTCTGGTGCAAGCCTTGTTGAAATGAATGTTTGATATGCAAGTGCAGCCTGCAGTGACAAAGTGTTTTGAGAAATAGGCTTCTGGCTGAGTTCCAGATTCTCATGTGCAAGTTCCTTGAAGCTAAGAGCCTAAATTTAGGCTGCAGACCTGTACACTGTCACTTGAGAGTAAGACCCAGCCAGTGCAGAAAGACTTACTTCTGAATAAATGCCCATAGGACCAGGCATATAGATCCTTTGCATGTTATCAGGTACAAATCTGACCATAGTCACTAGCCCTTCAGTAGTGTCTTGTGCCATTGTGCTCCTTACTTCCAGTTTTCTCCATGAAAAAGCTTCCTCTGCATTACAGAAGTGATTGCTCTTGGAGAGAGGTTTGTTCCTCCCCTCTAATATCTAAGGCTTGCCTAGGAGTAAGCCCCACTGCATTCAATAGGATTTATTTCTGAGTAAACATGGTTAGAATTGTGCTGTTAACTCAGCATCCCAGCCTAAAAATAAAGATACCACACTTCTTGAAGCTTCTCAGAAAGTTCTATATGGTTAGGGTGCTTGTCCTGGGGAGTGAGAATGTCTGTTTCCTGAGTGGACTCCTCAGCACAGCCAGAAGGGAGCCACTGTGTCCACTGCAGAAATAATGTTTGTTGTGCTAAATCTTTCCTAGATGACCTGATTCCCCATTAGAGTTTTGCATGTAATAGAAAATCCCTGTCACAATGATCCTGTGTTATCAGAGCCTTTTTAATTTTTGTAATGCTTAATTTGCACTTTTCCTGTGGTACATCCATTCAGAATAGACACATGCTATTTTTTTTAGCCATGTAACGTCAAGTTTCCGGCCCCTTGTCTCTTCATAATTTAGTCTCAGGGAAAGTGTTAAACTCCTCATCTCATGGTCCAGTCCTGATCTCCCTCCCTCCCCCCTTGCTATTTTTAAAAGGAAATAAAATGGAGGGAGAGAGCACCGTCATATATAAATCCAAGCCATGCATTTATCATCTGTTTTGGCCCTAGATGCATTGGAGCTATTTGGTGTGGATCTGAAAAACCATGCTTATCACTATTATTTCATGACAGCTCCTCCCTCAGTTGGGTTTATGCTGATTAAAATAATAAAATAAAATAAGTCTATTACATATAGACTCTGTAGGATAGGTAGTGACTGTTCTTTCCAGAATTACTATCCTTAGGGGATTTCAGACCTACTATGATGAGTCAGTCACTGGTAAGGACTAGCATTAATACAGATTGTTTCACCAGTGAATGACAAGCAAGCCGTCTTGGCCTGTTCTGGGACAGTCTTCTTCTAAAGATTGCACAGGTTTGTGCTTATCTAGAATTTGGTTATAATTGTTAACATTATGAGCAATAATATGACTCGCATGCAGTGGTATGTTTCAGATGTCTACAAATATTCAGCACAAAAACGGCCTATTATTATTACCTCTTGTTACTCATCAGAGACATTTAAGCACTGTCACAGCCTTCCTAGTTTATTGGGTTCATTGAAAAAAAGAGTCAGAGGATGCACTAATCCACTTTCTTATACAAGGAACAAAAGAAATAATTAGAGAAACATATTTATATTCACCTTGGCTGCTTTCTTGTATTAAAGTAACACTTGTGTTGTCTAATCACACATTCCAAATCTCAGTGGTACTACAACAATGGGTGTGGTCACTGAAGTACCCCTCGTGTGGCATCTAAATTGCTGCAGGCAGGTTCAAACTGACTCAGTAACACCTACCTTACTGCTGTCTGTCTGGTATTTCTGTTCTACCTGGATCCTTGCAAATTGTCTACTGACTGGGGTCGAGTTAACCTAGCTACATACTGCTATAGCATATCAGGGCTCTTAGTAACTTTGTGAATGGGACTGGCATTATGAGCAGTATCCCAGAGTATGGTCTGAAGCCACATGATAAAGAAAACCTGGGGCTAATCCCATACATGTCTATTCAGAACTGAGGCTGTAAACACACTAGTTGTCAGATGACAGCATTTCCAGTAGCTACACCTGGAGGGGGAACGGGTTGATCTGCCGATCAGTTGCGAAATCGCTTTGAAGCTGATTTTTTTTAAAATGCACTCAAGCTGCTTCCACCAGGTTTTACAATAAAAAGGGGTGGGGTTTGATTAATGTCGCATGATCCCGTTTTCAAAAGAGGGAGGTGGAAATGCACTGGAACCGGCAGAACAGTGAGTGTATTTCTACTGTGAAACACAATATATTTTGGATTCTTTATACACACTATCAAATGTCAACTGGGAATCTCACTACATAAACCCATCCTACCCCACCCTGGGTCCCCAACTGACTTCCCCAGGATAGCACTGCCCCTGCACACTTATTCAGCTCAGCCGCTTTCTCCTAAACTGAGGCACAGAGAACCTTAATCCCTTCTCCTGCAGAGTACACAGCAAGAAAGGTTTTGGAACGAGCAGCCATCCTTTTTGTGCACCTGAGCTATCCCCCATACATACATACATCACGATATATAGAAATGGGAGTGAAGTGTGAGATACCTAAATGCAGGGATGGGGAACCTGTGGCTTTCCAGATGTTACTGCACTTCTTCTCCTATGATGGCTGGGGCTGATGAGAGCTGGAGTCCAATAACATTTGGAGGGCACCAGGTTCTCCACTCCACTTCCTACAGCAAGATTGAGAAATGTGTGGACCTCCAGATGTTGTGAGATCCCAACTTCCATCAGCCCAACATGGCCAGTGGTCAGGGACGATGGAAGGTATGGTCCAGCAACATTTGGAGTACCCCAGGTTCCCCATCTCTGTCCTACAGGAACTGTTTTGCTTTTCATAGTGTGAGGGAGATGGTCAAAAAATCATTTCCCTGTGTCTCAGCATGTGTAGGAGTGAGCCAGTGTTGACAGTCCTCCAGCCCTTGTTCAGACAAAAATATGGACTTAGTTGAAAATTCATTCCCAAGGGGGTAAGCAAAGGATTAGTGTACAAACCAGAAAAGAAGGTGGGGGTATATACCAGATGTCACAGCTCTATAGGCTCTACACAAGAATTGACAGGCACGGTACATTTGCACAGCTCAGAACCTGTTGCCAAAAATCAAGACTCAGATCAGCAAACATGCTGAAATAATTGACTTGATGAAACAGTCAAGTTTCACTTTAAAAGTTAAAGTTCAGTGTCTAAGCATTGCAACCATACACCTAGTTCAATTTTTATTGTAAAGTGTTATAATGTAAAGTGTTATAATGTAATTTTTATTTATTTATTTATTATTACATTTATATCCCACCTTTCCTCCAAGGAGCTCATGGTGGTACATATGGTTCTTCTCCCTCTCCATTTTATCCTCACAACAACCCTGTGAGGTAGGTTAGGCTGAGAGGCTGTGACTGGCCCAAGGTCACCCAGCAAGCTTCGTGGCGGAGTGTGGATTTGAACCCTGGTCTCCCAGGTCCTAGTCCAGCACTTTGACCAGTACACCACGCTGGTGCTGGCTTTTGTAAAGTGTTATAATGTAATTGTGATATTAAATGTCACAATCATATAATTCTAGGAACATTGTGTTGCATGTGAAATCATATGTAATTATATTATCAGTTTGCTGTTCAATATACAAGACAAATTCAAGGTAATGCTGTAAGATGGCGGAGGGCAGGGTGTAGACTGGATGGCCTCAGTTCCTTTCAACCTGGTGATTGTATTATTATATTATTGGGATCTGGGCAAGAATCTGCTAAAGGTGGACCTGATTTGGCATGGCAAGTATTACTTTGTTGTTAAGTAAATTAGGGGTGATTTTGCAATGAGAATTAAATAGCAGGCAGATTGCCATCAATAGCCAGTACCTATCTGAAAGAGGATGCCTTTCTCTCCCCCCACTCCTTGAAGTGTGAGGTAGGAAGACGTAATCAAGGTATCTCACTCTCTGTGGAGGATAGATTGGTAGTTTTTGAGACAGACTGAGATGGTCACAGAAGAACATGAAAAAGTTGGGCTTTGGCTCTGAAAAAGCATATTTGAGATACTGGCAGTCTGCTAGAATGTTAAGCTGTATGTACAGATGTTATAAATGCAAATATTACAGAACACCAGTAACCCTCCAGAAGGTCCCAGCATCTCCAGGTAGGGCTGAGAGAAACTCCTGCCTGAAATCCTAAAGTGCTGCTGCCAGCCAGTGGAGACAACACAGAGCTAGATGGACCAATGGTTTGACTCAGTGTAAGGTTCCCCCTCCAGCTTCCTGTGTTCTGGGGAGCTGGGTGTTGCGCAGTAGGAGCATCAGATTGGCTTCACCATACTGTGCTCCCCATACCACCACCCCCATAGTCAGCAGCAGTGACCTGTCATGTTCGGAAATGGGGAGTGTAACCAGCTGCAACTGAATAGATGTATATTTGTAAGAGAGTTCTAATGAAACTTGCGAAGTTTTCCAGGAGGCTTCTGCACTTATCAGTTCCAGACAATTCTTTAAAGTATCCTTCACTAACCTGGTGCCCTCCAGTTAGGGTTACCAACCGTACTCTTCTAAGAGTACATGTACTCTTTTTGAGATGGTGCAACAGCATACTCTTACTTTTCACTTACCAAAGCCAAATGTACTCTTTTTGAAATGAAAAAATGATGGTAACCCTACCTCCAGATGTTTTGGGCTCAGTTGCTAGCTGGGGCTGATGGGAGTCAGGTTAGTGAAGACTGCTTTTAAAGCATGTCCTCATTCATTATAAAGCCACCATGTGTTCTGACCTTTTAAAGCCCTTCACCTGAAGAGCCATTGTCTCCATATATTAATACTATTATTTTATTTGCATTTATCAGTCACTTAATGCAAATAAAAAGTCTCAGAGAAACTTGATAAGAATATGTATTCACATGTAAAATCTTTAATGGATGGGCCTTCTTGGCAGTATTGCCTCAGTAGTGGGCCTGTTTCATTGTCCTTTCAATGCCAAAGACTTTGTTTCTGGGGTTTTTTATTGTAATTTCAGTTCTGTTTTAGACTGCTTTTATGATTTTCTAATATACACATTTATATTTTAATCGGTTTTATTATTTTTGTAAACCATCCTGGAGATATAATTGAAGGGTAGTATAAAAACTAAACCAGTAAACATATAAGCTGCTTTAATTCTTTTAAGATGATGTCTTCACATTGTTGCCCTAATTTTAATACTACAGTTCCATATTATCTCAGGCTGCTGCCGTTTGTTTTTGTCACTGTATAATATTGACATATTTTATTGTTTGCTGTTTTAACATTTTATAGTGCTGGTCATTGACCATAATAAATGATTGATTGATTGATTGATATTGATGTGAAGCTGCTAAGCAAATAAGTGAGATTTGTCTCCCTATCACCATGCAAACATGAAAAAGGTAACTGTGGTGATGTGGTTAAAACTACCTGATATTTGCAGTGAGCCACTGAATGTGGACAATGAACCACATGTGACAGTTGCTGAACTTAAACATGATGTCCATGTGGTAAGAAGCTGCAATATGCAAACTGGCCTGAAGAAAAACTATTACTATTGGACTTCCCAGGAGGATCCCTACGCCTGTGCAGCCTCCGAGATGGGCTCCTGTCTTGGATGAAACTTATTCAGCTTTAAATCCAGTCAGAAGGGTCTTTTTTGACTGGGGATAATTTCTTCCGGATAAGGAAGAAACGTGAGATTTTCCACATAGCTTTGTTGTGAGTATTGGAGACTGGAATTCGTCAGAAAGAAGGTCTTCTAGCAGCTCGGACGGAGCGAGGATTTCTAGCCAGCTCAGCTGAATAATGTGATCCGTTTTTTTTTCTTTTTGAAGAAAACGGACTAACAGGCAAATATTCTCCTGTCTACGCTCATTATTTTCTTATCTATACAGCTAAAGAGATTTGTCAGAGGATCAGCAATTAAGAAAATCTGGGTGAGCCAAAACTTTCCTTCTCTTTACTCACGGAATTAAGGGGGAAGAAAATAAAAATAGCCTATCTTTTTTTAATTGCAAAAAGCTGACTTGGAAAATAGCATTATAAAGATTACAACGGATGAGGGGGTTCTGATTGGAAGAGATAAGAAAAATCTTTTTGATCTATAAGACTTTTGTGTAATATAAGTCTGGGACTATTTTTCCTGTTCTACTTTTTTTTTTTTTGATGAATCTGCACATTCTTTCTGTTACTAGTCATTTGGACGCTGTGAACTAAAGCTGTTTTTGTACTTCTGGACATATAAGAGATAAGGGCTGTCTAGAGTGTGACGCCAGTTGGTTTGAAAGATTAACTCCTTTGTAACTGGATAAAGAAATAAACTGCTCTTTGCTTGGGACATTGAAAATTGAAAGAGTTTTGTTCCTTTCGCTTTAAGTATGACAATTAAGAAGATCATGGATGTACAAGAAGGGACTTTATCTTTAGACATGTTTCAGAAAATAATGAATGGGATTAAGTCAATAAAGCAAGAACTGAGAAATAATAGTCAAGCATTGAGAATTGAATTTGACGAAATGAGACAGGTGCTGAAAGAATTTCAGGATTCTATGAGAAAGGAGAATAAAGATAGCTCTGGAAAACCAAAAAAAGATGAAAGAGAAATTAAAGGCAAGGTTCAAACTATGGAGATTGGATTAAATATGGACATGGAAAAAGATTTGGATTTCCTGGCTGTGATGGATCCTGGAGATAAATATTACACTTTGGAACTCAGCGCTGTCCCTGAAGGAATTGAAAAGATTGGAGATAAAGATATTATTGGTTTAAAAAAATTCCTGGACTGGAAGGACTTGATGGAACTTGAAATGGAGAAAGTTAACAGAATTAACCCCTGCTCTGTGTCGATGGAAAATTCTTCAAGAGATGTGCTAGTGTATCATGTAAAAAAGAGGAACAGAGATGCGGCTTTGCAACAATACTTCAGTGATACGTTTGGAATTGATGGCAAGAAAATATCTGCGATAAAGGAAATTCCTATCAGACTCTTATTATATGACTATGACAGCAAGATTACTGGGTGCACAAAGATGGAAGATGGAAGATGGAATCAATACGGATAATGGAAGAAGAGCGATTTGAAATTACTGGACTTAGTAGACTTGATGAGTTGGATTAATTGACATGTTTATCTAGAAAAAAAATTGATGGACATATATCTCAAGGATTGGAAACTTCTCTTTGACTTTTTGGTGGAAGAATAAAATGATATGATGTTAATGAGATTTGAAACCAATTAAGATAACCGTTGGAGGAAGGTGATTTTATAATCTATTAAGAGACAGGCTTGTTATATATTATAGATTTATAGCTGAACTATGATAAATCGGAAGTCAATATTTTTATATATTTTTTCTTTTTTTTATTGTCCTAGTTAATGATTTGTGTTTTTTCTTTTTGTATTGTCTTGGTTTTGAAAATTTGAATAAAAATTAATTGGAAAAAAAAAGAAAAACTATTACTATTTTATGATGTTGTTAATGTTGAAAGGGGAAAAACATGCATGAGAAGCTTGATAATGACCATCTGGAAGGCTGCAGGTGTTGGATGCTGGATTTAGCTTTCCAAAGGAGACAGACATTTTCTGAACATTGGAATCAGATCTTCAGCTGGTCTGAATCAACTCTGTTTCATTGACTTCAAAGGTTAAATGACTGAAGCTGAAGTTTTGTTGATTTAACCCAGTGCAAGAGCTGGCCCAGGATCCACTGTGTCTCTTACATTTTGTGCAGCTCAGAAGGTCAGGCTTATTACAATGGTATTGGATGGAATCCCAAAAATTTTGAAAAGCGTTTCAAGAAGGTAAATATGCTTCACCTTACTTTAGGCCCTGAGATCATACAAGCAACCAACCTGTTTCCTTTTCATAAGGATTACAATGTCAAAAATGGTTGTTGTGTGTGTTTTAATTATTTCTAAGGTATCTTTTCCAGAAACATGAAATACACCACAGTCTATTTCAGAAAAGTATCAGTCTCAGGGTGTTGATAGTATGTACAAGCTGATCTAAGGCAAGAGTGCATGGGCCTCCTTTGGCCACTTATACTTTTAAGACATCTATCAGCACCAGTGACTTTCCACACATCTGCTAGTTTAGCTGTAGCAGCAGTGCCCAGAGAATATGGGTGGGCAGGTGGGAGAAGCAGCAAAATACAAACATAGGAAGTTGCCTTCTACATTAATTAAACTGAGATATGTCTTTTGCCCACATGTGATCCCCTACTTATCTGAATTGAATATACCATGATTAAAAACTTCTTGAATTTATCATAGTTTCCCATTGTGTCTAAACTAGGGAAACTATGGTTACCAGGGTCAGAACAAACCACAATCTGAAACCAAGGGTTTAACCAAGGTTTTGAGACCTGATCACTCACTGTTAGGTGTTTCAGAATTTAGAGACTTCCTTTCTCTGCTGGGCCTTCACCTTCTTTCTGTGGCTGCTACTCTTGCTGGCAGTCATCTCCATCTCCTGCTCAAAGAACAGAAGGTGCATGGCTTTTGATAGGCTACAGCACTTCCTGCTCCCCTGTGAGTCTTGTGAGGGTCTCTCTGTGACAGATCCTCCATTGTCTGCATGTCTGTCTCTCCAATTCTATTAAGGGCCAATATATTTTACTTGTGTGTTTTTTCTCCCCCCCTGCATTTGTACCCCACATGAAAATAAGCAGGCACAATTCATATATTTCTTGTTGGGGGGTGCTCTCTTTGTTTTTATGGGAGGGTGTACTTGTGCAAAGAATTTATCTGAGCATGCTGATACTTCTCTCCCTTTTTTCCTCAGTGGCTGTAATCCTCTTGGCATGGAAGGAGTTCAGATGACAAGGAATAGTGTTCAGATAACCAATATTATTTTTTTACTTTTAACGAATCAATATTATATCTGTATTTCCAGCTCTGGCTGATTCACTAGCTACAGCTGTTTCTGGACTGCAATAACCTTGCCACAGTAATCCATGCATGGTACACACTGTAATGCATTCTACTTGGGGCTTCCCTTGGAGGTAGCTCAGAAGCTGCAGCTCATGCAAATTGTGGCTGCAAGGATCCTGAGCAGTTCTTTGAGGTGAAAAGATATAACACGAATTCTGAATAGTGTGCATTGGCTGCCTATATGCTACTGACCCCAATTCATTGTGTTTCTGTTGATCTATGAAGTCCTAAATTGAATTAGGGACGAAGTACTTGAACGATTGCTTCTCCCTTTATCAACCAGCCCATACACTGAAATCTTCAGGAGAGGCCCTTCTAATTGTTCCACTGCTGCTGGAAGCTATGTGGTGATTCCATATAGGGCCTTTCCACTGGTGGCACCTTAGATGTGAAACTTCTTCTCTCTTGAGGTTCAATTGGCACCATAATTGTCTTCTCTTTTAAAGTCAGCTAAAAACACACTGCTTCACCATGTCTTTTGTGAGGAGCTGATCTTCATGCATCAGTTTTAAACTGATGTTGTTTAATGCTATATTTTAATAAATGGTGTATATAATTTTAACTGAGCTAATTTTGTTTGATGCAATTTTATCTGGGTTCTTTTTTTTTTAGGATCTTATGTTGTTACCCTGGGATTATGAATTTGATGAAGGGTGGGATATGCATTCAATAAATATTGGTATCTTGCCCTTTCTCCAAAGAGCTCAGGAAAGCATACATAGGATTATCCAATGTTATCCTCACAAAATCCTTCCAATGGTAGGTTAGGCTGAGAGAGAGAGTGAATGGTTTGGCTAACAGATAATGATTACACCTACACTGGTTCTATAAAAAGCTTTATTATATGGAATTTATTCAACATTGTGTGTGTGTGGAAGGCAGCTTGCACAACCAGCCTTTCTCCTTCTTCCCCATGCAGCCCCTTGTCCCCCCCCAAAAAAACCTTTTCAGAGTCTCAATGGGACCTACTGAACACTGTGGGCTGTGTCTTAAGGGGCTGCACTCATAGAAGGTAATTGCCCAAAATCAGATGGAGGAATTGTACATTGCTCTCGTAAGGTTTCCAGTTTTGAAGCTCCCTTCCACTTGTGCAATGGTAGATACAACCTGTAATATTTAGTTGTATTATATTGTTGAGCGCCTCCCCCAATCTCTGAGCAGTGAGATTTCGGGGGTCCCTGCGCCCATCCAGGGTTTGGTTTCCTTTGGGAAGAAGGTCAGCGGAGACTGCAGTGTCTTTATGAAATATGGTTTGTTTATTTACACGCATTCCAACCTGAGCTTAAGATGGAGGGGTTCAATGCATCAGCAGTCCAATATCCAGCTTTTCCATCTGGGTGCAGGGGTATCCTATAGCCATGATGCAGAGGGATAGCCTCTCTGTGTGCCTGCAGCCCCAGCCATTCTTTAGAACACACTAAAAACTACAAGCACACACATTCTGCTCGCTGCCAGGAGTGGGGGAGAGCCTCTCTAGGAGAGTTTCAATCACAAAAGGGGTCTTCCTAGCCCATTCTCCATTGCTAGGCAACTGATCGGCCCATTATCTTACCTGGCCAATCTATTTGGTTAACAAAAAACTCATTTGACCAGCAGAGAGTTCCTCATTCCAAGGCACAGGATTCCAAACCAGAGGCTGGAAAGGTGACCCATAGAAATCATCCATTCCAACCTCCCCATGCTCATAACAATATATAAACTTAATAATGTAATCTATTATATAAATGTATATATTGTTTATATAATTTGCATAGGTAAGATCTAGCCAAAGTCAAGAACCTTCCACTGATTTCAGTTCAAAATATTTAATAATGTGGTTAATTAACCTTGTCATTGGAATCAGTGGGACTTAAACTTTTTTTAACTTTGACTGGATCAGAAACACATAATTTCACAGTAGGTCTTTAAATATTTAATAGTAGTTTACATATGATGTAATGCACTGATGTTATATAATGTCCCATCTTATAAAACTGCCTACAAACTCTAGCCACACCAGACCAGACTTAAGGAAGCAGAAATAATCGGGAAAGAGTAGATTTTAGTAGAGTAAGTTTTAGTAGTATTGTAAAGGGAGAAGCTATAAGACTTCTTAAGTTTAAGAGACAGAATTGAGTAAAAGATAAAACCAACAATACATTTCTGAGCAACAGGAGATGGAACAGAAATATTGATAAAGATGATAAGTGAGGAAGAAGACAAAGAAGAAGAAAGTGGCTTAAATAGAAATATGGAGGATCAGGTTTAGATGCATTGACTTGGAGAAGTCAGTGAGTTGTAAATTGGGTCATACTGGATATTGCAACAAACCATTGTCTGAAAAAGTGAGAAATGTGGAGGGGTTTTTCTCATTTGCCTTTTTTTCCAAGCTGGAAGCAAGGGTTCACTGCTCAAATGCAAATGCACATTTTGAAGAGTTTGAGGTAAGATTGCACTATCAGAACCATGCAGAATTGTTGTTGTTGTTGCATCTGTATCCCATATAGTTCCTTGAAGAATTGGGAGGAAGGAAATGGACAGGCAACAGCAAGAGAATGGTGAGCCAGGATACATCTGATTATCAGGGGAGACTGGTCCATTAGGGTAAATGGGGCACTGCTCCACCAATTTCAGCCTGCCCTCAGCTAGACCCCACCTGAGTGTCTTCTTACAATCTTCCTCCTCCCTAGTCTCAGTGTTGATTGTAAAATTCAACCGGAAGGTGGATGGACAGAAGACTAGAAATACCTGGCTGTGTCTGTCATTGGTTCTGCCTTTGCCTCTGCCTCTCATTGGCTCTGGCTCCACAGGCTGCTGGTTTTCTTTCCTCCTGCCCTACACTGCTGGATTAAATGGAGTAGAGTCTAAACTCTGAGAGGATTTTTCCTATAAGGTTGCCCTTTTGTGTATAACTTGAAAGTAAGCCTTGTTAAACATGGTTGGACATATTTCCAAATAACTTCCACAGGGTTGTGAACTGAATGAGTTACTTGCACAGAAGAGGAATTCTGCCACTTGTGGTTTCTCCTATCACTACAACATTGTGATTTGGTACAGAGAAGAACCAATAATGGGGAGGGGGGATGTGATTTTAAATTTCATACATTGAAGTAAGCTGCCATTTCTTTGGCATTGGCAGCAGGCTAATTTCAAATCCAATTTGTTTCAAAATGCCTCCTATCACACTTTAGAGCTGTTCTTTTCTCCTCAAGGCTGTCACTTATTTCACGCCTTTCTCCATGATTGTTGTTTGTGTAACCACAGTCAGTACCATGTTCTCTGAGAACATCTACAAATACCCCAAACACTTGGTTTATTTTTTTCTTTTTAATTTTTGTGCCTTAAATTCTAATAAATAGATGATTTTAATGTATATTCTATATGTAAACTGCTTAGAGATTTTTACAATTAAGCAGTATACAAATTTTGTTAAATAAATAAAATAAAATAGCATGTCATTTGCACAATCCTAATGTTTTAATAGTGACATTTCCTCTTCTAAATTAATAATATACAATTCTAGAAATAGTATGTAGCTATGTAAAAAATGTCAGATAGCAACAAAGAAAATTAATAATGTGTTTTAAATACTATTGAAAAGTTCTAAATAAATATATTGCACAAATATATCATTATTTGTAACATTAAAAGCCTCATATTGGATATTTGGTTCACTTTGAATAATTCTACTGTGTAGATTTTAATTGCAGAGAACAGCCATCCACATAGTGGAGTGGTTGAGAAATTAGACTAATATTTTGTTCAAGGTGATAAAAAATGTCTGCACTTTCTAAATATTCTAAATAGTCAAAAAGCAGTTGAATGGATTGTATGTAGTAAGTCAGGAAGAAAATTACACACAGATTCATTTATCAGCATTAGTCTGAAAGAAATTAAGTTAGATAGCTAATATAATATTATATTAGAAACTACTGGAGAAAAAGTTACTATAATGGAAAAGCCAATTGATCCTTAATATTTGTATGATGCCACACAAAAATAAAGTTTTATAATCTATCATTTATATAGTACTTAAAAATCATCTTGTAGCACATGCTTAGATGTTCAAGCTAAGCACATCTGAGTCTGCAGTGGATCATTGCTTTAGTGACCAGTGTGTTTTGCAATTATGATCTTGTTTAACTTGAAAAAACTAGCTCCTGGGTGATGGTCAATAATCTAGTAAAATATTGTCACTTGACTATCTGTTTGATTACTGCCATGTTAAATAATGTCAAAAAACTCCATGAAATAAAAAATAGGCTGGCATTAGTTGCAGTCTGCCATTTAAAAAAATCTCATTATGAGGTCATCTGATAGCAGTGGTAGGCCCCTTTCTCTCTGGCCCTGCAAGAGTCATACATCCTCGAAGTCCTCATTTGGAGGAGATAGCCACTATGCTGCAACTCTCTCTCTCAAATCTTCGTTCTTCCTTCCCAGTTAAGGGTAGAGACACACTGTTGTACTGTTTCCATTGCATCTCCGCCTCTCTTTTCTGAAAACAGAGGCAAATGCCGCTAGTCAGACTATGCCCTTTTTTACTCTAAAACCCTGGTTGGATCAGCTCAAGTGTGTTTTTTAAAAATTCAACTTTCGCAACTGATTGGTAGATCAAGCTGTTTGTCTTCCAGGTGTGGCCAGTGGAAACACATCACTGTAGGCTCAGTCAGAGACAGTGATTGACCCAACATTTTGCTGTGAGCAGTCCTGAAAGTTCTGAAGTCAGCAATGGGGAAGAGAGGTATGGCCAGCAGTGGAGAGAGTTGCTTCAAAACAAAGCCAGAAAAACCATTCTCGCTGCTTTTGAAACAACTAGTGTGGCCATAGCCTAAGTCTCTCAAGGTCTAGCTTCTCCTACTGGCCATATACTGTAACTACAGAGAGCTCTAGCCAGTGCAGAAACTTAGGGTTCAAGAGGAAGCATTAAACAAATGCGCACAACCATTGTTCCCAGTGTCCATCATACTTTCTGTGCATAGAAGGAACATCCATGTGATCTGGAATGATTTCTGTAAAGTCTTCTAGAAGAGGACAGCCAGGGTTTTTTTTTAACTAGAGTAACTTTCTCTGCTCTTTGTAAACAAACTGATGGTTTAAATATTTGTTATTTGACAGGTCAATTGAACAATTTATTTATTTATTACTAGTCAAATATCAACTCCTAGCATCAATTCTGAGAGGACCTGCATCTAACAGATTGGGATGGGTGACAGAACATTAGTAACTTGGTAGAGAATCAATGGCTCAGATGGGGTTCGAGCTATGGTTGGCAACTTTTTAATTGTCCCTGCTCCTGTGCCTTTGCCATTCGACACTCAGAAATTAAGTGCCCCATCACATCTGAAAGTTGAGCCTTTTGTTATGCCCTTTGGCAATGTGCTTTAACAGATGCTGTAGATTAGAAAGTTCTCCTTTGACCAAGATGTTGAAAACATCATATATAGTGCTGGTTTGCACAACACAGTAACCCTAACCCTATGGCTTCTCATGACCATATGAACAGGCTGTCCTCTGTCTTCTTCCGTGGTCACTTTTACTGCACTGCTCAGCTAAGCTTGGCTATAGCCCATGATTAGGGAGGAGAGAGCATATCCATAAGTCCTGGTTCAAACAATGCACTTAGTGAAACCTTGGCTTAGTTCAGTGCAGCACAGGAGTAAAAAGGACCAGGGAGGAGGAAAGTGGCTAGGATCCCCTCTCTGGGAGCCCACATGTTCATGCAGTCATGGTAAGCCATAGTTTCCTGTGAACTGCTTTCTGCTTCACAGTCCAAATAATCTTGTCTCTTCAAATAGTTTCTCTGTAGTGAAGGCAGCCTTTGATGAATTTTTTTACAAGTGAAATTGTAAATGATTTTCTTTCCATTGAAACAGTAACTCCAGTGGGCAGTTTGTCAATGAATCAGGAAACAGCCACTTAAGGCAATAATTTCTTGAGTATTCTGTTCAGTTTGACTTGTCTGGCATAGGTTCTTTTCTTGGTTAAATAAATAAAATGTAGATTGTTTTACATATGATTTGCACTCGCCGTGCTGCTAGTGACCGATAAGGCTTCATGCATTATCTTCACCTTAGAAGCATGTTTTATTCCTAGAAATATAATGCAC
Organism: Rhineura floridana; assembly: GCF_030035675.1. Classification (NCBI taxonomy): domain Eukaryota; kingdom Metazoa; phylum Chordata; class Lepidosauria; order Squamata; family Rhineuridae; genus Rhineura; species Rhineura floridana. Next base: position 138,347,185 of record NC_084480.1, read on the forward strand.
ATTAAAGTGTCAAGAGGGTGACACCCTAAAAGGCATGTTATGAAGTTTCTAAGAGATGGAGGAAGGAGGAGGAGATAAAATTGTTTTGACATGTCAGAGCTTGTCACATTTACCTTGAAATAATTTCCATTGATTTCAAAGGAATTTGTTTCCAGTATGTGAACTCAGGATTGTAGCCTAATGCTGCTGATGCCAAATAGTTACAATACAACTCACTGTGCCTAGACCTTTCTACATGTAAATGTTTAAAACCCTTGAACCTGTGTTTTAGTTTCAAACTACTATGCCATCATTTGAAATTTATGGTAGGATCCCACTTTGTAAAAAGAAAAATTCATGAGGGATCGTTAAATGTACATTGGTTTCAGAGAACAGCATTGGGTGGGTGTCTTTGGCAGTTGCGCGGTGGGGTGCCACAGGGTATCATCTTGTCCCCAGTGCTTTTTAACATCTGTGAAGCTGTTGGGAGCTGTAATTAAGAGATTTGAGACATTTGGGCTGGTTTACACAATTTAATGTGAGATGAGTGCCACCTGCACCCCCATTTAATTAGCATAGTTTACATGACGTTGCAGACAGAGGGAAGGTGTGTTGCTACTTTTCCCTTTAAACCCGAATCAAAGTAACCTGTTGAAAATGTGATAAGTGAAGGAAAAACCGATTATGCTTCACTGCGCTCCTTCCATGTAGGCTCTTTCCTCCAATGTTTTTTGCTGGGGGGGTGGACTTCAGATACTCCCCTTTCTCCACCCACTAAACGCTCCATGAATTCCATTTTCCTTCCGGTGGCTCAAGAAGCAACTTCTGACTGGCTCTCCTGAATTGCTGCAGCTCTCCTTTCTTTTGCCCCTTACTCACCCAGTAAACTGCCTTCCTTCATTCCTGTTCTTTTGAACTCTTTCCACCCAAACTCCCTCAGGGTTTGCAAAAGTGAAGGTGAACTACCCTTGTGACTTTCCCACACAGTTTTCATTGCAGCATCGTCTGTCTCTCTCTCTCTCTCTCTCTCTCTCTCTCTCTCTCTCTCTCTCTCTCTCTCTCTCTCTCTCTCTCTCTCACACACACACACACACACACACACACACACACACACACACACACACACACACACACAATCTGCCTCCAACTACCTAATTTAAAAAAATTAAAAGGAAGAAAGGGTTTTAGTAGGAATAGGAGGAGGGGTCTAGTCAGTTTCATATCAATTTCATGCTGAGGTGCTCTCCCGGCTTCAGCCTTTAAGCCCCAACAGTCATGGGGATTGCACCCCACACTCCATTCTGAGATCCATACACCCAATTACTGATGTAACAAAAGTCATGTGTGTGCGTGCACATACACACACACACTTCCACTAAAAATTGCATTTCATAAGTACTTAATAAAAATGGGATTTTGCTATAAATATGCCAGGAGGAAATGAAACTGACAGAATAAAGTTTTTTGTGTAAATTGCACCCCCACGCTCTTCCGGCTTCAGCAAACCTCCTCCCCTACTCCATTAGCGATACTCCGGAGGGAGCAAACATGATTTGGGGGCGGGGCCACAAGGAAACAGCGATACTAAATGTGAATGGAAAACAGTGGGCTGGAAGGTAGTGGAAAACAGCAGAGTGGAAGAGTGTGTGAACATTGAAAATCTATCACAATGGGAAAAGCTTAATCTTTAATACAAAGTTTAGCTCCCATATGAATCAGCCCAAAGTGTCATCAGTATATTGGTGTGGATACATTTCTCTGTAACATCTGAATCAGAAGAGGCCAGGCAAGCTTTTGGACTGATGCCTGGACTCAGTGGTGGGCTGGATGAAGGCCAAAAAACAGACCCTGAATGCTGACAAGATGGAGGTGCTGTGGGGGATGGTTCCCGAGTCCAGATAATTGGTCAATTGCTTGTTTTGGATGGGGTCGTACTCCCCCTGAAAGAGGACGTTCATAGTCTGAGGGTGCTCCATCGTTGTCACTGGAGACCCAGATGACCTCAGTGCTAGGAATGCCTTTTACAAGCTTCAGCTGGCGAGATTGTTATGGCCACTTCTAGAGTGGGATAGCTTGACTATTGTCACCATGTGGTGGCAACGCCAGGTTGGATTATTATAATGCACTCTGTGTGGAACTGCCCTTGAGGTTGGTCCTGAAGCAGCAGCTACTGCAAAATGCAGCAACTCAACCAGTCACTGGGTCAGGATGTCACCACCATATTACACGAGTGCTGAAAGAATTGCATTCGCTGCCAATTACCTACCGAGCTAAGTTCAAGGAGCTGGTTTTGGTGTATGAAGCCCTATACTGCTCAGGACCAGGATACTTGACAGATCATCTCACCTCTTAAATACCCAATCAAACACTGCACTCTGCAGGTGAGAGCCTCCTGCAGATACCATTTTATTACGTGGTCCATTCTGCACAATATAGAAATCAGACCTTTAGTGTGGTGGCACCTATCCTGTGCAACTCCCTCCCCTTAAATATTAGGCACTGTCTCTGTTGTGTTTTTGGTGCCTTCTGAAAAACCTTGCTCTTCCAACAAGCCTTTTAGGTAGAGATCTTTTCCAGTCTGCATCTGTATTGGAGATGTTTTTATATGTTTTAATTGTTTTATTACTTGTGTGTAAGGCTATGAATGAATGAAACATATGTGCAGTCTGTACCTGTTACCCCAGTGTAGATACATGCATAATGAAATGTGGATCCCCCCCCAAGCACTAACTAGGCACTATTTCCTCTTGTCCCTGCTTTTTAAATAAGCAGATTGAAGGAGTAAGTATGGGAGTTGCCAGTAGTGTGATACAAAATTTCCCAGAAAAGAGTTCTCAAACAAATAGGGTTCCAAAAAGGAGAGGTGTCTCAATGTTGGAGGGTGGAGGTCAGAAATAAGTTCCCCCATTGTAACTCTCTGTGCTGTTTTAGAAGGCCCATCCTATAGTACTTGGTCCTAAAATGAAGTTGATTTGTCTGCTGGCTCTTAATGTGAGAATGTGGCAGTCTGGTGAGTTTGTCAATTGTTTACCTAAAACGGTATAGTGATCACAGGCCTAATCCCTTTTCGTTCCCCAGTTAGCCTGAGCAGCAAAGTGGCATTAAGCATATTCACAGTAAGGGACTGACTGGGTCAAAAGCATTTTTCTTACTCCATTGCTGTCTTGGGATGGTTGTGAAAGTTGACCTTTGTGTCCCCTGTGGAATGAAGCAGCTGGTGATTTAGAGGCCCAAAATATGAACTTTGACACTTGTTCTGCTAATATGAGGACAGCTGAGAACTCATCCAGCAGTCAAAAAGAAGGCCAGGACAGTGAACACAATCCTCTGGGCAGTTCTTTTGTGCAAGCCCCATTGAAATGAATGGGACCTGTGCAATAGTAAGGTATGCAAGTCTATTCTTATGCATTTCTCATTCATTTTAATATCCCAAAGGGTAGCCATGTTAGACAGTCATTAAGAAGCCACAAGACGTTGTTTTCATTTTCATGCATTTTTATCTTATAATCTACCCCTCAGTGATCTGCTATTGGGGCAGTTGACAATTAATAACAATTAAAGCAATAAAATAAATGTTGACCAGTCATCTTTTAATGGCAGCAAAACTAATGATTGCTCGTTTTTAGATGGAGCTAGAAAGAGCATTGGTATTTTATTGACAACTTGGCTAAAAAAGAGATATAGTTTTAGATCAGAATGATTAGATTTTGTAATGTATGTGAATAAGAAAGGAATAATGTCATGCCACCATCTCAGTATGCTACTTTGTGGAACTCATAATTGTTTATTTTTGCTGTAACAACATTAAGAATAATAGTGACATTCGTTACCTTGTGTGATTTTTGCTGTGCCTAGTAGTCTCTGAAACTGAGTTTTATTTATGTTTTATGATTAGAATTTTATTTATGTTTAAAGTTATGTTCTTTGTATATTTCTGTAGATAAAACCAATAACATAATATTAAAAAATAACAAAGTAAAATAACATAACTTTCACAGGGGAACTTTCTAATATGGATTGTGCCAGGGCTAGCCAAACCATAAGGCAGACTAGGCAACTGCCTGGGACAGCACAATTAAAAGGGCGCTTATCCTGCCAGTTTCCTTCATGAACCAAGAGGGTACTGCGGAATCTTCAGTGAGGTACTGGGCATGCTCTCAGTTGGCCTGGAATTGTGCCAAGTGCTTGTATTATTTCCAAGGTTGATGGAATTTGCTGTTGATGTTAAACATAATCAAAAAAAGAAAACTGGCATCAGATATGTGTTACTTTATCATTAACCCATCTGAAAATAGTGGCATGTGGATCATAACACCACTGTCATGTGGAAAAGCTTTTAATGATAAACTATCAAGACTTGATAAGTTGTGCATGGAGGTGGTGGTAAGATAAATGATGTTTCTTTGGTTGATCCTAACTTTTGTGTCTTATTACTTTTCTTCTTTGACCTTTGGATAAGCAACTAATGTGCAGCTTGCATAAGGCAGTCTCTAAATAAACATTGAAATGTAAAGGCATGAGTACGGACAATGGAGATGAGGTTGTCTGGAAATTTTAGGGAATTCTGGTCCCCAGGCACTGTGAGACTACCCTGGCTCCTTTATAAATGTGTGCCTTCTGTTCTATAATATTTGAGGCCATTGGAGGGAGACCAAAACTCCTAACCTGAGACTTCCCAATTGTTGCTATAATGGGAATTATGCTCAAGAAGATGTTTAACTAAGAGGAACAGTGAAAGATCAGAAGTCAGAACAATTCTTTTTCTTGTAATTAAATCACTCTGAGAAACAAAATTGGTTATTCCTAATGCTCCTAAAAAGAAATTAAATGATCACAATTTAAAAGATAAATGCAGCTCATTATAGTGTTGGATGGAAAAAAATGGAAATGGACTGCCTTCAAGTCGATTCCAACTTATGGCTACCCTATGAATAGGGTTTTCATGGTAAGCGGTATTCAGAGGGGTTTTCCCATTGCCTCCCTCTGAGGCTAGTCCTCCCCAGCTGGCTAGGGCCTGCTCAGCTTGCCACAGCTGCACAAGCCAGCCCCTTACTTGTCCGCAACTGCCAGCTGGGGGGCAGCTGGGCTCCTTGGAACTATGCAGCTTGTCTATGCACGTAACCCTGAGCCACTCACTGTGGGGGTGATCTTTAGCTGGCCCTTGATACCCAGGAGACACATGTGGGGATTTGAACTCACAGACTCTGGACTCCCAGCCAGCCTCTCCTCCCCACTGTGCTGGATGGAAAAAATATAAATACTAGAACTCTGCAACAAGGGTTTCTACCTTTTTCACCCTGACAGAAAGCCTGCACATTAAACATCAGGATGGCTAGCAGACATTCAACAGGCAAGGCCTTTTCTAGTATGGTGATGCTTCAAAAATACATTACTAGTATAACAGTAATGGGAAACGCTGCAAGTGTTTGATTTTTACTTCTTGTTAAAACAAAAGCAGATTGGGTGACACATGGAGAGGACTCGGGTGGTTGGAGCTTGAGAACAAGCCTGGTAGATGGGAATTATGGTGTTCCCCATTGGGGAGAACTATATTCCACTTGGCTTAACTTAAGGTCACTGTATGTAGATAGAATACTAGTCTAAAAGAATAACCCAAGTTATTAATGGTTGTATTAGATGACTGATTTTGAATCCAAGGAGCTGGTAGTCTACCAAATAAACAAAACAAACTGAATTACCTGAAATCTGAACTCCTTTTGAAAAGGCACAGGATGAGCATCCCCCTGTCTACTGGATGTTTAATTTTTAGAATTTGGAGGGGGGTCTTCCTCTTTCTGTTTTGTTCCTCTGAACTTTTCTGCATATTTTGTGCTCTTCAAGTAGTTTTTTATAAGTAAGTATTGTTACTATTTTGTAATATATCCTTAATGGGATTGGATGGATGGGTTTGACTGGGTTATTATTTGATACGATTGAAGTTATAAATCGTTTCATACCACTCAGAACTAATCTTTTTGACTTAACATCTTAACATACAGTCTTTGTATTTTGAAAACAATTCTCAATAAATTATTTTTTAAAAATAATAAACAGAATTCCATAGCCAGTCTATCATATGCAAATGTAATAAATTTGCTTGCAGTTTGTTTATTTTAGATCAGTGATTCCCAAACTCCCTCCCCCTAGACCACTTGAAAATTGTTGTGAACTTGGTGGCCCACTTAAATGTTTTTTCTGCTGCTTGTTTTGCAATTGTAATATGCTGTGCTAAAGTATTTTAGCATGTCTTGACTGTCCACTCCCTTCAAATGCCTTGTTGTCAGCCACTTTTCCCATCTCAGGACATTCCTCTGTCTTGCTGCCCAGCCATGGCTTTTTCCCTCTGAAGAAAGCAGAGTCTCCTGTCCTTGTCACTTCCTGTCCATCCCACTTACCTACTGAGTGGACTGCCATTCTTTACAAACATACGCACCCTCTTCTTTGCACACATGTAGGTACGCCACTACGCAAAGTTGCTGCTGCACACCACCTAAGTGAAGCTCATGGACCACTGGGGGTCCATGGACCACACTTTGGGAACCCCAGATTTGGATAACTTATTCTGCTTCTGCTAGTTACGGGGAGGGGACAAGGAGGGATGTAAGGCAGTGTGGTCCTGCCCCATGACTACTGAAAAGCTTATTCAGTCCCCTGGCGGACCCCAGTGGTGCCAGCAGGCTCCTGATGGTGCCATGGCTCAGCTATGGCAGAGGGCTGCCGCTGGGAGCCTGCCAGCATAGCCCGGCTCCGTGGTATCCAACTCACCCCAGCCCAGTGGAAAGGTGAGTTGGATTGCATCCTAAATCTCTGATTTCTTCTGATTTGAAAAACCTAATTATCAGTAATTACTATGGAGAAAATGTGCTATGTAAACAAATTGTGTATCACATTAATCTGATAACACCCCTCTGTTTTTATTTGAGCCAATTCTGTAAATGCAGCTATATAAGATTTTCATTAAATCAACTGCCAGTTGTGTTTTTCATTTGTTTTTTGTTTTGTTTTTGCTTTTTTGATTGGGGGCTTTTGTGTTACATGGTGGGGAGGGAAAACAGAAGTTAAAGAAAAAGTAATGGATTTAAAGACATTTCCACCACCCCCTTAGATAAATATGGGCTTGAGATACACCAAATTAGTTGTTTTTTAAATCTTGGCCTCCCTCAAAAAGTGTGCATGTGTTTAATGCTCCATTTAGAGTTGGAACATTATTTGCCAGATATATTAGTAGAAAAAAATTAATCCACAAAGGCTTACACATGTATGCAATTAAAGAAACTTATTTCAACTCACATCTAGGCATGTGCTGTTGTGCAGTGTACACCAAGCATAAATCTGAGGCATAAGTCCCCAATAGGATAATTACAAATATGTTACTGTAAATGTCAGAAATGTAGTAATTGTTGACATTTACCACTTTCAAGTCTAGTTAATTCCCTTTGGTTTCTGACCATAATTTCATCTGTATTTGCATAATTTCCTGGTAGGATTGGCAAGTCAAAACAAGCCCTGTTATGCAATCATAACTTGCATTTACTGGTAAATTTCAAGGTAAACCAAGTACCACTGACCAAAGTTTATCCCCATTTCTTCATTAAAAAAATGTTTACAGTGAGATATGCATTATGTAGTGTTTTTTTAGTATTCCGAGGGCTACATATACATTATCTTAGTAACCTTTACAACAGCCCTGTGAGGTAGGGCAGAATCACTGTGTCCATATTGCAAAAGTTGGGGAAAGGGCAGATACAGTAATGGCTTGCTTCTGGACAACTAGGGAGTCTGTGGTTGAAGTGAGATGCAACCCAGGGACTTCCTTCCTCATAGCTCACATCTGTCACAATTATGCTTCACCAGTTCTCAATTTTATGTCGTATCATGTTTACAGCATGTGCTCTGAAGATATAGTAGTGGTTCTGTCAAATTCCTAAATGCAGCGTATAATCTATACCTCTGTTCTACAGAAGAAGCAGACTCAACTCCCTGATAAAGATCATCTGTAGCTTCCTGTAGTGGGGACAAAAAGTTGAGCAAACTGAAAGGTCATCTATGTTTATATTAAAAATACGGGGTTGCACCATGTTTTGTAACAAAGTTGGGTCATTATTTATCCACTTATCCTTCTTTTCTTTATTTTGCTTTGCTTTGCTTTGAGCTGGATGAGTTTGCTTATCGTGATATTTCCAAGTCTGTAAACAGCCGATGAGCAGGAGCTCTACTTCCCTAAATAGAGTGTTAGCTCACTTTTTATTATCAGTACAATAGAGAACTGCCCATCTGTTGCTCTTTCACATCTGGAACCACAGATGCTCTTTTCTTACAGCCATTAATTATTGCAAGGAAATTACTACAGTATGTTTACCAGTTATGTTCCCTATCACCTCTTCTCCTCATGCTGCCTTACACCATTGCTGGTATCTTTGAGTCATAGCATTTTAGGAGGTGCCCAAGAAACTAACAGCACAGCCACTCCTTGGTGTAATACATTTTTGGAGATGGGTATTGAAGTAGCAAACACATCCTATTGTCACTGGTTGCTCATCAGTATTCTGTTAACTGCTATTTGTACATGTTCCTTAAATGCTAAGAAAACAATCTAATAGTTTGTGACTGTTTTCTAAATAGCACCATAAGCAAATAAGAAAGAAACAGATGTGAATTTGAGCTTATGCACATATCTTACTGAAAAAGCTTATTTGTTTATGACAGAGAGCCCAGATAGTCATCTATGGGACAGATGACCAATAACATCTCCATTACATTTCCAGCTAGTCTAGCATTCTTTATACTAGCAGTGACTATTCAGATGGCACAAGAAGCTCACAAACAGAGCACAATGGAGATAAAGCCTCTGCCGCATCATTTGTCCCTTGCATCTCATCAGCATAGGAATATTGCTTCTGAACATGGAGGTTCTGTATAGCTGCCATGGCCGCCAGTAGACCTATCCTCCATCAATTTCTCTAAAATACTTTTATTAAATGATTTCTGGATATATGTTCTCTGAGGACAGAATTGTGGGGCATCTTAAATTAGGTGGTATTCAATGCTGATTCTATTCAGAAATAGACCCATGGCAGTTAATAGGCATGACTAACTTAGGTTTCTTAATCCAGTGGGTCCACTCCGAGTAGGATTTAACTGAATACAACCTAGTTCTTGTGACATGAGCTTCTGTAGACAATATCCTACTGCCTTCTTCCACAGACACATGGAGTAGCAGACTAGACATTGAAAAGTTGGAGATAATGGCTTGGATCCATACTGTTCTTCTATGAACAGAACAGAGTTTGCAGTCACAGAATGGGAATTTACTACCTCCCCCTTCCCTCTGCAGATCCCTGGCCCCCACGCCCCAGATTATGCTCCTGTGGATTGGGAAACCTTTTGGAATGGTGTAGGATATAGTGCAGGTGCAGATGGAAGGGCAGTTAGCAGAAATCTCCCCTCCTTTACATGATCATAGCAATTTAGGATCCAAGTATTAATATAACACCCTCTCTCTCTCTCTCTCTCTCTCTCTCTCTCTCTCTCTCTCTCTCTCTCTCTCTCTCATACACACACATCAAGTTTGTATGTGCTGGGGATGGGACTGTGGATTTAAAAGTTAAAGGCACATATGCTGCAAGTAGAGATACATCAGCCTTAACTACCTTGGTGCCCTTCAGGTGTTTTTGGACTACAACTCCTATCAGCCCCAGCCAACACAGCCATGCAGAATTCAGTCAATAAATGCCTATTTAAACATTATTCTGTACTTCTGTTTATAGTTACGCAGCCAGTTCAATGGGGCCTGAATGAGCTCTATAATTCAGTTCTAGATCAAAATGCACATCTGCACAGGGTCAGTGTTCAGAAGCTGTTTCCCAGTGGCCTAATCCTGTATATGTTTGATAAAAAATAAATAGAGCAAGATTACTTTGAAAATTATGTTTTCAAAAAATGAACTTAAGACTCTCAAAACTGGTTCCAATATCTTAGGGCCCATCCATAGGACTGTATAATCTGCAGTGTTATAGCTTTGTGTCCTCATTAATTCACTGTCATCCATATGACATTGCAAGCTAGTATGGATTTTTGCATTCACAAATCCACATTAGAAATACTACCGAAAAACCAATATGCTTTCCTGTATCAATAATTAATTGCATTAATGTCCGTGCACTTGGATGCAATGCCGTGGACTTCCCTGCAATAGGCAGTCCATAGGCATTCCTCTGTCATATGCCAAGCCTCTTGTCTCCTTCCACTCAATAGTACAACCACAAACCTGCATAGGCATGAGAATTAAAAAAAAAATTCTGCTCTTCCAAAAAAGTATGCGAAAAGCAGGGGAGCGGCCAATGCTAAAACTATTATTTATTTATTTATTGCATTTATATACCGCCCCATAGCCAAAGCTCTCTGGGTGGTTTACAGCAATTTAAACATTAAAAACAAATATACAAATTTAAAAGCAATTTAAAAACACATGCTAAAATGCCTGGGAGAAGAGGAAAGTCTTCACCTGGCGCCGAAAAGATAACAGCATTGGCGCCAGGCGCACTTTGTCAAGGAGATAATTTCATAATTTGAGGGCCACTACTGAGAAGGCCCTTTCCCTTGTTGCCATCCTTCAAGCTTCCCTTTGATGTTGAGTGTAGTATACGGGTGGGTTCGTGTCGGGAGAGGCGTTCCATCAGGTATTGTGGTCCTAAGCCGTGTAAGGCTTTATAGGTCAAAACCAGCACCTTGAATCAAGCTTGGAAATATACAGGCAGCCAATGCAAGTGGGCATTTAGACAAAAAAAAAAGCCCACATGTATGGATGCTTGATAGTTGGGTTTTCATCTGACCACAAACAGGACATGTGTGGATCTCAAGGCCACCAACTGAATATGAAAAACACGGATTTTGTGGTTAGGTATGGATGGGCTCTTACAGTAGTATCACCATACTAAAAATGAATGCAATGTGATAAGTGTAAGAACTTGCTGCATTCATTCCTATGCTGATTTTATAGGCACATGAAAATAGGAATCTTTTTGGCAGTTCTCCCCTTGAGTTTCGATAGAAGCATAAAATAACGTATATTGTATATTTAATGCTATTGTTTGGGAGTGATAAGAGCTAGTATATGTGAAAGCACTGACATGATATCAGAAGACTCTGTCTGAACCAGGCTCCTCCTCACTGCAGATATGTATGCTGTTGTTTTAAGCATTCAGTCTTTGCGGTAAAACAGCCATATTTCACATGTTCAAGCTTTATCTCTCCAAGCTGAAAATTCGTGGTTTATATCACTACAGCCACTATTTACCTAACAGCAGACAGCAAGGACAGCTTACGTAAATTAGTGCCTGCATAACAAATGTCATCAGATCAATTTACGTAAGTTGCAGGCAGCAAGTGAAATTCACAATATGGCTTCACTTCTCCAGAACCAATATACATTTGCGAGTTTTCCTTCACTGGCTCTCCATGCAAAACAATGCAGGTTCGGGACAAAGTCTGAAGACAGTTGGCTCTCTGGCACTATCTGCTCACATATCATGCAGCTTGTTTGTACAGTATGTAAAAAGATGTGTGATGTTAGTCTCTGCTTCTTGGTCTGCATCAGAATTCATAATATATTTCCATCCATAGCGCTAATGTTTCTTGAGTTCTCCTTGGTAGGTCTGTTGTTTTCCCCACAGTTGTTGAAAGAGAAAAGGAATTACAGGAAAATGTGAAGATGAATTACTGGGTTCTTTGTACTATGGTACACATTTGGACTACGGCTGGTCTGGAAACTAGGAACACGGGACATGGAAGAAAACCTAGAGCTGTAGATTAGTGAAAAATACAGTACTATGCAAGTAAAAATGGGTAAGGATTTTAATTCAGAGGGGGACTCTGAAAGATGAAACATGGAAGAAAAGTTGACTCTTGAGCTGTAGATTTGGTTGGGGAAGACATTTACTTAAGGGGCTGCTTACGCAGTGTAAATAATTAAATACTATTAAGAAAGGATACTTCTACAATTCTTCTTTTGCCTGTTTGCATATATACCTCTTCCACTAAATTCAGAAGGAGAAAAAAATTGTTTTTCCTCCCTGTTGCCAGTACATCAATTTCTCCCTTGTATTTATCTATTCCTGATACTATTATTTCTTAATGTAGATGTTTTGTTTTATACTTCTTTATTTCTCTTTGCACATCATTCCCTCTAATCCCCCTCTAGGATGCACACCTTAACGTAGTGAGGGGATTTGAAAGTGTTGAAGAAGCTGAGAGCAGGGGCATCACTACCGGGGTGCGGAGGGTGCGGCCCGCACCCGGGTGTCACCATGAGGGAGGTGACACCCAGAGCCGGCCCACACCGTTGCCCGGCAAGGCTGCTCCAACTCCTCCTCGGAGGCAGGCGGGTGAGACCAGGAGAAGCATCGGCAGGGCAAGGGAGGCACGCTGGCGTTCCCAGGCCTTCTCCAGCTGGGTGCCCCTCCGGTGCGTGCCTTCCCAGGGGCATGGATGGGGTGGCTGGCCTTGAGTGCGTATGCATGCATGTGCGCACGCAAGCCCAGCCACCTCATCCATGCCCCTGCGAGGGCGCGCACCAGAGGTCCGCACCCCCCCCGCACTACTGCTAGTGACGCTGCTGGCTGAGAGCAATGCCGTCAGGAGTCTAGACCAAGAGGCTAGACTCCTAGCAGGGGCACCCAAGGCGGAATGGTCAAAGCTGAGACACCAGACTAAGATGCATCCACACTCAGAGGAAGTAAATGGCAAACCACCTCTGAATACCTCTTACCATGAAAACCCTATGAACAGAGTATCCAAAATACAACAAAAGATAGTGCTGGAAGATGAGACCCCCAGGTCAGAAGGCACTCAATGAGCTACTGGGGAAGAAAAAAGGACAAGTACGAGTAGCACTGTGACTAATGACGCAGCTGGGTCAAAACCGAAAGGAAGCCCAGAGGCTGATGCACACAGATGCGAAAGGAGAGTCCGGAGTTGTACGACACACACAATAGGAACATGGAATGTGAGAAGCATGAACCAGGGAAAGTTAGAAATTGTCAAGCAAGAAATGGAACATCAACATTACAATACTTGGTGTGAGTGAATTAAATGGACAGGAATGGAACATTTTCAGTCAGGAAACTACAAAATATTTTATGCAGTAAATGAGAAATTAAGAAGAAACAGGATTGCTTTAATAGTGAGAAGTGATGTAGCAAAAACAATTAAGAGCTATAATGCAAGGTCTGAGTGAGTTATATCAATGAGATTTAATGGGAAACCTATTAACATAACCATCATCTAAGTCTACGCTCTAATAGCAAATGCAGAAGGAGAAGAATTGGAGAGATTTTACACAGAAGTACAGGAAGAATTAATCACACACTAAAACAAGATGTGCTGATAATCATGGGAGACTGGAGTGCAAAAGTAGGGGACAGAGAAGAACTAGGAATTGTGGGGAAATGGGGCTTAGGAGATGAAGCAGGAGAAAGACGTATCGATTTCTATGAAGCCAATAATTTGTTTCTTGCAAACACATTTTTTGAGCAACCGAAAAGATGACTGTACACGTGGACATCACCAAATGGTCAATATAGGAATCAAATTGATTATATAATTGGTAGCAGAAGATGGAGAAGTTCCATACTTTCTGCGAAACCAAGACCAGGAGCAGACTGAGGTACAGATCATGAACTGGTCGTATCGAAAATCAGAGTAAAACTAAAGAAGAACAACAAAGCAATCATAATGTCAAAATACAATTTAAATAACATCTCAGAAGAATATAAAGATCAAATAAAGAACAGATTTGAGGCTTTAAACCTAGCTGACAGAGAACCAGAAAAACTATGGAATGAAGTCAGAGACATCAGGGAAGAATGCAAAAAGACAATACCTCTTGCTAAAAAGAAAGAAAGACCTCAATGGATGACTGAAGAAACTTTTAAAATGGTTAAAGAGAGAAGGAAAGCAAAAGCAAAAGGAGATAGAAACACGGTTAGAACTCTAAATGCAACAATACAGTGAGTAGTACGTAGGGACAAAGATCCCTATTACAATGGTTATTGTATAGAAATAGAAGGGGACAACAAAAAGGGAAGAACAAGAGTCCTATTCTAAAAGATTAGAGAAATGAAAGGGAAATTTAAACCAAGAGTAGGGATGTTGAATAATCAACAGGGGAACACAGTGACTAACCGAGATGAAATAAAAGGAAGATGGAAGCAATACACTGAAGAACTCTATAAAAGAGATGCCAGGATGACAGATTCATTCACGGAGGAACCATATGATGAAGAACCAGAAATTTTAGAATGTGAGGTGAAAGCTGCTCTTAAAATACTTGGAAGAAACAAATCACCAGGAACAGATGGCATACCAATAGAGTTGCTACAAACTACTGAGACTGAATCTGTCCAAATTTTGACAAAAAATTGTCAACAAATATGGAAAACTAAACAATGGCCCACAGACTGGAAGCATTCCATATACATCCCAATTCCAAAGAAAGGAGATCCCAGAGAATGCAGTAATTATTGAACTATTACCTTAATATCCCATGCAAGTAAAGTAATGCTCAAGATTCTACCACAAAGGCTCTTACCATATATGGAGCAAGAAATGCCATATGTCCAAGCTGGATTTAGAAAGGGAAGAGGCACCAGAGATCGTATCGCAAACATACGTTGGATAATGGAATGGACCAAGGAATTTCAGAAGAAAATCACCCTGTGCTTTATAGACTACAGCAAAGCCTTTGATTGTGTAGATCATGAAAAACTATGAAAAACTATGAAAAACTAAAAGAAATGGGGGTGCCACAGCATGTGATTGTCCTGATGTGCAACCTAAACTCTGGACAAGAGGCTACTGTAAGGACAGAATATAGAGAAACCAATTGGTTCCCAATCGGAAAGGGTGTGAGACAGGGGTGTATTTTATCACCCTACTTGTTTAATCTATACACAGAACATATCATATGGAAAGCAGGATTGGACCAAGATGGTGTGAAAATTGGAGGGAGAAATATCAATAATTTAAGATATGCAGACGATACCATACTACTAGCAGAAACCAGTAATGATTTGAAATGAATGCTGATGAAAATTAAAAAGGAAAACACACAGGCAGGACTACAGCTGAATGTCAAGAAGACTAAAGTAACAAAATATTTATGTAACTTTAAAGTTGACAATGAGGACATTGAACTTTTCAAGGATTATCAATACCTCGGCACAGTCATTAACCAAAATGGAGACAATAGTCAAGAAATCAGAAGAAGGCTAGGACTGGGGAGCGCAGCTATGAGAGAACCAGAAAAGGTCCTCAAATGCAAAGATGTATCACTGAACACTAAAGTCAGGATCATTCAGACCGTGGTATTCCCAATCTTTATGTATGGATGTGAAAGTTGGACCGTGAAAAAAGTGGATAAAAGAAAAATCAACTCATTTGAAATGTGGTGTTGGAGGAGAGCCTTGCGCATACCATGGACTGCGAAAAAGACAAATAATTGGGTGTTAAAACAAATTCAACCAGAACTATCACTAGAAGCTAAAATGATGAACCTGAGGTTATCATACTTTGGACACACAATGAGAAGACATGATTCACTAGAAAAGACAATAACGCTTGGAAAAACAGAAGGGAGTCGAAAAAGAGGAAGGCCAAACAAGAGATGGATTGATTCCATAAAGGAAGCCACAGACCTGAACTTGCAAGATCTGAACGGGGTGGTTCACTACAGATGTGATTGGAGGTCGCTGATTCATAGGGTCGCCATATGTCATGATTGACTTGAAGGCACATAACAACAACAACAAAACTCTCTAATAGTGAGCTCAAGTAATGAGTGCTGCCAGGATTGTAACCATAATGGGGCAGCTGAGAAACAAGAGGGGGGAATTGACTTGATTGGAGGAACGCCACGACTTGCAGAAGTGCAAAAAGTCTTAAAACAAAAACTAAGCTTGCAACACCCCCCCCAAAACCCAATGAGGTCTAAGCATGCTCAGTAGCCTGAGAACTTAAAGCAGCAATGGGGAAGTGTGAGCCTAATTAGGTCCACCAGGCCATTTTGGGCAAAACATGCCCGCTTATCCATCACTTGATGCCAGGCATGGATATCTGTTATCTCCAATCTAAGCACTAAGCAGCACAGCACTAAGATTGGATGTAAGCTTATATCTGATCTTAGCGCTGTGAGACCACAGTGCTAAGATTGGAGATGAGCCTCTACCTGCTCTTTAAAAGGCAGGAAGCAGGAAAAAAGGCAGCAGGCAGGGACTTATCTCATATCTTAGCACTGTGCTCCCACAGTGCTAAGAAAAGATGTGAGCCTTTGCTTGATGCTGCAGCTTGAACGTATAAGATATCAGGTGACTGACAGGTGGGCATTCGGCCTACCTGTCAAAATGGCCCACAGAGGGCCATTTTGACGTATAATGATAGCTGGGAAAGAAAATGGAATACTGGGGATGAGAAGGGGAATGGCTGTTGTTAACAACTGTTTAATCTTTCCAAAACCTGTTCCTTCCTAATTATTTTGCTCATCCTTTAGATCATTCTTCGATTCTTTCCCATTTCTTAATCATTGACTGAACTCTTATCTCATTTGAGAAACTTTTTAAAAATTCATGGGTTTGCCTCTGTCTCACCTATCTGCTATTTCAGTTATATATTCTGCTCAGTTTATCTATATTGCGTGTGAGGGTTTACCTCCATTGGTTACCCATCCTATGCAGATTCAGTTTAAGATTTTATACTAAGTCTTTTTACATGAGTTAATTGTTAGGCTCTGTGAACTTTCTTCTTTGCTTTCATTTTATTTTTCTCATCATATCCCCCCCCCCAAACAATAAATTATCTTATTGTTTTTCTAACTGCTGGTATTTACATTGTAAAAAATGGGGGCTCATCCATTGTCCCAGTAATATGAGATGCAATCTGAAACATGTATAGCACCTAGTAGAGTCTGATCCAAGTCTGCTATCTCTTTCTACAGGCCATTTTAAGACAGTGATCGTAGGCAGGCTTTGGGGCTTAAACCTCAAGTTAGCTTAAAAAACAAAAACAAATCTCCCTGTCTTCCCTGCTTTTAACATCATCATAATGAAAAATCCTGGACAATTCAAAAATTTGCTCACAATTTTGTGATACTTTGGTTGGTTCTAATAAAGGTACTGCCCGTGCATTGATTTTATTCTTGCAGACCAACACTGCTTCCTCTGCTTTTTAAGATAACTATTTTTTACCCATATGCATCATATTACTTAGAAATCATTTCAAAGATATGAGAAAAAGAAACACCCTTTTATCTGTCAAAGTTGTAATTTTTGAACCTGCAAAATATTTTTTTTTCAAATGGCAGGAATATCTGGGTGACACAAGAGGAAAATATGTAATCCATGGGAGTGCCCTCCCATATAGGCATTTTGGAAAGAGGTGATAATGGCTCTAAAGGGCAGTAAAGATACTGTAGCAGCATAGGCACCCTATTTGTTTGTGGACTAGGAAAAAGAGACATTTTCAAAAACAAGACGGCATGGAAAATACTTGCAGCCTCACTAATATAAGTAGTTAGTAGAAGGGAGGAAATGGAAAGTCACTTTCTTTCCTCTAGTTTGCACTTTGTTAATCTAGTCTGCTGTGGAGACTAAAGAAGAAGTGACAATTGTACCATGTCCCTGTGTTTCAGTTGCCCTTTGCATCCACAGTCTCTGAATCATGTGGCAATCATCATAGGATAATCATAGGAACTTGTAGCAAACATATCATTAGGTATTGGAACATGGTTCTGTTTCAGCCAATAATTTGTAGAGAGCTCCGGTCTCATTGGTTTCAGAGGGATTCAACCATCAGGGAAATCTTACATTCCACATAAAAACATCCAAATAAACAATACACCTCATTATCCTGTGTGATTTTTTTTATTAGAGGGAAATTACAGTTGGAATGAGATGACAGGCTCTTTCATTTTTCATTCATTCAGGTACCTTCCTCACAAAACCCCAGATGTTTGGGGTATTTATTATTATTTTTATTTTATTTAATTTATATACCGCCCTAAGCCCGAAGGCTCTCTGGGCGGTGTACATAAAAGGTAAAAGCAGGCACAATATATAAATACAATAAATATAATAACTCAAAAAACAAAAACACACAAACAATATGAGAACCAAACAACATCCAGAATACAACATAGTAATAAAATACTGTAAAAATACACTTTAAAATGCCTGGGCGTATAAAAAGGTTTTCACCTGGCGCCGAAAAGATAGCAGCGTCGGTGCCAGGCGCACCTCATCGGGGAGACCATTCCACAGTTCGGGAGCCACAACTGAAAAGGCCCTATTTCTAGTCACCATCCTCCGAGCTTCTTGATGGGATGGTACTCGGAGGAGGGCCTTAGATGTTGAGCGCAGTGTACAGGTAGTTTCATATTGGGAGAGGCGCTCCACCAGGTATTGCGGTCCCATGCCGTGTAAGGCTTTATAGGTCAAAACCAGCACTTTGAATTTAGCCCGGAAACAAATAGGAAGCCAGTGCAGACAGGCCAAAACAGGTGTTATATGAGCGGACCTTCTGGTCCGCGTCAACAATCTGGCCGCTGCATTCTGGACTAACTGTAGTTTCCGAACTATCTTCAAGGGCAGCCCAACGTAGAGCGCATTGCAGTAGTCCAATCTAGAAGTTACCAGAGCATGAACGACTGAGGTGAGGTCGTCACTGTCCAGATAGGGACGTAGCTGGGCTACCAATCGGAGATGGTAGAAAGCATTCCGTGCCACTGAGGCTACCTGAGCCTCAAGAGACAGGGAAGGGTCAAAAAGAACTCCCAAGCTACGAACCTGTTCTTTCAAGGGGAGTGTAACCCCATCCAGAACAGGGTGAACATCCACCATCTGGGCAGAGAAGGCACTCACTAACAGCGTCTCGGTCTTGTCTGGATTAAGTTTCAGCTCCCATCCAATCCATTATCGCGGCCAGGCAACGGTTTAGTACGTTAACAGCCTCACCTGAGGAAGATGCAAAGGAGAAATAGAGTTGCGTGTCATCAGCGTACTGGTGACAACGCACTCCAAAACTCCTGATGACCGCACCCAGCGGCTTCATATAGATGTTGAAAAGCATGGGGGACAGTACCGATCCCTGTGGGACTCCACAATGGAGAGTCCAGGGTGTCGAGCAGTGTTCCCCAAGCACTACCTTCTGTTGACGACCCACCAAGTAGGAGCGGAGCCACTGCCAAGCAATACCCCCAACTCCCAACTCCGTGAGCCTTCCCAGAAGGATACCATGGTCGATGGTATCAAAAGCAGCTGAGAGATCAAGGAGAATCAACAGGGTCACACTCCCCCTGTCCCTCTCCCGACAAAGGTCATCATACAGGGCGACCAAGGCTGTTTCGGTACCAAACCCAGGCCTAAAACTGGATTGAAACGGATCAAGATAATCAGTGTCATCCAAGAGTCCCTGGAGCTGGCCGGCCACCACCCGTTCCAGAACCTTGCCCAGGAACGGAACATTCGCCACAGGTCTATAGTTGTTCAAGTTATCTGGGTCCAAGGAGGGTTTCTTCAGGAGCAGTCTCACTACCGCCGCTTTTAGGCAGTCAGGGACCACACCCTCTCACAAAGAGGCATTGATTACCTCCTTGGCCCAGCCGGCGGTTCCGGTCCTGCCAGCTTTCACCAGCCAAGAGGGGCAAGGATCCAGCACAGACGTGGTCGCCCGCACCAGTCCAAGTTGCAGCTTACAACTTATTTAACTTTGCTAGCAATTGTGAGTATACATTTTTCTGGGCTGTTCTTGCCATGCCATCCAAATTGCCATTCTTCAGCAAAAACATTTTGAAGAGAAATTCCAGTGTGAAACCATTGAATTAGAACTCATCAAGAATTTTGATCTATGTGGGCATGAATATAGACAATGGTTTTCCTGTCCTATTACAGGTGTTAATTAACTTAGCAATGCTAGGATGATGTCGATATCACTAATAACTTTTTCTGTGAATGGTCATTTTGATTTTGTGGTTATTTTGCCTAAGCTTTAATTAAATAGACTCAGTCTGTACTTTTTGCATGTCACTACCATTTGATCCTACTATTTACGTAAAATATTTTCTAACCCATGTATTCATATGCCTACCCACTGAGGGTAACATTATACAACCACGAAAGTGGCTGTATACTATAGTCAGCATGGATTTTTCGCATTCTGCAATGTTAAATGGAAAATACCCCCATGCCATTCTGCTGCTTCGCATAAGCTCATTTCAAAACAAAACCTTACAAAGTTTATAGTCCTGAACTGAAAAATGCTTGCTTAACAACCCTTTAAATTTTCATGGTGATACACAAAACAATCAGAGAATCGAGAGTTCAAAATGTAAGAAGAGAGAGAAAAAACCAGACCCCTTTTTGACTTTTTTCTGTCATAGTTCTCATAATCTGTTGGAATTCATTAGAAATCAGCCATGTCCACAGAGTACCTGTAATCTTATTACTGATCTTGCCCCATACTCTGACCTTCATTAATGCAGTCTAAAAGTTAAAAAAATGAATGACTGATTTTTAATTAATTTAAGAAATTTAACATTGAAGTCAATTATAATCATGGGCATGCTCAGTAAGAACCAACTGTCAGTGTTCTAAAAGCCAGACTCACAGCTGCTGGGCTTGCCTAATCAGGGGGCCACACCCACATCAGATATTTATTTCACTTAAGCCAGCCGTGGCTTCCCCGAAAGAATGAAGGTGAAGGGTTGCGAGAGGAGACTCCTATTCCCCTGACAGATCTCCAGTGGCCAGAGTGGTTTAACAGTCAGGTGCTCTGATTGAAGCTCTGTGAGGGGAACAGGCCGTCTCCTAGCAACTCTCAGCATCCTTCACTAACTACACTTCCCAGGATTCTTTGGGAGAAGCCATGACTGTCTAAAGTGAAATAAAGGTCTAGTGTGGATGTGGCCAGGGACAGCTTTGGCTTAAGTTTGGGAATTTGGAACATGTTGTCAAATTCTTCCAAGCTACACTGCAAGTGGATTGGAGTGTGAAACACCAAACCAAATTGTGTTTGCATTTTTACAAATTTGTAGGGTCGCCATAAGTTGTAATCAACAACAACAGGGCAGTACAATGTCTCAGAAAGGAGGTCAGGTCTCTTGCTCCCCTGGTGCATTCACTATACCTGCCCAATTTCCCTGCTTTTTAAAGTTTGATAGAAATATCTATTCTTAAACCGCAAGGGGTTTTTTTGCCTATTAGTGAATATTGTCCTTCTGATTACGTGAACTCAAGTCCATGAAAGTTTACACCATAATATATTTGATTGTTTTTAACATGCCATGACACACTTCATCGTTTTTGCTGCAAATGGATCATCACAGCTCTAGAAATAATTCATGAACTTTCCCTAATCATCTAGAAAATATTATGTAGCTGTTTATTATCCAAGACCTGATTATGGCACTTCACTTACATATCAGGTGCCAGATTTTACTCAGCTATTCCCCAATCAGTAGTCATAATAATGGTAGTTTAGTAGTAGTTGCCACATATACTTCTGTTTCTAGCTTGCTTGAATTTGGGGGCATGGGATTACCTGTTGTAAATGAGGTTACAAACAATTCCTGAAGAAGACAGCCTGGGCTTAGTGTATCCTAGGGAGCACTTCTTCCGCTTATTCTCACAGATCAACAGGGAAGAGCCCTGCTTTGGGTGCCTCCTATTAAAGTGGTAAAATGAAGAAGCATCCTAGGTTAGGCTGTTTTGGTGGTCGTTTGAACTCAAGCATCTAGTCTCCTCTTTCATACTGTTAGAGCTTAACACACAGGAGTTCTCACAATGTTTTGTGGGGGTTTTGTTTTTGTTTTTTTAGAAAACATTATCTGTGTTCATTTTCAAAGTAAACTGGCCATTCATCAGGGCACATGAGGTACGTGTGCGGGGGTTTCCTATGTAAACTTACTTGGCTGGAATCAGTAAACATTTCTGCATTGTCGCAAATAATCAACAAGAGTGTAACAAATGCAAGTTTAGACCTGTTTATCATTATGACTTTAAATTGTTTATAGGAAGGGAAGTGCTTTGAATGTCCCTCAAGGGGGTGGATAAAGCCATATGGGTTTGTATTCTATTTTATTAATGAAATGAAGTTCAGAGGGACACGTGGCCATGCTTTTTTTTAAATCTGTGTATAATTTTAAATGCTGTTGCAGGCATTTAACTATTATAATAACAGTTTATAATTCTAGCAATGTGGTGAATTAAAAGGTATCAGACAGATAGCTCTAAAACTTAATTTGCATTTGTTACACTCTTATTGACTTTTTGAATACCTTTATCCATGCCACGTAACATTATAAGAGGTCCTGTGATTTAAATTCCTGCAGCGTACAGGAGCTCACAAAATAAATTGATATCCTGCAAAAAGTAAAATAATGGAGGCCCCAGTAAAGAAATAATGGACATAGCTGTAGAGATCTCACCACAACAGATATGTGGTATCTCAGGGTTGGGTGGTAGTGGGGGTTATATTGGAGGCGGGGTAAAGATAATGTCTGAATCCATTTTCATCCAGTAAAATGAAAAAAATTGGCCAGTACTCATTATTGTCTGTGCAAAACACTGAAGCAATCATTCATATGGATAATATTTCTGCTTTCAGTTTCTTCTGTTTCTTACCATGTTTATACTCACTTATGAGCAATATATATACATACATATCAAATGGTTGAGGGATGTATGCAAATGCAATAGATTTTTGTTTTATGTCAAGGGTGTCTTAACATCACCCTTAATACTCTCAATCTATTTTACAATATATTGAAAAAGCTGTTTCATTGACAACATTATAGTGAAGCAGGTAAAACAGAAAACTGGGCTGCAGAAAGATGGTGGTGGTAGGGAGAAGAGCATGTGGCACAAGATTTAGGGCCAGCCAGGCCTGTAGCCAGGGGTGGGGCAAATGGGGCCGCCTCCCGCCTAGAGCTGTGCTCCCCCCGTTTTTTCAGAAATTGTCTTTTTAATTTGTGACATGACAGGTGATGTCAACCTCCATTTAAAGAATGATAGCTTGTTTTAGGAACAGGAGCAGTTTAAGAATTGAACCCTCTGAAAAATTCAGTAAATAGGGCAGGGCAAGTGCACAAACAAAAGCCTCATCTAGAAAGTCTGCTCACTCCCTGAGAGTGGATTTTTCATGATCACAAGCACTTATAAATTAAGTGATCCTGAAAAAAAAACATGACCTTTGAAGAGTTAAATATTAAAACTTTGTATTATGGCCTAGAGTTACACTCCACCCCTTGGACTTTCCTTTGCTCTGCTTTTCCATTTTAGTTTCGGGTGTGCTGTCTCTCCAGCCCCAAAAAAGCATATTTGTTTGCCTACAGTAAGTAGTAAGAGTTTGTTTATTCTAAAGGTATTATAGTGAGTAGAGCAGGACTGGGTGCTTATTGCTAAAGGGTGAAATAAAGAGGTAACTTAAAGTGATCTGAAAAAATGTCTACCCTCTACTCTTTTAAAGCACTCACTATACTACAATCATAGTGGCTATTTTTTTTCCTTGACCTTCTTGATGGCAAAGGATGAAAACAGCTCTAGAGGAAAAGAAATATTGCTATGTTCACTACAGTTAGCTGGCTGGCTGCAGCCTAATTTCTGATTTTCTCAATATGTGCAGCCCAGCACAAGGCCTTTTCAGGGTTTCTGGATAGAAAAATCAACCCAACGACCAGTAAAAAAAATCCAATTGCTTACCACAATTAGTTTTCAATTGCTTAGTTTCTCCTTAAATAGAAGCCAGTTAAGTTTTCCCTTGATTGTCCAACAGGAAGAAAAATCTAAAGGCCAGGAACAAGACTAGAAGGAGTAGGGTTGCCAAGTCTCTGTTTTTTGCCTGGAGACTCTGGATCTTTTGGGTCCTCTCCAGATGTCCAGATAAGTCACCCCAATCTCCAGACTCAGCTTTAATTTTTTTAGAAAATTAAGTTTCTAGGTGGTTTGGTTCAAGAGATATACACCAAAATGTCAGCCCCCCCCAACTTCTGTTAAATGAGCTCGTAGCTGGCTGCTCTAACCCACCCTTTCAGGTTTGTAGCCAATAAGTGAAGTCAGGGTTGTGACTGACAAGGGATTTGTTGACCTTCAGACAATAGCTAGAACCTACTGCAAGTTGTTGTCTTTTCCTGCTTATCTGAAAATCTCATAAATTGAGTAAGTGTATAGGTTTCAGGAGTAGTAAAAGCCCCTTTCTCTCTATGTGCAAGAGATATTGAACAAAAAATCACAACAGGATCTTGGTAGGCAATTGTTTACTATAAACAATTTCAGTCACTATTATAATAAAAGTGTACATGCAGGGGTTTTTTAAATTACTTGCAAAAATAGCATATTATAGATTTTATCTTTCAAATAATTTTTGAAAAGAATTTTTTTTAAAAGTGTACATACAGCTTATGATGCCATTACAATGCGTTGTAGTTTTCTAATTATGAGAAGTCTAAACAAGTTTAAATTTTCCTGGGCTATTGAAAACAGCAGTTTATTTGTCTAATTCATAGCCTGCTTTGAAAACTTTTCCAATATGAAGCTTTAATAATTTACTCTCTTTTCTGGGAGTAAAGCTACAATGCTAATCCCACATCCCAGGAGTAAACCCCATTGAATTCAATAGAACTTTTAAGTAGACATGTTTAGGAATATGCTGTAAATCAGTGGGACTTTTCAGTGAACATAGCAAAAGATTGTGTTTGTGTTGTAAATCTTTCCCCCTCCAATCCTCTTTTTAAAGCAATTAGGCAGGGCTTCAGGCCCAGCCCCAGGCATGCCAGGGCCCTGGGGCACCAGCCTGCCCTGGGCCCTGGCATCCGCACGCACGCTCCACCTACCTACCTACCAGGCAGGTGAATGAGCAGCAGGTCAGGCAGGCGGGCAAGCAAGCCGGCATGGGCAGGACGGTGGGCAAGCAAGCGAGTGGGGTGGGTGGGAGAGGGTGAGCGAGCAGGCAGGGGAGGGTGAGCAAGGGAGGGCGAGTGAGTGGGATGGCGGGCAGGAGGGCGAGCGAGTGGGATGGCGGACAGGAGGGCGAGCGAGCTGGGGGAGAGGATAAGTGAGTGAGCAAGCAGGCAGGGGGAGGGAGAGTGAACGAGCAAGCCGACAGGCAGCTCCCTCCCTGCGATCTGTGGCAGGCAGCTTGCCATGGAAGGGAGCGCTACTTCCCACCATAATGAGGGGCACTTCAGGGGGCCCTGAGGGCCATGGGGCCCCCAGCCAGGGCTCCACCTGGCCACCCTTTGGAGCCGGCCCTGCAGGGCTTACTTAGGCGTCACTGATTTCATTTTGTAGGAAACTAATACTGATTTCCTGTGAGGCAGGAAAGGGTAGAGAATCTTTGTACTCTTACTCATTTTTCAAACCTCTCTCTGCAGTGAAAGGTCAAGTCTGTAAAGAAGTTTGGAGCAGCGACATTAAAAGGCAGGGGCGGGCATTCAAGGCAGGGGGTTGCCAACCCTGCTTTGATATGGATATCTTTGCAGAGGATCCCTAGTCAAGCCTTACCAACAGCACAATCCTAACCATATTTACTCAGAAGTAAGTCCTATTGAGTTCTATGGGGCTTAGTCCCTTAGTAAATGAGTTTAGAATTGCATCCTTCAGGGGCATCCATATTCACTCATGAGTGCTCCCATCTAGCATTTCCACAACACTAGGCTCCCTTCTTCCTAAAGGGGCCTTCTGGTGACTGGTCTGGCCTGAGGGCACTTAAACCCTTCTTGTCAGAAACAAGTAGGCTAGATTAAATGCTCCCTTCGCAGGCTCCCTAAGCAGGTGAGAAGGAATGATCCCGTCATTTCAGCTGAACATGGGAACACCCTCATTTAGCTAAGATTTCTATCTTAATTTCCAATTAGAGAATTTTGTTGTTGTTGTTTGAGTGGTATGCTCCAAGCAACTGTGATTGATGTTTAATGTATCATGATTAATGACATCACTAGAGCCAGAGCTTGGAAAAGTTACTTTTTTGAACTACAACTCCCATCAGCCGCAGCCAGCATGGCCACTGGATTGGGCTGATGGGAGTTGTAGTTCAAAAAAGTAACTTTTCCAAGCTCTGACTAGAGCCCACCCCTGAAATCTCAGGGTTTGGAATGCTTCTGACCTGGAAACGCTAAGAAGGAGGGACTCTCAAGGAGCAGTTAACAAACATACTCTATAGTATTTATGTTAATGTTAAATTGAAAATACCCCCATGCCATTCTGATGCTTCCCATAAGCTCATTTCAAAACAAAACCTTACAAAACTGAGAAACACTGAACTGAGAAAAGCTGAACTGAGAAACGCTTGCTTAACAACCCTCTAAATTTCTCATAATTTGTTGAAATTAATTAAAAACCAGCCATGTTCACAAAATACCTGTAATCCTATTACTGACCTTCCCCATACTCTGACCTTCATCTTCTGCATTTTAAAAGTTAAAAAAGGCCTAGCTGATTTCTAATTAATTTAAGAAATTTAACATTAAGCTTAATGATAAGCCCAGGTATGCTCAATAAGAACCAAATGTCAGTGTTCTAAAAGTCAGACTTACAGCTCTTTGGCTTGGCCAATTGTGGGGCCACACCCACGCCAGACCTTTATTTCACTTTAGATAGTCATGGCTTCCCTCAGAGAATCCTGAGAATTGTAGATTGTGATGGGTGCTGAGAGGAGACTTCTATTCCCCTGACAGATCTCCAGAGGCTGCTCTGATTGAAGGTCTGTGAGGGGAACGGGGCCTCTCCTAACAACTGTCAGCACCCTTCACTAAGTACACTTCCCAGGATTCTTTGGGGGGAATCCATGACTGACTAAAGTCGAATAAAGGTCTGGTGTGGATGTGGCCAGTGACAGCTTTGGTTTAAATTTGGGTGGGAGACTACATGTGGCTGCTGTAGAATAAAAAGGTGGGGGGGATGCTGAAAAACAATGGGAATGTTCACAATGTTTTCCTTTTGCAAAGGAAAGGGACTTTCCCTCTGCCCAGTGCCTACCCGACCAATCTCCTCCCTTCCCCCTCCCCCTCCCCTTTCTGCCCTTCTCCTCCCTTCCCCTCCCCCTTCCCCCTTTCTGCCCCCTCCTCCCCTCCCTTCCCCTCCCCCTTCCCCCTTTCTGCCCCCTCCTCCCCTCCCTGCCTCTCCCCCAGGTCAGTTTCACCTATCCTAAGAATGATTGCCCAGGAGTAAATCCCACTGAACTCAATAAGCATGCAAATGATCAAACCTGCCCTCCTCCTCCCGTCCCGCTCCTGCCTGCTCCCATCCCCCTCCTTCCCTCTGCCCTCCCTCCTCCAACACCTGCAATCAGCCCAAATAACAGAAACAAGAGATATGTTGTGCTGATCTTGTTTTAGCAGGTAGGAAGCAACAATATTAAGACAGTTGATAGAGTTCAAATAATCACTTTAAATACGTTTGATTTACTTTGCAATTTTAGTAAAGTTTCCTATAGGAAATAATTTTATTTTGCTTCTGTTTCTGTGAATATGTGAAGTACAGCAACACTTTGCAACACTAAAAAAAATCTCCAAAAACAATTGTGGAATAATGGCACTGACGAGCTAGTGTGGCGTAGTGGTTAAGGTGTTGGACTGCAACCTGGGAGACCACGGATCAAATCCCCACACAGCCATGAAACTCACTGGGTGATCTTGGGCCAGTCACTGCCTCTCAGCCTTATGAAAACCCTATTCGTAGGGTCTCCATAAGTCAGAATCAACTTGAAGGCAGTACATTTACATTTTATTGTGCATAATAGTTTCCAGTGGACATGAGGAGTGTCTCAGTTTGTGCAAGATAAAACAGTGGGAGGTGAAATATATTCGAGCAAAATTCTAGGTGTGCTCTATGTTTTTAATTGACCATGCCCACCTTTCCTTAAGTGGAGTGATTCAAGCATAGCAGGCTGAAAACATGCATCTCGGGCAGGCCAAGTTTGCTTTTTCCAACAGCTAGAGTCATTGCTTAAGTAGCAACATGTTGTAATCAGTCTGATTTTACATCAAATTGCAGTTTCAGATTCAACTGTTAATGCACCCAAAATAGAACATAACCTCCAATTTGAAACACAAAAGGCTGTCTTCACCATCATATGACACTGACCAGTAAAAAAGCTTTGAAATTAATACAAATACATTTGACACAGATTTCTAGCATGAATAATGAGAGAAATATAATTTTCTAGGTTAGATTCTCTGTAGAAACAGTAGTAACATAGAAAAGAAGCAAAGTAAGAAGAACACCAACAAACATACAAAAATGTAATTCTCCATCTTTGGAGATGGCAGGTGTTGCCACCACTCACCATATGATCAGAGGCACACGTTACCAAATTCTTCCAAGCTACACAGGAAGTAGATTGGACTGTGGAAGACCAACCCAAATTGTCTTTGCATTTTGACCAATTTGTAGGGCAGTACAATATCTCAGAGAGGAGGTCTGGTCTCCTGCTCCCCTGGTGCATTCACTATAGCTGCCCAATTTCCCTGCTTTTGAAAGTTTGGTAGAAATATCTGTTGGCTATAGGTACGTTCTTAAACTGCAAGGTTTTTTGCCTATTAGTGAATTTCTCTCTGCTCCTCGATAAATTTGTAGTATGGACAAGTTTGTTTTTTAGGTGGAATCTAAAACTGAGATACCTAATGCAGCATCAAAGCCAAGCTCAGGAGCTCACTGTTTTTATCAAAATAGTTTAGTTCATGAAGAATCAGAACACAGGGACAGACCACAGGTGAAAGGGGATTGTAGCTATAGGCAAAGTCAAGCTTTTGAGTCTGGTATTCCTGGGGGGATATCTCAAAAAAGGGTTGAGACAATTCAACAGATTTCACTTAATTCATGTAACTTAACACACTCTCTGTATGGAGGAGGAGTGATAGGGGATGTCACTGCCTTTCCCTGCCCCGGCCCTCACATCCTCTCCACCAGTGAGCGGGTGAGGGATTTGCTGGTGCTATGCGCATCTTCCCCCAAATGCCCCACTGAGAAATGTGGCTGCCTCACCTAATGAGGAAGGCTTGCTACAGGGCTGGGGCTAGCCCTACGATTAGCCAAAGTGTCATGGAAGGGCAGCAAATTGATATTTATTATTGAATTTTTACTCCCAAGGGAAGACACTTGCAATTTGACTTGGGAGTGGAGGGGATTTGCTGATTCACTTCAGGCAGCAAAATGTATTGGGCGAGCCCTGCTGGAGTCTGAGGAAAATTCAGCAGGCAAGGGAGTATAAACTAGGAAGAGGCCAAGCAAGCAAGGTCCATGTTGCCCAGCCAAAGCTCAAGCCTGACACAGAAGCTTTTCCAGCCTAATAGCTCAAGGGATGCCTGGGTGTGTCGAGTCATTCTGGAGCCTGAAAGGATGCCATATATCTCTAGACCCTTTCACTAGTCTGTATTGATGAGTGGCTTTGCCCAAACGGCAGCAAAGTGCAGATATAGTGGGAAATTCCTGCTTCTAGTGCCAGCATTTCCAAGCAAAATCAGAGTGACGTATGTTTTATAATTCTGTGCTTCCTTAATACCATAGAACCCATTTATGTTCTCCTGCAGGGAGATGTGGGTGCTTTACACCTCTCACCTATTACATTGGTTCCATTTGGGGTGTTGTGACAAAGGAAACCCAAATACAGGAAACACCATTCATTCATGCTTCCTGCCTCTTCCCTCCACTCTCTCAGTAATGTCTGAAGCCACTTTCAGTAGTACAATTGTTGTTTTTTTATTCCATTTTGTTGGTCACCAGGAGTTCATCACCGTTTACATCAATAACAAAAAGAATACAACAAAGTTCATAAATCTTATAGTTTCAATAGAATGTCCATGTAGTATATTTCATACAGAAATGAAATCCAAAATTTGCAGTATAACAGCTTCATTTGGATTCTCCTGATATTTCTTTCCTTTCATGGTGCATGTTGATCTTGGCTTTTTCTTCTCCTTTTCACAGGTTTGCCTTTTCATTAGCAAAAGAGTTTGTAGCGTAGAGCATCTTTCTGTATATTTTCAGAGAGATAGGCCTTTTAAGAGTTAGGCCTTTAAGCTCAACAAAGTTTATTTATTTATTTATGTATTAGATTTATAACCCGCCTTTCTTCGCAGTAGGAGCCCAGGGTGGCAAACAAAAGCACTAAAAACACTAAAAGATCATAAATGCATACTTTGAAATACATTACAACAAAACATACTTAAAAACATATTAAAACACAACATCTGCTGGGAGGAAGGGTGGGATACAAATTAAATAAATAATAATAATCTTTAAAAACATTTTTTTAAAAAGCTTTGAAAACATTTTTTTAAAAAGCTTTGAAAACATTTTTTTAAAGCTTTAAAAACATATTAAAAAGCAATTCCAAAACAGATGCAGACTGGGATAAGATCTCTACTTAAAAGGCTTGTTGAAAGAAGGTCTTCAGTAGGCGCTGAAAAGGTAACAGATGGTGCTTGTCTAATATTCAAGAGAGAGAATTCCAAAGTGTAGGTGCCACTACACTAAAGGTCTGTTTTCTATGTTGTGTGCAACGGACCTCCTGATAAAATGGTATCTGTAGGAGGCCCTCACCTGCAGAGCACAGTGATCAGCTGGGTATATAAGGGATAAGACTGTCCTTCAGGTATCCTGGTCAAAGCTGTATAGGCCTTTGTACGCCAAAACCAGCACCCTGAACTTAGTTCGGTAGCAAATAGGTAGCAAGTGCAATTAATTCAGCAGCGGGGTGACATGTTGTTGATACCCTGCCCCAATGAGCAGTCTCGCTGCGACATTTTGCACCAGCTGCAGCTTCTGGACCGTATCTGTATTCTGAAACAGAACACAACCAAACCCTTTGCCAGTGAAGATGTTACAATATCTCACAGTTGGCACACTCATTTGCATTACATTTATGTGGCAGTATGCTAACTACAGTGCATCCTTCACTGGCTACAGGAATTATCAGATATTATTGCAAAATTAGAATTTGCATCGGTGGATCCTGTTATTTTCAGTGTTACTTCCTAAAACTTTGGACCATTCAACATAGCTTAGCTTTAGGAATATACTCACAGCAGTTTGAAAGAACAGCAAATCAACTGTTTAGAATCTATTTTAAACAAGACAGTCTTTGGCAGTGGAGTAGTCCAGAAAAAAAGGAATAATGTATAGCTAAACATTTCAAAACATCTAAAAGTATGAATGGATTAAATAAAACAGATGTGGGAAGGGAATAAGAGGTCAGCTGGTTCTCTGGAGACCCTGCCTCAGTTCCCTCATAGCCCACACTCCCCATATAACCTTGGATAAGGGCCAACATTCTGACATAACCTTCTGCCATTTCATCCTCATGGAAACAGTCAGCATTGCAGGGTGCGGTGCTCTCCACATGTATGCACATCCCGATTTACTTTGCTAGAACTCTTAAGGACTCATATATGAGCAGACTCCCTCAATATGTCCCCCCCCCCGCCAGTGGTATAGCACCTCTTGCAAATTCCTGATATTTCTTAGGAATAATAATAATTCTAAAATGTATTCCCTGCCCTTCACCAGTAGGTCCAAGGGCAGGTCATAACAATATAAACAAATTCCATTCACAACTAGAGAGGGTCAGAAATATATATATCTCAAGTGTGAAAAGCCAGTGTGAAGAGGTGCGGCTTCAGCATATGACAGAAGCTGTACAGTGAAGTTGCCAGGAGCACCTCTATGGAGAAGGAATTCCACAACTTGAGAGCTGCCACAGAACTCTGAGGGTGGTGGAACTACCAAGAGGGCCCCTTCTGTTATCTCAACACCCGAGACCATCTGTAGGGAAGTAGGCGGTCTTTCAGATATTTGGGGCCTAAGTAATTTAGAGCTTTACACACAAGTGTGAGCACTGAATTACATTGAAGTAGTGCACTGAAGCCTATTGACCATAACTGCTTGCATTGGGCTGGACCCGTTAGTTGACCTTAGTTCCCATTAACATCACTGGGAAAAGTTAGTCAACAAACGTAGTCTGGATCCAACCCAGTAGGGTGGCCACTCATACATCACTAAAAAAGAGAACACAGGTTTGCATATTATTTGCATAAGCTAATTTATATGTATAGATGCTTATTTATATGTATAGATGCAAACTATCTTAACTTAAACAGAAGTAAAATGCATCCTAGAATCATAGAATACTAGAGTTGGAAGGTGCCTATAAGGCCATCAAGTCCAGCCCCCTGCGCAATGCAGGAATCCAAATCAAAGCATTCCCAACAGATGGCTGTCCAGCTGCCTCTTGAATGCCTTCAGGGTCAGACAGCCCACTACCTCTCTAGGTAATTGGTTCCATTGTCGTGTGGCTCTAACAGTTAGGAAGTTTTTCCTGATGTTCAGTCGAAATCTGGCTTCCTGCAACTTGAGCCCATAATTCCGTGTCCTGCACTCTGGGACGATCGAGAAGAGATCCCAGTCCTCCTCTATGTGACAGCCTTTCATGTACTTGAAGAGTGCTATCCTATCTCCCCTCAGTCTTCTCTTCTCCAGGCTAAACATGCCCAGTTCTTTCAGTCTCTCCTCATACTGCTTTGTTTCCAGTTTCCTGATCATCCTTGTTGCCTCCTCTGAACCTGTTCCAGTTTGTCTGCATCCTTCTTGAAGTGTGGAAACCAGAACTGGACGCAGTACTCAATATGAGGCCTAACCAGTACTGAATAGAGGGGAACTAATACTTCACGCGATTTAGAAACTATACTTCTGTTAATGCAGCCTAATATAGCATTTGCCTTTTTGCAGCCACATGGCACTGTTGGCTCATATTCAGCTTGTGATCAATGACAATTCCAAGATCCTTCTCACATGTTGTTTTGCTGAGGCAAGTATCCCCCATCTTATAACTGTACATTTGGTTTCTTTTTCCTAAGTGTAGAACTTTGCATTTATCCCTGTTGAATTTCATTATGTTGTTTTCAGCCCAATGCTCCAGCCTATCAAGGTCCCTTTGAATTTTCTTTCTGTCTTCCACGGTATTAGCTGTGCCCCCTAATTTTGTATCATCTGCAAATTTGATAAGCATGCTCTGTACCTCCTCATCCAAGTTATTTATAAAAATGTTGAAAAGCACTGGGCCCAGGATCGAGCCCTGTGTTACTCCACTCGTTACTTCCGCCCAGTTTGAGAAGGAACCATTGAGAAGCACTCTTTGAGTACAATTCTGGAGCCAGCTTTAGATCCACCTGATCGTTGTTCCATCCAGCCCACATTTAGCTAGTTTGCTAATCAGAATATCATGGGGCACTTTGTCAAAAACTTTGCTGTGTCCCCATATTATGCATATTATATCCACAGCATTCCCACAGTCTACAAGGGAGGTTATCCGATCAAACAATGAGATAAGATTAGTTTGGCAGGATTTGTTCTTCATAAATCCACGTTGGCTCCTGGTAATCACTGCATTGTTTTCAAGGTTCTTACAGATTAACGGCTTTATAATCTGCTCCAGAGTTTTTCCGCGGATTGATGTTAGGCTGACTAGTCTGTAGTTCCCCGGTCCCTCCTTTTTGCCCTTTTTTGAAGATAGGGACAAAAGTAGCTCTCCTCCAGTCATCCAGCACTTCACCGCTCCTCCATGATTTCGCAAAGATAATAGAGAGCGGTTCTGAGAGTTCTTCAGCCACTTCCTTCAATACTCTAGGATGCAGTTTATCAGGCCCTGCCGATTTGAACTCATTCAAAGTGATTAGGTATTCCTTGACCATTTGTCTATCAATCTCAAGCTCCAGTCCTGCCCCTTCTACTTCATGATTCCTGGGAGGGTCATAGACCGTTTTTTTGGGAGAAGACTGAGCCAAAGTAGGAATTGAGCATTTCTGCCTTTTCTTTGTCATCTGTTATCATTTTGCCATCCTCACTGAGTAGCTGTGCCACCATTTCTTTTCTCTGTTTTTTACTATGGAAGTACCTGAAGAAGAGGCTGATCAGCTGAGCGGTGTGGCAGCACAGGCTGCGGGCCTGGAGCATGGCGGTGCAGCAGCACAGGCTGCGGGCCCGGAGCACAGCGGTGCAGCAGCACAGGCTGCTGGTCTGGGGTGTGGCAGCACAGCAGCACAGGTGGCGGGCCTGGAATGCAGCAGCAATTGGTGGAGCACAGCGATCAGGGACTGAGGCCGTAGAGTGGGCACCAGCGTGGCGGTGGCGGCGGCAGCAGTGATGAGTCCAGTTCCACCCATCTTGGACCCCTTTTCTCATTAGGGTTTCTTGCCATGGAACGTGACATAGCAGAGAAGACTGCAAGTGGGTGATCTGCATGCCTCCTCAGCCTGGTGTCCAGATATTACTGTTGATTGAGCAACTTCAAGACTCTTGATGTCATTTGTTACAGTTCTTTATCTTTAATCCAGACCTGACTGGGTACCCTTTCAAATAGAGGACAGTCCTCTGTTGATAAGGACACATGGCCATCCTAACTGAAAGTATTCCTCCTCCCCACCAATTACAGCTTATGTATGTACGTGTGCACAAGTAAGTAAGATGAGTAAGGTTCCTATCTTCAGTCCATGAGTTTCCATTCTTTTAAACCACACACACAGTCGATGGCATATGTAGCTTCCTCCCAGGCCAGGAATGGGGAACCTCTGGCCCAAGGGTCAAATGCAGCCCTTGGGGCCACCCTCCATCTCCCCTGGCCACATTCCTCACTCGTCCTGCTTTGCACCCCCCTTGAGTGCTTTTGGTTGGCTGGAATATTGATGATGTCTCTTGCTTGCCTCGATGGAGGACTGAGTGATGTGTGTGAATACCCTCAGAATTTTGTGTGGCTTGAATCCAGCCTACTCTACAAAGGTATCTGTACAATCGTACCCTCCCTGTTGCTCCACCCATTTTTGCCTCTGGTCCTACCCTTCACTGATATTTGGCCCCTGGAGGGTTCCGAGGAGGGAATGTGGCCCTGAGGCTGACAAAGTTTCCCTACCTCTGCCCAGGCCATGCTGGCTTCCACAACCTCCTCTGTTTTCCCCATCCTCTCACTCCGTGTCTCCAGCAAATAATGCAGCACGAGGGACAGGAAAAGTCTCAAAGACAGGAATCCTGGAAGAAGCACAAAGGCTGCATTTGAAAACTCCAGTCCTATACACACCTTACTCCAGGGAACCCTTGGTCATCCAGATGTTGTTGAACTACAATTCCCATCAGCTCTAGCAAGCTTGTCAGTGTTCAGGGACAATGGGAGTTGTAGTTCAGCAACATCTGGAGAGCCAAAGGTTCTCCACACCTGCCTTACACACTGTACACACATTGAACTCAGTGAGACTTACTTCAGAGTAGACATGTGTAAGATTGCACTGTTAAAGAGAAAAAACTGCCCTATTTGTCTTTCATGAATGACAGTGCTTCTAAATATATTTGTTATTTTTTTCCATGCCTCTAAGATACAATGGTTTTCATTGTACACTACAGCAATTTCACACATTACAAAATGCATACACAGAAGTGTGGGCACTACATATTAGATGATCATATACATGGGTGTAATGCACAGCAATGTGTATAATTGCCACATTCAAAATTCAAGCAACATTCATGCATTCAGGATTCATGCAACAAAATTAATCTAACTCCTCCTAAATGGGTATTGTATTGATTTGAGTGTCTTTTAACAAAACTGTTCAGAGAAATATTTTAAAGTATGTCGGCAATATAAGCTATCAGAATGAAGATTGCTTTGGCCATTCAAATAATAACATAAAACTATGCTTGAGTTGCTTTGCAATTCATTTGTAAGTGAGAGGCAATTAATCATCAATTGAGAAACTCAATCAGTGGGATTAGAATTTGCCTCTTTAACTGGAACAAAGGCCAAAGTAATTATCAATGGTAGATGGACTTCCTACTTCAGATTAATGATTTTGGGGCATGCTCATACACTCTCTCTTTTAATTTTAAAACCTCAAGGCATTTGCTTGCAAAAATATCATTGAACATTCCTTGATCCCCTCAAGAGTTGCCCAAACTAACAGAACAATCCTATCTTCAAGCTGTGCCTACTGGATAGATGGGACCACTATTAAATCTCCTTGGAGATTACAAAAGGCCTGGAAAATGGAGGGTTCCCCCCCCCTTTGTTGGCTGTATGAATAGACTAGCATTCTCTCCAGTGTGGAAAGACTGGACTCTAATTCTGCTGCTACCTTTTTCATTCCATTCCTATTATTAAAATTTAAAACCGCCTTGGGTGCCATGGCAGATGTGGTATATAAATGCAACAAATAAAACAGATCCTAAATTATTGTTACCAGAAGGATACCCAAAAGACTGGCTGCGCTGGTGGTGGGGGCACATTCTATCTCCCAGTAGTAGAACTTGAACCCACATCTTTTGTTTCCCATTGCTTTTATTTTTCTCACTGAGCTACATCCAGATAACAGCTCCCACTCTTGACCTGTTCTTGTGGCTAAGCTACTTTATCCATCCTCCATCACAAAAAGCAAATGTGCTATATGCACAATTTTAAACTTTGTGTGAAATCACAGGCACCGTAGCAGAATTTAAAACGGGGGGGGGTTATTAGGCTATTATGATGGGAGTGGCAATGTTTCCTTCTCCGTCAACATTGTTTCCCCCCCATCCCTAGTGATTATACGCATGATCACGCAGCTGTAAGGCTAGTGCTGGGGGACGTGTTTGGGGGTCTTCTTATAACAATGTGTACACATTGTGTATGGAAAGGAGTTTGAACTGGATTCTGTCGTGGCATTCCTGTCATGCCTGCTTATTGATTGGTGCTTTCTGCATATAGTGAATGGGGGAGCACTGCTGGTAAAAGACATCATGATTGGTGGGTGGCAATTAAACTTGTTAGTCAGTGGGCCCATATGCGTGGGCCCATAAATCATTGGTAGAAAAAAACCCAGTATACATAAAGTCCCATGATAACTCAAATTTAAAAGGAACTCTGGCAGTGGTGTTGGGAAAGAGTGTGGAAAGATGGTGCTGCTGGATTAGATGCTAGAGTCACTTAGTATGACAGCTTCATATGTTAATGGGGACACGTAATTACTTCCACATGAGCCCTCTGCATGATGAAACAATAACATCTGCAGATAGGATACAACATGGGAGGATCAATCCTAGTGTGGGGAATTACTATGTCAGATGCTTGACCGACATGGTATCCTGTCTGCAGATGTTACTATGGCAGGATGTGTCGCTCGCCACAATGTTAATGTAAGAGATAGCTCTAGTTTAAATCCCATTGTTGTCAACAGGCACAACTAGTTCTCTCTTGATCAGAAAGAGTTTTACAACATAGAATGTATTCATGCTTTTCTGCCAACTTCAAGCATCATGCTGTTGTTGTTGTCAACTGAAATACATATACGACCATCTTTGCAATTTTAGGCTTTTAGAAACATTAAAAATTGCTAGGCTGGTAATTGTTAGGGAAAGATGACAACCCTCTGTCAAATAATGAAAGAACCTGCACCTTTCTTCGTTGTTATATCTCTTTGACCAACAAATGTGATATTTCATTCAGATGTAGAAAAGACAGATTACCAAAGTGCAGATGTGACTGATAGCTGCTATCTATCTCACCTGTTCATGGCACTTAACAAGAGTATATAAGCTGAAAAGGAGATCTAAGTGCAATATTAAATACAATTTATTGTTAGCTTTATAGCCTGCTTTTCTGTCAAATGGTGGCTAACAGCTTTTTAAGAAGGGCGATAGAGCAGATTGTGGGAACTATCGAAGTATCTTTGTTCTTGCTACCGCAGGTAAAATCCTTGCAAGGATCCTTGCAAATCGCCTCCTACCAATCTCAGAGGATGTCCTCCCCAAATCTCAAAATGGTTTCCACCCTTCCAGGGGGACAGTGGACATGATCTTCACTGCATGACAGCTTCAGGAAAAATCCCAGGAGCAGAATCGACCCTTGTATATGGTGTTTATTGATCCGACTAAGGCCCTTGATACTGTGACTCGAACTGCCCTCTGGAGCATCCTTCTGAAAACTGGATGCTGTGATAAATTTGTGAATATTTTGCGACTTCTTTATGACAACATGACGGCAACAATTTTGGACAACAATGGCTTTCAGAGTGATCCATTCAGAGTTGGATCATGCATAAAACAGGGATGTGTCATTGCTCCTACCTTATTTGCTATCTTCATTGCTATGATTCTACACCTTATTGAGGGGAAACTTCCTACTGATGTGGAAATCATATCGAACAGATGGAAAGCTTTTTAATCTCAGTAGGCTGAAAGCAAAAAGTCAGGTAATGTCAACCTCTGTCGTAGAACTTCAATATGCCAATGATAATGTTGTCTCTGCACATTCAGAGAAAGATCCTAAATGTCTTTGCAGAAGCATATGGAAAACTTGGGCTCTCACTTAATATTAAAAAAACCAAAGTGCTTCATCAACAGGTGCGAACTAGTCCCTCTGTAGCACCATCAATCCAGCTTAATAGTGTGACACTGGAGAATGTTGATCACTTCCCTATCTTGGGAGCCATCTCTCTATAAAAGCTGACATCGATGCTAAAATTCAACATTGTCTGAGCATTGTGAGTGCTGCATTCTCCCGAATGAAGCGTAGAGTGTTCGAGGATCAGGATATTCACAAGGAGACCAAAATGCTTATTTACATAG
Source organism: Rhineura floridana (assembly GCF_030035675.1). Lineage (NCBI taxonomy): Eukaryota > Metazoa > Chordata > Lepidosauria > Squamata > Rhineuridae > Rhineura > Rhineura floridana. The sequence goes on from NC_084480.1 coordinate 138,385,788, forward strand.
CCATTATACTACCGACCTTACTGTACGCCTGTGAAACATGGAACATTTATAAATGCCACTCCCAACTTCTTGAAAGATTCCACCAACGCTGCCTCCAGAAAATTCTGCAAATTACTTGGGAAGACAGACGGACTAATGTTAGAGTTTTGGAAGAAGCAAAGACTACCAGTGTTGAAACAATGATCCTTCAACATCAACTTTGCTGGACTGGCCGTGTTGTTCGAACGCCTGATCACCGTTTTCCAAAGCAGCTACTTTACTCCCAACTTAAGGATGGAAAACAGAATATCGGTGGACAGCAAAAGAGGTTTAAAGATGTTTTTAAAGCAAATCTAAAAAAATGTAACATGAGCATCGAGAACTGGGAAGTCTTGGCCCATGAATGTCCGAAATGGAGGTTGGCTATTATCAAAGGTGCTGTGGACTTCAAAGAAGGACAAATACAGGGTGAAAGGGACAAACGAGCTAAGTGGAAGGCACGTCAAACAAATCCTCATCGCGACCATCTTCCATCTGGAAACCTATGTCCTCAGTGTGGAAGTCTGTGTGAATCCAGAATTGGCCTCCACAGTCACTTATGGACCCACTGTTCAAGACCTTATCTTGGAAGACAATCTTACTCAGCCACGAGTGATCGCCAATGAAAAAATGAAATGACTCCTATCCTCCTTCCTCCCCCCACCTTCCTTTTTTCTTTTTCTTTTTCCTTTGATTCTGCAAGAATGAGTCATGCTGTAGAAGCAGTCTTAATGCACAGATTCCCCACCTAATTGCTGGATTGTGCATTCAATATGATTCTGCATATGTAATTCCTTTCATTGAATCTTTTCAACCAGCAATTGTTTGCAATCCCTTAAATAGACAGATTCCAGTCTTCCTTCCACTTTTCCCCTTCTGACTTATGATGGACACCTTCAGTTTGGTAGCACTATTTGTTGGGCAGATGCATGTGTGCTGCAGCACCTAGATTCTGCTTGAGGTGTGAATTCAATGAATGAAATATATTGTTGTGGATCATGCAGTTCTGCTATTCAAAGTCCTCTTTAGCTTTGACATAATTTGACCACCAACAATTTATGTTAATGGGCAGAGAAGGCAGCATATTACATTAGCCATTTGGATGGGCTGACTCAAACCCATTGTTGGGGTACCACTACTGCTGCTGTTTTGGGACTAGTATTGACTGTCTCAGTGCTTATCTGCTTGCTACCTACTCAGCTTGTATGAATTGTAAAGTGGACTGTCAACAACAGTCTCTATTTTCTTCACCCTTCTCCCTCTGGATTAGCAAATGTGATGTCAGATTCAACCCTCAGGCTGAGAGTTGCTAAAAATATGGCTTGATTTTCTCACTGTTCTAAACATAGGGTAGAAACATACTTACTGTTCTGCCGGTTCTAGTGTGTCTCCACCACTCTCTTCTGAAAACGGGCACACAACACTAGGCAAAGTCTGCCCCTTTTTTACTGTAAAACCTGATGGGAGCAGCCTGAGTGCATTTTTTTTTTTAAAAAAAAATCAGCTTCAAAGAGATTTTGCAACTAATTGGCAGATCAACACATTCCCCCTCTAGGTGTGGCTAATGGAAATGCATTGCTGTAGGCGACCAGTGTGTTAATAGCCATAATGTCTGTTCATTCACTAGTAAGAACTTTCTAGCTCTTATGTCTCAAATCATGTCTTTTGTGGCATTTGCATTCTTAAAGATCTAATTTACATTCCCATACTCTCCAAGTACTTATTTACTGGTGGAACAATTGTTAAAGCAGGCTATTGGTCCCAAAACATATTTTTATTATCCTGATTCAAGCAAGTTATGTATCTATGCTGAACTCCTGAAACATACACTTGTGCCCTGAGCTTATTTTGCTGAATCAACAACTAAAATGAACGAGTTGTCCCTTCAGAGATGCTGACTGCACATTTCTCATTTGTGTCAATCACATTTAAGCAACATAATTAATGAATTCTGTCCAATCCAGGGAGGAATAAAAAACCATATTCACTTGATTAACACATTATTTTGCAGAACATAATAATACAGAACTTGAACTCCTGTTTTTTAAAATAGCTAACTTTATAGAGTAATTATTTTCTTGTAAAGAACAGTTTATTTCATTTTTACAGGATTATAAATAAAATGAGTGCAGTCCAGAGATATATGCATATATATATATACTGTATACCCCAAAGAAAACTAGAAGTTGGTTTATGCATAATAATAAACACAGATGCAAGTGGCATACTTAAATGGGCTGTATAACATTGAAGAAGGGGATTCATTTACATGGAAGCAGAGCAAGTGATCCTATTCAAGTCCCTTCCTCCAGCATTTCACAGTTCCTGGGAAGATGAAAATGGAAATGGACTGCCTTCACGTCGATTCTGACTTATGGCAACCCTACAAATAGGGTTTTCATGGTAAGCAGTATTCAGAGGTGGTTTATCATTGCCTTCCTCTGAGGCTGAGAGGCAGTGACTGGCCCAAGGTCACCCAGTGAGCTTCATGGCTTTGTGGGGATTCAAACCCTGGTCTCCCAGGTCATAGTCCAACACTCTAACTACTGCACCACACTGGGTCTCACATGGGAGGGGAGTAACAAGAAATAATAAAAGCAATTCTTTGTCCCTACAATAGTTCAGTGTGTGAACTGATTTTACAACCAACATAGTACATTACTCCAAAGGCAAAAGGAAACAATGGTCCTAATTCACATTTCATCCAATCTGGGTTGTTTTGTTCCTCCCTCCTATTGCATCAGAGAAGCAAACCATGATCCCTGGGTTAGCAGTATGTCTAAACTGAAGATTGTGGTTTATTTCACTCCCAATAAATCTTCATTTGGAAGCAAGGTTTGTTCTTGGCTTACCAATCATGATTTGTTTAAGCAAAAGAAATGAACCCCAGTTTGGACATAACTCTAAGCCAAGAATCGTGGTCCCCACCCCGCACTCCACTTATGCAATACAGCACAGATTGGTGCATTAATTGGCCTGGTTTGCATGACATGGTAAGCCAAACTATGACTTACCAGGACTGTGAAGTTGTAGGCTCCCAGAGAGAAACTTGCAACCACTTTGCTCCACTGTGGTCCTTTTTACTCCCATGGAGGGCCAGATTAAGACATGCTGAGACCTTAAATTGTGTCAATTTTTGTTGTTGTTGTTATGTGCCTTCAAGTCGACTACGACTTATGGCAACCCTATGACTCAGCAACCTCCAGGAGCATCTGTCACGAACCACCCTGTTCAGATCTTGTAAGTTCAGGTCTGTGGCTTCCTTCCCCCTCACTCTAAAAATGTTTATAATTCTAACAAAAAAGGCAATGAAAATAGAAATAATAATGTTTTATATTTACATATATACTGGTTCCTAGGTGAGAATGTACCAGTAAAGTAAAACAGAATGTCGGTTTTAGAATTTTTCCCATTTCCTTTATTTTTCAGCCAATTATGTAATCAGGTAGGGGGTTGTATTAAGAGGCCTCTCATAATCTGACGCCCTAAGATATAGTTCACTTCACTTGTACTTAAATCTGGCACTGCCTGTGCCATGCTGAGCTAAGCCAAGACTTTGCTTAGTATGCCATCCAAACCCACTTTCATGGTTCTCTCCTCACTGGGTGAGGCCAGAAGCAAAAAATGGGTGGGGCAACACCAGAGCTGGTTCTAAAGGGCAGCCAGGTGGGGCACTGGCCCTACAGCCACTGGAGCTACAGGGGGCCCCTCAGCCGCCCCTCCACTCCCCTTCCGCGATCCATGCCCCCCCACACCCCCCCACCTACCTGTCTGCTGTCTTTTACCATTGCCCTTAACGAAGATGGCGGCCGTGGTTTCCCTAAGGTACTGAAGCCCCTGCCACCATCTTAGTTGATGGCAGAGATGCGCGTGCATAGCACACATGCGTGGCATCAACAAAGTTTGCGGCGGAGGTATCATCCCCTTAGGGAAACTGCTGCTGCCATCTTCGTTAAGGGCAATGGTAAAAGGCAGCAGACAGGTAGGTGGGGGGTGGAGGGCACGTGTGTGTGTGCATGTGTGCACACATGCACATGCACGGGGGCCCAGGACAATCTGATGCCCAAGGGCCCCAGCATGCCTAGAGCCGGCCCTGGGCAATATATGTGATTCTTACCTTTGTACAGTAGCTATAGTCCAGCCACACAAAAGTCAGAGGTTTCTACATGTACATCTCTCCACACAGGCAAGCAAGAGGCATGATCACAGTTCAAGGGCACTTTCTCTCCAGGCAAAAGCATCGGAGGAGGGTGTGGAGCAGGACAGGTATGGTGTGGCCTGGAGAGAGAGAGGCTTGGAGGACCCCATTTAGTTCCCAGGCCTAAGATTCTCCACCCTTATCCTAAGATATTTGGCAAGTGAGGCTGAAATTGTTAGTGCAGCCTAAAGGCATATAGATGTTCAAATTAATCGGTAATGGTTTTTCATCCCCCCTCAAATCTGCTACTGTTCAATGCCCAAACAGCTTTATATAAAATAACAAATAGGACTGTGTTTATTTGGCTGCATATGCAAATTAATGATCCTTGGTGTGGGGCTCAAGCACTACATGACATGGTAGACAGATTTATGTGAGTAGTTTCACATAACGGTGATTATTACCACATCCATTTATTTCATGTGAACTTCCATCCCCATGAAATTGTTTGACCTATATGATTTACTTAATCTTTTTCTTGTGCCTTCTTCATTTAAAAGAGGAATGATATCCTTGAAAATACCCTAGACAAGTTTTTAGAGACTTCCCATACAATTTCATTCATTGTTGTGACTGTTGTAAATTTTAAAATGATAGTTTGTTGCAAGTACCTTCCTGCATATAAAATAACATATAGCAGTAAGCAACTATACTGTACTTTCATCTTTTCAAAGCTAATCTCAACACATTTGTCAAGCCTTTATTAATCTAACACTGAGACTTTGTTTCAGTGGCAGCATTGAACATAGAACAAAATTCTGATTGACAGGAACAGTATTAAACAGCTCTATATGGTCAGCTGTTGTTGAACAATCAACATCTACTGGAAGCTAAGGAGGTGGTTCTCCTGCTGGAGGTTAAAAGTAAAGTTGGCAGATCAAAGTGAGAGAAAATCAGCATTTTAGAACTTTAAGATTTTTTAAGAGTTCTATGAAATGTCAGTATTCTTACTGTATGTAGCTCTTGGGAATTACGGGGTATTCTATTCCAGGGAATACTGTGAAGTCATGTGATAACTACTGCTATACATAGGAATCTCTCCCAGCCCTACCTGGAGATGCCATGGATTGAACTTGGGACCTTCTTCATGCAAGGCAAATGCTGTATCACTGAGCTATGGCCCTTCCCCTGAAAAATGCTGAAATATGCAAATCTGTTAAATTGGTATACTGTTCAGATTATGATGTAATTCAGTTTTCCCCACCAACCATGGGGAAGGAAGCCATAGTTCCTGGGTTCATTCATGAGGTGAGGTGACTGACAAGGATAACACCAAGAGCTCCAAATTAATTGAAAGAGTCAGTGGGCCACTAGCTTTCACTTCCCCTAACTAACCAATAGTAGAATGGAATCAACAAAACAATGGAATCAAGCAAAACAACATTTATGCAGTCAACTTGGGTCAACTTTCTTCACATACATCATATGAAGAATAGGAATTATTATAAAAAGGGGGTGATTCAAAATTATATATATATATATATACACTGCATCAAATAAGAACAGCAGCAGCATGTTACCCAGATTCTTCCCTCAAGCTGTGTATCTTTTACAATTAGGTCCTCAGTTTTTCTCAAAACAGACTATTGAGTAGTCCTTTGTTGGATGTAGCTATAGTCTGTCTGTTTGTTGCTAGCTGGCTATCTCGATAGTTGAAGAAAGGGGGAAAAGGGGGAGGGAACCCCAAAATGCTTGAAAAACTATATTTAATATAACAAAAGCCCAAAGCGTTTCGGCCACTCAGTAGTTTGGCCTTATCGCATCCCCTTTCATTAGTTCTTTCTCTTCTTGCCTCAACTCTGTTGTGTCTTTCTCTCGCAAAATCACCTCCATCTCGTGTTTTAATCTCGTTAGACTTCATCTTCAGAGACAAAAAAACCCAATCTATATTCACGTTTATACTGAAATCTATAGTGCTTTTAAATATGACTTCATGATAACAAGATATTTTAAAAGTGCAACAAAATCATATAGCCCTGCAAAATCATGGCACTCCCATTGCCATGATGAAGCAAGCCATCAAGCAAGATTTGCATGTGCGCAACTGGTTTTTGTGGTTCTATGTAGTACAACATCAGGTGAAATGAAATATGCCACTGTGAGAATGATTAAGCTTTACAATGCAACCCCATATTTTCTAACTCAGAAATAAGTTCTATTCAATGGGACTTACTCCCAGGTCAATATGTATAGCATTACATCTTTATACAGCTTTAGGACTGCAAATCTTGAATGCAGTGTGCCCGAGAGAAGTATCTGGTATCCGGTACCTTGATGAAATGAATTGAGAAAGCTATGGATAATGGGATGGGAGCACATAGGAACATTCAATTTTTGATTCAGGCAATGGATTTGTTTTCTCAGAAAATCTTAATTGAGCTAGGATATATAACATTAGTGATGGGATATGTGGTCTCTACATATTCCAAGTATCATCATGCTATAAAGAATCATATAAAGCTAGATATGCAATTGATTTATTGAAATCTGTGGACCAGCCTCATTTTATAAACTCCACATTATGGGCTCCACATTATGCACCCTGGCTCTGCTTTATATGCATTTGCAGTGGCATCTCTCTCTCTCTCTCTCTCTCTCTCTCTGTGTGTGTGTGTGTGTGTGTGTGTGTCTGTGTCTGTGTCTGTGTGTGTCTCTGTGTGTGTTAAATGAGACCTCAATGGATTCAGCCACAGATTCCTGGAGGCTGAAAAATATGTTGCTGCACAGAACTTAGCACCAAGAAGTGGCAACTCAGAGAAGCTAGAGAATGGCCTGTGTTAAATTTGCAAAATTCTACTAACTGTGTTTCTCAATCTAGTCACTTGGCAATAACTGATATCAAAAGAGGGCACACAGTTATTAAGCCATTGATTCAATGAATTAACTGAACTCAGTGCAGTGTATACAGTTTTTTGCAACGCTCATTAATAACAGTGATGATGGGAGCTGCTGAACTATATGAGAAACATTTTGCAAAATGACTCAAGGACTGCATCATCATCATCATTATTCTATGTCAGCACCATTAAATTGTACCAAAACCTGGTTGATGGGAAAGAAAACAGTAAAGCAAAAGTCTTTTGTTCTCACGCTACATACTTAAATAGCTCTGGGTTGCCCCCAAATTCTTTAAATTGGCTGTAAGTATCTACAGTTTGGATGTCAAACAGGAGAGCATACAGTCTCCTTTTCTAAAAATCTGTGGCTATTTGAAGGAGATAATGGATTAGACAGCTGACTAAGCAGTCTGTTGACCTCTATTGCAGCCAGCTAGATTGATGGTTCCTTTCCTTCTCTCCTGGGGAATTGAAGCATGCAAACCTATCTTTTGTTATTTTGGAAATACTGACTTCTTCTGTAACACTTTATTGAGGAGGACTCTGTAAGATAACCTGTTGAGGGTGGCACCTCTAGGACACAATATATGTACATCAAAGCAAACCCAAAATGAGGAGTTCATAAAACGTGAAAGTGAACACAGTGGTGGATTAATGGTCATGGGAGCAGAAAACCAATTAAGTTAAATTTTCAGCTGGCAATTACTGCTCTTCTGACAGAGAGGAGGTGGAGAAGAGTATTATGGGATTCAAATTTACACACACATATCCTGCTCAAGTTCTGGAAACCTAATTAAGTGAACAGTAAATCTGGTGTCAATTCATATTTTAGAAATATTATTAAATTAATTATTACTTGTTGTACACTTACCTTCTGGCTAGGATCAAATTTATGGGAGATGCTGCAGGACCCTCCCCCAAATTTCAGCTTTCATTTTGGAAAAACCTGTAGGCTTTTTTACTTACAGATGTATAATTTAAAACATACACTTAGTATTCTATCAAATTACATTTAGTATTCTATCAAATTACTCTATAATTGGATCTATTTTACCCTACTTTGAAACTGGTCTTAAGACATCCAAATCAGAGCTATCAAAGCATTTTGTCTTGCTCATCTCAAATATTATCTGACACCACTCAAAAAAAAGATAAAGAGTTCTTTCATGGGACTGTAGCTAACATCCTAGTATAAACTAACACACCAGCAGATAGCCTACCCCGAGGGGGATACCCTCTCCTGTCTAATTTCCTTGTTATTCCTTCTTGCAACCCTCCCATTGCTTTCTATCACTTTTGATGGGCTCTAAGAATCTCGAAGTGTGCACTTTCCAACTCTATATACAGGAAAAGGTAGATCTTGGCTTGACTGACAGAAGCACCAACAGATAAAGCCACCTACCATCTGCCTGGTCCCAGCTGCCTACTCTGCATAAGTAGCAAACTTGCTTCTGCCTTTACTACTACACGTAAAACACAACCCCAACAGTCACTTCTTGTAGGGAAATGCAGCTTGTTGTTGATAAGGATGGGAGAGGGATGCTTAACCCTTTTTCTGGAATAATGCTTTCTGCCTGAAAATCCTTTTGAGTCCCCTTTGTCCGACAGAGTTCCAGACATGCATTTGGCAACACAAACCTGCATTTGGAACACCAGTAGTGGTTGTTAGAGGACACTTAGTAGAAAAGCAAGTGAAAGGGTTAACCACCCCTTCCGCACCCACATCCTATCTGCTCCAAAGTGCCTCATCCTAAAGCTTCTGCTCTTAGTGCTTTGGCCAATAAGTGCAAAACTGGTGTGATGATTGACAAACACTTGGTATTTTTTAAATATATATATATTAATATACAATTTTAGTACATTGAATAACCAAGTTAGGTTGCTTATGTGTTAGGTGTTTGTTTTGCATTGATGTTTCCCTCTTGCACTCTCAGCATATTCTTATTTTCATTGCAACATTTCTGGCTGTGGGCCTACTTCAAGCATGATTGCTGCTTATGCCTGCTTTCAGTTTTCAGGACATAATAATCAGAAGTGAAATAAGTATTGTGATAATAGTTTCAATTTAGATGCACTCATTTACAGGACTACTGAGCTAGAGCACTGTTCATCAAACTCTAAAAACTGGCATCCATTTCTAAACCTTCCCAAGTGATTGCCAGGTATTTCTTTGGCAGATGCACACACAGAATCCTCATAGACAGACACATGAATGCAGCTCACTGCTCTTTGTTTAAGGATCTGAACGAGTGGTGGCAGGCCAGCTCCAGACACTCTTGGATGAGACCAATTGTCTAGATCCATTTCAGTCGGGTTTCAGGCCTGGTTTTGGCACGGAAACAGCCTTGGTCACCCTGTATGATGACCTCTGTCGGGAGAGAGACAGGAGGAGTGTGACTCTGTTGATTCTACTTGATCTCTCAGTGGCTTTTGATACCATCAACCATGGTATCCTTCTGGGAAGACTGGCTGAGTTGGGAGTGGGAGGGACTGCATGGCGGTGGCTCCGCTCCTACTTGGCGGGTCAGCTCCAGAAGGTGGTGCTTGGGGAACATTGTTCAGCACCCTGGAATCTCCAGTATGGGGTTCCGCAGGGGTCAGTTCTGTCCCCATGCTGTTCAACAGCTACATGAAACCATTGGGTGCGGTCATCCGGAGCTTTGGAGTGCATTGCCATCAGTATGCTGATGGCACGCAGCTCTATTTCTCCTTTTCATCTTCTTCAGGTGAGGCTGTCAATGTGCTGAACCGGTGCCTGGCTGCGACGATGGACTGGATGAAGGCTAATAAACTGAGGCTCAATCCAGACAAGACTGAGATGCTGCTAGTGGGTGGTTCTTCTGACCAGATGGTGGATGTCCAACCTGTCCTGGATGGGGTTGCACTCCCCCTGAAGGAGCAGGTTCGTAGCTTGGGGGTTCTCCTAGAACCATCTCTGTCACTTGAGGCTCAGGTAGCCTTGGTGGCACGGAGTGCCTTCTACCAGCTTCGGTTGGTGGCCCAGCTACACCCCTACTGAAAATGTAGAGGAAGTAATACTGTACAACCATAGTGTGAAGTCTGATACTTATTGGGAAATAGTATGAATAAATATTTATATAAGCGTGACTATCAAATATGCTTATTATTTACACAGACTGTAAAGATATTTATAGTGCAATCCTACATTTGTTTACTCAGAAGCAAGTCCCAATGTATTTAACAGGGCTTACTCAAACAGGGAAGCGTTCATAGAACTGCGACCTCAAATGATAAGGAAGTTCATTCACCCAACCCAAAATTCAGAATCATGCCACTTTAAGCTGTTTTGCAACTTTTTATACCTGTTTTTATGGTTATTACAAGGATTTATTTCTTATTGTGAGCTGCCTTGGTTTCCAGTCTGCAACCTTACCTCACAGGGTTGTTGGAAAAACTCCATATGCACATACACACTGCAGATGTAAAAATACATACACCCCATATAATAGTTTATTGTCAAAACCAGTTGGTCATTGCAGAACATTAAAAAAAAAATCAGTATTAGTTTCCTACATAATAAAAGCAGTGATACCTAAGTAAGCCCTGCCTAATTGCTTTCAAAAAACAGGATTGGAGAGGGAGAGAAAGATTTACAACACAAACACAATTCTTTGCTATGTTCACTCAAAAGTCCCATCAATTTACAGCACAATCCTGGCCATGTCTACTCAAAAGTTAGTTCTATTGAATTCAATGGGGTTTACTCTGGGTATGTGGAATTAGCATTGCAGCTTTACTCCCAGAAAAATGAGTAATGGATTAAAGTTTCATATTGGGAAGGTTTTCAAAACACCCCTCTTCATCAGCCCAGGAAAATTTAAACTTGTTTGACCCCTGTACACCAGAGAGAGAAAAAGACTGAAAGCTATATACTTACTCAATTTATGAGATTTTCAGAAAAGCAGGGGCGGGGGAGTTTTCTAATTTGCAAAGGGCTCTAGTTACTGCCTTCTCAATCACAGCCATGACTTCACGAATTCTGGGAAGGGTTGCTTTGCCTGTGCTGCCTCTGAGTCGAGCTCTCGTCTCAGAAGAAGCTTTTTCAGCTTTAAAATCAGTCAGAACGCTCTTTTTGACTGGTAAAGATTTTCTCCCGGGCAGGGAGAAACATAGAGATTAACCACAAAGCCTGTTTTTGTGGGGAGGACTGGATTTCATTTATTTATGAGAGAAGGTTCAAACTGCAATACCGGACGGACTTTCATCAAGCTCTAGCTGATTACAGCGACACGTTTATCTTTTCTTCAAAGAAAAACGGACTCTAACAGGCAGACAAGCATCCTTCTTTCTATTTTCTTTTTTCACTTGGTTTAAATTGGTGCAGAAAAAAGAGATTTGTCAATGAATCAGCTGTGAAGAACTTCTAGACTCTTATTATATGACTATGGCTACAACAGCAAGATTATTATGGAATACTGATAATGGAAGATTGGACACTGAAATTACTGGACTTAACAGGACTATTGAAGATGGAAGATGGAACTAATAGGGATAATGGAATAATGGCTATTGAAATTATTGGACCTAACAGATTTGACGAGATGGATTAATCGATATGTTTATTTGGACTATGGCTATGACAACAAGATTATTATGGGATACTGATAATGGAAGAATGGCTACTGAAATTACTGGACTTAACAGGATTATTGAAGATGGAAGATGGAATTAATATAGATAATGGAAGAATGGTTATTGAAATTATTGGGCCTAACAGATTTGAATCAGATGGATTAAGCGACATGTTTATTTGGAGAAAAATTGAAAGATATATCTCTCAAGGAATTGAAACCTCTCTTTGACTTTTTGTGGAAAGAATAAAGTAATGTTTATGAGATTTGATGATTAATTGAGATAACTACTGGAGGAAAGTGATTTTATACTATAATTTTAGAGATAGGATTGTTATATATTGTAGACCTATAACTGATCTGTGACAAATCGGAAGTCAACATTTTATTTTATTGTTTAATTGTTTTTGTTTTGTTTTGTTTTTTGTCTTTGAAAATTTGAATAAAAATTAATGATAAAAAACAACAACCATGACTTCACTTATTGGCTACAAACCTGAAAGGGTGGGATTAGAGCAGCCAGCTACAAGCTCATTTAACTGAAGTTGTGGGGGTGGTGTATATCTCAGGAACCAGACCACCCAGAAACTTATTTTTTTTAAAAAAATGAAAGGTGAGAGTCCGGAGATTAAGGTGACTCACCTAGAGACCCGAGAGCACCCCAAAAATCAGGAGTCTCTGGCAAAAACTAGAGACCTGGCAACCCTAAGGTGCTCTGAATACATATCAGGCATAGGACCCACACAAGCTAACATGCACCCACTTTCTGTCTCCAGCTACAAGCAAATCCCTTGTTCAGCAACAAGATACAAGGTGGAGAGAGGAGAGATTTTATCCTGACAAGTCTGAGGTCCCATCTGCACTATACACTTAAAGCAATATTATACCACTTTAAATTAGGGTTGCCATGCTCAGGGCCTGAGAATGATTCTGTATCTTTAAGAGAAGAGAAAATTCAGCCAAGTGCATGTTTTCTTGCAACACTGTAATGGGAAAAACCACAAGGTGAAATTCTCCCTTCCCCCTGCACAACTTTTATAGATACAGAAGACCTCTTGGTTGCCACGCCCAGCCTCCATGAGGTCTTCTGTGTCTTTAAAAGTTGTGCAGGGGGAAAGGAGAATTTCACCTTGTGGTTTTTCCCATTACAGTGTTGCAAGAAAACATGCACTTGGCTGAATTTTCTGTTCTGTTAAAGAACTGTAGTTTGTTAAGGGTGCTGAGAGCTGTTAGGAGCCCTTTTCCCCTTGCACAGCTACAATTCCAAGAGGGGTTTAACACTCAATTCCTCTTCCCAAGGAATTCTGGGAATTGTAGCTCTGTGAGGCGAATAAGGCTCTCCTAACAACTCTCAGCATCCTTGACAAGCTACAGTGAACTGCTGAACTATCTTAAACATTATATTTGTGAAAAATGCTTGTAATCAGTAATAAACGTTGACAACACAGGCAACACCTATTATTTTTCATGTGGTAACAAAAAAAATCTACTGAAAGGTAACAAAAATGCATTTATAACCTTCTTCCCCTACACTTCCTATTCAGTAGTTCTTTCTGGAAGTTGTGAAGAGTAGTAAATGTAAAAATTTTACAGAGGTGTGGGAATCATAATATTTAGATGGAATCCTGATAACACAGCTGTTTCTCTTCAGCAGTTTCCCAAGCCTTGGAAGGGGTCATAGCTCAGCAGAAGGCCCAAGGTTCATTCTCTGGCATCTTCAGTAGGGCTTAGAAAGACTTCTGCCTGAAACCCAGGAGATGTTGCCAATCAGGGTAAACAATATTGAGCTAGATGGACACAGTATAAGACAGCTTCCTATGTTTCTAAATCTGTCACGCGGTTCAAGTTGCCTCTCATTTCTGTGATTGTTTTTTTTTTACTGATGCCCAAATGGTGGCGATCATGTCCTATTCCCAATATCTCTATATTTTCCAGTGGCTTAAGAGAAGTGATAAGAAGCCACTCTGAAATGCTGTTTTACACAATGGAGGCGGTAACATGTAAAAGAGATGGCAGGGGACTGCGCTGCACACAGATCTTAGTAGCACCCTCTGCCAGTTTTCATTTTTGTACCCAGTGAACGTGTTGAGGAACATCTCATATGAGGAGTTAGTAGCATGTGTCTGGCCAGGATAAGAAACTACAAGACAAACTTGCTTTGCAAGAGCCTCTTAAATATCAATAAGTCAAGGTAGGCCTTATGGCAAAGCCTGTGAGTCCCATAAAAACCTGGCCTGGAATTTGGTCTGAGCTTGCTGCTGCTCCTTACTAGACTCCTGCTGTGTCTTGCCTCACTTTGTCTGGCCAAGCCCAACCCAGCCTTGCATG